>NC_061496.1:5573763-6173763 GCF_022539355.2 Hippoglossus stenolepis
CTCTGTCTACAAGGTCAGCCTATCAGAGGACTACCTTGAATGTGTCGCTAAGCAACAGGAGACGCTGCGGCCATTTGGAGACGTCCCTCGGGACATGAAGGCGAAGGTGATCCGGGCTTTTGTCACAGCCCGGTCGTTTGTCCAGGGGCTGGCAGTCAGCGGAGAGGTGGTCAGGAAGGTGTCGCAGGTGAGTGACTGTGTGCGCGCGTGTGTGTGTGTGTGTGTGTGTGTGTGTGTGTGTGTGTGTGTGTGTGTGTGTGTGTGTGTGTGTGTGTGTGTGTGCTGTGTGTGTGTCTGTGTGAGATACTGACAGATAGACTGAGGAAGAGGTAAAGTGAGAGAGACATGGTGTGTTGAGTTAGAGAAAGTGAAAGTTTGAAAGTTCAAGATGCAGTGTTTGTGTCGTAATGAGAAAGCATCGCGTGTGTGTGTGTGTGTGTGTGTGTGTGTGTGTGTGTGTGTGTGTGTGTGTGTGTGTGTGTGTTGTTTGGCTAAGTCCCAGTAGAGCAGATATGATGGATGCGTCGGCGTCACACCCTGTAACTGTCAGAAGGAAAAAAAACATCTCCACCCTAAAAATGAAAAGCAAAGATCATCAAATATTTATATATCGGAACAAAGCTCTCGTTCAGAGCGATGACACTGATGATGTCAAATTACGATGTTTTTTACTCTTAATGCATTTTTTCCCAGAAACTCAGTGTGACTGTGTGTTTGTTTTCTTATTCACGACTCTGAATGAGATTCAATGGTCACAACAACTTTACTTTTTACACCCTCATTACTTTATTCAAGCTTTATTCGAATTTTTTAAATAATGGGTTCATTCCAGTTCTACAGTTTAAGGGATCATACTGGTATATTTTAATTAAACCCAATTTCCCCCGTTACAGAGCTCAGAATGTGTCAGACATTTGCAAATTTTAATGTTTTCCTCTCATAGTTGCAGACGTCCATGAGTCGCCACCCACATTTGTAAAACAAATAAATAAATGAAATCAAATTCCTGCAACTTCCTTAATCAAGGAGATCTTTGTAATAACTAATCTAATAATAACTAATATATTTTTCACTTCCAGTCACTGACTCTCCCACTTTGAAAACCTCTGTTGTCGTCCATCACAGTGAAGTCTGCATTCATTTTTGTCAAAGCTGCATTATAGTTGTGATGCGTGCAGACTTTATGAATTGATCAGCACTTCACTGCACAATAATAATGTAACGCTGACACAAATCGACGCAGACTTGATGTTGACAGGAATGGATTTAACGACGCAAGGGAAGGGAAATGCATCCAAATGTCTAAAATTGTAAAACTCTAAAGCATTGATTTAAGTTTGAAACTTTCCATACATCCCATCAATTTCCTGAACTCCTGCTCTTAC
Source organism: Hippoglossus stenolepis (assembly GCF_022539355.2). Classification (NCBI taxonomy): domain Eukaryota; kingdom Metazoa; phylum Chordata; class Actinopteri; order Pleuronectiformes; family Pleuronectidae; genus Hippoglossus; species Hippoglossus stenolepis. The sequence goes on from NC_061496.1 coordinate 5,575,149, forward strand.
TTTGGAGTTTTTTCTTTGGTTTGGGAGGGGGTGGGGGGTGTAGAATGACTGTGCAACTGGACACCTTTCATGACTTGTGTGTAAATGACCAGGAGGTGTAACAGAACCCATGTACTGTTGAAAGACTGACAAGATGAGCTGTCATCATCGCCGTCTTCCTCAGGCTGCGTCTCCTCTAATGTCACAACAGCGCCCTCTACGGTTCTGTCCTCCCCCAGACATATTTATATCATCAGGTAGATTCCCCAATGACGGACGAATGGAAGGAACAGGAAATGGCCATCATCGTGAAAAGACCCTCTCCCTCCATGAGGTTTCTAACTGTCCTCTTCCCCTCCACCAGGTCTCTCTGAGTGTGGAGTGTACCAAGGCCCTGATGAGGCTGGTTTACTGCCCTCACTGCCGCGGCATGAGCTCCGTCAAGCCCTGCTCCAACTACTGCTCCAACGTCATGAAGGGCTGCCTGGCCAACCAGGCCGACCTGGACCCCGAGTGGCAGAACCTCATAGGTACGATTCAGAAAGGGGAAGTACCACATTTAAAGTCTGAGTGGATTCCTGGAGCCGACACTGGATCTGTATAAAATATCTCATATCACAAACCCAGTGTAAAGTGGAACAGGCGGTCATATTTCATTATACTGATGATGAATCTCACAAACAGATGTTCATCAGGCTGAAACAAGCAATTCACACTATGTTCATCCACAGAGATTAAGATACAAGTACTAAAAAGTTTTGAGGGTAAGTTTTAATCACACATAAAGCAGATAGGAACTCAGCCACAGGGATAAAAGCAGTATTACTACACACATTAATAACCACACACATTGAATTTCAAAGCACATTAATGTTAATATATCTTTATAAAATCTCTGATTCTCAGTCAAGATTTGCTGAAGACGTTTCAAAGGAACTATTTAAATGACTGTTGTATTATCAATTATACAACTTGTTTTCTTTTTCAGTATCACTTATAACTAGAATGACACTCAGACCAACCCCCAAATTTCACTCACTCATGAATATCAGTCCACTAAATATACCTGATCCATTTATTATGTCCTAAAGAAACAAAGAAAATGTTGAAAAACGTTCTTAAGAAAGTGAAAGAAAATTCAAGATCAAGATCTGCAGCAAGATTTACTTGGTTTTCTCTCCTCTCCTCTCCTCTCCTCTCCTCTCCTCTCCTCTCCTCTCCTCTCCTCTTCCTCTTCCTCTCCTCTCCTCTCCTCTTCCTCTTCCTCTTCCTCTCCTCTCCTCCAGACACCATGATCCAGGTGGTGGCCAGTTTCAGCACAGAGCCCAGCCTCGACGTGGTTCTCTCCTCCATCCCTGCTCGGATCTACGAGGCCGTTCACTACCAGCAGGAAAACATGGACACGTTCACAGCCAGAGTAAGACATCTCAAGTCAAGTCCTCATCTCAGTTTGTGTCATCGCTCAGTCTCACTGCAGACGAGCACCCGAGCACATTTCCCAGGGAGCGTTGTAACTCCAGTAAGATGCCAGCTCACGCTTATGTCTGCAGTCCTGCACGCGCTGCTCTTATTTGTCAAACCCGCCTCCATCGGGTTCATGGTTGGATTAGTTTTGCAGGTCAAAGATCATTTGGGAAAACGCAAAATCATCTAGAAACAAAATATTTATCCTTAAAAAATCATTGGGGGTAGAGCTCAATAATGGCCTCCAGTGGTGGTGGCCTTAACCCGTCGGCTCTAATTTCCATCGGTTTCTATCCTTCTAATGTCACGAGGCAACATTAATATGCTGCTAAGATCCCATAATTTAGTAAATGTCCATGCTGTAGCCTTTGTGTATGTTAATGCTCATTATGGGACAAGTACATCCATAAACAACCTGAGCCACATGTTCTTTGTAACTCCAAGCAACCTTAGGGTTCGAAATGCTCGTCTCTGGTGACATCTAGTGGATCATTTAAGCACTCACATCTGGTGTTGTGCAGAGTATCAGACCAGAGGTGTGTGAGGTCACATCCACAGCTTCCAGTGCATGTGTGTTGAACTGCAATGTGTGTGTTTGCGTGTGTGTAGGTTTACCAGTCATGTGGAACACCAGGGGAACCAGACACAGGAAGTCCCGCCCCCCACGAGCAGAGGAGGAAGAGCGGCTCGCTGACGGCCTCCGAGTACAAACCCTCGCCGACTGCTGGGCTCAGGCTGGAGATGCAGGTGTGTACATGATCCACACTCAAAGTAAAAACTCTTAAAAAAAAGATAAATTAAAAGAAAGAACCTTTAAAAAGTGACGATATTATCAATAAACGTCATTGAATATCTGAATCAGTGAATTTGAGATGCTGCCCTGATGTCGTTGTGTGGTGGTTGAGAATTTAAATTCAAAATGTTTGCATGACTTAATGTTCATATGAGATCCCAGGTGATTTACTGTACTTTGCATCAACATCAGCACATGTGGTCACACAGGGAATTTAACGTCCTTCAGAGCGACGTGTGGTTACATACAAATGTACCGGAGGATGCACTGTACATGTAAAACAAGCTGACATAGATACAGAGCATGTGGTTATATGAGTGTCTAGGTTATCCATGTGTTCAATTAACGTTTAAAAATGGACATTAATAAGTTTTCTGCTTTTTAAATTTTCAATGTGATGAAAACACATTACGACTTTCTTTGGATTTTAAACTTGGGGATCTTGGCACCTGTAAATTTCAAGACGAAAACTTTTTCCTCACTCCCGGATGTTTTCTGTCCTCAGGTATCGGACCTCTCCAGTAAACTGAGGGAGATGAGGCAGTACTGGGTCCAGCTCCCGGTGGCACTGTGCAGCAAACTGGCAGCAGGAGGCGCCGCTCAGGATAAATGCTGGAACGGCATCTCCAAAGCCAGGTGAGGAAGACAAAACAAGACACAGGCCGAGTGCCAGTGTTCTGCCTCAGGGACTCACAGACTTGCAATCCTGGTAAATCAGTGAGGGCTAAGGAATGTTTTCTCGCTTAGAAACTTTCTGATCCCTTTATGCTCACTGTCGGTAAGTCAGAATTACTACGTTTCCAAAGGGTATCACCCAAAGTTCATAGCGGTGTGACTTGGGTAAACAAACCAAGCGGCAACATAACAATGAAGAAACAAGCGGGGAAGGAGCAACCAATCCCGATATTGAAATAACATGAAAAAAAGTTAGGGCATGTTTTGACCCATTTAGGGAACTGATATCTATGAGTGTTTGCAATTTGGTGCAGCTCGATTGAATTCAAAGGGACTTGACTGAGGCTACTACTTTTCCATCTTGTAGGAAGTGAGATAAGTTTCCTGCAACAGAGTGAAGTTCACTCTGAACACTTTCCTGTTCTGAAATCTGTTCTGCACACGTTGCCTTTCATGCAGCACAGACAGAAATATTCGTGACAAAAAGAAAGCACGTGCTCTTTAACACCGAACAGCTAAAAGATGTTTCTGAGGGGAAGAGGGTGAAGGAGAAGCTCACGATGAAGCTGCTGTGATGCAGTTTCTGCCAGAGACAGGAAGCTGTTTCCTCTCAGACAAGCTGAAAATAATCGCGTACGGGAATTTATTCAGAGTTTAAATTTATTCCACATTCACATCCTGCAACACAAGCATTCATGGCCACACAAACACACGCCCCTGATGTTTGTCTCAGCCTCCATTAATCCATGTATAAATGGATTATAAAACAATTTGATGCCATGTTGACAAGCAAACATGTTATCCCCCTCTGTGCACACACACACACACACACACACACACACACACACACAAACACACACGAAAGCGGTTGGATTAAAGCCAAGTGATGAGATTTATCCTGAGCAGAGCACACCAGAAATATGACGGTCATATACAGCATGAAATATAGCGTGTGTGTGTGTGTGTGTGTGTGTGTGTGTGTGTGTGGCAGAGAGTGAATCATTACTGTGATGAACTTAAAGCTACAGCGACATCTAGTGGTTTTTCAAGAGAGCTCAATAAATGTCACAGGCAAAATTTCAGCCCTAATAAATTCTAGTGGAGTGGAATATGTGATACAGTCCTGTAAACGTATATATGTTATTTTGCCATTAATTTAAATAATGGCGGCACAGTGGTGTGGTGGTTGGCACTCTCAAGCAAGAAGGTTCTCGGTTCAAATCCCAGCTTGGCCTGTGTGGGTTTTTCTCTGGCTTCGTCCCACAGTGCAAACACACGCAGACTGGAGTTTAGTGACCGTAGGTGTGAGTGTCATGTTTTTTTACACTCTACATAGAACCATACTAAAGTTTTGAACCTCACATCCCGTCCCCGTCCTTCCTCTCCTCCAATCAGATATCTTCCAGAGGCGATGGGCGACGGCCTGGCCAATCAGATCAACAACCCAGAAGTGGAGCTCGACATCACAAAGCCAGACATGACGATCCGGCAGCAGATCATGCAACTTAAGATCATGAGCAACAGGCTGAAAAACGCCATCGATGGTAACGACGTGGACTTCCAGGATGCAAGTACGTGTTTTTCAAATATTTTTTTACACTATTAATGTTTGTCCCTATTACAAACTTAGCTGTCTCCCACAAAACAATTCATTAATGGCCTGATTGTCTGTGTTAAACCAGTGTTAATAACAACTGGGAACTGATACTCCCAGTTAAACTTTATTAAAACAATCAAAATGATTCCTTTTATTAAGGTTATTATTCCAAATTTAGTCATTTTTCAATTATTATTCATAAGTCTGAGCTTTTTATGGAAAATTAAAGGCGATGTCTCTTTAAAAACACAATTAAATGTCCTTTTTTTCAAACAATCGAGACTTTCTCTTACAAAGTGTATTTGCTGTCCTCCCTCTCCGATCATCTCCCCAGGTGAAGACATCAGCGGCTCAGGAAGCGGGATGTGCGTGGGTGGACATTGTCCTCGGGGCAGGCCGGGATTGTACGCCTACTCGCCAGAAAACAACCGAGTCCGAGGCGCGGCCACGTCTCAAACCGGCCTCCTACTCCTGCTCCCATTGGTCGCCCTGCTCTTCCAGCGATGATGGACCGCTGCCGCCTCCAATCAGACTCTGAGGTCTACAGCAGGGCTGAACTGTGGTATGGACTGGGAGAGGTTGGAAAGTTACCTTGCCAAAAAAAAAGTTCAAAAAGACATTTTGGACAAGATTTTCTTTGACTTCAGAGAGGAGCGAAAAAACTGACAGTGACAATGTTCTTTATTTTGTTCGGCTCGGTTTTCAAATGTTGATTGTGTGATTCGGTTTCTTGAGCTGGTTCCAGTGGATTCCTGGGATGAGGATTATGGGAGATGAAGACGACCGAGAAGAAACCTGACAACGATGAAGATGATGAGGATATAAACGACGACTTCTTGACTTTCTATCAGGTTCATTTAGCTCCAGTGTCCAGTCAGCAGGCGGCCTAGTTCAGTGAGGAAATGTCTAGTGGCCCAATGCGTGGTGCGTTCAAGAACACTTCTCATTTCATTTTTTTAGCTGGAAGTTGTGGACCTTAAGGAACATTGTGTAAGCTGTAAATGTTTGTGTGCATTAGCTCAGAGACTGGCGTCATACTCAGCCTTGAATGTACAGTATGATACTCACAGTATATTGGCAAAAGAATCCCCCATAATCTGTGATGTAGTTGTCCAGATGTTTCAGTGTGTGTTTGTGTGTCGGCATTAAACAGATGCAGTCGGTACGATTCATTTGAAAGGTTGCAGACGAACGATCCCGCTCCTGAAATGCAGTGACGATGTCGTGGTTGCAGGATTTTACCTCATTGTTACCGTAAAGCCAAACATTTCAAAAGAGAAAGGAGATGACAACTTTTTATTTTAATTTTTTACCACCTCATCACCTTTGTAAAGAAATGAGCAGCCTCATGAAAGCATCTGTAAACAAGCACAGTCGTGGAGTTTCCTTAAATCAAGAGCATTTGCGACACTGACGCCAGGATTTTTATTGAATGATGTTATGATGAATAACAGGATTTTCAGTTTTGTACATACGGTTCAGGACATTTGCAAAAAATATTGACAACATGTACACGTTACCCTGGTGATTTGTTACTTGCCCGGCATGCCTGCTTCTCGGTCTGCACTACTCTACTGGTACATACCAAACATAGAATTCACACGAATAGCCGACCTCTTGCACACACATGCACACGCACACTGGGGTTGTGTATCAAGCTGATTTTTTTTTTTTCATGAGTGTATTGAATCGCACATTTCATTCATTAAACTCTGTTTGATTGTCGCAGTGGATTCTGCCGTGGACAGTTGATTCAATTATTATTCATGAAGAAGCAGTTCGGCACATCCCGCTTCCTGAGCCGCTGACGTCTTCACCTGGGGAGATGATCAGAGAGGGAGGACAGCAAATACCCTTTCGTAAGAGAAAGTCTCGATTGTTTGAAAAAAACTATATTTAATCGCCTTTAATTTTCCATAAAAAGCTCAGACTTACTAATAATAATTGAAAAATGACTAAATTTGGAATAATAACCTTAATAAATGGAATCATTTTGATTGTTTTAATAAAGTTAACTGGGAGTATCAGTTCCCAGTTGTTATTAACACTGGTTTAACACAGTCATCAGATAATATTTTATTTAAGGTTCAGCAAATCAAGAGCATTTATTTTGTAGCTAGTTGTGTTGTTATTAAACAAAGAAATTAATGTTGGCATCGCCCTTACCACAGCTAGCAGTGCAGATCAGAAAGTATCCACTAGATGGCAACATAAGACAAGGATTGTTACTTAGGCTACATCCTTTCAGTAGGTGTGGACATTTACAAGTACTGTACTTCAGTGCAGTTTTTAGGTACTTGTACTTTACCTGATAATTTCCATTTCATGCTACTTTATACTTCTACTGCAATACATCAGAGGAAATTTCAGCCTTCATTTGATAAGTTACTATACATACGTTAGAGAAAATGGTCAAGACTTTAATGGACTCAAACACTTCCCCCACCCCCTCCATCAGCATAGTGGTGAGTAGATAATGAGTGATGTTTCATTTATATATATATATATATATATATATATATATATATGATATTGGAATCACTTTGGCTCTAAAAAATCCATAAAAACATCCGAACTGTTCTCTTGACACTGTCTGTGAGTGATGATTCATCGCGACCAGATGTAATTATTACCCACTGGTCCTGGTTCCACTGCAGGGCCAGGCAGGACTAATCACCATGTGCCACACCTACTCAAAGACTTTTCAACATCAAATCAAGGAGGATTTTCTCCTGAGATATTCAACTTGTCAGCACTCGTCATGCAGCACTATAAATAAACCTATAGCTCTTTGTAACAGGCGGTGACGAGCCTCGTCTGGGCCTGCTGGGGGGGGGGGGGAAACCAGGCCACAGATTGTGTGGGTGGATGACAGTTCTGCACCAGTCAGGGGGTTTGGATTTAATGAATGATTTATCTTCCTGATGCTGATGTTTAAAATCTGATACAACAGAGTGAAACGGAGCAGGAGGCACAGACACTCACAGACACACACAGACACACACAGACACACTCAAAGGCAAAAGAGTTCATGACAGGTTTCTATTTTCGAGTGACAGAAAGTCTTGAATTTTTCAGTGCACATTTCATATCTCAACGAATGACGGTGACCCGATTTAACAGGTAGGTTTAATTGGAGCCTTTTCCATGCGACGCCTTTTCCTGAAATGTGTCTTGTTCTGTAATTGTCGACAATGTGGAAATGAACTGAATGTTACTGACAGTCACAGTCCTGCCACACAGTTGATTTTCACTGGGCCGTGTACAGACACAAGGACGATTTATTGACGTTTAGCACAGTGTCTGAACTGTCTGTCCTCCATCAAACGCACCATATTAAATCCCTCGAGGTGAGCAGCTGCCGTCAAACAAAAGGCTCCACAAGTCTTGCAGCAAGCATTCAAGGGAACCGTCTGGAGACAGTTTAAAAATAATAGTTCAGCCTGTGTGACAACCAACGAGCCTGTAATCGATTTCTAAGTCTGCACCTGCGGTTTAAAAGACGTAAACTCACTGATAATGTGTTTTCTTGGAATCCTCAGATGCTTCTAGTTGCCGGCTTTAAAAGACGAAGCTTCTCCGTCTCTTTTTGTGTTTCACCGACACACAACTCTTCTACATCCTGGTCAATGTGTACCTGCACGCAGTAGCACCCGTATGAACGTTGCTGTGAGGATGGAACCTTTTGACAGTTGCAATGTCAGATTGAGAAACAAATGCAGTTGGATTGTCTGGGCGTGAAAATGCAGTCATCTGTACTGCTGTGTGGCTGAGCAGCTTTGACGCAGACAGAGTAGAAGAACAGAAGCTGATGAAGATGAAGGAGATGAGGAACAACACAACAACATTTACCCAATATACAGCGAGGAAACTTTTAAAATATGAAGAATCCTGAACAGAGTTCGGTGGATTGGTTACAACAGCAGCTCTTCTGGTTCAGGAAGCCGGGCATCATGGGTAATATGCACCGGTCAGATGTGTTTCAGTTACAATATGACGTTTCCCAACTTTAACAATATGGCAACAACACAGTGTTGAAAATCCTCCAAGAGTCCAAATGCACATGAAGGACACACAATCACAAATGGTCCATTAGTTTCAATTGTGTGTGTGTTGAAGGGTGAAAGTTGTTCATATAGTTCATGAGGTGACTGATGCAGGAGCTGCACTCGCACACACTGGTGTTTTCACTCTGGCTGAAGAGACCCCTGCTGTGTCCATCGCTCATTACCTGATCTGTCTCTGATGTCTCATTCAAATTCCTTGATGGATCTTTTTTTTTTTTTTACCTCCTGTGCAGCTCTGGCCTCCAGCAGGCTTTCACCGCAGGGGGTGATACATGCACTTAAAACTTCTTTTGACTGATGGAGAGTCTAAGGCCAGGTTTATTTGCTTCGCAGCTTTTTGCATTTTCTGTATCAGAAGCTTTTCATGAGCAAGGTCAGTGAGCTGCCTTTAATCAAGAGGCCAGTCTGGATGTTTGAGCCCATGGGAGCTAAAACTCTGATGTCTAAGGAAGACAGATCAGCCTCTATACCATTACAAGTAATAAAAGCTTAAGGTGAAGGATACTCTGTATTCAAAATCGCTTTTGAATACAGAGTTTTGAATCTGAATAGCTAAAAAGAATCAAGAGAACAGTTACTCAAAATTGAGAAAAGCAAATCTGGAAATGTTCTGCAGTGCAGTATCATAGTTATGGGAGAGATTGAAATAATGGAAGGAATTGTGGGACATGCAGCAGGTTATGTGGAGACTCTGATTTGCTCCTAGGTGTGAATGTGAGCATGGATCGGTCCTACGACAGAGTGGCGACGTGTCCAGGGTGTGTCAGCTGGCATTGGCTCCAGCCCCGATGGATGAATGGATGGATAGGTGAGCTGTAGTGTGTCAGACTTTGTGTTCTGCCTCTTATGCTCTCCACACCTACTGTTTTCCTTTGGGAAACCAAAGCCTCTTCAAACATGATTGGTCAAACTAGAAACTGAAGGCAGAAAGCTTCCAGGCCCCAAAATCTTGTCCCTCGCCTACAGACGCTGCTTCTACAAACAGCAGAATCAGCTAGACAGATAAATGGATAAATGGGTTGAGTTTTACAGCAGAGGGCGATCACTGTCAGCTTAACCTATCGCATGCCCTCCTGACCTAGAGCAAGCCAGCTATGTTATGTAGTTTTGCCATGAAAATGGACGACACCAGCGAGCAAAGCCATCCTGAGTGGACAACCATGACACCAGAGCATGTGAGAGGTGGCGTGTGGACGCAGTTTGGGTTCTGCACCATAGATGACAACGCAACGATGAAACACGAGGCTGTTTGTTGTGGAATATACTGAAACAAAATGTGTTTCCTATCAAAGTTGTTCAGACTCGATTTTTGGAAAGTCTGACGGCTTTATTGGACAAACAGAGACCTGGTGCTGCAGAGGTAGACCCAGGATGTGCCTCTCACCCAATGATCAGCAGTATAACTAATGGATGAAACACATGTGTTGCACATCATCATCTTCATCTCTACCCTGGTGATCCCCCTGCTCGTTCAGTGACAGGCTGGTTGCTGGACTGCTTTATGACCACTGGGTGTCACTGTCCCGTCGCGGAGCCAGCACCACGCCGGGGCTGGGGGGGCGGCGGGGAGGAGGAGGAGGAGGAGGAGGACCGGACCATTGGGCATTACGCGCGGGTCAGGTGGGAAAGAACGGGTGATTGGTTTAAGAGCCGCCTAAGCTCGCTCCTGATTGGATAGAAAGGTGCGAGGAAGCGGGGGACGAGGAAAGAGAGAGAGAGAGAGAGAAAGAGAGAGAGGAAAGAGAGATCCACCAGCGGTTCCATCCACTTCAGTCCCCGCAGAGTCTGCAGGTGCCGCACGCTCACGCACCCTCGCCACGCACGGACACGCAGAGGACTGAGATGTGACTGCAGGTGCGGAGGAGGAATACAGTGTGGATTGGTCTCTGACACCCGGATGATGGCAGCGCACAGGCGGGGAGTCGTGTTGGCCACGCCGGCCACCTGCTGGGCTGCGGCGCTGCTGCTGCTGCTGGTGGTGATCACGTCGGTGTGCGCCCTGGAAGGTAGGTGGATCTGGGGGACGTTTCTCTGGCATCGGCTGGGGCAGACTGGAGGAGGGAGGAGAGGGGGGGGGCAAAGCTTTGGATGCGTTTACGCACGAGCCAAGGAGGAGCTGTCCTCGTGTGTAGAGTCTTCAAACCCCACAAACGGTCCTGTCAGTGGCTGCGGTTTAAGTTTGTGTGTGTGTGTGTGTGTGTGTGTTATCCCTCTGCGATTTATCACAGGAAGTTTCCCCCCCCCCCTCATCAGACTGAGCTGAGTGATGGTCGATCACCTTGCAACAGTTGAACTGGGACGTGAAGGCTCCTGTGCTGCACTGGAGGGTTTAGGTCATTGCTCAGACGTCCCTGTGCACATATGGAGAAGAAATGCATGGAACTATAGGAATAAACTGAGCTGCAGGCTTTGGGTGTGTGTGCTCCTCTATATGATGTTTGCTCCACTTTGTTATTGTCGTTGAAATACTCTCATTTCCACTAATACCTGGAGCAGCGTCTGGATCATCATCACAGCTCAGAGGTAGTCGGTGACTCTGCGTATCTGTTGCCACCTCCCCTGCCTCTCCTCCCCAATGTCTCCCCCCTGAAGCATCATCACCCCCTGCTCCTTCCTTCCCCAACATCAGCCTCTTCCTCCTCTGCTGCACCTCTCCAAGCATGGCCTCCTCCCACTTTTCCCGAAGCATATACGCTTCTGCTGCTCCTCCCTGAACACCCCTCACTGCTGCTCCTTCTCCTTCAGCTCCTGTTGCTTCTCCTGCACCTCTCCGAGCATCTAATTATACTCCTGCTGCTCCACCTTGAGTTTCACCTCCCCCTTCTCCTCCTGCTCATCTTCCCAAGCTCCACATTCTGCTCCACCTTCTCTCACTCCTCCCCAAGTACCACCTGCTGCTTCCACCTCCTTTCTCCTCATCCTCCACCTGCTGCCCCTCCCCAACATCAGCTCCTCTGTTTCCCCCTGAAGCATCATCACCCCCTGCTCCTTCCTTCCCAAACATCAGTCTCTTCCTCCTGTGCTGCACCTCTTTTAAGCATGGCCTCCTCCCACTCCTCCCACAAAGCATCGCTTACTTGTGCTTCTGCTGCTCCTCACGTAGACTCAACCCCTGCTGCTCCTCCCTGAGCATCCCTCACTGCTGCTGCTGCTGCTCCGTCTCCTGTTCCTCCTGTTGCTTCTCCTGCAGCCACTGCACCTCTCCGAGCATCTAATTATTCTCCTGCTGCTCTTCCTTGAGCATCACCTCTTCCTCCTGCTCCATCTTCTCCTTCCTCCCCCGACTACCACCTGCTGCTTCCATCTCCTTCCCCTTCTTCCTCCCCCTTGCTCCTTCTCATCCTCAAGTTCCCCTTCTCCTCTCATATTCCCCACTTTCATGCTGCATAAACAAGACTTCACACACCTCTGCCCGACGCTCCTCCTCTTGTAGCATCCTCTTTCATCCTCTACTTTCCCGTCCTCTGTCACTTCTCCTCCTGCTCCTGCTGCTGCTGCTGCTGCCATCCCTCGTGGAGGCGCTAGATTAGCCTACTGCTGTGTTTTAATGTTGCGTGTAATGCTGGGCTCCGTAGTGAACCCCCCAATATGGGACATGCAAATGTGTTGAAGGACAAGTCTATTTTGATTAAACACAACTCTGTCTGTGTGTGTGTGTGTGTGTGTGTGTGTGTGTGTGTGTGTGTGTGTGTGTGTGTGTGTGTGTGTGTGTGTGTGTGAGGTTAAGATAAAGAGAGTAGAGACAAATAGGTGCAGTGTGGGTGGTGGGTTGGTTTGTGGTCGCGGTGGCCTTTTCACGGTGAGTAGGTGCCTAATGAACTGATGCACAAGCTCATCTGAGCCTGTTGGTGTAAAATCCACTCGCTGCTGTTGTCTGCGCTCTGTGTTCACTTGTCCTCTGCAAACTTTCAGAGCCTCTTAATCGACCGATTCACCAGGACGTCTGCAAACTCTCTCAATCTTTGCATTTGAGGAGCCGGAAACCACAAGTCTCTCATCCATGATGATTAAATAACCATCAAACCTGCTGCTAATCCATTTTCTGTCCAACCAACTTATTGATTAATGGACTTATAGTGTCCGCTGTAATCCACAGGTACTATTTTGGGAAAAGCGGCCATTGCATATAAAGCAGGGAGGAAGTTTAAATTAATACGTAAAGATTAATTAGATGTGAAGGGCTGTTTAAGCTCTAATCCAAATTTCATTAGATGCTAATTAAACAGGCTTGTGCAAAACACAAAGCTTAATTTAATGTTTATTATGTTATATTATTATATATGTATATTATTACGTTCAGTCTTGACAAAAACATTAATTACCAAGTAATTTGACCTTTTTTTGGGATTAGCTGATTAATGTTTTCTTTATTAAATTTAAAGTTCTCTATTTCCCAGAGAATATTCCAGAGATTGTTTGGTCAAAGATAATATAATATAATATTTTCAGCTGTAGATTAGTTTAGTTCATCACTTCTCTTTTATTCAAGTTTGACTACATCTAAATATATTTCGGTCTAAGTTTCTCTCGTTGCCTTGATTTTGGGGGTTTGATGTATTTGTGATATCGATCATTTAATCTCCAGTGAAGTTGAGAATGGAGCTGAATCAGTCTATTTCTATATATTTCTATAATCAGTCTATCAAATGAATGTGAATGTGAAGAGGAATAGATGTTGGTGCTTGGACTCTCGCTGGAAGTAGAACGTCCTATAGATAAGTTGTTTTCAATATGAAGGAGTCTGCACACTGCTGCTGGTGATGATGAGGAGTGAAGCACAAAGTCGGGGCGTCTGACGAAGAGCGTCTGATTGGACGGTTGAATGAAGATGGTACTCACAGATGAGTCGGTGCAGGGAGGTGGAGGCGGGTCCCTCAGTGATCATGGCACTGAAATGAAAGCTGAATGACATTTTACACTTTGACAGCTTGCAGGGGATTGGCCCGAGGCGAGCTTGTCAGGTTGTGATTGGATGGAAATTGAGAATGAGGTGGAAACCTAGAGTAGCAGGAAGGGGATAATGCAAGAAGACGTTCTTCCTGACTGAACTTTAACGTAGCTTCATTAGCTGGATGGAAAACAATTAACGCACAAATATTTCAGGAATTGAACAATTGGCATCTTCAATCCTCCATTGGTCAATCTCCAGTGTTTATCTGCAGTATCTGTCTCCGTCTGTTCTTCACTGCGTCTTGAAGTTTATTGTTTCCCCTCTAATGCTTCTGATTGTTGTGGAAATATCTTTCATCGATATTTACCCTGATAAGCAGCTTGGTTTGAACTGTGAAGTCAGGCAGCCTCTCCTCATCATGAGTAGGGGGGTGAAGGAAAACAGGCCAAAATAGTTTTTTTATAAAGTTTGCTATGAAAAACTTTACTGTGCTATACATTATTCAGGCTATAGCTTCATAACCTGCTGAGACTGTTCCATGACCTGAACTTTCCCTCAGGTTTTGCAGCTACACATAGAGCCCCCTTAAACAAAATCTGCACAGTAACCCAGCATTCGACCCGGCTATTTTGAAAGTCAATTCAAACCCAGACCCAGTGGATATTGTTGGGTGTAAGTGCTCGCTGGTGTAGTCCCACAAAACAAGCCCTGGGTGGGAGGGGGGGGCAGAGTCCTCTGGGTCTGGAGGTATCGCCCAGTCAGCAGCAGGCTCTGTCACTGAAATTGCTGATTTGTGTCAGTGTTGAGTGTCACGAGGTCGAGGAGTTAATTTCTTTTGACTTTTTCATTCAAGACCTGCTGGTTTTAGAAATCCTGGATCTGTGCTCTGCTGGTTTTACCACAAGCATGCATGTTACACACATTATTTTCTGATCAAACATGTAAACCATTTGCGGTCGATTTCTCCCGGAGCCTGAACACGTGCACGCTGTGGCCCGTCTGTCATCTCATGGTAGATCCCGTTTAAGATGCTGCTATTAACATGACACGCTGCAATTTGTGACTTTGTTCAGTCTGTGTGAGTGTGTGTCTGTGTGAGTGTGTGTTTGCAACAAATAATGAACAAATGATCTCCTCGGGGGGAAACCTCTCAAGCACTTATTGCAGAGGGATGTGCAGATGACACACAGGGTACAGCATAACACACACACACACACACACACACACACACACACACACACACACACACACACACACTGTACCGTGCACCATGCTCTGCCAGCTCATGTTTTAAAGATGTGGTTTCTATATTCATCTGTTGACAGTTTATCGATGTGACTGACAGATAGTCTAACCGGGGGAAAGTAGGCGCGTGAAAGACGATCCTTCGCCTCGGTCCTGAGACTTCTACTCCAGTGTTTCCCAGCCTATTTTTCCTTTAGGGGCCTCCCCTTTTAGTTTTAAATATTTATTTCCACACAGCATTAAAAAATATTTCAGAATAAATCAGGTTTCCTTCTCCCGAAAGGCACCCGGAACCTGTGGGAATATTTACTTTTCGCAGAGAGACTCCTGGGTTTTGGTGATTTATCGCCCACAGAGAATTGTGCGTCAAGAGGCAATTTCAGATCAGTCAGTCTTCTATAAGACACCGTGCACCCCTCTACCCGCAGGCTGTCATAGTTCACTATGCCAGTTTTCAGTGGTCCAGGAGGTAATTTCTAACAAACACGCCCAGTGTTTACTGAGGTGTGATTAATAGAGCTGCACCATTAAAGTGGACGTTTGGAATCATGAGTCGGCGACTCCTCGGTCGACTGAGATTCTTTAACTCAAGCAGCTGTTTTGTTTTGGTCAGGCAGTGAGCAGTGCACCTCAGGGGACTTCTAGGTCTCCAGAAGCAGCTGAGAAAAAGAACGCTCCTCTTTTTTTTTTTTTATGCTGTTCTCTGGGTAAAATAATTTCTCTACCTCGAGTCGCCCCGTCCGCCTGGGGAAGACGTAATGTTAAGTTTCAAGTCTTCTTCAATACAGCTTGATGTTCATTTTGTCTTTCGAGTCAAATAAATGATAAAAACAAATATCTACTGGGGTGTGGATATGGAGTGATTGGCAGCTACTACTGTCCAATGGACGCAGGTGTGGGTGTGTCCTCGAGCTGTCAGTTAGGCTCCACCCTCTGCACCTCCAAACTCAAGACTTCAAAACAGCAGCTCTCAAACCAACTGGTGTCTTCACAGCGGGATGCCGCTTGGATATTACATGGGCGTTGCTGTCACTCTGGACATTTCACTGAACCCCCTTTTAAAAAATCTGACAGCTCAATAAAGCATTGTGAATAGTCTTCATGACAAAAAGGAACAAATCATCAAAATATTCATATTGAACTGCCTAATTTGATGGTCAGGTGCCGCTCTAGTGATTTAATAAGTTATATAAAATAAACTGTAATCTTCACACCTTGGCTGTGAATTTTCACACAACTCAACAATCCTGACGAAGAACTTGTTGATCCACAGAATCAGTGATGAGTCTTAGAAATGATAAATGTTTAATGTATATTTAACTGGCAGCATTTTGCACATTAAGTGTTTTGGGTCAATGTTCATCCCATGCTGATGATTACACATGTAGTCTGCATAACATATCCTGAAATGGTTTATAGTGTTTGAATACTGCCCAATAAACTGACACAGCATTTTGATAATTTCCTTTTGAAACTTTGTTAATATTTGAAATTGAAATCTTGTTATTGACCTTGGAAATAGTTATTTTAAAAAGACTAAACTATTATGAGCTAATTGAATCTGACGATGAGGATCCTGAGCTCTGGCTCCGAAAATAATCCTGAAAGAAAACTTAAGTTAAGAAGTTTTATTCAAACTGTGTGTTCAATTTGTGGTTCCTGTGAAATGTAAAGTTCAGTCTGTATTTCTCAGGTCTACAGACGAATCTGTGCTGTATAACAGGACTGCACCTAAATGAAGGTTATTGATTTTATATTTTTGAGGGCTATATATATGCCTTTTTAAAATTTTATTTTATAGAAAGAGAGAGAGGTGGAGACCACATTGAACGAAGGAAAACAGTTGGACACAGACCAGGGACCTTGAGGGTTGATGCCATGTATTCCTGAGACAATTGGTCAGTTAATCAATGGATCGATTGATTCTCTTGTTCCAGCTTTTCCAGTGTGAGGTGGAAATGTGTTTTTTGTTAGATAAAAATCCAGAGGATGTGGCCCCTGATCTGAGACGCAGATATTCTGTCTGGGCTATTTTTGAAAACCTACTGACCGCAGCGTTAAGCTGGACATGGGAAAGTTACTGAATCTGTGCTGGTGTGACTGGGAGGTACTGCAAGCTGTTACACATGTAGAATGTTCAGTGAACGGTCCCTGCTGTATCCAACCTGCTCACTGACGACACTATTTATATCAACAGCCAACATCTAAACCACCATTACAGACATTAGGCTACAATCACTCTTTGTCTTCCACAGCTGCCATTGCTGCTTAAAAAAGCATAAATTGCTTTTAGCTGCAGAAGGAAGCAGACGGCTCGCACATTAGAAAGCACTTCACCACTCAAAACTCCTCAGGTTATTTGCATAACAAACCAGTCTAAATAGATGATATTTCCTGATATGAAAGTATAATTGATACTGTCGGAGAACAGATCACTCGTGGGCATAAAGGGAATGAAAGAATCTTTTGTTTTCGCCTAAAATTCTCCTTTTCCTTTGACTCAGGCCCATTATACAGTCACTTCAACTAATTTGCAGCTCAGAGACGCCCGTCGATACGCCTCAAAGTTGGACAGACGGCCGTGGCATGCTGCTCGAGGTGTTCTGTCTCCTGTATTGATTGAATTAACAATAGCACCAATTAGCCTTTGTTTAGGCAAAGGCAAAATGATTTCTCTACCCTCTTCACCAATAAATATATTGTCTTGCCCTCAGGCCTCGGTGACTCTTCTACCTACTGACCAACGAGAAGAAAAACAGCAGATCTGAAACATGTGCTTCTAAATGCATTGCATGCGATTTCCCTGACATTATGGAGAGGGGTGGGGCATTAGCCAAGGAAGAGCCCATTAAATTAATATTATTATAATATAATAAATCAACGGTTCATTTCACACATGGCTGTATTAACTATTTTGATTTCTAATCATAAGTCCTGCAGCTGACCGGTGTTTCCTCATAACTCATTAATAAAACATGGAGTTGAAGGCGCTATATTAGCACAAAGGCTAAGAAAGTTGCACATGTTTTCAGTCTGTCAAGAGGCTTCCATGTTGGATATTCATGCTGTTGTCAGGAGGACGTTATGTTTTCACCCATGTCCTTTTGTAAGATAAACTACTGGATGGATTATCATGAAAGGTGGTGGAAGGATGTTGCATGGCTCAGGGACGATCCTGCTAATTTTGGTGCGGATCCGGAAGCAGGGGCTGGATCATGTTTTGTTGATGTCTCTGAGAATAATTCATAGATCTTAATAAAAACAATATATACCTGACGTATTTAGGGGACTGATATTTATGTGTGTTTGTTGCGGATCCAAATAAAAATCCAGATGTAGTGAATTTAAATGTGGTTTAATAAGGGGACTGTTGGGACCTGCAGCTAATTTGCATCTGTTGTCGCTGCATGAGACACTGTGGATTGAAGTCATCTGATGAGATTACTTTGTAATCATTTCCATGTCTTTTTCTTTCAAGAAATAGACTCGAATCAGTTATGCCCTTGTAATTTGCCTTTTATTCTCTTCCATTCTATTCTTACACCACAGTGCATGCTGCATGCTGCTGCTCTGAGCTGTAGACCTTTTATAGCTCAGCATATGATTGAACATAATGGCCCATTATTTATTTGCTGGTTGAGAGTGGGCTCTTTGCCAGCCTCTTCAGGGTTCCTGCTGTGGACATATGGTCTCACAGATAGCCATGCTGGGTATTAAGGACTGTGTCACTGTTGTAGCAAAAGAAAACGGGTGGCGAGGATGTAGTGACTGAGGCACATCACTGGTTTTGCCTCACCTTGAAACGGTTGTGGAGGCAATATGCCTCACTGGGCATTTTAATCAGTTTAGATTTCAAAGTAATGTTACACTAATCTTAAAATACACAAAGAAGATGAGAAACTATTGCAACAACAAACAAACAAAAATCCCGATTGTGGTTTATTAATTATGTACTCTTTCAATCTATTGCTTTTATTAAAATAGGTCATAAATGTAATCCCAGTTTCCCAGAGCCTAAGATTATATCTTAAAGGTTCAGTGTGTAGAATTTAGTGACATCTAGTGGTGAAGTTGCATGTTGCAGCTGAACACCCCTCACCTCACCCTCCCCTTCCAAACATGGACGAGAACCTGTGGTAACTTCAGTTGTCATAGAAACTCAAAAGGTTTACTTTGTCCAGTTTGGGCTACTGTAAAAAACATGGCTTACCCACGTAGAGAGAAACCGCTCCAGACAGAAATATAAAGTATTTAAATATACAGGGCCCATTCGGGGGGTAAAGAAAACAACAATTCTAACAATTTAGATGAAACACACTCGTGAAAACATCAGTAGAATGATTTTATATTCAATTTAATAGATCCATTTCACCTAAATCTTACACACTGGACCTTTTTATAAAGTAAGAAACCAGCCAACAAAGTCATTTACAGTTGCATTAAATAGAGAAAAGCAAATATAATAACATTCTGTCAGCTGTTCTTAACGTGTCTGACTAACACTGTAAATTATTGCGAGCATAGTGGTGTGCTAATGATGGCGCCTCAAAGAAAGGGTTTTCATATACAGTATATAGATGGAGATAGAGAGGAGATAGATAGATAGATCACACCTCCCGCTGCGTTGTGCACGTGTGATAGACAAACTCTGGGTAAACTCCGAACCCAATTCTCTGGATTTTTTACCCGGAGGTCATGTCTGACATCTATCGTGGCCCCACAGGCCAGACCTTTTTTTTTTTTGTGGTTATATTTATTCCTCTTGTTCTCCTCCACCAAAGTTCCAGCACAACAGGGGCAAAGCAGAAACCAGGAGAGAGCAGACGGGCAGGGGGCTGACAAGGGCAAGTTCATTTGACAGTTTTACCCTGCATGACAGCACATATCATAGAGAGACCTCCTGAGAGATGGAGGGAGCAAAAGAGGGATGGAGACAAGTAGAAAAAGAGTTAAAGCTTAAAAATATGTAAAGACAGAGACAATGAACTCAGTGGTTAGCTGTACTCACTGTTTCCTGTGCTACCAGGGCTTTAACAAATCCAAAACTTCCATAATGCTGGAGATACGACGGGTAGTTCTAATATTTCAAAATCACAAATTTTCTAAGTTCGGTTTATTGACGGGTTGCAACCAATGTCCAAAAAGGAATGTACGGCATGTGTTATTTTACTTCTCTCCCTTTTCATTACTTTTTTAAGAAAACAAAAAAAAGGGGCGGAGGCTAAGATCAAAGAGAACAAAAAAAGTTCCATTGATGTTACATTATTATAGGAAATTGATGACATGATCAAAGCATTTGCACTTCAAAGGTGGAATGATTTGTGAAAAAGGCAGTAGATAACTTTAAACCAATGGAAGAACAACAAGTTACAGCATTTTAAACAAGCGACAATTAGAGATACTGCTATTAATACTAATACGAAATAGCTCAGGATATACTGTATGAATTACTCACAGCTGTAAGTTGATACAAGTGTATATATAGCGTTTTGTATTGACAGAGAGGAGAAATAATAATGGTTGAGCCTAAGAGACTGCTCTGGGCTGCGAGAGAGGAACTCCAGACAGACAACCAGGACATCGAGACAGAAAACGTGACCCTCGAGGTAGGACACCAGGACTTCCAGAGAGAAAACGTGACCCTTGAGGTAGGAGACCAAGTCTTCCAGAGAGAAAACGTGACCCTCGAGGTAGGACACCAGGACTTCCAGAGAGAAAACGTGACCCTTGAGGTAGGAGACCAAGTCTTCCAGAGAGAAAATCAGGATCTCCTGAGACAAATCCAGAAAGTCCAGAGAGAACACCTATCTGGCCAGATAGAAAAAGAGCACGTCCAGAGACAAAACCAAGTCCTCGGAAGACAAAATGTGGCCGTCCTGAAAGAATCACAGGACCTCCAGAGAGAAAATCAGGAACTCCAGACAAAATACCGGGACCTCCAAAGAGAAACACAGGACGTACAGAGAGAAAAGGATGAAATCCAGACAAAGAACCAGGACCTCCAAAGAGAAAACCAGCAACTACAGGGAGAAAACCAAGACATCCAGAGAGAAAACCAGCAACTACAGGGAGAAAACCAAGACATCCAGAGAGTAAAGAAGTTACTCCAAAGAGAAAAGAGGCAACTCCAGAGAGAAATTCAGCATCTCCAGAGAGAAATTCAGCAACTACAGGGAGGAAACCACCAGGAACTACAGGGAGAAAACCCAGACATCCGTAGAGAAAACCAGCAACTCCAGAGAGAAAATAAGCAACTCCAGGGAGAAGTCCAGCAACTACAGGTAGAAAACCAGTCCCTGAGA
The DNA here is from genome assembly GCF_022539355.2 of Hippoglossus stenolepis. Taxonomy (NCBI): domain Eukaryota; kingdom Metazoa; phylum Chordata; class Actinopteri; order Pleuronectiformes; family Pleuronectidae; genus Hippoglossus; species Hippoglossus stenolepis. The sequence goes on from NC_061496.1 coordinate 5,596,162, forward strand.
GTGACTCCAGAGGAGCTGGGATTACAACTCAGGCTTGTGGCGGACCAAGTCAATGGTATGGGCAAATACAACTGATACAGAAGATTTGGAAAACTGCTCGGCCTACTACGACCTTTCCCCTACACAAATTAACTTTGAATTGAATGGTGGCACTGAGGGCCAGTGGTTAGCACTTTCCACTCACGGCAAGTTTATTTAGAATCCAGGTTCTTTCTGTGTGGAGTTTGCATGTTCTACCCATGTCTGCGAGGTTTTCTCCGGGTACTCTGATTTCCCTGGACCTTCAAAAGCCCAAAAACTGCAAAGGCACTGTTTGTTTTTATGTTTTTTTTTTACAACATTACATGTATTGATACCTTAACAGCCAATGTCACAAACTGATTCATGGACAGTTTTTAAACCAGCATGACTGACAAGTCCTAATAAATATACATAAATGTATATTCATGAATGTATAACAGCCGTTATCCTGTTCACCATCCTTTTACATTCATATACACTTCTCTAAGTCTTGAATTTCAGTATACTGCACTGTTTTATAACTGTCCGTGGTCACTGCACTGTCATCGTTGTTTTCTTTCCTGTTTTTAATTGTGTTTTGACGTGTTCCATGTGCCTTTGAATTGCCCTGCGGGGACAAATAAAGTTGTTTTGAATTTGAATATTCTCTTATAAGTCAGTATACATCTTATTGCTACATCCACCAAGGTATATGATGTCCTTCTTCTTGTATTTCTTGTTCACTCAGTATATTCCTGTTAATAAATAGTTACTTTGCAGCACATAATATATCACATATAGACTATTTTTAATGCAGAGTCTGAGAAAATGGTCAAGACCTACTGTTCAAATTGTTTTCGAAAAATGGCCATGGCCAACAAACGACCTACAAACTCATAATACAAAGTATGAAGAACCAAGCAATCAATCTACATGCATAGTACTGGAAGAACTGGTGAGATCTATAAAAAATGAGTCAGTGGTGTACATCGTGTCATCGTGTCCAAGTTCCAGACAAGGTTTTTAAAAAACCAGCATGAGAGGAGCAGAGGTCGAGATGAGAGGGAGAGAAGCAGAGATTCAGAGAGGAAAAGTGGAGTTTGATGCTACTGATGTGTTACAGTCCTCGGGGTAGATCCAGGAGACTGGGGTCAGACAGCAGGTCAGACTCTGAGTGTGTGTGTGAATACACTTAGGCGAAGCTATGCAGATGACTAGGTACCATCAGTAGTGTAGTGCAGGGTATACACAGGCATCAGGCATATGCCGTACACCCACTTCTAAATCGCCTGTTGTTCGCTTCATTCCTTCGTGTCCTGCAAGCCAATTTTCTCCGAGGGGCAGCAAAAGCATTTCCCGCCTTACTCTGCCTCTGATTGGTTAGTTAGGATATAAATATCAGAGTCTGCTGGTTGAACCAAGAGACAAAACTTCGTAGTTTCTGAAAGTTAGCAAGATAACGCAAAGATTGCTGGAACCTATTACATTATTTAGGGGAATGATATCTCTGGCTGCTTTCAGACATGCGCAGAACTTTGAGTAGTCTCCCTAAAATGATCCGGAGGTGCTGTATGTGAGAACAACAATGTCGCCGTGAGTTGCTGTGGTCATTCTCCTAGTTTTTCCTGCCAGTCCTCCAGGTGAGAATACAGCAGGATATTGTCCAGAGGATTCACCACAAGTGACCTCAGAAATTCATTCATTTTGATGAGATACATGACCAGATGCTATAAGGTACAAGGGAGAAAGCCACTTTTTAATGTTTTATACATAAACCTCAGACCGGGAGGTAACAGAGTAAAACAGACAGCAGCAACACAGAGCTCAGCAAAGTCTCCTTGGTCTCAGGGGTTACACCTACAGCCTTTGTGGTCGGCAGTGTGTCAATGTGTGGCTCCACACAGACGTGACCGAACTTCTCACTGTGCGAGCAGGTGTCTCTTAGCCTCATAGCGGGTTGGCACAAGGCGTCTCACCAAGCTACCGGATGTCTTCCAGGCTGGTTTGGGAAGAACACGTGTCACCGGACTGACTCGCTGGTAGATTGAGGCTGTCAGGGGAGATGCAGCAGGGCCATGGTGGCATGTGGTCAGCTGATATCTCCTCTCTCTGTTCTCCACTGTCTGTGTCTGGACGTCTCCTGGGAGACAAGCGGGGACACGTGCTGACATGTGATGAACAGATCTGTGACTAAGGGTCTGCCTTAAGAGAATAGAAATGAGATGATTAGACAGACTTAATTAACTTGCTTAAAACTCCTTAATGTATATCCAGATATTATATTAAACCAGGACATCAGTTTGGTGGCATGCTTTATGTGTTTCACAGGAAACTGGACTCATTACTCCTTTTTAGGTTAAGAGTGGCTTTTTTGTGTGTGCATTTTTACAAATAATTATAAAATAATAAATCTATTGCCAACCAATCGCATAAAATGACCAAAAAGAACAATGTATTAATCTTGAGGAGTTTTAAGACTTGCACTTAAAACTCCTATGCAGCTCACAACCGTAAACTTTTACTTTGAAGGCACAGTGTCTCTTTTTCAGTTTCTCAATTTCCATCGTTGATGTTTTTCGCTGAATTGCATTCCACAGCACAAACATTGACGGCGTCAAGACGGCATTTGCTAATGAACAATAAGATCAGCAACACTGATTTGCATATGTACACAAAAGAACCAAATTAGGAAAATAACCCCCTAAAGGGACTTTTTTCAATTTACAGTGTGAACAAATGCTAATTAAATATAACTATCTATGGAAAATCGTTTTCCGATGGTTTATAATACAATCTATTGTATAAGTATAAGATATAATAGAATTTTTTAAATACATAGCTTGTCCGTATTAAATGTATCTTTCAAATCATCATTCTAACTGGGCCACTTTCAGATCAATTGAAAAATATCGGTTTCTCCGTACAAATATGTGCAAATGAAGCATTGGTGGAAATGTTTTGGCTCGATCGAGTCTCAGAAACGTGGACATGAGGTGTTTTCAGTCCTAATCTCCACGTCACCGTCTTCGTGCACTGAAGCTGTCATGCTGCTGTGGGTGTATTCTTTGTGAATAGGATGAGCTTATCACCGTTTGAGATGCAGCATTAGATGCACTTAGACACACACACAGTTCTCACCGTGGCCCATTTCCTTTCACAGGAGTTCTATTCAGCTGCCGAGCCCTTTTCAATCAGGCTTTCTCTCCTCTTCACCCCACTCTGATTGACTTTGACTTCTGTGGCTTTTCGAAATTAACGTCAGTTTACATGTGAAAATGCGAAAAGAAATATAAAGTGGAAGTATATTTACTTAAGAAGTATTTGATGAAAATTTAGTGGGGGGTGGGGGGCTTTGATGTTGGGGCTTGGAGATTACATTTCAGTGTTTGGAGTTTTAATACTTCAGTGAGAAGCTCGCAGTTCTTATTTCGTGTCCCACTCGTCTTTCGTTCCTGACTGGCAGCTCGGAGACGCACACAGTAAAAACACTGGAAATCTCTTGATGCTCTTAAATCCTTGGTGGATTTCGACGTGTGGTTTTTGTGAGTCTGTGAGTTTCATGACAGCTGAACTAGTTGTCTCATATACGGAGAAGTCGACACGTCGTATTAAAGGTTGAGCAACTAATGCAAGTGAGTTCACTAGAAGTGCATTTCTGAATCAATATCACATCACAAGCTCATTTATGACACGAGATTAGAGATGCAACGCACAATTATTTGTATTATTGATTCCTCTGCTAATTAACTTATTAATTAAAAAATGTAATATACACATTTACATTCTCAACACATTTACACTTGTATAAACTTTATTATAAATAACTATAAATTAAAAGAAAACACACATACAACCAAATACTGTAAATAACTCTGTATTATTGATTCTGTAAAATATACTGCCACAGGAAGACTTTCTGTTTTTTACCTGGTACGTCAACGTCACAAACGCAACTGAATCCGACCAGTGGGAAAGGGGCTATTTCTTTATATTCCCATTAAACAGGACATTTCCTCATCCTATTCACAAACCTTTTAGACTGTGCCTACAGAAGCTATATCATCCTCACCCATGCCCACCAAACAACGTGTGATGTGGCGTCGCTCTCCTTTAAAACAGAGCATGTCAGTTAGGGGCATGTTCCTCTTGTGTTAATCACAATGGCACAAAGGATTCTGCCACAGTGACAGACTGGAGGCTTCACGCAGCGCTCATGTCTCTGAGCGAGCGTGTGCATGTGCGTGTGCACGTTCTTTTTGTAGTAGTGGCAGTGTCGTGTTAACTTTTCATCCAGAGAGAGAGAGAGAGAGAGAGAGAGAGAGAGAGAGAGAGAGAGAGAGAGAGAGAGAGAGAGAGAGAGAGAGAGAGAGAGAGAGAGAGAGAGAGAGAGAGACAGGCTTCATCAGTTCTAAAAATAAGAACCCAATATGTTCTCCTTAATTTTTGTGCCGTTCCCCGTTTTTTAAAAGACAATAAGTTGGTTATTTATTTATTTTACAGTGACTCACACACCCTGTTGTCTAAAAACTCAATGTGCTGCAGTTATATTTATAGTGACAAGCCTCTGCTGTGACAAGCAATCATCTTCTGAAGTACCACAATATATCTTCTGTGTCTTAAAGCCACAAACCTGCGCTGCTTCTTTTAAAACCGCTGTAGCGCGTTGACAGGTCTGTCCTGATTTACTGTTGTATTGAATTATCTAACGTGTGATCTGTCCTAGTGACATCGTCATCCAACAATACTATTGTAAAGAAATCCAACGCCATAGAAGCGTGTTCGAGCATTTCTCGTCCTTGACTTGTAAAAGCTGTAAACTGTCAAAAATGTGCAGGATTCAAAAGCCACATTTAACGGACATTTCTTTTTCATTTTGTCAAAAACTGAGGGTTTCTGTGGCGCAGCGATGATGTGAAATTCATTTTTTTTTTGCCCAACAGTGACGAACAAGGCCTCTTCCATCAAACAAAATCGTGACACCACACATTTTCTAGGTCAAGGCTGTTAACGACGAGCGGGGAATGACGGGAGAGGTGAAATCAGAGGGAGAGAGAGAGACGCACAGGAGGAAACAAAGAAACTGGGTGTGTGTGTGGTACTGGTGTTGCTCCTGTTATTCTTTTACAGGCACATTATGGGGACTAAAAGCATTTTTTAAGACTATGGTAAGGTTAAGTTTAAAGTGAAGGTTAGGAGAGGTTTTGGTTAAGTTTAGATGAAGGTAAGAGTTAGTGTCCAGGATGTACGTCAGTGTAATGTCCTCTGAAGTCATGGAGACGTGTGTGTGTGTTTCTGTGTGTGTTGCTTGTTCAATAAGAAATGGTGACACAGATAAGTGCTCATGTGTGACAGCTGGCTTGTTGTTTTTAACACGGCCTTTCCCAGCTTCCATTCACAACAACAACGACGTGTCAGCGACGAGGAGAAACAACCTGGTACCTCAGGGCATCAGTTACACTCGTGCACACGTCTGATCCTAAAGATCTGTCGCTGTGAGACCTCACCGCCCTGTGGGCACACTTGGCCCGAACACCTCTACCACTGGTTTCCCTTCTGATGGACGGATGAAATCTGAAATACATTCATCTCTGAAAGTGTCCGTCTGCCACCTGGTGTTGCGTCATCTTCTGTTCTTGCTTCACTATAATGGTTTCCGGTGGTTGTCGGCCACTTGGGAGTTAGCTCGATGAACTGTAAATAACTTTTTATAGCACCTTTCAATGGACCCGAGGACGCTTTACATGTTTCAGGACATATTTAAGGTGACAGAGACAAAGACAAGGACAGATTGTATCAAATCAGGTCATTTACTTTTTTAAAAAAGGTTTTCATCGGTTTTTTGAATGTCCAGAGGGATGTGGCTTTGTGAGTCTCCATTGGCAGAGCATTCCAGAATTCAGTTTCATTCAGTCCCATTGCCATTGTTTGGACTAGGCCCCTAAGAAAGAACATATTAATGCTTCAGCTCACCAAGACATTTTGGACAGTTCTATTCTCCCAACGTTGTGGGACCAGTTCGTGGGAGCATGACTCTGCCCCAGTGCACAGAGCAAGGTCCATAAAGGCTCGGTTGGGTGAGTTTGGTGGAGAAGAACTTGGACTGGCCCGCACAAAGTCCTGACCTCCACCCGGTCCAACACCTCTGGGATGAACTAGAACGGACGTTTCGACCCAAACCTTCTCGTCTGACCTCGTAAATGCTCTTCTGGATGAAAGGGCCGAAATTCCCACAGACACACACACAGAAAGCCTTCCCAGAGGAGTGGAAGCTGTTATGGCTGCGAATGGGAGAGCAACTCCATATTAATGTCTGTGGGTTGTCATGAAAGCTCCTGTAGGTGAAATCGGTCAGTGCCCTTAAATTCAGTCAAGCTTCACCAGATTGCACATAGATATCAGTTCCCTTAGTAAATAGAGTTGCTCTCAGACATGCTGTGAAGTCTGGATATTCTCCTGAAAGTATCCTGAGGGGCTGTATATGAAAACATATAACTGTATATGTAAATGTCTGTTTCTCCAGACATTTTCCAGAATGTTCTCGTCCTGCCCCCCCAGACTATGTCGGAATGAGCCCTTTTAAGAATTCAGCCAGAAAATGGCCGTCGAATTCAAGTGGGCGTGATGATCGTATATCCTACATGTGACGCTGGAAAATACAAAAAACGATTTTTACATCTTGACTTGTCCTGCAGTGTTCTTCATTTCATATGTGAAATGTTCGTATAATGTCCTGACCTCATTTATCTGGACACTATACGAATTTGCCTTGTTTTAAAAAAACTTTGATGGATTCTCTCTTGGTCCCATCCTTCCACCAAAGTTTCGTGGATTTCCGTGAAGTCGTTTTTGCACAACCCTGCAGAACAACATAGCTCTCTTGCTGGAGGAGGTTATGTATGTTCACATCAGTCAGACACAGAGAAACATTCACATTTGGAGACTTGTTAGCGTCCATGTGACCAAAAAATAAGTGCGATAATGACTGAACTGTCTGCACTGGGAAGAGTCAACTGTAAATCGTAAATACTGAGCTGACAGATAATTTAACTTTACAGCTGAACTGCAGAGTCGGACGATGACTCTTTGTGGCTCCAACAGTTTTCACGTCCCACATCATCATTTGATTCACGGTCAATATGAAAATATTGATTGAATCGTACAGTACACACAAATTAAATCAGCTCGGCTCCAACAACATCACTCATATTCATATTTCATACGACATATCAGAAATACGCAGCAACACACCGATGGCAGCACGGTGCAGTGGTGCATGTCGCTGTGAAATAGCAGCAGAGAGCAGGTGTGTGTGTGTGTGTGTGTGTCATTCAGGGTATTTACTGCTGAGGACAATTATGTTTTCAAAATCCTTTAATGTCACATTACTATGTATGATGCTATAAAAACGTCATGATTGACAGCTGAGACTGATTTGCGATTGGTTAAGCGCATGTTTTGTCGGGACATCGATACTTTAGCCCCGATCCCCCGATCGCTCCTGTGTCGACTCTGGTCCTATGTGGCGTCTTCGGCGCAAGATGACGCGTCTTCCGTCTTCAGTCTATGCTTGGAACAAAAACTCGATATGATATGTTTTATTTTCCACGTTTTTTGTCATAGACCTGTCTCTCTTGTGAGTGTCTAAAGAATATAGAGGTGCTTTGCTAAACTGCAGCAGTACACCTGAAAATAAATACTTGTCGAGACACAAGCCCATCTGCATTTTGTAAGAAAGATACGTGTCAAACTTGGCTTGACACTGGATGTGTATCACATCAAGAATTGAACATTTATGATAATGTATCCTCAGCTGCCGTTCGAGTATCACTGTGGGTGGTGCATGGAGCAGGGATCTTGTGTAATATGTGATATGTAAACTACAGCATGCACATAAATAAGTCAGTATCTGTGTTCCTCTGGGTTCGAGGTGAACTTGCTCCTGATCCCACTGTGAATTGACGACAACACACCAGTCAGTGTATCTTCAAACTGCAGTATGCACGTGTTCCTTCCACTCCGGATAAGTGGATAAACAAATAAACTCTCTCTTTAATTAACGACACGACGGTGTCACGCCACGGTGAGGGGAATGGTAATTTTGCCTGCAACATGTGCATCTCCTCGTGTAAATCCACTGTTGTCGTATAGTTATCTGTGTCTTTTGCTGATACAATGTGTTTTTTAAACCGCTGAGCAGACTCTTTTAAGACAACGGGGCCGACCCATTAGCCGGTCCCTCAGATTGATGTTGAATGTGGAAGTTATTGGGGGAGAATCTGCAGCCTGTGAATTCACTGTGTTGCAGATCAGAGCGGGTCTGACACAGCAGAGTGTTAAACTAGTGAAGCTGCTGTGGGTCTAACGCAGGAATAAATATTCTCCAGGAGCTAAAACTAGTTATATCTATATACTTTGGTGGAATATACGTCTATGTACATTAACTGCATGTATATATATACTTTATTTGCTTGAGTCTTCAGATGTTTTATTTAGCAAAATTCAAAAAAATATTCAGTTTACGAGGATCTAAATTATGAAATATTCTAATTAAAAGGTTCACCACACTGACGAGCTACATTATAATGCTGCTTACATGTTGTAATGTGCGTGTTATTCTAATAAAGTAATATTCTCCATATATAATTCACATTGTAAAAGAGGACATACTTTTATTTGTGATACTTACGTAGAGATTTGAAAGCAGGACTTTTCCTTTTATAGGCTACTTTTACTTCATAAAAAAGCTCTGCACCACTAACTTTCTTTATTCTTTTCTTCTTCTATCCCAAGATTCCTCGTGTTTAAGTTTAATCACATAGTTTCCTGTGGTAAAAGTACAAATGTCCCAGGTTTCTTGTTTCATGTGGAGTTTCTGCCTTATTTCTCCTCTAGGTTCTCTGAGCAGTTTGCGCTGCCTGATAATTGTCTCCATAATTGATTTGGGGGGCATGTGGGGTTGGATTAAAAGAAGAGCTGCTCTGCCAAGTGTGTGTGTGTGTGTGTTTTTGAGAGACCACACATCTGTGTATTCGATCTGTGCAGGTGCACATCTGTGTCTGGATGCGTGCGCTCTCCACTGAGTTGTCCTTTCGTGATGCGTCCTGCAAAGTGTCATTCCACTCCAGCGGCTGATTGGTCCACTGCGGTCCCTGCAGGGCCGTGTGACGTCTTTCACTGCGGGAGGCCTTTTAGTGTACGTTTGGCTTGTGTGAGGGCGCGTGTTATTTCCGTTGTGCTTCCTTAACCATGAGTGTGATGCTCCCAGGTGTGCTTTCTTTCTCTGAGAGGCACGTACAGTACAGAACACACACACACACAGTCACACACAAAGGGATAAAACAACATTAGTAACTTGCCGTCTCGGAGCAGGAGACTAATCTGGTTAGAACCCGCTGGCTAATTAGGACGAGAAGAACCAAGGCTCACTTGGTGTTTGACCACTTTCATACATCACACTTATGAAAACAGGTAAAGAGAGAAGCAGGCGTTGAAACGGTGAAATTACTTCTAAATCAGTGTGATGAAAATACTTTTATTTCCCTCTCGTGGGCCACAACAATGCTTTAACAGCCTGTTTGACTGCTATGAAACAGTGCAGATTTACCTGCTGTTTCCTCCGCCATAAAACTGCTTCTTTTTTTTTTCATTTCGTCGTGTTGCATTGGTTGAGGAGGTGCAGCGCTTGTGGGGGCGGCGGCCCCACATCGCAGCGATCACAGCCTCCAATATGTCAAAAGTAATTAGGCTGATCGGAGAGTATACCCTATTATGCACGGAGAGGTGTGTGTGCGCTCCGTGCTGTTAATTAGACTGATGAGTCGACGCTAATAAGCCCAACGCAGACCCTCAGCCACGAGACTGCTTTTCTTCTCATTAGACTTCTTATACCTTTTTACATCGAGGGATGTATGTTTGCTGCTTTGCTCGTCTCACTGTGGACCTGCAATGTGCACAAATCGATGAAGAGGACTGTTTAATAAAAGCTCATTAATGGATTCGGCGATTTAAAAAAATATTTCAATCAATCATTTCTTCTTTCACTCATTTTTCAGCTAAAAATGCAAAATATTCGATGGTGCCAGCTTCTAAAAGTATTTTTTAATTTGTCGTGTGTCGGTTTTACAAAATAAGCAGTTTGAGTGTGTTAAACAATTATAATAACTTACATTTTTATAGGGACCCAAGGACGTTTTACATATTTGAAGGAGAAGGACATATTTCTGGAGACAGAGACAAGGACAGATTGTATCAGATCAGGTCATATGCATTTTTAAAGCAGTTATTTGAATGTCCCAGGATGTGGCATTGAGAATCTCTATTGGCGGGGGAATTCCAGAGGGTGGGGGCAGAGCCACGCTAAAACACTAATCAGAAATTCCACTGTTTTCTGACTAAAACATTTATTGATAATTGAGAAAATACTTGTTCATATTCGAATTCCGTCAGTACAAATTTAGAAGTTGGTCACATTTAAAAAATGAAAAAAATAAAGATATTTGGCTTCATGGTTTAATATTCACACCCACGTTACTCTCCCTGCGCTTCATCATAATGCTCAAGCTGTGCTGGAGATTTAATAACATGAAATGATGAATCACCGCAGTCTCCCAAGAGTTCCTGCGTGCGATGGTGCAATCAATTTCCAATAAACAAAAAAATTACCAGCCAAGTTTGTCCATTGTGAGACGAAGTGTGAGCCCGGAACGCGGCGTACAGATGGAGAAAGATGGTGGCAGGGTGGAGTATGACAGCCATTGTTCTATTTTTCTAACAAAAGCCCTAAATCGAGTCGCCTCTTTCAAGCCTTTGCTGGAAGGTGAAACGTGTGAGACTCCACGAGCTGCTCCACCATCTCCTCTACCAACACTGGGGATTTATCACCACGCTTCTCCTTTCTTTCCCCCACCCCCCCAAAACTTCAAAGACCTTCGCATAGGAAGAAAACATACAAGGTAGAAATTAACCAGCTCCATCTTCTGCTGCGGTTTTGGGCGTTTGAAAATCTATGTTGACAACATGCCACTAAACGCACAGAAGCTACAAATTAGGCAGTGACAGTTGTCACCGTTTGGATAAGCTTTGGTCCGAGATTTTGATAGTCGGCTACATTTCTGCTCGACAAGCGTTTCATTTCCCCAAACGACCTTCACTCCCAGGGGAGAGCGGAGAAACTGGGTTCGGCTGTAATTAGGCGAGCAAAAAAAGAAGCACTCAAGGTGGAGGAGGAGGAGGAGGAGGATAAAAGACGGGGAGGTAGAGGGAAGGAGAGGATGAAGGTGGGGAGGGGGTGTGAGGAGGAGGAGGGCTGATAATGAGAGGCAGGGTGACAGAATGAAAGAGTGCAAGAGCATGTCAAGAGTCGGGGGAGGTGTGTGGGGGGGGCTGTTAGCCTGCGGCTGCCTCATGGTGTGATGTCGTGGAACCTTCTCCCCGTGTTTTATTACAAGGGGCTCTGTGTTGAGGTCTGTGTTGAGGTCTGTGTTGAGGTCTGTGTTGAGGTCTGTTGTCGTCAGCGTGGCGTATGACGCACGTCGTCGGACGCTCGTCCACTGATGTATTGTGTCGCTGTTAATTTAGCATCGTTCACCCGAAGCAGAACACTGCTCGAGCAAAGTGGTGTCGTCGAAAAGTTCATTAAAGGAAGCAGCACAGGTGACGTCTTTTCATACTGCAGAACTGTGCAGGAATCCCTGATGGATCCACGAAAATGAAAACTAGAATGGTAGAGAGAGCGGCGAGGCCCGAGATGGTAATGGTCTGTATTTATATAGAGCTTTTCTAGTCTTGATGACCACTGACAAGTGTTTACAGTCTCAAATACATCTTAAATTCATTCTAGCTGCTGCATATTTCACACACCTTGCCTTGTCAAAATACTACAGATAGATTACTATAGAATTTTGTTGGGAGGCGTAATTCTCTATGCAGGAGAAACCCTGTTTTCCCTTTTTTGTTTTACTTTTATCAACAACAATCTGTCAACTACCAGAGAAGAACCCTGTGGTCCGAGTGAAACTGGGCGAGTCCTGTGAATGAGGTGCAGTGATGCTACATCTGAATTAGAGTTAACTGTGCTAACCAGACGTGGATAAACTGGTATTTAGCCGCATGCACAAAGTAAACTGGGATGTCATTGTTTAAGTTGTTAAAAATCAGCATTTTCCAAGGTGTTTTCAAGGTGTTTGTTAAAATCTCAGTTTCAGTGACTTAAAGCCCTGTTTGGATTAGAGGCCCGAACACAGAGGAAAAACTTAATTTGGCAAAATACCTCCGTTACATAGTAGTTCCCTAAATGTGTGTGAATTTGTTCATCAAGATCCCTGAATTCCTTCCTGGGAAAATGCTGAAAAATGCCTCTCACTGTTTAAGAAAGAGAACTGGACCTTCACCAGAATGTAAATGGTTCTTTTTGGATTCATACCACGTCCTTCCACCAGGTTTTGTGGAAATCCATTCAGGTGTTTTTGTGTAATCTTGCTTACTAACAAAGGACCACAGCTCTTGGCGGAAGGTAATTATATTTCTCAGGTCTTTCTATGGCTACGCTCGCGTTTTGACTTGTCTTCTCTAATTGTGACTGTTGAGAGCAACGCGTGGCAGTTTCTGTTGCTTGAATAACTTAATTATAATAATAATAATAATTTCTTCATGAGGTGGGTTCTTTTGTCTCAGTGGAATTAGCATTTGTGCTAATTTTTCTGACTTTTATCAGATTGTCTGCACTATGACAGTAATTAAAAATAAGGGTTTTCCATTATTTGACTTCACAATCCCAAATCTTTCTGTTTTCCTCCGGCTCGCTGCATTACCATGTATGTTCATGCATTTCATTCATCTCTTACATGTGTCTCATTTTTCCAATTTACCGGCCCGTCAGGCTTTGTACACGCCAGACAGAGAGATGCTGGAAATAGTTCTCAGGGCCGCAGACATATAAATATATCCCCATTAAAGCAGCAGGATGTATAATACGAAGAGACGTGTTTCACAATGAAAGTTGTCATGTGGGATTTTGCTGTCAAGCTGCTTTGTTGTAGAGTTGTCACATCGGCCTGCTTCTCATCTTCCACTTAGCTTTGTTCCCATCGGAGCAGGTATGATTATCCTTGTGATGTTCGGCGCTGTGACAGCGCGTCATCCAGCTGTGATCAAATCAATGTATATCGGGTAAGTATGTGAGATTAGAGCGGCGGGCTGAGCTGTAGGTTCAAGCGGGGACATGAAGTCAGTAGTGGCGCCGACAGCAGCCGGGTAATACCTGCACACACTCGCATAACAGAGCCGTCAATTAAAGGCTATTTGCTGCTGCTGACTGATTTCACCTGCGTGTAATTACTCTTTAATTTACGCTCACTGACAATGCAATGCACTAACTCGTTAAATTACCTGCAATGTGATCCGCCTGCTTATTTCAGATAAGAGTCGTAATAATGAGTCTCAGCATACTGGAATTCAGGACGTGCATTTAGGAGCGAGGGATATATAAGAGTATGTTTTGTGTTATTGTACAATATCAATTATAATTGGGTTCACAACAACATTTCTGGAAAATGAATCGGAACGCTTATGGAGAACCGAAAAGAATATCTCACAAATCAAAGCACTTGTCCAAAGAAAAGTCAATATTTTAAGATTGTGGCCAGAAAACCGCCTCATTAATTTGGCTGCTGGATGGTTTATGAAGTTATATTGTCTCTTAGTTCACTTTGTCCCAGTGAAGCTCTTTCACCTCAAGGTTTTATTTCTTCGGCGTAACTATTCACTAAACAGGTAAAATAAGACCCTGTAGCGGAATATTCCCTACACTGCATTTTTGACTGCTTATGATGCTTGCTAATGCTAAGTAGCATCAAACTTGCCCCTCATCCGTCATGGTCGTCCCAAGTCACAGGGGTTTTCCTGTGTTTTGTTGTTGCGTGAACGCAGTGTTTCCTCCTGTAACTGCTGGGAAACAGTCTTAACTTTTACACACACTTAACTTCACGTCTGTGGTAAAACTTCAGTGAAATTCTAACGTTTACTTGTATCCGAATTATCACATTTACACTTGCAGTTTAGATTGTAACAGGCGATGTCTTCTATTCCTTTTCTATATTTGGAAGTTAGACCGTCATCAACATGATTTAAAGATGCGTTGTGTATGAATAAAACAGTTATCTCTTTGCAATTATGACGTTTTATTTTACCTCGTGCCCTAAATTGTAGCCGGTGCTTTTTACCAGTTTGAATACGTTTAAAGTGGCGATTAATTAACCGGCATAAAACCCGTTTTCAGACGAATGGCAGCTGCTTCCTGGCAGACGCAGATCGTTGTTTGGTACAACACCTGCAGCTCCAACCTTTTCTTTAAGTATTAGTAGAGTAAACCTTTTCCTGATAGATGGGTTATAGACCAGGCATTTCAAATTAAACCATTTCACTGTATCCTGTTGTATAGATGAGGTCGAATGTTCACAGATGACAGTTCGAAAACAAAACCGTCACACCAAAGTAAATAAAAGGTAAAATGAGGACATTTATTCTACCTGGATTAGCTTTGTTGTCTTTGGGTTGCATCTTTTTGTTTATACTGTATTAGCATAACCACAGGGCTGCTTTTTATTTGTGGCCCACTCATCTCTTTCATCGTAGTGTGTGTATGTGGGAAGAAGAAGGAAAGGAGACGCTTCGCAGAAAAAAGGTGTGAAGGGGGATTTTAGGAATTCGAATGACATGCATCACTGTGCAGCTTCCTGTTGGAGCTGACTCTTAATGAGACGTACCTGTCCTCTCCCTGCAGCTCCCTGTGTTCACCCCTCTCTCTCTGCCTGTCTCTCCTTTTGTCTGACAGAGACAGTGATGGACACGAGGACGGCGACAGCTGAGCTCGGCTGGATATCGTTCCCTGCCAATGGAGTAAGAACCATGTGCCAAAGTATACTGTGTGTGTGTGTGTGTGTGTGTGTGTGTGTGTGTGTGTGTGTGTGTGTGTGTGTGTGTGTGTGTGTGTGTGTGTGTGTGTGTGTGTGTGTGTGTGTGTGTGTGTGTGTGTGTGTGTGTCTGTACCCTGGGGGGAGGCAGTTAGAGTACACTTACAGTGCGTCATTAACTGTCTGTCAAAATCTTAATTACACATGCAAGGTGACACCATTGAACCACCACTGATGTAGAAGAGAACGGATTCCGATAGATCCGAGATGTGTGGCGCGCACAACAACTCGCAATAGACACACAAATAGATCAGAATAAATTGAATACACTATAATTGAATAAAACCAAATAGGTTATTCCAGCCACGGAAACTCCGCAGAGTTTTTAAATGCTGGCTTGGCAAGTAGCGTTTACAGTGGTCGGCTCTCTTTCTCTGTGTGTGTGTGTGTGTGTGGGGGGGTCTGTGTGTGTGTGCGCTCTAATTGTGATGAATGGTTGTCCCTGTGCAGAACAGAACAAAGTAGAGGAGAGGGGAAAAGGAAATGAGGGAGGCGAGCAGGATAGAGAGACAAAACAGGAGCAAGGGAGAAAGAAAGTTTAATTTGTGTCAGTTTTCTGTAAACCCATTAATCATTTTAGCCTCTCCTCTCCCCTCTCACCCACACCCCCTGCCCTTCCCTCACCCACGCACATTCCCCAGTGGGAGGAGGTGAGCGGCTATGATGAGAACCTCAACACCATCCGGACGTACCAGGTGTGCAACGTGTTCGAGCCCAGCCAGAACAACTGGCTCCTCACCACCTACGTCGACCGGCGGGCGGCACAGCGCATCTACGTGGAAATCCGGTTCACCGTGCGCGACTGCGCCTCCATCCCCAGCGTCCTGGGCTCCTGCAAAGAGACGTTCAACCTCTACTACCTGGAGACGGACAGGACCGTGTCTGAGGGCATCAAAGGGGTGGAGTACTGGGCCAACGCGCCTTTTCTCAAGGTACCAGAAACAACGGCCTCTGAATAGAGGAGCGAAGCGGGAAAAGCCGAGTTCTGTCAGCAGTCTCGCTGTGAATTAACATTTCAAAGTACATTTTAATGACGATCTCAGTGTTACTCTGCACACAGATACTGTTGAGCCGTGTTATGCCAAGGGTTCAGCACGGAGTCAGACATTTTCTCTGACTTTGGTATGCTAAACAGTGTTAAGAGCCGTAGCACCCAGACTCTAATCAGTCGCTGCTCTGGAGGAAACGCAGGCCAGAGGCTGGTGTTCTCTGCTCATTCATTACGACATGTCACTCTCCTCTGAGCACTGGTGTCTCCAAACTTGGGCTGAAGAAGTTGTCGACTCAATAAACCCATTGGACTGTCTGAAATTGTATTTGTTGTAAAGTTGATAACGGGGGTTCGTATTTCTTAGCTCATTAAAAGTTGTCGGAGATGCAGGATTTTTATGTGACGGAAGCGAAATGCAATCGAGAGGCAACACTCAAAACTTTTGTCAGTGCAGCTGAGTCACTCCTCCTCCTCCTGTTTAAATCAGCCTCCTTCCATCAGTGGGGTTTTCAGCGATTCATGACTAGTTAAATAAAACGGTTTGTGGTCTCTAAGGCATGTTTTCAGTTTTTTACAGCAGCTTCCCCAAAACATTTTCCTCGGTGTTGAAGCTTCCTCGTCCACATGCAAACTGTCTATTGCGTCATTAAACAGAGATTTTTATGCTCAGATTTAAAAATCCTCCAGTTTCAGTATGTCAAATGGAGAGTTTAAGAAACAACAATAGCGGCTATATACCTGTATCTCTATTTTGCAGCTGAATTTAGTGTCATTGCATTCACAGTCGCCTGCCTCGCCCTGTATTACTTGGACCGCAGCGTTCTTCTCCGGTAATTGATTGTCGCTGAGGTATTTTGTAAAACGTAGGTCAAGTGTACAGAGACTTTTTAATTAACAGAAAGGAAAATATCCGTTCAAAAAGATATCCCCAGTAGTGTAGACTGTAGGTCTAAAATACACCAAATATTCACCCTTCTAGAAAGAACACGCACAAGCTTGTCTGTTTATTACTTTTCTCTCATCCCCCTTCCTTTCCTTCGCCTCCTCCGTCCCTCTCTCTCTCTATTTGCGTCGCTGCCAGGTGGACACCATCGCAGCAGATGAGAGTTTCTCCCAGGTTGATTTCGGAGGGAGGCTAATGAAGGTGAACACAGAAGTGCGGAGCTTTGGGCCGCTGTCCAAAGGCAGAGGCTTCCACTTGGCCTTCCAGGATCTGGGGGCCTGCATGTCCCTGCTGGCTGTCAGAGTGTTCTACAAGAAGTGTCCCAGCGTGGTGCAGAACTTTGCTTTTTTCCCAGAGGTACGTAGAAAGCACGTCTCACCACAAGCTGTGTTGCTGCTTTCGTCCGACTTTGGAAGAGCTGTTATCAAAAACATGTTTATAAACCCTTTTGTGTAGACGCTGACTGGAGCAGAGTCCACCTCATTAGTCATTGCCAGAGGAAGCTGCATTCCCAACGCGGAGGAGGTGGACGTGCCAATAAAGCTTTACTGTAACGGAGATGGAGAGTGGATGGTTCCCATCGGCAGCTGCAGCTGCAAGTCGGGTTACGAACCGGACAATGGCAACGTGTGTAGAGGTAAATCTATATGTTAACTAGAATGGCAGTCAGTAGAGCACATACATCTGCCAAGGCCTAGAAGTCCCTTTTAAATTCAATCAAGCTGCACCACAGTGCACACACACACTCATAGTGAAAGTCCCTTGTATGTGTCTGGTTGTTTTCATCAATATCCTTAAATTATTCACTGGGAAATATATGAAAATGTCAAAACTCTTTCTCACAGTGTAAAAGAAAGTAACAAACAAGATCCTTGGTCCATGTTCCATTTTGTAGAAAAATCTCTTCAGTAGGTTTTGCATAATCTTGCTGACAAACAAACAAACTAGGAAAGAAGGAGCACAAACCCATCAATCAGTTTAATATATATTCCTGTTTTTCATCAAGATCCATGAATAATTTCCTGGACAATCACTGAAAATGTCCTATCTCAAGATTTTAAGAAAGTAAAAGAAAATATCTGGATCCATACCAACATTTTACTGAGCCGTGCTGCTTCCTTCCACTAAGTTTTGCGGAAAGTAGTTTTTGCATAATCTTGCTTTGATAAACAAACCAACAAACAAAAAGACGGGGGTGAAAACATAACCTCCGTGGCGACCGAGGTGACGAGGCTGTTCTAGTTCAAACTGCACTCAATGAAAGCAAGAAAAATCAATGAAAAGTGAAAACAGTCGCGTGGAGACTGAATTAATGGCGTTTTAATGACCTTGCACACAAACACGTGACATTGTCTTGAAGCACGAACCCACAGAACCTGAATGACAGAAGATCAATGTCCAGCCAAGGTGCTTCTCAGCAACATCTCAATGAGCAAACAACAAACACACAAGAGCCAACATCACAAATACACCACAGCAACAATGGAAATACTAAACCGCATCACTAAGCTGTAATGACATATATGTTTTTAGTTCAGATGTAAATGGTTGAAATACACACTGAGATTATCTTTTTAATATCTCGTTTGTTGTTTGCTGTAAGAGATCTGACACGGTTGAATCCTGACTTGCTCTGCGAGACACTGCTGAGTCAAATTATGTAGAAAATGCAAATGTTTGTTGTATCCAGGGGAGCAAAGCATGTCATCTGTGGCAGTCCTCGTTAAATACGCACACGCGTGTCTACATTTAGATGTATTTATGCCCAAGGGTGCAGCCCACGATGTTCAGTATGTTAATGTTAGTAGAGGCAGACTTGGCTGAGCGAGGCACAGAAATAGCTTCTTCAGTATCTCTACCTCTTTTTCTTCTTCTTTTTTTATATCTGGCCTCCTTCCCCATTTCCTCTCCAAAGTAAAACCCATCATTTCTTATTTTCCCTGGAGAGTCTCATCAATTTGTGTGTGTGTGTGTGTGTGTGTGTGTGTGTGTGTGTGTGTGATGTATGTACATATGGTGAAATGATAAGTGAGGGCGCTCCATCCCATGTTAATTAGTTTAGCGTGTTCCAGCCAGATTAGTCTTCTGTAAATTAGTCCTGGCCTGTCAGAGAGTGTCAGGGAGACGGAGGAGTATCACATCAGGAAGGAAGGAAGGAAGGAAGGAATCATGGAGGGGGAAAAACAATGGAGGGAAGCGAGGAACAAGGATGGGAGGAATCAAGGAGGGAAGGAAAGAAAGGAAAAAATGAGGGAGCTGAGGAAGAAGGCAAGGAAGGAATGATGGAGGGAAGGAAGTAGAGAAGAAAATAGCCAAGGAAGAAACGAGAATGGTAAGGAAGGAGGGGAGTAAGAAGGAAGGATGGAAGAAAGAAAGAAAGAGGTAGTGAAGGGAGGAATGAAGGAAGAAACAATGCAGGAAGGAAGGCGGGAAGAGAAAATGATGGACGAAGAAAGAAAGAAAGGAAGGAATGATGGAGGGAACGAAGTAAGGAGGAAGAGAGAAAGAGACGTCTGAAGGGAAGGATGGGCAAGAAAGTAAAAGAAGGACAAACCAATGAGAGAGAGGTAGAAAACACAGCTGAGATGAAGCAGAGCGAACAGAGACGACTGATAATAATATATAATAATAATAATAATAATAATATTCTACCTTCTATGTTAAATGCTCCGAATGAAACGGAAGCTTAGACTTTTGAATCTCTGGCTCTTTGCTCATAAAAAAACGTGCCTGACTTGATTCATGGGAAACGGTGATTAAGTCTGACAATGTTACAGTGATGTTGATTGTCATTGCAAAAAGAAATTAAGGTGGAATTTAAAAAATCATTAAGTCGTCCAAAGTCCTTTGCTACGGACGCCTGAAAACTATTTAGCTCGTCGTCGTTGCCCTTGAAAACGAACGCGAGGAAGTAGAGATGGGAAAGAGGAAATTATTACATTTTCATATCAATAGACGAGAGCAGTGGACGGTCTAAACATGATTTGTCTGGAATTGGCTGTTTGGCCTGTGGTGGTTGCAGCTTATTACTGAAACTGCAAAAAGTGATCTTCAGTAATTGAGCCGCGGTAAAAAAAAAACTCGCTGCCGGACTCGTATTGTCTCGATCGACAGCGTCACGAACAAAGACGAGTCCCAGGAGAAGCTGCCACACAGTTTATTGATACTGAACGTATTGTTTGACCAAACCGCTCCATATTCCATACTGTGGTTCCTTAGGTCCTTAACAACACATGTGCCTAGTCTGAAGTCGATAAGATGAACGGTTCTTGAGATATGACGGACACATACAGACAGACACACGTTTATCGTGATCGCATATCCAACCTGAAGCTTGATGCATGAACAACAGGAGAAACACATTTCAGAGGCGTCCGACCTTATCGCCAAAAACGGTTAAATCTCGTTGTCAATCCAAGTCGACATCTTCGTCTGTTTCCTCTACGTGTTTGAAACCTCTTCCTCATCCTGAGATTTTTATATTCTTTTTGTTTTCTTTTACAGTTTTGCGTCAGTCACGTAGAAGCATCATCAACACGCCCACTCGCTTACTGTGAATTTTTCTGGACAGTCACTGAGTCGATCATACGTCACGCAACGTGAGCTCATTATTTCCGTGTTGGGGGTTGAGTTAATCGGATGATGTCATAAATTGCAACCTGCTGATATTTTACTAGATTTTCTCATTTTCTTTTAGAGGACGACGTCTACTGCGATTGGTGTTTACATTGTTTTTAAATCCCTTCCAAAGTCAGAGCGGATTCCATACAATTTAAAATGAGGATTTGAGTCAAAGCCTCATTCAAAGGCAGAACGCGCCGGGGTATTCTCGGATGGGGACGTGTCGGCTGGAGTGTGCAGACTGCAAACACGCTCCGTCGACATGACGTGACAGTTTCTGTGGTGCCGAGTCCACACACACCTGCGACGTGCTGTATTCAAAGCTCCTGTGCTTAGACTGTGATCCGGTGTGTC
This sequence comes from Hippoglossus stenolepis, assembly GCF_022539355.2. Taxonomy (NCBI): domain Eukaryota; kingdom Metazoa; phylum Chordata; class Actinopteri; order Pleuronectiformes; family Pleuronectidae; genus Hippoglossus; species Hippoglossus stenolepis. The sequence continues at coordinate 5,617,040 of NC_061496.1, forward strand.
GTGGGACGGAGCGTGTCCCGTCTTGTCTGCACCCAGCCGCCATCTTTTTGGTGAGCTCGTCTGCCAATCAGCTGATAACCACTTGGCAGGAGACTGGACTCACCAGTAGAACAGACTGGTGTGTGTGTGTGTGTGTGTGTGTGTGTGTGTGTGTGTGTGTGTGTGTGTGTGTGTGTGTGTGTGTGTGTGTGTGTGTGTGTGTGTGTGTGTGTGTGTGTGTGTGTGTGTGTGTGTGTGTGTGTGTGTGTGTGTGTGTGTGTGTGTGTCAGGCCTCAGAGATGGTTTTAATTCTGTACCAAACCAGCGTATTGTGCAAACCATTCGGCAAAGCTGGCTCAACCTCAAAGTACCATGTGTGTGGAAAGTCGACAAATATTCAAAAGACTTACTTCAAATGCTCCTCTCTACAAATGTGAGCACTATCATCAAATACACACAAACACACAAACCACCCCTGCTGTGAACCCCGACAATGCAAAGATTTTTTTTTTTAAACCTGCAGGCGTTGAACAAACACACACATGCACGTTTGTCTTTCTGCAATTATGAGGACGCTCGTTGACATATTCTATTCCCTATCCCCCCCAACCTTAACCATCATAACTACGTGCTTTACCCTAATCCTAACCTGAACCTAATCCTAAACCTAACTCTAAAACCAAGTGTGAACCCTCCAACAGGCTTTTGAAGTTGTGCGGGCTGACCTAAATACCCCCACACTGATCGTTTCAACAATTCTGTCCTCACAAACCACAGATAGACACGCAAACACACTTTCTTGTTCGTTTTTAATAATTGACCAGCGAGCCCGTATATGCCAACTTCAGACGGTTGTTATCCACATGACTCCACAGCCGGCTGAAGGCACCGAGGGAAACTGATCTATTTCTCTCTCTTTGTCCCTTTTCTTTTAAACACTATCTTTCTCTCTGTAAACCTCTGAGTCAAATGTCTGAGATGGATTTTTGTTCTTCCAGGCTTTTAAATAAAATTTGACTATTGTCAATATTTCTGTCTGTTCTGGATTAAAATTATTACTGATGGTCCAAGTGTGGGTACAATCCCCCCACACACACACACACACACACACAACCACACACACACACACACACACGCACATCATCCTCGTGCATTTGCAATGTTAGCAGATCCTTTGACAGCCGGACACAAAAAGACAGAAAGAGAGAGATAACTATACAGAGAGGTATCAGGAGACGACTGAAAGAGAGCGGGAGCAAGACCTGTTGCCATGGTGACACGCCCCATGTGTATGAGGACAGTTGTTGAATAAGTGACCTTGACAAGCCAGATGTCTATCTGCGTATTCAAGACACACAAACACACACACACACATACAGACACACACACACACACACAAAAGAGGCACAAGGCATTGACATGCAACTTCAAAAGGTCTGAATACAAAGAAACTAGCAGCGACGGACAGAAAAAAGAAAAAAGGTGTCTCGCAGAAAAAGTGAGGAAAACCTGGACAAAGCTGTAGCTGAAGGTAAATATATGAGAAAACATAATGGATATATATTTCTTTCAAGTATTATCTACGCTTCAGAACCAGCGACTCTAAGCAAAGCGGCATTGGTCGACTTAATGCTTATTTATTTCTTTTTAAACCACTTTGATCCGGTTGCATGCAAAGACCCACCAGAGCTTTTTAATACGTGCATTTCACAGCGCTCTGTGTTTTGGGGGTATTTTTTTGTTATGTTGGGAATACAACGAGGGAGATAGAGCTGCAACAAAGGGCCTCTGGCTGGAGTCAAGCCGGGACGCCGTGCTACATGGTCGGCATCTTAATCCCGGAGTTTTACAGGTTTGCACTGTGGAAGTGACGGGACGCTTCCACCGCAATAGGAAACAACCGCCCGCACCTTCCTGGATTGGGGGCAGTTGGATTCTACTCTCTGAAACTGAGATGATTAACCTGGTGTGTCTGACGTGTGTCCTCCTCCCAGCCCCTGGTCCAGTCATACTGGTGGTGAACATTATTGTTTTTTTAGGTCTGGTGGATTTAATTAGATTGAACCAGCTATTTAAAAGGCCAGCACATTCAGAAATACCTCGTTTGACACCACGAGAAAGTGCGGAAGTAAAGTGTATTTATATATCGTCACAGACTTGGAGTCACAAAGTGCTTCACAGGGCCGTGGAAAGGTAAAAATAGAGCTCGTACAAAAGAGACCTGGTCCAGACTTGATCATCACCTCAAAGAACCTCATATTTAATGACAGTAATTAGGACAAACTTCACAAAGGAAATACAGAAACCTCCTTGTCCCCCCTTCCACATCTTGTCAAAGGCTCCGTTAGAAGAGGCCACATGCGTCCCAGACCACGTCCCAATGTGGTGATCGGATCTCTAATGTGTCCCCAATTATTCTCGGCTGTGTTCACGCCTGTACTTGTGATCGGATGTCTCTTCCTGGAGGTGTCAACCAAAGCGCTGCTCTTTCCTGCACCGGCCAATCACATCACATTAATGCGACAGAGGAGGTTGAGGCAGCTGGTGAACAAGCGTGTGTTTTCAGTGCAGATTTTAATTTTCCGTGCACTTCTCTTTAACATTGTACTGATATCTAGAATAGCGTGTTAGCATGAAAGCCAGCTTTGTTGTTGGTCCGGAGCATTAAAGTGTCATGTGGTGTTGTTATGGCGATCACGCCGGCTCCAAGTGTTGGGCACGCCCCTCGTCATGTTAACGCAGTGCCTACGCGTCAGTTCAGCATCGGATGTTGATACCAGGTTTGTGTCGACTCCTGCTATAAGTTACATTCTATTAAACGTTTGCATTTTGGTCTTTTATCATCTAAAACGTTCCAGGAGGTGACGTGAGCATTAATCACAACACAAGAAAAATGTTAAAGATAAATCAGAACTGCAAAACAGTAAAATCATTTGGATTTTCCTCAGTCTTTCGGCAGAGCTTTTGTTTTTGTCCGTCTTACATTTAATTTAAATTCCCTCTTCACTGTTTGTCTTAATTTAGAATGATAATTCAGAATGATTCCTCACAACAGGCACTAATGTAATGTTTGAATCTAAAACCTCGTATATAACATCCTCTGACTGTACTTGTGATCTGTTTAACTTTGCATGTTTGTCTTCATGTTACGTTTGAGTTTGAAGTCAATCTGCTGTGACCTTTTTTCACTTTGGCTTCAGACTTGATGTCAGACCTTTTTATAGTTCACCTGTCACATGCTCCCACACTCGCTGTCAGTCTCACAGCCAGTCGGCGTCGTGCTGAAGTCGGGGCAGTGACTCTTTCTGCAAATATTGGGGCTTAGAAGGACTCGGCTGCTGACCGGCGGGGAAATGTTTAACGGCTTACCTCAGCTCCCTTATACAGTATTTATACAACTAACAAATAATTTAGAAGTACTTTTGCCCGACACGTAAACTCTCACCTGCCTTTAGTTTGGTTTAGGTTCGGATTTTCAATAAAGAAAATAATTCCAACTTCTCCTTTTCCGAATTCGACCTGATTCTGACCTTGTATTTTCCAACTGTTCTGTCATTTTGGCTAAAATCCTGATCTCAAGATTCCATTCACTCTGATGAAAACATCTCAGAAGTCACAGAGACTTGCTGCCACAAATCAAAACCACTGCTGCTCAGATAATGTGCATATTTTGTTCAAAGTCCAGTATAATAGATACAGATTTCACCCAGTAACACCAGCAAGGTGATTCTGGCCTCTGACATCATGTCCAGGCAAAGGTCAGGCCATTGTGCTATTTAAAAATTCATGTCAAAATTAAAAATGCAACAGTACCTGTGCTTCACCATCCGGAGTAAAGAGAGTGATGCATCCATGTGTGGCGTCAGAAACCTGCTGTTTGTGGTATAGAATGAAAGTTTCACCTGCTTATTATTTTAATGTGTTTTTTATCTGTCAGTCAAATTACAAAACAGGTCAAATATGAGACACAAAGCTCAATGTGTTTAAAATGCTTTCTGTGTGTGGGTTCATTCAAACTGACGTGTTTTATTTAAGTTTGACCGATAAACGCGCCTCAAATTCAGTTTATTAGTTTACGTTAAAGCTGTGTAATTCACACGGATGGAAATATTACACGCAATTAAAAACACATGAATCTTAAATGTTCTGCAGAATATTTTTGGAGTGTAGGGAAGTACAGTAATCTACAATTTTTATTTACTTAACCCTGTTTTGTGGAGTTACACTTAAAATCCACCATTTTCTAATATGTCATTGTTTTATACGTTCTAATTACGAAAGCATGTTTAAATAAGACGGTGGGATGGATTACCATGAAACTTGGGGATTCGCTTTGGGTCGGGAAAGAACACAATAAATTCTGGTGAGGATTCAGGATTTCTTTTTTCTAGATTTTTCAGAGAATAATTCAAGGATCTTGGTTTAAAAAGACATCAGGCGTTCAAGGGGACTGATATTTATGAGCGTGTGAATGTGGATCAAGCAGGTGTTGGGTCTTGAGATGCGCTCCGAGGCTGCATACTATACTTCTCCTGCCATCTCCAGATGACTAGCTGGCCTTCAGTGAAAAGGAAGGGATGACCTTCATACACAAACTGTCGGCTGGATGCATCATCTTCTTTTTCTTTATCCTGTAACTGCAACAGAGGCATCGCGTCCACACGGAGTCTGATTTCCATTTCTACTGTAGTCTCGTCGCAGGCGTACTGCAGAGCAAATAATGAAGCTGCGTGCAGGCAAGCTGAATAACAAGAACGTTCTTCAAGCTCAGCATGAGCCGTCCCTGCGTGAATAGAAGTTGGGAGGGAGAGAAAGGGGGACATCGTCTTTAAGAATTCATTTATGTGTTTGGTGTCATGAAGGATAATTCAGTACAAATTTACAGACAGAAATGACTCTGACCCAGATAAGGTAGCTGGAGAAATGAAACCCCCGTTCCACACCGCAGATAATCAGTGCGACACACATTTTGTGGACCCACACAGAATGTTTGTTTGTGTGTCTTGTCAGAACAAGATCATGGGCCGCTATCCCAGAAAATCCCCCCCCCCCTCTGTGCTTTGTCAACTTCTGAGCACCAATAATAGCTCCGCTGCTCCGATGTCCTTACAAAACAAAGTTCAGGGAACGTTTCGAGACAAATAGATAAATAACTGACACACAAAACGTGACAGGAGCAGGGAAAACATTTACTCATTCATTACATTTTATTTATGTTCTTGATGCAGAGTTGTGTATTGTTTTATTAATGCACACCCCCTCTCTCTCTTTACAGCCTGTCCTCAGGGCACCTTTAAGTCCTTCCAGGGGGGAGGATTGTGTCAGCAGTGTCCGCTCAACAGTCGCTCCACCATCGAGGCGGCCACCCTCTGCGGCTGCTGGAACGGCTTTTACCGCGGCGACATGGACAAACCTGAGGACGTGTGCACCAGTGAGTCCGTCTGTCTCTCTGTCAAACAAAGGCAACACACACACAAACAAACACAAACACAATAAACCTGTCAATAGTGCAGTCAGGTGTGATTCTGCCTCAGGACGACCGATACAGGTTCATGAACACATGATCTTTGGTCTCAAGCTACCGATAGCTGTCGTATTAGAGCTTATCAATGCTCGACATTACTGGCCCTGCCACGGCTCAATATTAAACAACTCAAACAAAAAATCAATATCTGCTTCTCATTTCTAATTCCGACTCTAATTCCGTGCGCCTCACTCGGAGTCAGTGTGCCGCAGCGTTCCCCCGCCCTCGTTTGGGGAATTTGGGAGCAGTAAGTAATAACGCTGCCACGTTCCTCTGGCGTTTCCATTGAGGTGAATATGTGTTTAGTGTGTTGAAGAGGCGACATTGCTATTCAAGACGAGGCACGGAGTCAGACAAATGCAGGCTCCTCGTTCCACAGAGAGACGCTGTAAGTAGGTTAAAACATGAATCACTTTGGACTGTCGAGCGACTGTGCAGCTCGTCTCAAACCGTGGGCCACGCTGCGTATGTGCACAGGTGCATGTGTGTGTGTATGTGCACAGGTGCGTGTGTGTGTGTGTGTGTGCACAGGTAGGTGTGTGTGTGTTACGTCCTGGTGACCTGGATAGACGATTCTTTTTTGGGCAGTGTCGAAAAACTCTCATTCACAAGATGGACTTTATTTTACAGTTACATTCATTAACTTTGAGTTGGGAATCATCTCCTCATGTTGACTAAATAATGCATTACTGATTATTCCCCTTTATGTATGAAAAGAGATGCGTCTGTTTCAAACAATGTGACGTCAATGACCACGTACTTGCACGCGTCCTTTACATTGGCATGGTTGTTAAGCACTACATCCACTAGAGGGCAGCACAGAGCAGAGAGTTTCTGACAACAACAAACGTGGCGATGGTGGACGAGGTTTTGATGATGTGCTTCTTAGGAAAGACGTTAAACAGCGCGTTGGAAATCGTCCAACTTACCAATGGGCTGAGGCTCTTCGCAAAAGGTTTCCACCATTGGTGAAGTTGTTGGCTACGCTGCCCCTCATGATTTCAGGTGGTATTGCTTTGTTCACATGTTCTGGGGTTCCAACCAATTGCCAGGCAAGTTCCTCTTTGTGTGGAGTTGTGCGTTTTCTCTCCACGCCTGTTTCCTCCCACAGAGAACACGTTTGTCTATCGCTATATGTCAGCTCTGTCCAGGGGGCCACCAACAGTGTCAGCTGGGATCAGCTCCAGACCTCTGTGACTCTGTGAGATCAACAAATTCTTCAAAAGAATTAGTGGTATAGATAATAAGTCTAATCTGGGAAACATACATAAAGCTAAAGGTACATTTCACAATTAGTTACAACACTATTCTGCAGCTCGCTTTGCTTTCACACCACAAACAAACCACAGCACACTTGGAAGTAAGGAGACAACTTTTCACACTTACATTTATATCGTCCTCACCAGCCTGTTTGAACCAAAAGCAAATGGTCGTGAGTGTTAAATTTACCAAACGCGTGGAACCAAATGCAGACAAAGACAAACTCTGGGTTCTGAGTAAAAATGAGGAAGTGGTTTATTTTTATCGAAACACAGAGATTGCTGGGGGGGTTTGGGGAGTCCAGGGGTTTCCGTGGTGAGGCTGAAAATCCAGGTTAATGTATCAGGTGAGTGATTGGAGTCCGTGTGGCTGGTGTAATGCAGACAGGTGAGTTTTTGGCAGAAGGGGAACAGGCTCTGAAGACGAATGGAGAACGGGCACGGATTAGAACAGAGGCAAAAGCAACAAGCAAGATCACAAAATGTTCAAGCGCAGCTGAGCCAGCCAGCAGAGAGAGAGAGATCCACCTAAAGATTTAATCCACTTACAGGGTTTACAGCTCATTTTGAATGTCTTACACTGAAAAGGTGAAAATTAGGGCTACATGTTTGAAGTTGTTTTTATTCAGTTACAATATACTAAACCTCAAAGTGGCAATTTTAGAAGTGTTTTTTTTTTTTTGAGTAATGAAACAATTTATAAGGTTAACTTATTCCGACAACAAAGCAAACCCATGAAAAGCTTCACCTCAAACAACAGCAGCACCTTTGAATTGATGCTGACAGAAGAAAACATCGTTCTCAGGGGAAAGGAGGGAAACACAGAGGGACCTTTAATTCAAAGGCAAAAACAAATTGAGGTTAACATTTTTTTTCATGGATGAAAAGTATAAAAAGACAGAAAAGTACATGTGCTCTATGTAGTTTTTTATTGTTAGAATGTATGAAGGAGCTTCACTTTCTGTTTGGTACGAACTCAATCAGATCAGTGAAATGAAGAGTGTGGATGTAGTTGCCTGAAAACCTGCCTCACACTGAACCTCGTGGGCTGCAGGTGTGTGTTTTGAACTGCATATGTGAACGTGCTGTTGCCAGGATGTGACCTGTTCTTATTAACATGATATTTAAAACACCTTGAGGGAGTTCCTTCAAATCTGGTGCAAATATTCAGTTTAATCACTAGATGAGCTGATTACATTTTGGTGGTCGAAGGCCAGCCTTGTGAAAGCCATATCTCAGGAACACCTCCAGACAATCTTTTCAAATTTGGTACAAACCTTCACTTTGACTCACAGATGAACCGATTTGAATTTGGTGAACGCAGTTTTGGTCTAGTGAAGAAAACAATCTGAGGAAATGTCTTCGAATTTAGTGCAAACGTTCACTGGTCAAGAAGAACAACTATCTTCTAGTTTTTGGATGCAATTGGAATGGATACAGTCGGCTTTCACTCCTGGGTCAACGACTCTTCACGGGTAAAGAGAAAGACCAGCTCCTACACAGGCAATGGGAAAGGAGTCGATCGCCTTTTTAGGGGGTTTAAACGTAATTAAAGCCACTTATTTTGGGGTAAAAGATGTTTTGGACTGAAGGATGACCTGGTTAGACTTTGGCTGTCGAAGGTCAAAGGTCACTGTGATCATACAAAACCCTTTTTTTTTCATCGTGGACACATAACCATAAGATCGCATCGAGATAATCCTCAAATTTACTTAAACTCAAAGATCGACAGATGAGATTTCAGTGGTCAAAGGTCACGGCGACCTCATCATCGTGAATGCAGTGTGTCAGGAACACCTGGAGTGACTGACACGACTCTGGTTGACTGATGCATACGACTGCAGAGCACGCGTTCTGGTTTAAGTGTATATTTGTGTTTAGGGCCGATTGATACGATGGAAGCAATTTAGAAAACAGGGGGAAAGTGCAGTTTGTGTCTCAAACTCCCTGAAGTGTGTGAAATGGTGTTTTATTGTCGCAGCAGTAAAAATGTGTTTGTAATCTCTTTTCCCACTTTTCCTGAATTAGAATGCGTGTGTGTGCTGCGAGATATTAAGTGTCTGACTGCGTTGAAGAATTTGTTTTTGTTCTGTTCAGATGAAAACAAGATTGAGTGAGTATCTGTGTCAGCACACCGCATGCGCCCGTGTGCATATAATTATGAATGCACAGCTTTTGACGGGTCCTGTCTCTCTCAGCGGGAACGTTCAGAAGATCATGCTGCTTAGATTTTCACCCCCCTACTGATTGTTAGTACTGACTGCGCCAAGGTTGAATACCCATTTTATCTCGGCAGTTTTTCGTCTCGACATGTCGTGCTGTCTGTCTGTGTGTCGGAGTGTCTGAGATGCATGTGAGCAGTCAAGGAAAAGTGAAGCCGCTCTGTGTAACCTTGTGAAAACTCAGGGTTTTGTGTTGTAGTGCCGTAAAAACCAGAGTTTCTGCTCACATCAAAGATGTGAGCTGAAAGAAAAGACAAAGAGACGAAAGGACTCTGATTCTCTGACTGGTGGTGGAGACGTACTATAGCTCACAGCCCTGTTTAAACCTGTGTGTGTTGAATGGGCTGTTCACTTGGCCTGTGGTGATGCTGGTTGCAGCTTTATTTATGAAACATGAAGAAAGTGGACCTGCAGTAATAGAGCTGAGACCGGCTGCAGGACTCTGAAACCACGCCACCGCTGCCTTGGGAAAATCTACTTGATTGTTCACGTTGACTTTTTGTCTGGTCTGTGTCTCATCTACTAACATGGAGGAGGCAGGGTTTATGACCTGCACTGCAGCCAGCCACCAGGGGGCGATCCAGATGTCAGATACACATGTGTTAATGGGGAACATGTGCTGTACTACTCCTGCTTACAATAAATAAATACATAAATTAATAAATAAATCAAATATGGCATATACTCACATTTACACTTATCTTAAGTGAAAGTTGTATTAACCGGAAACATTTCCAAAACACAACACCTAAACAAAATGGCAGCCTGCTGGTGCAACAGTTTACTCCACATCTTGTGATAATAAACATATCCATATGGAAGCAGTTACTACGAAGCACTTCATTAAAAGAACAAATGATTTACTGAGTCGCACCAGAATGAAGTTTGATTGCATCCAGGTGTGTTGCATTGAGCCGATTCACCGGATTAATATCTGCATCACTGTGGCACTCACACTCACACACACACTCTGTTCTTATCCTCCCATCATCTCTCTCCAGGTGTCCCCTCAGCTCCTCGCAATCTGGTCTCAGTCGTCAACCAGACGTCGGTGCTGCTGGAGTGGCACACGCCGCGGGACACGGGCCACCGCGGCGACCTGTCTTACAACGTGGTGTGCCGCCGGTGCCACAGCAACGAGCGCCGGGCGTGTCAGCCGTGTGACGACAGCGTGGTGTTCGTCCCAGGCAAGCGGCGGTTGAGGGACACGATGGCGGAGATCAGCAAGCTGCGGGCGCACACGTCGTACACCTTCGACGTACAGGTCGGTCCCTGAGGAGAGGGGGGGGGGAGCTTGTTTAGGTTCACATGTTTTTTAGCTGCTGCTTTGTGGAGGATCACAGGTGGATTCATCCTGGATTCACAGTGGACTCAAATTACCCAGAATCCCATGCAACACATACCTCTCCACTGTTGATCTGTACATAGCTTCTCTACAACTGCAGCTACATACACAACCAGCTATTGGCTCCTTGATGCGTTCAACTCTTTGCTTCAAATGCAAATAGCCGCAGATATTTACCATGATGCTCGAGCACACTGAGGCTACATCGATATATTTTTCTTTTGTGCACAATCTGCAGTTTTATCATGCCGTCTGAAAACACACAGAAGTCTATAAAGCGGTTGAAGTCAGAGTTCAGTGGGTCGATTACAGAGAATTACATTTTTGTTTTTGTTTTGAATCCACTCAAACTTAAAGTATAAAATCTTTAACACTGAGAGACGCTGATGAATAATGTGGCCTGGACCTGTCACGGGTTCATCTTCCTTTTAATCTGTTGTGGGATGCACTGATCAATACAGATGTATGAATGCATCAGTAGAATAACATTATTGATTATGAATGTTTTGAGAGTATTTTTTTTTTACTGTAGAAAGAGATGAATTATTACACTTTTGACACCTACTCCAACAAGCCAAAGTCATCTTAAGAACTTAACTTGCAGAATTAGTTTTATGTAGCGCGTGAATATCACCTCCAAGGCTAACTCCTTATCTCGCCAGGTTTAAGAAAGCAAAAATAATTCCGATATCTGCACATTTATTCGGATTCGCACACAAATGTTCTCATAGAGTTTTTTTGAGTAATCAATGAAAACAGAGCCTCGTGGACTGAAGTAATAAAGAATGGAGTTGATAAAAGCTGTGAAACCAAAGCTTCACTCATCTCCTGCCTTTTGTTTAATGATTTGCACATTTACCCAACAGCTCTGTACATTTTAGTGACATATTCCACACATTTTTGTATCTTCAGTTTTTATTTGTAAAGCTTTCACTTATGATTCTGCTCTTGTACTTTACGTTCTTAACTTTATTGTTCTCTTGATTCCAGAATTTCTATAAACAATAAACAAAGAACTAAATAACAAATAAACTGACACTTCAATATGTTCATGATTTAGCCGATTGTCTACGTGTGGTTTAAAGCGAGTTTACCTCAGATGTGTAGCAACAGAAACAAACGGGGTAAAGGACTTTAAGTGTTCTGTTACAATAAGTATTAATGTTAATGCCTCTGAGGTGGAATCACTGACTACACTTTATATTCTGCAGGCAATCAATGGAGTCTCCAACAAGAGCCCTTACCCCGCCCAGCATCTGTCAATCAACATAACAACCAATCAGGCTGGTGAGTGGGGGGGAGGGCAGTGGCTGTGTGATGCTGTGTGTAACTTTAATTTTGTGTGTGTGTGTGTGTGTGTGTGTGTGTGTGTGTGTGTGTGTGTGTGTGTGTGTGTGTGTGTGTGTGTGTGTGTGTGTGTGTGTGTGTGTGTGTGTGAGTGAGATACCCTGGGGCATGGTGGATTAAGCGAGGAGGGATGACTCGGGGATAAATGAAATTGAGCTACAGTCCTTTAATTCATAAAACATGTCATCTGTCATCCTCTGTCTCCTTTTCTCTCCTGCACATCAACAGCCTTTATCCTCTTTCCCTCTTTCCATCCGTCTCCCTCTCTCTCTCACTTCTCCTCTTCAAGCCTTTACCCCCTCTCCATCCACCCCCTCCTCCTCTCACTCAATCTCTTGACATTACGATTCTTCGAGACCATAAAGTGAGCTGAGTTACTGCTACATCAGTTCTTTATAGAGACGGACTCAAGTGATATTTCCACCGCCGCCCAGATTTAGATTTGAAAGCTGCTTTCCTCGTCACATCATTTACCTCATCTACGGCAGCCCGGGCTTGTTCCTTATCAAAACATAATCCCTTCTCACCTTGCTGCTGCTGCTGCTGCTGCTGCTTACTGAGCACATATGCCTCCGCAGTCGGGTACAGGACTCTTTTATTCCTGAAATCTTTTAGGACTCAACAAGAAGTCATTTATTTTCTGGTTGATTTCACTTTGTGGGGATTTAAATTTTCGTTTTTGAGCTTGTTTCGTTGAGCCCAAGGAAGTGAAAGCTACCGTTAAGAGGCGGCCTATTGTGGTAATGTCACCTGATGGAGTTCAGGTGACAGCTCAGCTCATCCTGTTGTATTATGGCTGCACTAGAAGTGGCTCTTGATGTGTGACAGCGTTTACTGAGGATTATGGGAGTCACATGATGCTGATGACTCTGCTGTGTCACATTCAAACTATCTCCCAGCAGTTTTGGAGAGGACTAAAGAATTGTTCATGATATATCCACGTCCTGTCGTCATCACTTGCGTTGTCTGGGCGTGCGTTTAACTTTGTTGTGTTGTCAATTGGGCTGTTGTATTCAATAACTTTAGGAATCAACACGAAACACGGAAACTAGAAGCCATCCTGTGAGCTCTTGTTATTTTCCCATTGTTTGATGCTGTCTCAATTGGTAGTAAAAGTCCAAACTATCAAAATACATGTTTTCAGACAGCAAACAAACTGAACCATGGGGGGGGGGCAAAACTTCGGTCAGTTCGTCTGGATCACGGGTCGATTGTTTTAGTTCGGACAAAACTGAAAAGTCCGAAGTTTCGGCCCAAACAAGGTGTGAAAGTTCCCCAAGTTTCCTTTTAAGATGCTCACTGTTAATGGAGTTTGGATCAATTTGACGCTTCTCACACTTGTGTAGTGTCGGTCTCTCCGTCTCAGATGAAAACCATCACATAAAAAACAGCTAACAGCTTCCAGTTCCGAAAAAACTATGAGTGAAAACACATTGCAGACATAACTCTTGCTTCTCCATCAGTGACAAGTGCTGTGATTTGATTTCATGAGCCCGGGATAAGGAAGTGGTTTTTCTCCTCTGGGTGTAAATAATCCTCGACAATACATCATTACATTACACTCTATATCTATACTTCTGGATTTGTGGCGTTTAAGCTTGTCGGCAAATCTTTTCACTGTCTAACTGATTGTGTACTTGTGTGTGTGTGTGTGTGTTTTATTTTTTACAGCTCCCTCAGTAGTTCCCATAATGCACCAAGTCAGCTCAACAAGCCGCAGTTTCTCGTTGTCATGGCCACCGCCTGAACAGCCCAACGGAATTATCCTCGACTACGAGATACGATACTATGACAAGGTAGAGTGGGATGACTAACGCCCGTGTGTGTTTGTTTGTGTGTTTTTTGTGTTGTTGTTATGGTCACAGCCAGGAATCCATTAGAGTCGATAAAACAGGTGATCAGTATCAACTGCGTCAAAGTCATTTATTATCCAGACTCGTCCTGGGGAGCAGATTTTTACAAGAAAACACAACAGTTCATTAGTTTTTACACAGATGCAGGATAAATGAACCAGTCAGAGAAACACAAGGATTTAGTTCAGGGATGCACGAAAACACAAAACCATCGGGGTGATTCGATTAAGATGCTGTATTTTTTTACTAAGTCAGATGAAAAGATTTACAAGCCACCAAACTCAATGTGTCTATTAAAGAGGAAGCAACAGCCAGGAGATGCTAGCTTAGCTTAGCGCAACATGCTGGGTTTCGCAGAGGTAATAAAATCCACGACCATGTCTGAAGTCGTCTAATAACACGTTGTGTGTCATTCTTTAATCGATGCAAAAACCCAAGTCCTGTCATTGCCGTAAGGTTGCCAGGCAACAAGCTGAGATTTCTGAAAGTCAAAGAAATACTGCCCCATAATACCGAAAATTGTCGCTGTCAGTTTTATATGATTAAACGTTTTAATAAGCATATTTAGAGTTGGTGGTACTCAGATTTTTTTTACCTCTGGGCAGAGTCATTCTATTGATTGAGCTAAGCTAAGCTAACCATCTCCTGGTGTTTATAACTCATCCAATGCTAATGTTCTTACAATTATATAAAACAACAACATCATCTATGTAACTCTAACCATTCAAAAGCTGTTAAAAAATGCAGCAGGTCAACGAGGAGAAAGAACCTTTTAATAAATGCAGTATTTTCTTCCATGAGAAAATCACCCCAATTTGAAAAAAGTTGCTTTTTAAATAAATATTTGATGGCAGGATGTTGCGATAAATCTTTCCAGTTATTTTACCAAAGACTAAATAAATCAATGTCCACTGCGCACACACAAAACAATGAGAGATGTATGTCGACAACAACCTCACTTAAAATAATAATGATCACACAGTAACGTATCGTTTTATGGATTTAAGCAACATTCAGTTGGCCTCACTTCTTCTAGATCAATAAGTTACAAAGCCTGATGTACTTCTTAATGCAGCTGCTAGCAGTAGCCATGTTGATAATGGTATTGGTATTAACATCAGTGGGAAACACTGGGGGTCAAAGTCGTTACTTTCTCGTCACAACAAGAAAACCACTGGTTGATTAAAGAAATCATCATTACTGTGAGTTCAGCAGCTGGAAAGTGTTCGGTGCCTCTCGAGACGCGACACGATGATTAATAAATGACGGCTGAAGGCAGAACCCTGTCAACACATTGCTTCTGTTTTAGATTAATAACTCCTGTAATTGATTTATTTCCTCTCTCGTTTGTGCCAGATGTCTAATTTAAGAGTTGAGTTCATGTATCATCTTTTTTTTTTTTTTTACCGTATTATTTCCTCATAAGTCAGGATTAGTCTTGGAGCTATTATGCATATTTCATGTTGCCTGCAGTCACACTGACAAGGTTGTACAATGACGGGAAGCCGTTTCTTATTATTTTTTTATTCCAGCACAGATAAACTCCTGATAATAGTCACGCAGAAAAAATAAGCTTTGGTTCATTAGCATCTGGTTTCCAGTGAGCTCTTGTCAAACTGAACTTTGGAAGAAAAGTGCAGCTTTGGGCCAAAGGATGTGCAATTAAATTATCTTTAAAAAAAAGTAACAAAAGAAACAGTGAGGACTCGTGCACATCTCATGGGTCTTCTGCCGGCTCCCCTTCACTTCAATCGCTAGAAGAAACATTAGCTCATAAAAGTTTAAAAACACAATTATGGACAGTCATTTTCTTTTAACCCCCACAAACCTACAAAGAAAGTTTTATATTTTTGCCTTTGCTGGGTTTATTCTCTCAGTCAGATGTTTTATTGCTGTTGCCGTCCTAGTTGAGTCATTAAATATTTTATAATTTTTTTTTAACAAGCGGCAGAAGGTGAAACTACATATTTAATAGCTGTTTTATAGGAATGTAATACATCAGCCGTCCCAGTCATTTTCCCTGTGATGCCATGACATGTTCTTCCTGCTCTCGTGCAGTTTTTCATTATGGTTTCTGGCTGTGTGGTGATGGCTGCGTATATTCTGCACAAGTCCGTGGGGAGAAATGTTAAAGTCTCTGTTTGGACCTCAGTATCTGCTGAAACCAGTACAAGCCACTGGTTCTACCTAGAACAGGTGTTAATGCCGAGCTCCCCCTGCAGTGGATGGTAAAAACTGTATGTTTTATGAGTGTAAAGCAATTTTGGATCATTGTGAAACTGTGGTGGGACTAATTGGGATGTGGCAAGTTGGATATGTCTAGAAAATCTCCAGAGAGGCAGGAAACATCCTTATAAAGTTTCTGCACCTCGACTGCTCTTTTCAGTACAAACAAGCAGTTGTTCTACTCGGCGCTCCCTCCAGATGTTTGACCTCCTTACTCTCTTTCTAAGGACGAGCACAGCAGCCTCCTTATGGACAAAACTCCTCTTGACACTTTTATCCATGATCTCATTCTTTCAGTCACTGCTCGAAGGTCGTGATCGTAGATCATGGTTAGAACATGGAGACACTGGTCAAATTAAGAGCTTCACCGTCACCGTAGCAGCCACATTTCAATCAAGAGAGACTTCTAGAGACACAAGTGAAAAAGAGAGAATTGGAATGAAATGGATAAATCAGACCCCAGCGGGAAGTAGGATGCCGTGGAAGAAGTCCTATCTATGAATTAGGTGCTTTGGATATGAAGGACACTGGTGGTGGTGATTAGGAGCGGAGCACGAAGATGGGACATCTGATGAGAGCTTCTGATTGGATGGTTTGAAAAGGAGATGACCACGTATTCTGAGTTGAGGTGGTGCAGATGGGTCATCTATCGTGGTACTCAACTGAACATTTTATACTTTGACAGCTTACAGGTGATTGGCTCAAGGCGTGTCAGGCTGTGATTGGCCCCTTCTGAGACTTTGTCATTGTCGAGGACTTTGTGCATCCTTTGTGAATTCCCCGAACCTGAATTAAAAACACCAGATGCCTGCTCCAGCACGGCAGGGAGACCAGTGCCGCCCCCTGGAGCCGGACCAGGGAGGAGAAATCAACAGCAAGAATCTGGAGGCTGCCAGGACGAATGCCCACCACTTCCACAAATAGACACTGATGAACTGCGGCTCACCGTAACTCATGTTGATTCCTCACTGCTCAGGCTCCTGTTCAGATTTGAAGGAAGATGGAAGACAGGTCCTGTAGCAGCAACAGTAACTATCAACCCCTCAGTGTTTTGCAAAGGAGAATAAAACATGAATGCGATGATGAAAAGTGTCCCCCCCCCCCCCTCTTCCAGACATCTTGAGAGCACTATCTCCGTATCTGAATCTCTTAACGACAAAAAGACTAAAGCAGCGATTTACAATCTCTGCTGTAGTGGAGGCTGTTGAAATCCCAGCTCCTAAACTCCTGTGCTCCGTGAGGCTGTCTGACTGAAGCAATCAGGCCTCCAGCTGTTCTGTTGTGGACAAGGTCTTAAACCTGTAAGAACCAGGAGACGGCGGCGCAGAACGCTGTCAGAGTGCAGTGATCAAAGACCTTCAAACCTGGGGCACCAATGACGGCTTCTGATTCAGGGGGCGAATCGTTGAAGACCTGATTGCTTTCCCATCAAAGACATGCTGCTCGGAGAAAGAAGGGAAAAAAAAACCTAAAAGAAACGGCAATTTGTGGCTGCACATCTTGTCTCTCTTTGTTATTCAGTCAATGGAAAGCGATGCCTGTTTGAAGAAGAAGAATTAAAAGCGTATCTATATCACCTAAAGCTAGGCACCCAGAATATCCTCATCTTTTTCTGAAGCCGAGCCAACTGCTTGCAAAGACGGATCGACTTTCACCGCAGTCGGATAAATAGACAACGAGCCAAGCACCTACGAGGGATTGTGTAGGATGCACAGAAAGGTACAAGATGCCTCCTCGTCCACTGCCCACATTTTGAATCCCTGCCATCTTAGTTTTTTTTTTCCTTTTTTACAGAAAATAGTTTTTGGCATTCTTTGGGGGAAACCACATCATTTCTCTGCACTAATTTCTTTCCTTTTCTTAATACTTACTGACATTCCTTAACTCGCTGAAAGTCTCCAAACAGAAAGTGCAAACTTTAAATGCTGGAGACTCTCGTCAGTTCTCTTTCTTATCTATTCTCTTTGATGAAAACACTCCGGCACGCTGAGTAAAGTCCATGACTCCAGAGGGCTCGCTCACAGATTTCAATTTTCCTGCACAACGGAGTATGTGGCTGTGATTTCACCGCGCTGCACAGGAGGAAGAGAGAAAATGTGTTTGTGTGTCGTTTTTATTGTTGGGGATATTATCGCTGCTTCGGGAGATCGTGGCGTTGATCAGTATCCTCATGTAAAATCCTATGTGACTGTTTAAATACAGCAGTAACACAACCATTCATCACTTAGTAATTAAACAACAACTCTGAGGTACGCCTCCCAACATGTATGTTGATGCTTTGGATAATTGCTTTCAACTACTTAAGCAAATTAACCAATAATCTTTGTTTGCAATCATCATTCATAACCTTGGCCTCCTACAGGTATGTATTTTAATGAGATTAAAGTCTTAACCACGTTATATTCCAACCAGGCTTTTCTCCATCTGACTCTTATGTTAAGAAATGCTACTTAAGATGATCAACACATGCAGATCCAGTGTCTAATGTGCGATGCAATGGAAGCTAGGTCATAACTATGAAATGTTACACAAAGAGATCTTCCAGAGCTCATTGAGTGGGATTCATCTACAATTAGTGAAGTGGATTTATGCCTTTTATCATCATTCCAAGAGGGAAACGTTTGCAGATCCTTCTGTGCAGAGCTCACTGTAATTCAATCTCACTGCTGATTGTCCTTGTCAGAAAAAACTATTCAGCAAGTCGTAGAATGAGCTGTTTACATTTTTCTGAAGAGTCACTTGTTGTTGTCATGAAAATACTGAGTCTCCTCTCAAGAGTAAAAGCTGAAGTAGTTTGCCTGCTGCGAAACGTCTTAGGGAAGAGTTCTGGTTGTTGAAAATGATAAAAAAAAATGTATTTGAGTATGTAGCCTACTTTAGTCCGAATAAGTCCCAACTCATGACAATACACTTTTTACATATTTTAAATATGTTGAAAACTGCAGTTAAACAAGGCTTTTTTATTTGTGCTGGAGTGTCTGTTTAAATCTCCTCAAACCTTCTTGCCACAACAATTCAGAACAGATAAAACACTTAGAAACCAGGTTGTACTGCTCCTCACAATAATGAAAACAGGTAAAAGATCTCACGCGGTGATATTGGTGTAAACAAGAGGAGAAGAATCTTCTACAATACGAGTGTTCCTCACGAGGTGGGGGGGTGCTGCTTAGCTCCCATATATTCCAAAGTTCTGGTAACGGAGAAAGTTCCAGGAGCAGCAGACAAAGAAAGCGAAAAAAGTTTGGGACTCTGCCTCTTGGAGAGCAATTAGACTGAGTCCAGGACAGAGTGGAGCAGTGCACTCTGGGAGATGAACTGTAGCTGCAGTCTGACAGTCACAGATAAAAACCAGCACTTAGTAAAAAAAAATCAGGGCAGCGACTTTATTGTAAGTCGGCCGTATTTGCTGCAGCCTTTTGCTTTCAGGTTATTTAACATGGAAGCCAATTAAGATTCCGACTCAGAGACTTAAAGTTTGTTCTCTCATTGTCTCCTCTTGTCATTCTTCTTCCTTGATATTCATCTGAAGAAGAGAGAAATGCTGTATTTTACGCCGTAGACAAGCCGAAGGCATAAAGTGACTAATTTTAGCTCCTGGCTCCAAGTGAAGACGTCCTCAGGGAGCAGTTTGATAAGCCAGACAACTGCAGCGCACCTCCTTTTTCTGCTACTTTGTCATTTCTCCACCTTCCTTTTCTCCATTTTCTCCTCCTCCTCTTCCTCCACCAGCCCCACCCCCACTCCCTCACCTCCTCCTACCCTCTTAGCCACTCTGTAGATAATGAGGTTTTAATGTAGTAAATTTGATATGGTGCAGGGAGGCAGGATTTTCCCCCCACTACTTATCTCTGGCTACCAGACATTCCCAGATGGGCTGTCCCCTAACCTCTTCGCTGTGGCAAGCATAGAGCCAACCCCCCACCCCCATCACTCAAACACACACACACACACACACACACACACACACACACACACACACACACACACACACACACACACCTCCAAACCCCAACCCTGACACAACACTCCCCATTTCTGTGGTCACTCCTAAATATAACTCTCTATATCTTATTCCCCCTCAGCAACTCTACAGTTGTCTCGTCCTTATTATCACAGGAGGATTAGTCGAGTCTGGTTGTCGTACAATTTTCCGTATATAGAGAAAGGGTTTGTTCTCGTTTTGGGTTTTTTCCCCGGATACTGGTGCTAAACCGAACTCTGCATTGGGATTTGATCCGGTAGGTTTCGGTACCCAACCCTATACATAGATCTATATGGTAAAAGGACCTAATTCATGTCTTCTGTGTTCTATCCACAGAGCTTCTTTATATCAAGCCGTACTCCTACTCTAATGGAACAGCCTTCAGGGACCATTTAGGATTCAGTGTGTTGCCCACTTTGACATGGGAGGAGGCAGGGATCAAACCACCGACCCTCTGGTTACCTATTTCTCTCAGATAAAAAACTGCAGCGCCTGTGGCTCTACCTCCTAATCCACAGTCATCCTCCATAGATCAAGCTCCTGTGTGTATGCAGCAATGACATTGACATCTCATATGATAATAACCACAGTATTAAGATGATTGTTAATAAGAATAATAATGTTAACGCTAATAAATCTCAATCGTCTCGAACCCAGTTTTCATTTGATAACCCTCCTTCTCTCTAACCTCCACCTACCATCGCTCTCTTCCCACTTTTCCCCCCCGATGAACTCTCCTCATCACCTTCATCATCTCTCCTCCTCTCCTCCGAGCTCTGCTGTCGACCCCTCCGCCTCCTTCATCCTCGCAGCCTGATTCGCTCCCACTCCTTTCATGCCATCATCACACCATATCTGTCTCTCTCTGGACCGCTTCCGACTCTGCCGCAGTAAAAACCTTTTTATCTGTGAGACATGGGTGACGGGAAGCACAGAAGGAGGGCAGACGGAGATGGAGGTAAAACGTTGTAGCCGAGGCTTTATGAGATGGACCTGATACGTCTGATGGCTAATCCACCTCGGGAGGAGGGCGGCGGTGGGGGAGAGGGGGACAGACGCTCAGGTAGACCCATCGCTCTGGGCAACAGCTAATTAACCACAGAGCGCCGGAGGGATGACGTGTTTGAAGGAAAAAAGGGGAATGAATGAAAAGAGGATAGGAGGGAGATGGGAAGCAGCATGAAGGAGGAGAAAGAAGAAAGGATTTAAGAGGATTAGGCAAGAGAAATATGAAGAAGGGGGTGGAGGGGCAAAATGAATGATGACAGGAGGGTAGATGAAGTGATGACGAAGGGAAGAGGTTGTGAAATGGTCAGTAAGCTGCATTTAAGAGCATCAGTTTGTGTTTTTCAACCCAAAAGGTTTTAGCTCCTGCCTTGTTTGGTCTGAACCTTCTGACTTTTCAGTTTAGTCTGAACCGAAATTACAGGTGTTGAAACTTGCCTCTGACCAGGGAGGTGGTTTCTGTTTGGATCAGAGTGAACTTCACTGGTTCATGTTGAGCCACAAACGGTTCTGTTTTGAAATGTGTCACAATAAAGACTCTGCTTAGCTGCATCTTTTATTAATAGTTGCTACAACTTGGTTTCTCGGGATAAACTTTAATTTTTTTAAATCTACAATCTACCACAGGGTAAAAATGCAAAACTTTATTTTATTGCAATGTTTTTAAATGTATGAACATATAAATTGGGACAGACAGAGACCCTTTAAGCTTTTAGAAACCAAAAGTAGTTGAAGTTATTTCAACTGTCCTTTTTTTTAACTGTTGGAAAGAATTGGGGAAATTAAAAAGAACGTGATAGAGACCGGCTTGGTGTGATAAAGATCTAAGATTGAATTAAAACTCCAGATGTTGCAGCTGCTCGGTCCTGCCAGGGTTTCTGTAGAGTTTGAAGTCCGAACTAATTAATCTCGTCTCAGCTGAAAGCCAAAATCTTCAGTCTCCTTTAGTATTATACTGCGTCTTGGCCGACCGTGAAACATGACCACCTGTCTCTGCGCCGTCCTGCAGTCCCAGTCATCGCACCTGAACAGCTCAGTGGTCCAGAGCGAGGCGCCCAACATGGTTCTGGAGGGACTGAGGCCTGGAACCGGCTACGTGGTCCAGGTGAGGGCCCGCACTGTGGCTGGCTACGGAGCCTACAGCAGAGAGATGCTCTTCCAAACACTCACCGACGGTAAGTGGGTTAGTGTGTGTGTGTGTGTGTGTGTGTGTGTGTGTGTGTGTGTGTGTGTGTGTGTGTGTGTGTGTGTGTGTGTGTGTGTGTGTGTGTGTGTGTGTGTGTGTGTGTGTGTGTGCGAGTATGTTTTTATGGTGTGGAGGAAAGAGTGCAGGACTAAGAGAGAGAGATTTGTGTGAGGTTGAGCAAGAGTGAAAATCTGTCTGTGGCCTGTAATGATATTTTATGTGTGTATTATAGGGAGAAACTGCCAGGTGTATATTTTGCCTTCCAGATATTCTCGGTTGTGTGTATGTGAGAGCGTCTTAAAAATATAAAAATAATACCCCTCTATCCAATTTGTCTTCTTGTGTGTGTGTGTGTGTCTGTGTGTGTGTAGATGAGTATAAGTCAGAGCTTGGACAGCAGCTCTCCATGATTGCCGGCTCTTTAGTGGCTGGAGTGTGTATCGTCTCATTGGTTGCTATCGCCATCATCTGTTCCAGGTAACACACACACACAAACACACACACACACACACACACATGCATCTTTTACATATGCAACCGAACATTCTGCATACATGTGTATAAATGTATAATCCCCAGAATTAGAGGCACAAGTTTGGAGATCTAATGAAATCGCTGTGGTGCACTTCTATTTTTCCATTTGATTGCATAACAGTTTTAAAGTGGAGACACTCTGTGAAACACTTGAAGTCTGTGAAGCCCCGTGAAGAGCAACACGCTGCCTCCTCTGTTTATAGCATGATGCAATGCATTTCTTTGGTTCCATTCCAAAATAAAAGCAGCACACACGGAACAGTACAGTCACCAAATATTAATGAATACTAAAAAACTTTTTTAGACTCTTTATTTTATCTCGACCCAGTTGAAGAAAGAATGAAACTACATTTCAGACTAAATTTCTGTTTTCTTGCCACTTTTGTCCATAAAATCTCTCCGTGCACGTTGTTGTCTGCAGGAGACGGCAGCTGAAGGAGAGTTTGTACGGTGACAAGCTGCCGCAGTACAACACAGGAGGTACGTGTTCACTTATTAAATAACATCTACTCCCACACATCAACCTTTATATTTGAACTTTCTCATCTTCTCTTCAGAGGCGACTCTGAGGCCTGACATGTTCAGCGGCCCCACCCCCACCGTGACCTTTCCCACCCTGTCTGAGGGTCACAGTTCACCGGGGGTCAAGATCTACATCGACCCCTTCACCTACGAGGACCCCAACGAGGCGGTGCGGGAGTTTGCCAAGGAAATCGACCCGTCCTGTGTGAAAATAGAGGAAGTAGTCGGATCAGGTAGAGATATTCATAGACAAAATATCCCTAAACCTCTGGCTTACCCTCTGACTCCTCTGTCTCGTGGTGTTTCAATCGTCTGTTTGAAGAAAAACTCAACAATCGCCTGATTATTTTTCATCAAAAACATCGTGCATTCGTTCTATTTGTGCGAGAGCGTTGAAGAGTTGAAGAGTGAGAAGAAAGTCGCAGGCCACAGCGACTTTAAACTGCATCAAAGGGGTTGAGTTAGAAGAGTAAACCTCGGCTTCCTTAATGAGACCAACTGTCACATGAAGCGGCAGATACTCAGTAAATTAATCAATTTCTTCGACTGCCAAACTTTTTGTGTCGATGAGAAAAGATCTGGAAACGCACAATCCCGATTTATTATTTTTTTTGCTTTATTTTTTTTCTCTTTGAAGTCAGGAGAGATGTTTTATTCATGCGGAAAACTTTCACAGGAATAAATTAAAACTGTCTTCATGCATTCTCTTTGGCTATCCGCGCTCGCACTGTAAAAATGCTGTGTGATGTTCGGCAAATGTTGGATGTGAAGTCCCAGAGCTTCCCCTGGAATATTTTTGGTGCAGTTGCAGTTTTGCATTTCATCTGCTGGATGGGAAAAGGGGGGGAAAAAGAGATGGAAGCATGAAAGGAAAAATTAGGGGAAATGTGCAGTTCCGAGCAACAAGTGCTTCGTTTTACCTCTGATCCCCGAATAATGAACTTTAAACATAATAACATACAAAACAAACATCAAATATAAATTTGGAAAACATTCTTAAAATCACAAGGTCAGAGATGAGTTCACTGTGGGCACGGTGTGAACGTCCAGTGACAGCACAACATCAATTTTGGAATAAATCCAGTTATCATTAATTAAGCAGGATATCATCTTTTGGGCTACATGTAGAAAATTTAAATTACAAAGGTGCTCTCAAATAATCTCAACTTTAAATATTTAAAGCTTTATATAATCTTTGTATTTGTCACTAGTTTATTGCTGTAAATACTGAAGAAGTTTTAGTTTGGAAACTTAAACAACTCGCTCACTTACTCAAACTCAATTCAGAAATCCTCACTCTTACTTTTCACCACTGTTGTTTCTCATTAGTTTAACTCAAAGTTTTCAACCAGCTGCTGTAGAAGACACACACCCGCCTGTCCAGTGGACAGTGGTCACGTGATGTGCTCGTCTGGACAGAGATGGTTTTAGTTTTATAACAACACTAGTACAGATGTAGTCTTGGAGAACGACACATAAAATACATTTGTGTATATGAGGCCATCTTAACAGTTTAATTGCTGCATTCTGTTCTTAAATACTGAAACTTAAAGAGAAGACATGTCAATGTGTTTTCACCACAGCTGTTAAAAATTACTGTCCAGGTTGAGACTTAATTTGTTTTCTTTTAAGATGTTTTTTAGGCATTTTATACCGTTATTGATGGGAAATGAAATGAGGGGAGGGACAGAGAGAGCGAGAGAGAGAGTGAAGACATACAGCAAAGGAACAGGTGGCCTGGGTCGGAATCGAACCTGTGGCTGAGTCGAAACCGCAGCTGCTCCAGGAGGGTTAAACCTTCTGTATATTCCCGCTGGCTGCAGGCAGACATGACTGCAAACAGTGCATCTGCCAATGATTCTTTCATTCCAGTATATTCTTCACTTTTTCCACAACAGCTTGTGTCTGCAAATATACTTTAATCTGAAAAAACAACTGCGTACTTTTGCTATATCAAAGTAATTACTGAACTTTTGCACGTTTTTCTATTCAAGGCGAGTTCTTTTTGGCCTCAGCCCATCTTAGATGGAGGAATGTTTTTACTTCACATGTTATACCCCTGATATCTCAAAACTTATTTTCTCTAAACCGAAGCCAATCAAACCCAAATGGCCGCGGAGCTCTGGGTGAAAAAGGTCACGAACCAGATTGAGACCCTCAGCGCTGCGGGTGTGTGCTCTGGGCTTTGGACTGTTGAGCCACTGTGAGAGGATTTCTGTAATCCCTCCGTTTCTCGCTTTATTTCTCTCAGGGGAAGGTTTCTCACCTCAGCTAGAGGTGACAGAGGAGCTATGAAAACGACGGGGGGGGGGGATAGAGGGGAAAATATGAGGCCGGGGTGATATGAGATGTGGCCGGACTGTGAGCCCTTAAAAGCCTGAAATCTCTCCCATTCTGCCGTGATAGAAAGTGAACCCGCCCTTTCTTTCTCTTCCCTTCCCCATCACGACGGTTTCTCTCCGTCTTTCTTTGATTATTTCCTGTTATCTTCATCCCTCTCTATGATTCAGCGTCTCTGGAGTTTCAGAGCTTGTTTGCTGGGAGAGAAATGCTAAAACAAAGAAGCAGGGTTTTGTGGGGAGGGCATAGAACAACAGATTGAGGAGGGAAGATAAAAAGGAGACAGCACCCTGAGGAGATAATAAAAATATCTCACCTTACTCTCTCTTCCTCTGTGAAAACGCCCCGCTCCTTTCTTCCTTCCTTGTTACTATCACTCCCACTGTAAGAAGTGTAGAAATAAGCAATTATATCTCACCTGACAGCTCCGCAAATTTACTTTGAGTACAGTACATTTAGAAATACTGTAGATTTAAGATGAGATTTATTATACTCAGTATTTTCTCCAGTGCTCCACCCTCTCCTTGACCGCCTCTCATCTCACTCCTTCCCTCCTGCGTCCTCTCTTTTATTTTTCCCTCTGTCATTCCCTCCGTCTCCTGGTTTACAGCACTGACAGTAGATATATTTTAATGAGCAGTGAGATGCGGAGCAGAGATCACACAGAGACAGGACGACACAGCCTGTCATCCAATTCCCATCACTCATCCATTATTCACGCAGCGATTTTTTATCTCGGCGATGAGGACTTTTATTTTGAAGTGATATTCAATTTTCATATCCCCGAGCAGCATATGGCTGCGTTTATTGTGACAAAATACATCAAGAGTGTGCACAGAAAGGACATTTTCTGTACATCGAGCAAGTTCATTGAGGTTTAAACGCATTGCATAAAGAAACACGACACATGAGCAAGTCTCTGTAACCATCAATCCATCCATTATCTGTGCAGCTCGTGCTTTAAGGGTTGTGGGGGGGCTGGAAATCCCTGCTGATATTGGACGAGCGGCGGGGGTCACCTTGGACACAGCCTACGGTCAATTTAATGCCGATTCATGGTTTTGCGTCAAAGTTACGCCGCAGGTACGCATGTAGCCGATAGGTGCGTGTGCGTCCCCCTGCAATTACACCACCAAAACACTAGTGGGCGTAGAGTTTCTATGCTGCTGTGTTGAGTTTCTTCCAACAAGACGTGTATTTACAAATTCTCTGGCGAATCTGTTTACTTCAGAACAAGTGTGAAATGGGCTTAAGAGTCTCAGATCAACCTAATACCAATCTGCTTGTCTCTGGAGTGTGGGAGGAGGCAGCAGTTCTTGCTGTGAGGTGACAGTACTAACCAAGGTCTTCATAAGTAAATAACTAACACTGGGGAGTTTCACAGTCTTGGCCTCTCCTGCATGTATGTTTATGACCTAAGAGTTATTTCTGGTCAGGAATCGAATGCCTAGATTTTTACCTATTTAGAAAATACAGTGGCCACAGAGATCTCAGCTCAATATATTATTGGTACAAGTCATAAAAGTGTTTTAGCTACAAGACAAACTGCAGGCAGGGGTTGAACTCGTGAACTTTGTGTTTCAGTACAGTCTGTTTCTGCTTCTCCACGAGGGCACCTGGCTGCCTTTGCTTAAAACAAGACGTGACTGATGGTTGTGTCGTGAAAAAAACCAAGAACCGTAGACATAATAATGACACTGTTGACTCTGTCTCTTTTATTTCATTTGCCACGCAGCACTTCTCTTATCCCTGAAAGTAGTTCTTGAGGGGATTTCATTTTTGTTGTTCTTTCAGTCTCCAAAAACATCCCATTAATGTGCCTCTGAGCGAAAAACTTCAGTTTGCATCAACAGAGCTGCTCAGTGTGAGACTGAGGATGTAGCTTCTCCTTCTCGTCTCAGCCGTCTCGTCTAAAAACTAAAACTATCTCCATCAGGACAAGTTCCTTAGCTCTGTATCAGAAACTCCTCGTCCACACTAACCAAGTGACAACCCCCCATGACGCCGCCCATTGGATTGTGAGCTGCTGCTTTGACATTGGCATTGCGTCTAGCGCCATTTTGGTTTTTGAATCCAGAAGTCACCTTTTTTCCCCTGGGGGACCAGGGGGTGGAGCCTAACTAAGGAGCTTGAGGACACTATAGCCCTCCTACACCTGTGACCTGCACCCATTGGACAGTACTAGCTGTCAATCACAGTATCGACGCCCAAATGCAGACTGTAAATCGTCTTTTTGACTCTAAATGGGATAAATATTTACTGACGTTATAAATCAAATGAGAAGAAGAGTCATTTTCTCATAGACTTCTATATAAAATTGCTTCTTTTTTTTTGCAACCTGTGTAGTCGCCTTCTGCTGGTCATTCAAGAGAAGACAGTTTTCAAACCTTGATTCATACAGCCAATGATATTTACGCACATATCACATGACTATTCACCGACACTGGTTATGTGCGTGCCACTGTAAACAGGAAGCAGAATGTCCAAACTAAAACATGGTTTTGTGGCTGTTGCCTCATCAGTGGTTCGTGTGATTAACATGACTTGTAGAACCGTCATTACAGTTAGATGAATCGTTTCATTTAGAATATAAGTAAAAGGTGCCCAAATAATGTGAACTTCAGTCCATCTCTTTAGTTTTTCCTGTTTTATTTGTTAGATTATTTATAGTTTTATTTCCTGTCTTTAGTTGTCTGGTTTGTTGATGAGTTCATTACATCTCCTTGTCTTTCTCCCTCTCAGATGCGTTCACGTTTTCTATTCAACTTTCTTTCCTTGGTTCCTGTGTGTATTTTTTGTATTTTGACCTTCTCGCCTGCTTTTTGTGGATTTTTGGATTCTTGCCTCTGCCTCCTGGATTTGTTTCCTAGTCTTGGAGCTTCCTTTACTGCTTCACCTTCCCCGAGGCCTTGTCTTCACTTTGAAATAAATCACTAAACTGCATTTTGCTTTTTCTCAGCCAGTATATGTGGGTCCTGTTCTCAGCGATGTTGTCTACCTTGCTTGCACCAGTTGTTACAATCTGATTTCACAACTGACCCGTTCTACATCATAATGTTTGACTTTTAAATGTAACAGGGTCACTGTTCTCTGAAAAGTACCTTGTCATTTTTGTCTTAGGTGAGTTCGGCGAGGTGTACAAAGGCCGCCTGAAGCCCGTTGGGAAAAAGGAAATTTCCGTGGCCATCAAGACCCTGAAGGTGGGCTACTCCGAGAGGCAGAGGAGGGACTTCTTGTCCGAGGCGTCAATCATGGGCCAGTTTGACCAACCGAACATCATCAGACTGGAGGGCGTGGTCACCAAGAGCCGGCCCACGATGATCATCACGGAGATGATGGAGAACGGAGCTCTGGACTCGTTTCTCCGGGTAAATAACAAATCCACACAAGCACACGCAGTGAACTCCGGCACTTTATATCATATTTAAGGCTGTGATTGGTCCAACCTGTCTTCAGGTGCCAGGTCAGACTTTCTGCAAGAGCGGACAGACACAAGCTCACAGTGTTCAGGCCAAACAGTTGAACTTATTCTGGAGATTTCTATCCAATCACCTGGTCCTCATCAGATTGAATTTGCGCAGTTGCCATGGAAATGTAGATGTTAAGATACTTTTCATGATTCCGAAGCACCTCAGGGACTAAAGAAATGAGTTCATTCGTTAATCTAAAAATAGTATTTGACAAAACAGTCTCAACTTAAAGCCCCTTGAAAATTCCACCATACCATTAAATATTCATGAATAAATAAGCAACAATCAAATGTAAAAACAAACCCTTCAAATGTTCGACTTCAAACCAGCAAGAAGAGACAGAGTCTCAGAAGTGAAGCAACAAAAAAAAAGTGTCAGTGTGATCACGAAGGACCCATCAGTCATCGTAAGAAGCCGACTGAGGAAATGTGTCTTCATTAGTTAAGGTCCACGTTCTCGCTTTCAATCATATCACAAGGTCCTCGATGGCAGAAATGTCTCCTTAAAAAAAGTCTGCACCTCCAAAAATAACACAAAAACACTGACGTGATGAAGAATAACATGCACGTCCTGCTATATATATGTATAGGAGACGATATCTTACAGGAGTCAGACGTCAAGTCTGTGAGATAGATAACAGATTCCAGCAAAGAGAAAAAACAAACATGATTGAAATAGAAAACTTTGTTTTATGACAATTTATGAAACAGGACTTTTAACTTTGCAATTTAATTTAATTCAATTGTTTACAGCACGTAGCACATTTTATCACTAGTTAAAGCAACAGTGTCATTTTTATTGAGCAACAGCGCCCCCTGTAGCCACACGTGGGGATTCATTCAGCTGGGCTCCATGTGATTAGGTTGCTTTCATGTAGAGAAAAAACAAAGTGTATCAATGTATTGAGTGGAGCTCTGGCTGTGTGGACCCGCTCACTGAACTGAAACAACCAGACAAGCTGTCGCTGTAACAAATCCACCAGACTTCTTCATAATTAAAGGTTTTCCTGCTGAATATTAGAGATAAACTCTGGTTTTTAATAACTTCTGAGTCTTTTTAACTGATCTACGGTTCAGTTTTACTCTTCGTCTTCCTGGAGCTGATTCTGACGGTTGAACCTGTGACTCTCAGTCAGTTCCACACTTCTCACAGGAGATCAAGCCCACTCACGTTCAGGGTGAGGAGTGGGAATGAACGAGGAAACATTCTCCATATTCTAAGTCATTGAACCCCAAAAGCTGCTGTTTTAAGCTAAAACGTACTTTAACATTTATCAGGCCGATATCATAAGTTTGAGGTGGTTGTCAAGCTGCAGAATGAAACGATCAGATGATGAGAAACTAAACTTCTAAAGTGACCAAAACTTTAACAACGACGTTTCCAGAGAAACAAAGACAGAAACAACCTCCTGCTCTTCTCTCTCCTCTTTTTCCTTCCTGCTCCTTCCTTCCTCCTCATCCTGTCTGTCTGTCCGCACCTTTGATCCTGCCCTCCTTTCGAGGCGCCTCTAAAAACAGAAAGAGACGCTCTTTGATGTTCTGTTCGCACAGCGTGACCCCTTTTGACTCCGAAATCGTCCGCTGACTCATACACGCGTGTACACACACACACACACACACAAACAAACACAATGATCGATCTCGCTGGTGTTGCTGTCCTAGCGTGACCATCTTGCAGGCACCAGACCCTGAGGATCAATGCGGCTGTGTGTTTGTGTGCACCTTCAAGGTTCTGCCTGCAGAGGATTAGGCCAGAGGAGCATCAAAGACACGGTTTGATGCACAAAGTGAATTAATAGACACACACACACACACATCTTCGACTGCAACTATGTCAGGGGATGTTAGTGATGTTTATAAGAAACAGTCCGGCCCCAAGGTGAAAAACGCAAAAAAGGCAAATGTTTTTGGCTCAACAACAGAGACGCAGCTCTCGTCAACTTCGCTCGTACACACTGAGGAAATGCTTGAGATGAGATTTAAGCTTTGGCCTAATAAAATTAATGATTTTAATTAGTCTCACACTCTCATATTAAACTGGTACACATACCGAAAGGCAGTATTGCAATTGTAGCATCAGAGAGATATATCTTAAGGACATGAAAACCAATCGGCCAACATCATCCGAGGCTCCTACATGGAATCTTTACTTGATTAATTTACTACACCTTAAAAGATCTTTGGTTAAATGTGCTGTTCTTCAAAAGGAAAAACAACCAAAGTAACTCCAGCTTTCTTAACTCTGCAGGTCTGTTTTAAAGTTTCCGTTTGGCACCGGTCCTGCTGCGTAATGTTATTTAAAGTTATATGATATCAACTGATTAAATAATATCTTCTACTCATAAACTACGGCCTCTGAGCTAAAACTGCATTTTTCTCCCTTTTGTCTTCCGCATATTAAAACAAACTCTGGAGGTAACAGTGAAACAAAAAATAATCCTAATAAATATGACCTTATATCAACAAAATTAAATGAATGTAATAAGATAAAACAAATAAACATGAAAACATTGGGCTTGGAAAACAAATCAATTATATTTCAAGTGCAAAGCAAACCACATATTTGCATTAATTAGTTTTTTCTTTTACCAGCACTCTCATTAACTACTAGAAAAATAACAGACCTCAGACACAACAGGTTGAGTTATGTTTAACAGACTGAAGTAAATACTGTTTTGGCCTCACATTGAACATTTGACCCCTTCGCTGTGAAGATAGGAAAAAATAGGATGTGACATCAAGGCACCTTTTCAAGAACATGCTTTTATTTTGAAAGTACAGAAACACAATAATTGTCCATAGTGCTAAAACATGCCTGAAGTTACAAGAGAAGTGAAAAGTGTTGACTTGGGCTTGTTTTTTGAATTCTTAAATGACATTTATTAAATTTCTTGGTGTATTCTGCATAGTTGAATGTCATATTCTGATTGATTGGTTGGTTTGAGCTATCACAACATTCACTCAGAGAGAACTTGATCCCACATTTCTGCTCCGAGCTGTGTTCGGTTGCTAAGGGCTTCAAATCGGCCGTTCGTGCACGTGTCTGCGATCTCGTGCAACCATTTTTTCCATATTTCTCTCATGATCGTCAACTTTTGTCTTCGGCGGCTCAAAAACACACATTGTAAAAGGCCATAACACTAACTCAAGATCAATGGCCTGAAAAATAGAGAATTGAATCGTAAAAAAGTTGGGAGTTAAAAACCATTAAAAATGACATTTCCACAGATGGGAATGATCAGAGTGGGTTTTATCATTCTTTCATCCGTGTTTTCCGTCTCTGTAAGAAAGTCCACACTCAGTCCTCCGCCGGCTGAGTGGGGAAAGGAACTTCTTGTTTGTTATAGATCCAGTTGTGACATTTTCTGTGAACAATCTTTTTTTATGCGCTCAACTCTTTTAAATAAGAAGCGTGAAAAGGTTTGATAACGGAAAAATAAAAATCCTCCTGGTGGTTTGTGTTTTTTTTTTGCAGCAGAATGATGGCCAGTTCTCAGTGATCCAGCTGGTTGGTATGCTGAGGGGCATCGCGTCTGGAATGAGGTACACACACACACACACACACACACACACACACACACATTAGATCCTATCTGTGTTTTATTCAGGTATCTGGCTGTGAAAACACACAAACATGTTCATATTCACAAACATTTAATCCGATTCCTCTTTTATTGACGGCATCTGGCAGTGCACACACACACACACACACACACACACACACACACACACACACACACACACACACACACACACACACAGACTAAATCCCATTTTCTTTTTATAGTAGCCCAGGTAGCTGGGAGCAGATAACACACACATTCACACAATAAATCCTGTTGATGTGAACAGGTACCTGGCGGAGATGAGCTATGTTCACCGGGACCTGGCAGCTCGAAACATCTTGGTGAACAGTAACCTGGTGTGTAAGGTGTCCGACTTTGGCCTCTCACGCTATCTGGAGGAAGACACGTCTGACCCCACCTACACCAGCTCACTGGTAAGGACACACACACACACACACAGACACACACATGGGACAGGCGTGCACACATAAACACACCCTCAAGAGGATACAGATGCTGCCATCTTACCGTGGCCAAAAGATGGCAAACTGCCTTCCTGTCTCCATGGAGATTTTCATGACCAGGAGGCTGGACCCTAGTGGAACTATGATGCCTGGTTCTCATGAGATAATGCAACTGATGACAATGAGTGGGACCATAGACTGTTTATAAAGATGGACGTCTTCATTTCCTCCCGTTGTGCAAAGATGAAGCCAAATTATCCAGAATAGTGATGCAGTCATCTTGCACTTTCAAAGTCATTTGGATTGAGAGTCTGCACAGTGGTGATCGTGGTCTGGAGTCGCATCATCAAGGTCCCGCTTGACCAATCATGAGTCAGTCTCAGCTGTCAATCATTACTTTTCACCTACATTTTATAGCATCAAATTAAAACCAGATTTTTTGGGTTGATTAACACTTGGATGGCAACACGTGCTTTGACTTTTTAGTGGTGGAGGAGGCTGGGTTTACGACCTATACTGCAGAGTGCCACTAGGGGGCGATTAAGATGATTAGGCTTCACTTTTGGGGAGCTGTCATGTCGTCCATCTTTATTTACTGTCTAGCTAGTTGGACAGTAAACACAATGTCCTGAAGGTGGTGCCAGAGAGGGAAGAAGGTGAATCAACGTCCGATGTCCCACTCAGTTCTTCAGCCTCAGCTGTGCTATTTAACAGATGGTAATGTTAGCATATTAACATGTGAACAGTTGAGAGACATGAATCTTTATACCCCGTGGAAGAAAATACTTGTCTTTGGTATCTCTAGTCTTAAAGGCTTTTGTTTCTCTTTCTTTTCACACACGTACATGTATGTGTGTTCTCAGACATGCAGGTTAGCTCAGGTTAATTGGCAACATCTAAATTGCGACTCTCGGTGTGATTGTGAGTGTGACTGGTTGTCACTGTATCTCAGCCTGGTGATGGACTGGGGATCCGTCCGCTGTGTTCACCGACTGTTTCGCAAGATATCACCTGGGATCGTCCTCCACCTCGTGACCTCAGAAGGATAAACAGTACAGTTAATAGATGGATGGATGATTCCCCTCGTGCCCCGTGGACAGTTAATCGTTGTCCTTCACTCAGTCATTAGTTTTATTGATATGTTGCCATGACTCTAAGTGTTGGGATCGTGTAAAAAGTCAGAGGTCATTAAGGGACTGGTTCACTTTATCACACCTGCTTGTTGGATGGTTGAAGAGCTTCTGTGACCTCCTGCTGAAACAGGTTTCTGATGTCCGGTTGGAAGGAGTCAGAGTATTTTCTAAAACTAACAATCCAACATTCAGACTCACTTCTCATCATCACTAAGACAAGGATTCATCCTCCGAGGACCAGGAATGCCTGAGCCAAATTTAATGTGAATCCATCACTACGTTTTAGACAGACTGAAGGATCAGTCATTACCTTAAGAGCCCCCATCTGTTAGGAGGCCGCTCATAATATTTAATTTAAATTTTAAAAAGTGTAAAAGATTACGGTTTACAAAGATAATATATTCAAGCCAAAGCAGCATGAAAATATATTTATGTGTATAATCTTAAAGCCTCAAACTACTGTGCAGTAACTATCATATTTGTCATTGCAGTTGAATTAACTGAGCAATATTCATATTATACTTATTATACTTTACCGGTGCTATATGCTCTTTGCACCCGTGTTACCTTGTGTTTACTTAAATTTTATAGAATAACTTTATTTCATACTTGTTTTGCTCATATTTAGATTTTACTGTATGGTTGCTTATTTTTTACGTTTGAATATCCTCCTGTGTAAATCTTTACAACAGGCACAAATTGATTTGAGGATGAATTTTTGTAATTCTTGCAGCATGACAGCAGACTTCTTGAATGAAGTAGTATTTCCCATTCTCCTAGACTTTAAAATCAGCAGCCGTGAGGACAAGGCTTTTGTTCAGTCACTGCTTTGTCTTCATTATAAAAGACAAGAAATATAAAAGAGCTGTAAGTGGAGCAGGTGTGTTTATCCATCTCACTGAGATATCACCATCTGCTGCTTCCTCTTTGTGGGAATAAAGATCCTGTAGAAAAATCGATCATATCCACCATTATCTTTTAAACCTTAAAAACTGTATGTGATGCTACAGTGCAGCAGGTGACTCATGGATAATGCGCATGACATCAAGCGTGGACTCATTTCTCATCACTGTGTCCGCTGTAGATTGGGATGACTGTTACATTAATAGTCAGTCCTCACCTTGGTATTTATGACGGAGCATGGCAGATATATGAGCTGCCTGTGGCCTCTCTTTAAAAACATGTACTGCATGTGTTTGCACGTGAGGAGTGAAACTATAAAAACACCAAATATATAATTTTCTCTTTCCCTTCCCTCTCTTTCCTCCCCTCCTTTCTCTCTCTCTCTTTCCCTCAGGGCGGTAAAATCCCCGTGCGCTGGACGGCTCCGGAGGCGATCGCCTACAGGAAGTTCACGTCCGCCTCAGATGTGTGGAGTTATGGGATCGTCACCTGGGAGGTGATGGCATACGGAGAGAGACCTTACTGGGACATGAGCAACCAAGATGTAAGTCATCGTGTGTGTGTGTGTGTGTGTGTGTGTGTGTGTGTGTGTGTGTGTGTGTGTGTGTGTGTGTGTGTGTGTGTGTGTGTGTGTGTGTGTGTGTGTGTGTGTGTGTGTGTGTGTGTGTGTGTGTGTGTGTGTGTGTGTGTGTGTTTGAGAGAGCGGTAAAGAAAGAGAGCGACCCTGGCATGTAGCTGTGTGATTGTGTATAGTTACCTTTTTTCTTGAGGTGTGTGTGAGATAAAGAAAGCGAGAGGGGCTGACATTGATGTTTTGTTTTCACTGTAGTTGTGTAGGATTGTGTACATTTACCTTTTTTTCATTAGTTGTCATTCTAAAGTATGCTAGTGTGTGTCTGTGTGTGTGTGAGGGGGTTGTAGGTGTGATTTGTTTGTTTCCTCTGCCGTCTCTCACAGCAGGGAGTCGGCATGTCGAGAAAAACACACGGAAAATGAGGACATCAATTTTAAGTGTCACAGAAGTGTTTGTTCCCGGGAACATCAGACCAAAAGGCATCATTTCATTTCCCTGACAACTTTATTCCAATTACCTGCACAGTGTGATCAATTTGCTGTCGCCTCTGTAACTTTGTATTTGATCCTGGCATAGGGGGTTGGGTGTGGTTAGGATCTATCTACTTCAAGAAATCGTTTTTTTTCTCGTATACACTGTATATAAATTAACATTCTTGAGTAGCACATTAAACAAATCACTGTCATGGACTTTTACTTTGCAGTAGTTTGCCTGCAGCCCCCAAATCATGAAAATCCACCCAGTGTCAAACTAAACTAAAAGTATTAGTTTAGTTAAGTAAGTGATGATCACCAATAACAATCAGCTGGTTTAACCCATGTTTTAACCCAAGTCTTTTAACTCCAGGCTGCAAGGATGTAAACTACAAGCTAGGGAATCGTGAAGTTTGCATTTCCCCACTTGTGATGGAGTTTGCTCAAGGTTTCGATAGAATCCTTGTGTTTTCACCTTTGCATGACTTTGTAATCATGGTTAATGGATATAGGTGTTTTCAAGCGCCGGGGATCGAACCACTGACCCTCTGGTTAGTGGACAACCCGCTCCATTAGATAGTCAGTAGATGGCACTTACTTACAGCACTCTGTAGTTTGGCTTTCTTGATGAAATTGTACTTTCTTGATTCTTGTTCTTGTTGTTAAGCCGACGGATAAAAGCGTCGGCTTAATGAAATGTAACTTAATGTTTGTAACCATAGAGTGAGACAGAGAAAAGAATCAAAGTCACTTATAAAGTGATTTAAACAAAACCTTTTTCACATTTGTTGACATATAAGAATAATTAAACAACCCGTCCTCGTGGCTCTGAACAAAACAGTTTGTAGTTTGAGATCATGCTCATTATGTGTAATTACTCTTATGAACATTTAGTTTGTGCTGCCATTGTGCGCAGTGTGGGTGCACGTGTGTGTGTGTTTGTTGCACAGCGCTGCAGCACGTGACGGGCATTTCCCCCGACCATCACTCAGGCGTAGATAGAGATCTGTCTTTTGGATAAGGAGCAGAACCAGTAATTTAACCGTGGGATGGGTCTTTGTAGGCATCTCATTGTTTATGTGTAGTGAAATTACATTTATCCTTTTTTTTTTTAGACTAGGAATAATCATTTTTTAAAACAACACAATTCTCTGCTGCTGTTGTGTTAACATGACGTTAAAACCACTCTCTCATCCGTCCTGTGGGCTGAGTATTTCATTTTAAACCAAAAGGGGATCACGTACATGAAAGAGGAGGTTCCAGAACCGCTGACGTTTTTATTTTGAGGTTTTGTGTTTCTAAGAAGTAATGCGATACACAGATTATAGTTAGTTTTGGCACTAACACCCCCACTTCAAAGCGCCGAGGCTCTAAATCCCAACTCTTGCTTTTCTAAAACTAAATGTCTAATGTCTGTGACACGCGGAGAGGAGCCTGGGACTTTAACTTTCAGCTTAAAAATATATTTTTCTTTTTGTTTGCCGCAGAAAATTTGCCAAAGCACCAGCGAGTGACTTCACTTCTATTTACCACCTCGAGAACTTGCTGGAGTAAAAGTCTGAGAGGAATAATTTAGATGTTGTCTGCTCCACTTCAGAAATGTTTAACCTCCTCCAGACCTCATTAACTTACACGTGGAGTTTTCTCAGTCTGGTTACTTATCGCACTGATGAGGAGTTAATCAGTTGCGAGATCCTCTTTCCAACACGTCTGAAGTGAAAGAAACAGTTTTTCTCTGCTAAGAAGCATTTCCCTGTTTTACATTCAGACCTTCTTCCACCTCTTCCCCCTTATTTCACACTTTCCTCGTCTCTCACCTCCCCCCTGCTGTCACTCCTTAGCTCCACCCGGCTCACCCCCCCCCCCCACCGACGCTCCAGAGGAGTAGAAGCAGCCTATGCAGCAGTAATGGCAGAGAGTCGTTATAATGACAGAGACAGTTTTATAATGGCACAATGTATAATGATGGAGAGAGAGAGGTGTGTGTGTGTGTGCGTGTGTGTATGTGTATATGTGTGTGCGTTGCTACTATAGCTAACGAGGATCTGTTGGGGCATTAACTATGCATGAACCTGACACCCTAAACTCACACATGCTACACACACGCACACACATGCAAGTAGACGTGTAAGGGCACACACACACACACACACACACACACACACACACACACACACACACACACTCGCTCACACACAATTTCAAAGAACATGGAACGGGGGAAATTGTCAGCGGAGCCGCCACAGGTGCTCTGTTCGACATGAATTAATCATGAAAGAGACCTGTGATGTTTCACTACACTCGCTGCTATTGTGATTGACAGCAGTGCTTAGCGAGAATTTATGTGGCACAAAGCCTGAGAAGTGTGTCGGGGTCAGGTAGAGTTCACTCTTTGCGAGCTGACAAAGCCCCGGCACTGCGGGTACAGTAGAAGAAGCACAGCAATTCCCCCCCCCCTCCCCAGCTAACCGTCAAATAGGCTTACACTTGCACTTACGCGGTCGCACAAGTTTTACATTTTACGAGAAGTGGCGAGCGCTGAGGTTTTCGACATTTCACCGTTGGTAAAAAAAAATGTGACCCAGTACCAAAAACTCAAAATACACAGTACAGTGAGTTTGGATTCTTGAATCTCAAAGCAAAAGGGGGAAGTTGAGACGAGTTTTAGGTCAACGATCAAAGCGAGGACAGGCAGAGAAAGTCCAGGGGGGGGGCGGGTGAAAAGGGATGGTGGGAAAACAAGGTCATAAACTGAAGCAGGCAGGATATGGAGACAAAAGGCTGGAATGCTCTGGCAGAAAGAAATCTGGCAGGGTTGCAGCCACAGCGCATGCCGGTGAACCAGGAAGGATAATGAGGAGCAGGTGTGCAGGGGGACGTGGAGGTCAGGTGATGAAGGGATGACCGAGGCTTACGCTGTTTAGAAAGATGAAAGTAGATGCTGGGTCGGGAAAATGAAGCCAATGGTGAAGGGCCTGAAACCTGTTTTGTCTCAAATGACCAGCAGAAGGTGAAATAAGTTATTTCTCTGTAGAATTCTGTGAGAAAATGACTTCTCACTTGATTTACGTCAGAAAACATTTTCATAAAGACGTTATGATCTCAATCTGTATTTTCACATCCTTTTCAATACAGCATGATGTTAATTTTCTAAATCCTTTAGAGTCAAATAGACGTTAAGGCACTGCGTGGATATCGTTTGATTGACAGTTGCTACCATCCAATGGTATGGGTGTCCGCGGCGTGACCTTGAGCTCTCAGTTAGGCTCCACCCCCGCTACTCCAAATATGGTTACGTCTAGTTTCAATAAACCAAGATGGCCAATGGTGACCTAACGCTGTTTCCAACAATGTTCAAACCCAAAGAAACCCCCAATTCTATTCAAGGTAACCGGACGTTTTTATTTTGGTCGCCTTTTATTTGCATAATAATAAATACATTAGCTCATCTGTGAACATGGTTTTGAGTTTTTTCATCGGTAAGACAACAACTCCCACGATCCCACGCTGCAGTGACCCCTAGTGGCTGTAGTTACATATCGTACGTCTAAATATACAATAATTACAAAAACAATGTTGTCCTCCAATCAGGACTTCAGCCACACCACAGCACTGAGACTCATAATGCTTCTATTATCCATTATGCGCTCTGCACAGCACAATGCAAGCCACTGAAGTCTGATGTATTGTCTTCTCATGCTGTGAAGCACATCTTTGCATGAATGTCATTTCCATTACGATTCCTTGAAACTTCCACAGAAAGCTTTAAGTGTCATTTTGCCACATATTGTATAGCACATCTGGAATATCTGCTCTTTTTATGCAAAAGTGTGGTGTTGGCTTTGGGGGCGATTTAAGTGGAGGGTGAAAAGACGGATGTGGGATGTGTGGAGATACAGTCTGAAAGCTTTTTCACACACACACACACAGACCATGTTAAGTTCTGCTATTGGAGCCAATCACACCCACAGCACAATGTGAACTTTAACTATTGCAACCATCACAATTAGAGTTGCAGACGTGTAAAAAAGTGTTTTCATATTCCCGGCACCGAGGGCAGAATAATTGGAGACAATAATCCTTGAACTTAATATTTCCTCTCTTTGATTATTTTTGCTGGTACGTGACGAGGAAGCTACTTATTCTTTCACTGGAAGGAGTTTTTGAATTCTGTGATGTTCAGGATAATTACACCCAAAGGTACGCTGCCATATTTAGCACCACCTCTCTGAAATACAGAGTTCTTGTTTTAAAAGTTTTCACAGGACGGAAATAAATGGAAAGATCAGCGCCTGCACTGGCACGATGAAATCAGAAGCTCCTCTGTGCAGCTACCTGCCTTCACATCAGAGTCGGCTGCAGGCGTCACTGCTGCTTAGCAATGAATATCTGGATCCACTGATTGACGGCACGCTGCGTCAGGAGGAAGCGTTCAGATGCAAATTCTGTAAAGAAATAAACACCGGTCTTATCAGCCACAATCTCAAAGGGGCCGTACCCTGAGCAGTGAGCTGTATGTTCTGCTGCACTCAGGGATACAGGAGTTAACCTCAATTTGGGGCGACCAGCGAACCCCCTCAGTGACATAAAACACACTTTGTACTCTGTCATGGAAACTGCTGTAGCCGGGAAATATCCCAGGTTGGAAGTATTTGTTTCGCTATCATGCTGCAAATGCATTACATTACGATACGGCCACGGATGATTCCAATGTATTCATGTCTCCCTGCGCTCTGCTTCCTGATTCAACACCATCGGTGATGGAGGTGTGGATGGAGGCAGACATCCCTTTATGTGTGAACAGAGGGTTGTATTCAGCTGTGGTTCTCCAGAATGTAGCCTGCTACACCCGCACTAAATATTTCAGTTGTAAAACCCATCACGTCTGCTACGTTTACGCCCGGTGTCTTCACTACTCCAGAATGTCAGTGTTTCTGAGACAGAGAACCTTTGAAAAGCTGCCTGTGAATCCTCCCCACTTTCTCTTAAAACAACTCAAATGTGTCCAATCAAAGAAAAAGTAAAAAAAAAACGTGACATTTAGAAATAATGATGCCGTGTCCAGCATTCGCTTCCTGGTTGGGTCTTATCAGACAGTCAGTGGCTGTAGCTCGATGCTTTGTGAAGTTACTGAAGTCTGCTACTCATCAAAGCGTTGTTAACACAGTCAGTAAAAGCTTACTTCCTGTTTACACAGGTACACACGTGCTCAGTGTAGTTGATAATCATGAAATATAAATTTGATTGATATTTTAAATCTAAAACATATTAGTGTGGAGGCAGCCTCACTCACTCACTCACTATGTAATGGCCACTTTAACACAACACTGCATCATTCGATCAAATCCCTCTATAAATTAAACCCCACTTTCACATCTCAAATCAATGAATACTTCTGTCACATAATGGAAGCTAAAGATTTAATTTGTGGGCATCGGAGCAAGTTGTAAGAACGAAACATAAATAGATCGATCAATCCTCTTGTCTCCTCTGTTTTCATCCCGTTTTCTCCCTCTGTGTCCCAGGTGATAAACGCCATCGAGCAGGACTTCAGGCTGCCGGCGCCGATGGACTGCCCAGTCGTGATGCACCAGCTGATGCTGGACTGTTGGCAGAAGGACAGGAACGCTCGGCCAAAGTTCCCCGATATTGTCAGCATGTTGGACAAGATGATACGCAACCCTGCCTCTCTCAAAGCCGGCACCAACAACATGGCCCCTGGGTGAGCAGAGATACAACAAGTCCATTTACATACGCAAACAGTCAGAGATACGCTGGTGTTTGAGCTCTTTATCTCCGCTCTCTCCAGTCCGTCCCATCATCCCCTGTTAGACCGCGGAGCTCCGGACCTGAGCAGGCTGAGCTCGGTGGAGGACTGGCTGGCCGCTCTGAAGATGACCCAGTATCGTGACTCCTTCCTGGGCTCCGGTTTCACGTCTTTGCCGCTCGTCACACAAATCACAGCTGAGTAAGTCGACTCATTACAGTGTCTCTCTCTCTCTGCCCGCGTCTCTCGCCCACCTGCCAAGTCGGCGTCTTGTTAGTTGGATGAGTGGCAGGGCAGCTGGTTGGCTGACGGATCGGTCCATGTGTACCGTCTGTCTGTATCTCATCCTTTCTTCCTCTTTATGCCTTCACGCCAGCGACAGCCACGGCAGGAGGAGTCTGTCAATTCTTGTGGATGCTATATCCCAGTGACGCCCGATGGGAATCACTTAAAATTCAGTTCAAACGGTCAATTGGACTCAAGGATTAAAGCTGAGTCTCAATTCAGGGGCGGCCTCCTTCAGCGGCTGCACACAAAGACATCAGGTTGCCAGGTTTTCCCATTTTGAAGGCTCCTTCAAATGCGGCTGACAAATGCCTCCTTCCTTTTTTTTTTACGAATGATCACAAAGGGTGAATCCTTCTCGGGCCAACCTATCCCACGATTTATTGCGTGCCACTGACGAAGCTAATGCTATGCGGGAAGCTGAGTAGCTGAGGATGCAACACTAAGAGCGAGACGCGAACTGGAAATCCTGCGTAGACCAGACCGTCTCCTTTCAGTTTGCTCTCTGCAGTCTACAGCTTCAATTTATTGGATTTTTGATGACTCAAAACTCAAAAAGCACATTTCTTAAGAGTCTATGAGCTGAATTCGACAAAATCTCACACAAATGTTCGATAAAGATAAAATGATAAGGTAATGACATTTCATATCCCATAAGTCAATTGAACTGGGATAAACACTTCACTCCAGACAGTAATTCTGGTTAAATCACGGTGTAAAAATGCTGTGATCACGATTATTAAAGATCAATATTTCACTGTGAAATAACCAGCGA
This sequence comes from Hippoglossus stenolepis, assembly GCF_022539355.2. Taxonomy (NCBI): domain Eukaryota; kingdom Metazoa; phylum Chordata; class Actinopteri; order Pleuronectiformes; family Pleuronectidae; genus Hippoglossus; species Hippoglossus stenolepis. The sequence continues at coordinate 5,659,773 of NC_061496.1, forward strand.
CAAATAGTCTGATCTGTACACAAATGAAACCACCGTCATCTGAGTGGTATCAGCAGCTCTTTCTGAAATCAAGGACCGTCTTTCCCACAGTCTCCAGCTTCCAGGTACATCTTCTCAGAACCTCGCACGTCTGTGTTTCTGCCTGATGTGTCTCGTCTTTCAAATAATCCGTTTTTCGTGTTATTGAAGTCCCCACACCATCTGTCACGGTGGGAAATTCCGTGAGTTTAAGCCTCGTTTACTCAGCAATTAATGTGCTTTTGTCGAAAGCTATTTCAGTAAATGGTTTGATCGCTATTTTTCTTGGCTGAACAAACCTTCACAGGAGGAAAGTACTGCAGCAGCGTGTGGTTTGACTCTGCGGATACAAAATGAGCCGTTAGCCCCGGCCTCCAAACTCCTGGGTCAATAAATTGTCCACCAGAGGCTCCTGTCATCACCTCTGACTAAAGGCACCCGCGACAGACTCGGAGTCGGTCCCACTGCTCGGCCCTGTGACTGCCCACTGCTCCCCACTAGTTAGAACGGGTCAAACACAGAGGATTAATTCCTCCACTGGGATTAATAAAGTCGACTTTAACATAGTGCCCATGTGGAGACGGCAGATAAGAGCGGGTGTGAGGTGGGGAAATTGATGTCAGACCCTTTTCATGCAGAATGCACCACTACTTGGGGGGAAATTTTGGTATGAGGACAATTACCACTTTGGGTTTTTAAATAGTTTTCTTTGCAAACACAAATTCAATGTGGGTGTTTTTTTTGTGTTAGAAATATAAGCCCACATCAGATCCTGTGAAAAGTTATGTGCCCACACAGACCACATTTGACTTTATGAGGAATGTATGAACGTTCTATATCGTCGCTGTGCTTGGAAGCAAATTTCCCCAGATGCCAAATCAGATCAGTAAAATAAAATGAATGATGTGAAGCATACAGTTGCTCCTCCAGTTAGAGGAATATACCTTTTAGATTAACAGTTTAAAACCATATATAATAATGTGAGATGTATATTTTATTAGAATGACGACACAAAGGGCTACAATAAACAGCCTATCTTACAATACTCAATACAACACAATATCTCAAGAGGGCTTTGAGAGAATCCTTTCAAATTTGTCACAAATGTTCACGTAGACTCACGGATGAACTGGTTCGATTTGGGTGATCGAATGTTAAAGTTCAAGGTAACCACGCTAAATAAACATGTTTTTGGCTTCTTTAACATGATATCTCAAGTTCGCCTTTAGGGGCATTTCTTCAAATTTTGACCAGTTGGACTCAAAGATTAACTGATTCAATTGCAGGGGTCAAAGGTCACAGTGACCTTGAATCTGGAATCTTTATTTTGCTTGAAACTGCAGCAGTTGGTAGAGGCATACAACAGAAGGGCAGTAATTTTAGTTTATTCCATTTCAAGCACTGTTTACTCTTATTGTAACATTGACTTTGTGGTCCTTAAATCCTGCACATGACACCTTTGATAATGTGATGATGCAGATGCAGCCGCCTCATGTCTGTTTTTGTCTTCCTTCAGAGATCTCCAGAGAATCGGAGTGTCTCTCGCCGGACACCAGAAGAAGATCCTGACCAGTGTTCAGTCGATGAGGCATCACGACGACGACGATGACGACCAGTCTCCCACTGAATCAGTGTAACCACACAGGAGTGATGCACTAAGAGAATATTGTGACCGGGTGCCCAGTCTGGAACAACCAGACTCTACACTTTGTCTTTACACTTGTGTTTCCCCTGCACACTGCTCAGTGCTGCTCCTGGAGATTTGACAGCAGATTTGACAGCAGATCTCTTTTAATCATCGGACCGACCTCTTCCGGGCCACGTGGCTTCCTAACTTAAAAAAAAGAGGAGTAAAGAGGATTTGGATTTCTTCAGTGACTACAGTTACATCCACTCCCATGAAGACTCTGTACATTTTACTGATGGAAATGAAACCATTTTTTACCGACATGTTTGATTCAAGGATGAACTGGCCTGTTTTTTTTATTTACGGATAACCCACACAAAGACTGTGAAGAGACTGTGGTCAGGTGTTTATATGTTGGCGAGCAAACTGGACCGAAAAGCCTGACTCGCGTTCCACAAAGCTTCTTGACACGAGACCTTCCACAGGCTCTGATATCTTCTTGTCTGTTCTGTTTAGTTTGTTGGTGAAATTCGCCGCCGTTTGACAAGAGTCGACGGTTTTAACGGCATGTTTCTGAATCTCTCTTCATATTGAAGAGTCTGTACATCTTGTAATTTTGGGATATTTATTTCCTATACGCTCGTTTGCTTTCACGTCTGCCAACAGCATCGGACAATTAATTGTCACTGGAGTGTTTGTGAGTTCCCTGTGATTATCTCCCTCTGCCTGACTCATCACTGGAACCGGCTTTGAAGTGCTGTGGACCGCGCACACACAAAAAATTTGGAAAACAGGTTTCATAGTGGTTTTTTTGTACTTTCCATGCAGCCATGAAAGGATAAACTCTTCCATGCAGAGAGCCAGAGATGCCTGTCCTACTTAAATACCCAGAGTCCTCAGAGCAAACTCCTGATGGATGATGTTTTACAATCAGCACTAATGCCCTTCGAGTAAAGCCAATTATGGATCAGAAAACAGCATCAAAATCCGAGGGAAATGTTGCACCACGGCGGCGTGACAACTTACTTCCCTGGCGAGGAAGGAAGGAAGGCGGCCGCGTACTTAGAGGAAGAGAAGAAGAGAAGGACTGTGGGTATGGAGGCGTTACCAGCTGCTGAGAGGCACCTGTTGCGGACGCAGAAAGCAAAATGTGTCGTCATCCAATAATAAATAAATTGTGATTTGGCTGCGGATTCCGACGCCGGCTGCCAGTTGAGCATTGAGCACACGAGCAAACCAACGCTCGTGTTCTGTTCACGCGTTGGAATCAAGTGCATGGCTGCTGTCCAGATGCTAATCATCGCTCTGCAGCAGACACACACACACACACACACACACACACACACACACACACACACACACACACACACACACACACACACACACACACACACACACACACACACGCACGCACGCAGGCAGGCAGGGTCCCCGGTGTTAATTCATCTGTATTTCTTTGTTATGCATCGGCTGCCAGACATGTCACCGTCGTCCGACTCTGTTTTGACAGTCACATTTCCCAACTGACAGCGCTGATTAAATTCCGTTGTGTCAGTTCGTAGATGAAACGACACGACGCGACCTATGCGTGTTTCTCATCTGCGCGCGACAACCTTTTCAACGCAAACCCCACAATGATTGATTCCTCAGACGCGTCGGGAGAAAAAGATGTTACAGCGCAAATACAAAATGCTGGAGGTCAAGAAGGAAACCAGCGGGGGTTATTTATCATGCGTTAATACTTCAAACGTGACGTCCGGCTCGTGAGGCTTCACGGAATATGATATAATGAAGGCCTGAGCTCACTGCAGGGCGCTCGGGGTGGAGCAGCAATGGGAGATCTCTTTTTATCTCAGCGTTGAGCAGATTACCAGCTGTGGAACAACAGCCGGCCCGTTCTGCCACCGAAACCTCTGGTCATGCGTGTGCACCCACATCCTGAGGATTACCCGCCTGCAGCACTGATTGGATGTCACGATTCTGTTTGTCATCCGCAGTGAGCCGTGCTCACAATGAGAGAAGTGGCAGCGTCGGGGTTGTTTGCTCTCATCGCGGCGTGTCCGACACAACGACGTGTTTGTGTGTTTGTGTCTCGCGCCGCTGATCTCGACTGCTGGGACGCCCCCAACGACTTTTATTTATGAAAGTTGTGACATTGAGAGGTCCGCAGTTATTTTAAACCCTCCAAGCATTTCAGTTTTCTGCTTTTTTCGGCCCGAAAACGCCGGCATTGGCCGCAATTGCATTTGTTGCCCTGGCAACGATAGCTTATTGAGAATTTTATCAGAAAGTATTGAGATCAACTGGGAGCGAGTCAGTGGCTCAGAGGCTTAATTCGTTGTAAATAGATGCTTCTGGAAGAAGAGTTTCAGCTCTGGCTCGGGGGTTTAATAAAGAGTGAGATGAGTCGTGTGCCTAAAAGCTCATATTAAACACCACCTTAACAGATATGTCATGCACAGGAAACAGGCGATCAACACAGAGATGAATCTTAATCCATTATGTAACATCTGCGGCTGAGTGTCTATTCCTCATTTCATACCGTGTTATTGTCTTCTGGTATTTTTAACGACGTTCGATGTGACTCTTCAGACATTTCACGTTGTCAGTGTTTGTGAAAAAGACGACACGACGCACAGCACATCTTGTATTTACGCGACGAACGAGCACAAATATTTACCACAGAGACAATATCTCAGGTATACACTGTCCACGCTGCTGCACTGGTTAAATCCTGCACTATAGAGATGAAGTGCTTTAAGAGTTTATGGAGAAAAAGTGTTTTTGAAGTTGAGTTTTCTTAATTATGTCCACGTTAAATCCAGCCTCAGCCCCTTAAGACACAGATACAGGTTTAGGTGATGAATCGTAGTCGGTGTTAATGAACGGTCAGATTATATCACTGCCGAACATTTCTGGTTAAAGGATGAATTAAATTTAAAGAGACAGGAGCTAAAACCTCAAAGTGTTTCAGACAGAGGCTGAAAAGAGGAGCTGCAGCGACGGACAGTTTGAGGAAAGTGTTTTCTGAGCATTAGACCATGAAAAGCTTTTTAAGTAATAACACAAATTAGGATTATGAACCTGAATATGTTGAGTTGAATTCCCAAATTAACTTGCCACCATATCTATGACCATTTGTAAAAAACCCTATTGTATTCTGGTCTGCTGGGGTCATACTGTCGATGGATGGATTTCTTTCCATTCATCGTTGAACGGAGGTAAAAGCGGCAGCAGCCGACAAAAGAGCTCAGTGTTTGATTCTGAGGGCCTGACACCAAAACCTGACATTTACTGCAGATGTTTCAGATAAAGAAACTACATCCAGACTCCACTGTATCCGTGCTGGACATACATCAACATGATGTGGCATAATGTTTGGCCAATTAAGCGCGGCAATGGGACAAATGGACCACTTTGATGCAAAACAGGCCCCCGAAATGCAAGGTGCATCAGCGGCAGCTCCTCTGAGTGCTTTTGGGTGGATTGATCGTTTAATTGCAGTTATTTTCTGGAAGCTGGACCAACCCGGCTCTTCTCTCCTGTTGCTCTGCTGTAATAGATACCGTGGGGGAGGCTGGAGATGAGAGGAGATGAGTTATGAAGAGAAGAGAAAAGTGAAAGGGAATAGGTAATGGAGACGGGAAGGAAGCACAATAACAGAGAAAAGGGAGATGGGGGGGGGGGCACGAGAGGCAAAGCCTGACTCTGGTGTTTGAATAAAAATGAGGCTGGGGCGTGGAGAGATTACTCTTTCTCTTTTTGTCTCCTTCTGCTTCTCCCTGCTCGACCCAGCCGTCCTCTTTCTTCTTCTGATGCCCCGAACCTCTCTGAGCGACTCGCTCTGCTTCCAGGCTGCGTTTCCACCGGCGCCTTCGACAGTGGCTTTTAAAGTCGAGCAATCTTTCTATTTCAGATGCACTGTTTCCACGAACCTGTTCAACGTGCATCTGAAGTATATCTGGAAAGTTTCAGTTTCAAGACGATACTTTTTCTCTACCTTACATGTTCTTATTTTACATTCACACTGCTCATCAAACTCCAACTTGACTTCTTGTCGTCCCTCTTGAAACTGACATTTTTCTGGATGGATTGTGATGTAATTGTGTTCATAGATTCAAGATCCCAAAACGTTAAAGCTTTCATCAGCGCCACCATGAGGCTAACTTGTTACGTTATGAGTGAAATGTCTCAATGCCTGTTGGATGACATGTTCGTGACACTTAGATTGTAAATAAAGATGGACGACGTGTCTCCACTTCCTGCCGCTGTAACGAAAATGAAATCAAAATATTCTGGATAAGGGCGCCGCCATCTTGCGCTGGTGACGTAGTTTTGGAGCAGCAGGGAGGTGTGGCCTCAAGTCAGTCTCAGCTGTCAGTCATGATGACTCATTAAAACCAAACTTATCAGAAACATGAACACTTGAAGACACAGTATTATGAGATGAACTACCTAAATAAACCTTTGAGAAATATATATTTGATTTATAGTGTGGGACTTTTTAACTTCTCATCTGCTCACATGGAAGGGGTGGGGTTTACGACCAATACCGCAGCCAGCCACCAGGGGGTCACTTTCGGGGAGCCTTCACGTCGTCCATCTTTATATTCAGTCCACGTGCGACGTTTTAATCTTTCCTGTGATGTCACGATCAAATTAACATCTCATTTTGTCCAACACATACATGGTTTAACCAGATACCACCAAAGCAAAGACGTTTACTTGTTAAACATCATTAAGAAAGCATTGGCAATTTTGATATTGACATTAGCATTTAGCTCAAACACAGCAGTGCTGAAGTATTATCTCTTGTTGGTCTCTACAAAACATTACTGCAGTATTTAGTTGTTTTTGAGTTTTCTGAGGAGTTAAATCTCAAAACTGTGAACACGAAGGTTTAAGAGCTCGGTCTTGTTCCTGTTTTATTTTCAATGTTAATTTATTGGCTTTTCTATGACGATACTTTTGTACGTAATGTTCGTTTCTCTTGAGAAAAGAAAAACAGCTCATTAATCTGCTGTCGTCTGCCTTTCTGTTTATATGTGTTTCTAGTGCTCGTTCAGTCAGAGCATCCCACTGTAATGTATCATAACACTGTAATATAATGTAAGTATGCGCACGCCTGCGTGTGTGTGTGTGTGCGTGCTGTTCAGTGTACAGTAACTTGTTTGTACATTGTGCGTGTGTGAGTTTGTAGCCGTGAACTTTCTGAATATTACATTTACAATGCACTGTTTGTCAATAAAGAAGACAAATCAATCAAACTGATCAGCTTTGGTAAACATGTCATTTTCAGTCGGGACACGGTTGAGCCACATCACTAATAACAACAACAACAACAACAACAACAATAAACAGAAGTCGTCTTTATTCTTTGTGTGATGTTTTATGATATTCTCTTCGATAAAGGAGCTCAGAAGACGATCTGCACTGAGAAAAGTAATTAAAAAAGGTTATTAAACTCCATAATGAGTTCTCTTATGCCAGCACACGGAAGTAATCACTCAGCGGAGCGAGAGTCTTTTTAGCGTGAGTGCGATTGTGACTCCTCATTGATGAACGGTGAAGTTTACAACCTGTGAGAAGGACTTTGAATTATACCGAGTGTCTCCTCACAGCGTTGGATTCATTTAATACAACTAAAGAAATTACAAAAGATGCATAAAAAAACACGAGGGTGAATTAAATCACATTAAAATCTAGATTCACTAATAAAAGGAAGTTCCTCGTAAACACGTCAGGAGAATGATCGACAAAATCCTGCCACTATGTGATGGTGAAATATATTTTATGACAATGAAGTGAAGCCTGTAAGATATATTAAAATATGCAAGTCAAACTGCAGCTCTTGTGTGATATGAAGCTGCCGAAGATGACAAATCAAAAATCTGCTTTTCTGATCAAGTGCTGCAGCTATAATGGGATCATCTCTTCTTCCAGGTTTTCTATAAATAACTGGAACATTTAAAACAGTAATAGTAGTATTCTACACTGGAGCCAAACATTTGTTTATCCTGAGTAAATATATTTCTGTGTATCTCTACAGCCGGTTTTCTTCCGTATACAGTCAAATTATTTATTCCATTACTGTGAACATCAAGCTTATCTGCTGAGGGTTGCACGGGGAGCTGGAGCCAACGCCAGCTGACATATGGCGAGCGGTGGGACACACACAGGTCACCACATGTCGCAGGGCCAACGCACACAGAGGAACAACCAGTTCTGAGAGAGTATCTGGAGAAAACACAATGCGACAGAACGACCCTGGCTGAACAGGGATTCGCACCAGGAAGATAGTTCCTGCGAGGCGCTAACAGTGCTAACCGCTGCACCACCATGCCGCCCTGACTCACATCCCACCTCAAGAGAAACAAAGGAGCTTGGAGCTGTTTGCCACATCCTGTCTTTTGGGGGTGAATGCTCTGGATTTAGTCTTCACGGCACAGTTTTTGAAATTCACTCATACGCAGTGCGTGTATGTGCAGCACATTCTCTATCTCTGCCCCACACATCACTTGCACTCTGCTTGCACATTTTGGGATTCAGTATTTTGCCCCCCGGGGGGGAGACTGGGATCCAACTGTCAACCTTCTGGTTAGTGGATGACCCGCTCTATCCCCCGAGCCACGGCTACCCGTGACTTTCTCAAGTTGAATTTACTCAAAGAAAACAATAGAAACTGTCGGTAGGAGAAACTGTTGAGTCTAAACCCCTTTGTTTGGAGATCACAGGGACTATTGCACATTTTGATTTGGACTTTAAACGTATTGTTTCATATTATTTTATCATTTTTTTACTTCCCGTCTTTGACCTGTTCCCTCCTCTGCTTCTCCCTGATGTGTTCCACCTGTGTCCAGTCATCTCTGTCTCCCCTGGTGTCTCAGTCTCTGTGTCCTCAGTCCTTCTTGTCACTTTTAACTCGACAGTATCGGTCCTGTCAGTGTTCCTGAGTTCTGCCGCCTGCATTGAGAGTTTGGGTTTCTTCCTTCCTGCAAACATGCAGACAGTAAGTTTCCTTTTTCCTTTAGCACTCTCTACCTGGTCAGATGTCTTACAGTATTCATTTTATTTTATTTAATTTCATCATCATGGTCTTTACATTTTCTTCCAGGCATGTGATTGTTTAGCGAGCCACTGTAGTATCACAATAGTTGCAGATTATTATAAGCCAGGGTCTTTCTATGTGGGGTTTGAGTGTGGTGGGCACTCTGGTGTTCGTCTCTGTCAGCCCTGTGATAAACTGGTGACCGGTCCAGAGTGAACCTCTCACCCGAAGCCAGCTTGGGTTGTCTTGGTATAAATCCTCCTCACGTCCCGATAGCTATCAGTAAATAAAGATGGAAAATCGTCTGAAATAACAAAGACTGTCTGTGGCCCAGGCAGGACTGGAATAAACATGAAAATAATCCGCTGGCTGCAAGACCGGAGTCGATCCGCCAGAGAGATGTACACCGCTGAAGCAGAGATGGTCAGAAGTTAGCGAGCGAGTCACAGGGGGCGTGGCTTTGAAGGGGGAGGGGTTGCATTTTTTTCTAAGTGTGACCTGCTCTTGTGATCTTTTCCAGGATTACCAACCCTAGCTTTAAAGGATGATTGGTATAGATAATGGATGGATGACTAACTGACTAGTCGTTGCAGCTCTAGAGCAAAGTGGAAAACCTCTGACATCACACTGAGGCACTGAAATTGAACCACATTAGTCTAGTTTTAGTTTCACCTTATAACCACTCATCTCTACTTTACTTTAAGATGCCGTCTGTGTCTCGATTACACAGTCTCTGTAGAGTTGATGGAAACAGGCCAGAGATGGTAAATGGACTTCATGTGTTATGAGTGGTGTTGTGTGGGTCGCCCCCCCCCCCGTGCTTCAAGGGTTAATGATTTTCAGTGGTAACAGACCGAAGCCTGGCCAGGCATGTCGGTGGGGGGAGCACAACACCGGGGCGCGGTGGCATGACTTCATCATGAGCCCAAAGAGAGAGTGACAGAAGGAGGTTGAGGGAAGAAGTCGGAGGAAGGAGGAGGCGAATGAAAGCCAACAGATCCTACGTGTGTGTGTGTGTGTGTGTGTGTGTGTGTGTGTGTGTGTGTGTGTTATTTGTGTGTGTGAGACACAGTGAGTCATCTTCACACGACCTCACCAGCACAAATCTGTCTTTCCTCTCCTCCCCCAACAAACTCCAGCTGGATAAATAATTGACGATCTTCTCTGACACTGGTCCACTGGTGTGAGGCATTTTGCTCTGAGGTCTTCGTTCCTGAATTCTTCATTTTTCTTTCTCTCTTTCTGTCTCCGGCAGAACTCTCTGCAGGAAACAATGAGCAGTGAGTGTTTTTTTTTTAAAAAGGAATGAGCGTCTATGTATTATTGAGCAGCAGCAGTCAGCAGCAGCTATCTCTCTGCTCGGCTGCTGAAATAAATATGACACAGCACTGGAGAGATTTGCACATTTGAACTGAGCTCTCTGAGCGCCGAGCGTTCAGAGTTACACGTTTACCAGCGAAGACAAAACCGGGCCAAGACCGTCGTTCAAAGCAACTAGTAAATCATTTTTTTTGTTCTTCTTGTTGTTGTTGTGCAGTATCACTTCACACGTGGAGGAAAAAAAACTCGAGTGACTGAAAGGAAAGAAACTTCTGTGTTGACAGCACCATCTTTGTTTCCATGTTTTGGTTTCTCTTTGTTCAGACCCCAGCATGAAGTGTGCGTACTACACTCCCAGCTCACACTCGTGCTGCAGCTCACACTTTTCTGAATGTTACATGTTTTCTAACATTTGCAGAAATGATTGAGGCCAAAGGAAGTTTATTTTTTCTTGGATGGTAAATGCATATTTCATAGTCGTGTGTAGTTTTTCTTTCCAACTCAAAAACACATCTGAGGAAAATGTTGATATTCCCTCATCTCTGTCATTGAACCTTCTGCATTTACTGCATTAGATTTCCCAGACGCAAGTTTATCATCAGACGCTGTCTTGAGAGACGTGGCTCTTCTTGGAAGCTCAGATGACTCTAGCTTCCCCGACCAGGGGCTCACTATACAGTCCCCTACATAGAAGTCACTATATAGTAAAGTAGGGGTTAGTGAACGAGTGGGTGATTTCAGACACGCCCCAGGTTTTTATTCAAGTAGCTGATTGGGGATTATAGTTGTGTACGTTAGCTGGAGGAAAAACGGGAACTATGAATCCAAACCCAGGTAAATGTGGACAAACAGAGAAGAGGGAGGGGAAGGAGGGAAGGAAACAGCCGTGAGGTGAAGAGGAGTCAGATTCAGGAATTGATGGACTTGTAAATGACGAGTCTGGACTGTGGACAATCTGGGGATCAGGAGTTTAATCAGTTGTGGAGTTCCTGGATGTGGGAAAAAATCATTAGTGAAAAAGTATTAGTCCAAAACCTTGTTTATGTGGCTGAAATAAAAAGGGAAACATTCTTTACAAATGTGTGTGAGATCTGGATGAGCAGTTTCCACTACATGTTGCCTGGTGGCAGATTTAATGAGGGGGTGCTGCTCAGCTGAATGCGCTGGCAGAACAAACACTCCAGTAGTCGTTCATTAAATCCATACACAAGTTACGCTCCCGTGAAATCACACGACAACCCACGAGCCGTGACTAATAATTATCCCCCTGCATGTTCTGATCGATCATGTTGTTGACAACAGATGAAGGCAGGTGCACCGACGAGGGCGGGGCTGCACACACACACGTTTCAAATGGCAGACGCCAGAAAATTCCAACTCTGTGGGGGTCAATGATGTGATGGACAAACCTCACGTCACTGTTTTAGAGCGTCACATTCACATTCCAGTGTGAACCTCTGGAGACGTGTTGAGGAAGTTCCACAAACAACAACAACAACGCTGTAAGTTCATGGTCACTGGACCCCAGCAGGAAGTGAACACCACGTTTAGAAAAAAGCTGAAGTTTACGGCGCTCCTGCCTTTTTCAGCTGTGAACTTCCACAGCGACGTCGGAGCTTCAATCACTCTTGACCTCATCATGTCTCGGTGAGACGGTAAAAAGTTCAGTCCAGTGATTTACAGCAGGGTCGTGACTGAAGTGAAGGTACAAACGGAAGAAGAAGTAAAGTGGAGGTGCTGATATTTTGACCTGTTATTTAATATCTTAAACTTTAACCTCTTTCATGCTCAGTTATGCAGATTTTTCCCCCCAGAAGCACAGTGGATTCAGTAAAGGTACAAAAAAAAAAGCTCAGAAATGACTTTTGGTAAATAATGAGGCACAAAATGTTCCACTGAAAGCAAATCAAAAACCTCGATGCTACTTCTGGGCTGCTGCTTGTGCTGGAGTTGTGTCGCTGTGTTTGTGTGTAAACATCTCTGCTCTCCCAGCAGTGTTAGTACCAATGGTGGAGTACATTGTGTCATTTGCAGTGTTACTCCTTAAATTCATTTTTAGGCTCCTGACATCAGTTCAGCTTGGTATGATAACGGCAAAGTGTTGCTGCCATTCTCAAACCAGTTATCGCTGCAGAGAGGTGGTTCTTCGGCCGATGAAACAGAAATGGTTTAACTTGCACTGAAGTCCGGACATTTTCCTGAAATTTCCCAGAGGGGCTTTATATGAGAACGCAAATGTCAGAGTCAGTTGTTTGGTACATTTCCCAAGTCCAATGTCTGAGTGAACCTACGTGAGAATACAGAAGGAAAATGTCTGCAGAATTCACCACAAGCAGACGTGACATCTGTGACAGTTTCAAACGGAAAAAGACAAATATCTCAGGATTAAAAAGAGGTTCCATACACGTAAAAGACAAATGTGTCAAAACACAACTGAATATTAGGACTTTTTCCTACAAAATCCTACACATCTTGTTGTTATAGTAGCAATAAAACAGAAAAAGTAAGTAAATCTAATAAACCAAATGCTTTATTTGTCAAAGGCCTCATCCCTACGCCAAGTTCGGTGGAAATCACTTTGGTAAAATCCAAACACACGCAGGTTACTTGTACAATTTTTCTCTGCAGGAAACTTTTTAACACGAGCACCTTAATGAATTCAGGAAGTGTTTTCCTGCAGTTTGAGCAGCGTCAACGTGCCACGAGAACCAAATGGAACGAATGCATATTTTTAGGGTTTAGCTTGAAGCATCTTGAATTGAAAAATGTAGGTCAAACTTCACTTTGATGCTCGACTCTTTTAACTTCATGTGAATTTATTATCCCCTTAAAGCATCCCTGAAGTCGATGAGGAGGTAAGATAAACAACTTCAGCCCTGATGGGACGACGCTGTGAAAATAAACCTGTTATTTCAGGTGCAGCACTTTTTTTTATTCTAAAATTTAAATATTGCTTAATATTTAAACTTTAGACGTGTTCTATCTGTGATATTAGAGATTAAAATACTGAGCATTTGTCTCGACAGTATGTTTCCATTCCAAGAAAAAAGTTTGAATCAGTGTCAAGGATCAAAACGCTTCCTCGTCTCTGCTCTGTCTGCATCTTCACACTTTTCTCTTCCTCCTTCCTCCTCAGTCCGGTTTCTTTTCTTCCTCCCACCTTACACCCCCCCCCACCATCCCTCTGTTTCCTGCATCCATTGTTCTTTTCTGCCCCGACGCCTCTGAAGTCTAAATTTAGACGTGATTCTTCTGGAGGGATCAGTGGTTGTGTTGCTTTCCGAGGTCGCCCTCAGTGTTGGGAGGAAGTAGTTTGGTATAATCGTATTTTATACGGACCGAGACTCTTCACTGAATTATATTTTCTGAAGAAGAAACCTGTCACTGCTGTAAGCCGAACACCAACACAGTCCCCAGCACAGGGAAGCTTCTAACCCACTGAGGGTTTACATATCAACAGATCAGTGTTCCAGCAGCACGGTGTAACAATGTCGACTGACAGGGTGAATGTTACAGGATAATACACAGATATCATGTATAGTGTGTTTGTTTTTGTGGTGAAGTCGGTCATGAAATCTAATGCTAATTGATTGTAGAGGTGTGAACGTCCCTCTTTGCTAAACTCTCACACAAACACACCAACAGCAGAACAGGGACAAATCACAACGGCCCAATAAATAATCCAGTTTATTAAGTTTTTACCATCCTCTGCAGGCGGCAGGGTTGTGTTGTTTGATGTAAAGCATGTCACAAGTGTTCCTGCACGACATGTCAGAGTGCAACTCCAGGAGCAATTATCAGTTTGTTAAACTACATTGTGTTACTGTAAATATTAAATTAATTAATAAATCAAATATATATGAAGTGTATGCATGAATCCACAAAGTGCAAGATATATAGAAAACTTGTAGGTGGACAAAATGATTGTGCTTATGCTGAGGAGTTCATTTAAAATGGTAAAATTAGATTAGAAAATTAATAACACTGATCCTTTCTGGGTTGTTCGGCCTCTGTATTAAGTTTTTTTCCCACTTTTTCTTTGGTTTTGACTATAATCACATCAAAAAAAGATAAATCATGGTTTGTAATTTTCTAAAACATCACAGTTAAAGCTTTCCAAAGCAATTTCAGCATATTGATTGAAAATCAATTGATGAAACCCTTCATTGTTGTTTACCTCGAAAACAACCACTGTGTCTTCCTGCTGTTATTGTCAGTATCTGAACGCATGACCAGCCAGTGCATTCAAAGATGAAGGGGCCCCACTGAGGCTGCAGATGCAGGGGGCCCCGGATCTTGTGCTGCACCACTGCAGAGGAATAAACCTTCGTTAGGCTGAGTGGGTGGAGGGAGCCCCTGACATCAGATCACACTGACTCATCCAGGCGGCATCATTGTCGCCGCATAAAATCAACAACAACAGCAAGTGAGAAGCAGCGAGATAACAGGACACACACACACACACACACACACACACACACACACACACACACACACACACACACACACACACCCTGCACACACACACACCCTGCCTCTGTGTTCAGCACTACACTTACTTGTTGATTTGATGATTTGACCAAAACAAGCAGCCGGAGAGTTAGAGAGAGAAACAGGGGGACAAAGAGAGGGAGAGACTCAATTAGGTATCGCCATAGCAACATGGGATGGTGGAGAAATCTGGTCGTCTGTTTAAATCTCTTTTTAAATCATCTTTGACAAGCTGGGACGGCTCAGTGACAATATCTGTGTGAGTGTGAGACACAGAGAGAAAGACTGAGTATGAGAATGAGTCTCTACAATTACTGTGGCCTATCTCTCTCTCTCTCTCTCTCTCTCTCTCTCTCTCTCTCTCTCTCTCTCTCTCCCCCACACACACACCCTTCACTTTCTCTTTTGTCAGCGTATAGATTTTCTCTCCGCACTGGCCTTGTCTTCCTCTCTCTGCACAACGCCACCTTTCAGAATAGCAATCAGTCTGCCTCATTTGGCCCCCCCGTCTCCGTGTGTACCACAGAATACTTCTCGCTCTCAAGTCAACGTCTGCTCCCTGAAGACGTCTGGGTTTCCTTCGCAGGCTCAATTCGATATTTAAGTCCGTGGATTCTTTTGTTGAATCTTGGCTGGAAGAAAAGTCCAGATTAAAAGCAGGAGCAGGAAAAAACAACAATCACCGGCACACGGTAAACTTTAAATATGATGGATTGAAATCCAATCTACATAGTTTGTCTTCTTCTCCTCTCCTCTCTCCCTTATCTCCATCTTCGTCTCTCTCTTTCTCCACAACACAAATGTCCAGTAACCTTGTTATGAATTCAGGTTTTTGCTTTGCAGCAGTTGAGAAAGCCAACATTTTTCGCTGATACGAGCATCATGCTAAGTTCTCGAGGGGGCAGCCTTTATGCTACATCAGGAGTGAGTCTGCCTCCGGTTCACTGAAGAGAAATAAAAACGAATACCAGCAAGATATGATTTAGAAGAATGATTAATGCTTTAATCAGGGTATTCTGCATATATTTAACTGTGTGTGTTCCAGTTGCAGGACTGTTGCGTCATGTTGGAGTTGACTTAACGGCTGAGCTCACACTGACTCATGCTGGGGACTCGGAAGAATTCTTTTAATCAGTTTCAAAGATACAATGGGTACAAATTCTTTATTAAAATGTCTAAAAATCTTTGTATATTTTGTTGACTTGTGCACTTACATGATCCAAAATGTTTCCAACAAAGCTTAAACTCAGAAATCCCAAATTTAATTCACGATAAAGAGGCGTTTCGTCCTGTTCGATATGAATTGGGTCGTATCTGCTTTAGCCGTAGCTTTGCCCGTCTCTGTAACTTCCAGGGTAAACAGCGTATGACGAAGGAAAAACACACAAATAAACCGAACAAAGAAAAGGAACAACAAATAAAATAGTTAGAAATTAAGGGTTAGCATAAGGGAAAGCAGAAATGGCATTAGGTAAAATGGGTCATGATTATTCATTGATGTTCGCAGCATAACATGAATACACCTTTAATACGTCACCTCATCCGTGAGAATGACGTCAGGTCGGTTTTCATCAGCAATGGTGGTTTAGACAACAACTCCCATGATCCCACGCTGCTTCACAATGGTATCGAACTATGTTTTTTGTCAATGTTTTGATAGAGAGACCCCTAGTGGCTGAAGTTACATATTGTACGTTTAAATCTCTGACCACCTGCTGAACACTTCAGTCAGTATAGGACTCTCTGAGACGATGGTTCAGGTCTGTGGGTGACTCATAAAACTATTATTTAAAGTTTTCCCATCTCTGAATTATGTCATTTTTGTTTTAACACACTGACGTCAGATGCTTCCTTCTCTTCCCTTTCTCTTGTCCTTTATCTTCTGTCTCTTTTCTGTGCCGTCTCTTTATCTTGACTCTGTGCAGAGGCCAGGGCTGTGCAGCCTCTTCAGTCCCAGGCCTTGTTAATATTTCACATGCTTAGAAGCCAGAGCAGACGGCTGGTTTTCTCCCGAAAGGAAACTCTTCTCCTCATTTAACCTCCGGGACCCAATTTCCATATTAACCAGCTCATCCGAGGGCTCGAGTAGAGACACACTGATTGTTCCAATGTGGCTCCATGACTGTGACCATGACGAGAGAGGGTCAGCCAGCACGGCTTTAAAAAAAAAAGTGATTTAAAATAGGAACTACAGATTCAGACAAAACAGACTTTATTTTGTTGATGACGCAAGTAGTTTTAATCATATTGTGAATGAGACGGCCTGAAGTCCTGTCTGTTAAATAGTGGTGACATCATAGTTTGTTTGTTAATCACCGAATTTTTAAATGACAGAATATTTAGTTTTTTGTTTGGCCCATGTCCCATCTGCTAACATTTAGGACCTATACTCCAGCCAGCCACCAGGGGGCAATCAAGATGATTTGGCTTCCCTTTTTGGGAGCCGTCATGTTCTTAACAGTCTATGATGTTGTTCCAGATGTGTCGTCATAACGACAACAATCACAGTTTCATTCTGGGGACACACAACATGCTAAAGGTCGAGGTCGAGGTCATATACAATGCTAAAAAGAAGTAAATGGGAAATAAAATACACAACTACATGAACACACACCACGTTCTCTTCCTTCTTGAATAACGCCAGTGCTCAAGTGTTTGTCCACCCCCCCCCCAATACAAACTGAATGAGCAGTGCTTGGTTTGAAGCCTCATGTGTGAGTCCTGCGTTAGTGCAGTTAACTGGATCTGATTCTCATGACAACCCCCAAACCAAATCTCACAGATAATACAGAGCTGGTTCACACTCGGCCTCCTGGTGCCGAAACAGCCGAGTGCGCCAACGTCCAGCTGCAGCTTCCTGGGACGTTCACCGTAAATGAGTGAGAAGACTGACGGCCTGCAACGGATGCTGCGCTCCACACCGTGAGGCTCTGGGGTCAAATCTGACAGGATACTGTCTCTATTACTTCAGACGCTGAAAGTTTTCATTTCTTCCCGGGCAGATGGTAGAAGAAGAGAAAAACAGACGGAAAAAAACACTTCCTAGCTGTTTATCCTCCTCGGTAGAGAAGAGCAGAAAATATTTGCCTGCAGAGGAAACATCTTCTTTATGAGAAGAACTTTATCTTCCTGTTTGAAAAGATTTAGACTTTATTGGTTTGTGGGAAATTTTTAGAGAGAAACATTAGCAGAGACAGAAACACGAGTGGTGCACTGGTCTGATAACCAATCATCCTTTTTATGGGAATTAAACGAGGTTGTCTCCGATTATTTTGAAACGATTGAATGATTTTTTTTAAAGAATTTAAACCTTCTCATGAAACCACTTCATCGTTTTTAGCTCTGGATTTGTACAATAAGCTCCAGACGCTGTCATGAAGGTTTTGCTGAGTGGAAGACAAAGGACGAAATCCAGCAAAGCACTTCGGAAAAAACCAGATCACACATTATACGGAGTTATTCTTAATTCTGCTCTTTCAGATTATAATGAGGTCTCCTGGGATTGTGTTGCTTCAGGGGTAAAATACGGGTCAAAGGTCAAAGAAGACAGGCAGCTCATCATGATAATAATCTCACTTTGTTATTTATGATTTCCAGGATGGATTTCTGAAGCTCAGACAAATGTCTCTATTTCTAATGTCTTTTATGGATAAGAGGGATGTTCATTCATTCATTACGTTTCAGACTGAATATGAAGATGGACCAAATGACAAAAGTGAAGCCAAATTATCTTGATCGCCCCCTGGTGGATGGCAGCAGTGCGTTAGAAAAGGGGAAATGGTCCAAAATCAAAAGTCAAACAGTTAAATTATTTTCCCCAAAGGTTGATTACGTCATTTTAGGTGTAGTTATGATCACACTGATGTTTGTTCAAGTGTTAATTTAAGATGGCAGCATCAGTATCCGGCATATTCTGGCTTCATTTCATGCAGTGAGAGGAAATGGAGATTTGTTGTGCGTCTTTATTTCCAGTCTAGTTGTAAATGTGTGACAATATACACTTTAATAGGTTTAGCCAAAAGGAAGTCTACTTTTTGCTGGAACTTTCCTGTAGTTCTACCATTTCAAATGATAAATTAAACACATTTTGATGGAATGTTTAAGTTTTTCCAGCTCAGGAAATATTTCTTTCGAATTATTGTGTGTTGTAAACGACCTGTTGTACTTTATTATATCAGCTGAACTCACACACACACACACACACACACACACACACACACACACACACACACACACACACACACACACACACACACACACACACACGAAGCAATAATAAACCCTTTCGATTTGATTTCATTACTTAGATTAATACTAGTTTTGAACACACACTTTAAACGCTGCAGAAATAATCAGCTGTTGCCAGAAATAGGGCAGAAATGTGTGTGGATTTGTGGAGGATTTATGGCGGTCATTTAGCGGGAGGTTTACAGTCGCTGGAGCTGGGGAGGAAACGCTCGGCTGATGAAAAATAGTCTGTCAATCCGTCTGCCCTGGGTAGAATCTCAAACCCCCCGAAATCTGATGGTAAGAATGAAATATTATGTGAAGTGTGAAATATTCCAGTGGTGAAAAGTATTCTGCTCCGTCTGTCCTCATTATCCATCTCACTGTGTCTCTCCTTCCCTTTTGTCTCACTCTCCTCCTTTCTCTCCGCTGACTCTGCTCTCTTCATCTCTCTTTCTGTCCGTCTCTTTCTGTCGCCCCCGGTGATGCCGGGAGTTACTCGGCATGAAGCCGGTCGCAGGTTTAACAAAGACGGAGGGGCGGACAGAGACAGAGAGAGATGGAGTAGAGGGTGAGGAGGGTTTGAAAAGCATTCCCTCACTTTTTAGTTTCCCGCGGTGACTTTATTCCTTCTTTATTTCCTGAAGATTCAGAGCAAAGTAAAATAACTTCTAAGCCTTGATTTGAATGGGAGAAGGGCCGTCAAAGTCATTACAGCTCAAACTCCACCGGAAAAAGAATGGAAGCTGATGTGAAATGCTAAATGGGATGTTTAAAAACTCATCTTCTCGTCTTTGTGTTTTTCACGGAGAGACCTCGGCGCATTGGTTCCTTCGACAAACATTAACCGGGTGGTGAATAGCCGGGAACGTCATTTATTTGATTTGACTCGAGCTGAAATGAAAGAAGAGACATTGAGTTTAATTTCATCTGAATGGGAACGACTCGTAGCACAAACTATGAAGTTATTAGGGCAGAGATACAAAAGAGACTCAAATAAAAGTGGAGAGAAAGGACGGAGGAATGCAAATTGGGTCGCTGAGAGAGTAGATTCACAAAAAATGTTATTTGCCGTCCTTGACAAGTTAATTCTTTTTTATACGGAGCGTCTGCAGGTCCTCAAAACGCCTAAAAACCACTGAGTCTACTGTCCTTAATGAAAACCCTGGTAGGCTTCTTTAAAAGGCCAAAAGAGTTGCAGAGGCTAAACAGTCGCCTGAAATCCAATCAAGCTGCACCAAATATTTCACACACTCAAAGATATGGGTCCCATAAAAGATCCATTAATGAGAATTTTGTGAAAATGTAGAAAACGCCCTCGAGATGGTTGTTAAAAAAAAAGTTCTGCAATATCCCCCATATTGCGGAACTACAAAAAAATTTAACTGGCTCTTTTCACCCAAGTTTCAAGGAAATCTGATCAGAAATTTTAACAAAACGTCATTGGTGGAGGTAAATGTGTTCAAAAATACAAAATCTCCTCACAATTCATGGAGGACTTCTCCCAAAGTCCATCCTCCTGAGACTCTACGAGCAAAGAGAAGAAGGAGGACGAGGATTGGTGAGAGTCAGAGCCACGATCCAGCATCAAACCAGGATCAAACCAGGATCCTCCATGGAGACATCAGGAGGAAGAGAGAGCCAAGATCCTGTGGGACTTCAAGTTTCAGATTGACAAACAGCTGCTGGTGAACCATCCACACATCGTCGACAGGAGCAGAAGAGAGTGGAGCAGTGATGGATGTGGAGATCTCCGCTGACAGTAACATCAGGCAGAAGAAGGAGGAGATGATGGAGACGTACCAGGGGCTGAAAGAACAACAGGAACAGATGTGAAGCTGAGGTTGGAAGTGGTCCCCGTGGTAACAGGAGTACTGGAGGCTGTGACCTGCAAACTGGGAGAGTGGCTCCAGGTACAACATCTGAAGTTTCTCTGCAGGGCCTTCACATTCACAGAAATTTGCCAGAGACAAAATTATATTGAAACAGTCAACGCATTGACCCTAAGTGAAGTGTCTCGCCGTAGGAGGCTGGACACCTCACAGCTGGACTCTCTCAGGTTCTGAGTGACTGGGCCGATCGCCACACTCCTTCTGTTCAGGTGAAATATCAGCTGACAGGAGCCTGAGTCGCTGCCACGGGGAAGATTTAAACGCTCTGAGTTGCTGCAGCAGCATTCGCACTCGATGTGGAGATTAGTTTGGCTGTGAAGACCCTCGGATGCATTCATTAATCTTCCCCCTTTAATGAATCTATTTGGACGGCTCGGTCAAAAACTGAGATGAACGTCAGGGATCAGAGCCGAGGTCACGGTGCAGCGAGCAGGGTGCTGTCCGTGGAGCTGACTCGGAGACGCTCGGCTGCCTTCATCCAGGTGCGGCTTGTCTTTAACGCCTTCTGCAACCTTTCCGCTGACGCAACTGATCGTGTCGTCTCTTTCCTCTCGGGGGGGGCGGGGGCGAATCCCATCCCACTCTCCAAAACACGAGACTTTTGTCCTGCCAGCCTGACAGACAGTCACGCCACATGCGGAGTTAATTCAAAAGCTCGCTCCCGAACGAGATGAAAGATTGTGTTTCGTGGAGGTGGCTTGAACCGATTCCCCTTGACGCTGTGACACTTGATGCACCGTGGCCTCTTCGCTGCAGAAGAAGATTCGGTCGGAAATTTGATTTTCCGCACTCGTCAGCCAACCACAAAGCACCAGAAAGTGCCTGGAACTTTTTTTTTTTTTTTAGAGACACAAATATTGTGAAGCACGCGCCTACGCATAACTGCACACAGATAAATGCATGTCCCCCATCATTCCCAGTACCACAAGCGCAGAAAAACACAGACAGAATAATAAAAAATACCTCTGCACTCCCGCTGAGATGAGAGTGTGCAAGTGCAAAATAATGACATCTATTGGGAGTCAAGCTCCCCCCTTCTGTTACACACACAGATATACACACAGGGCTGCACACACAAGTTGATAAATACACAACTCCCCTGCTCACACGACGCATGTTGGATTGAAACATCTCCACCCGTCTTGGTTTACGTTTCTCCTGTGGAACCCGATGAGCTGCCAGAGGAGTTTCTCAGCTCAGGGATCCAGTCGCTGCTTGTGTCGCTGCTGAGTCAAGTGCTGTGTCTACAGGAGAAATAAATCTGACCTCCATAAAAAATTACATTTGCCGAATGTTCTCGCAGTCGACCTGGAGAAAAATCTGATGATACAGCGTCCTAATGGGTGTCCAGTCTATTTTTTTTAATTTTATGGGCTGAGCTTTCATTGCATTACCGATGCCTCTCCCCTCCCGCTGCCTCCAAAACCCTGTGCAAAAATAAAATATTCCCAACTGCAACGTAAAGATAAGGATTCACTGTACGCCGGGGGATAATCTCCTGATACTGTGTTGTCGAGCAGCAGGGCTGCACGGGGCAGGAAGCGTCTGGTAATCATTTAAAAGTCCCATTTCCTGGCAATAAGACGGACTCACTGCTGTGGGATTTTTCAAATTACTGCACCTGAGAGAAGCAGGGGTCACCAACAAGAGTGCAGCGAGTAAAGCTCTCCCCCCGACTGAGTCGCTGTGAGACGTGGAAGCAGGAGAGGTTCAGAGTACTGAGCTGGATGGATTATGTTTACCTCCGCCAAGGAGGTTGCATCTTTACCTGCATGTGTCTGTTGGTTGGTCTGTTTTTCAGAAGGATTACGCAAAAGCTATTAAACCGATTATCGCCGAACTTGGTGGAGGGATGAGGTGGAGGCCTGGGAAGAACCCGGGAAATGTTGCTGTGGGATAAATGGCAGATCTAGGATTTGTTTTCTTTCGCATTTTTCCACATTTTTGTCAGGGAGCAGTGCACAAAAATAATTCAGGTTATCAGGCCCTTTTCTTTTTTCTTTTATATTTCTACTATAAGAACTATACGATCATTGCACATCTTTAGCAGAGGGATCACTCTCCTGACTCATCAATGCCAGGTTTTCATCCGCTGCTCGACCAAAGGGGAGAAATTGACTGCAGATCTTTGGTTTAATCTTTTGTAGACTTCTGGTCGTCTCTCTTTTCTTAGTCATATAAATAAACCAGTGTCTGAGAATCAGAGTTCATTCTTGACCTTGGGAACAACCTCTAAGTAAAAGTAAGTTTTACAAAGACTTTCATTCACTGGCTGCTCTGAAGCTTTTGATCATATTAAAACCACGATAGAATAATGTCCAACACCAAAGCGGATGTCGGGGTCCTGATTTCCAGCCCCTACTCCGGGTCAAGATCCGGAAATGCTTAATCCCACCGTTTCCCACAATGCAACCAAAAGCATCCTTTATATTAAACACTCCCAGTGCAAATCTCCCAGTGCAAATCTCCCAGTGCAAATCTCCCAGTGCGTGCCCAAATCTTTCAAAGGCCTCACCTCCAGTGTTAAATCCGATCAATCTGTTGTCTCCAAAATCAGAGGCGGGGACTGGGAAGGCCTTGATGAAACCACACCGGGGGTGAGGCTGCGTTTAGACTGATTCCCTGTGTTAAAGCCCTCATGCTTCAGAATGAGGGAGAGATGTGGACGCAGAGGAGTTGAGCAAAGGGTCATGCAGCAAAAAAATGTAACTGTAACATTGTAGGAATCATTACAGAGGACTTGTGTTGCCTTTGTACATGATAACAACGCACAACAGTGTGTATTTTGAAATATTAATGAAGAAAACAGGAAGATATTTCATACAAAAGATGACGATAAAGCAGGAAATGAGTGAAATCTCTAATCACAGTTGAGATTTCCATTAAAATGATGTCAGTGATCGTTGCCGTCGTTCTGCGAGTGTCAGAATCTTCTTGTAGACTTTGCAGGTCACAGCGGTGGGAAGCTGGGAAGCTTTGACTGGTTGTAATCAGCTTCCTGTCAGTTCTGTCCGTCGGCTGTCGACACTCTGATCGCTGATTGACAGGAATTCAGTCGTGACCAACTTTTATTTTCGGCTCCTGACGAGTTTATTTGTTTACTGTGCAGCGGCCGAGCTTGGTTACTCAGCTCCACAGGAAACTGATACTGTTCCAGTGACTTGTTGATCATGTTGATGGCAGCGTGAACGAAGGGTTACAGGAGCGATATGATGACATTCTTCAGAGCAGAAAAGGGGAGCAAGTGTGTGTGTGTGTGTGTGTGTGTGTGTGTGTGTGTGTGTGTGTGTGTGTGTGTGTGTGTGTGTGTGTGTGTGTGTGTGTGTGCGCACGCATGTACGAATACTAAAAGGGAAAGCCACAAACAAGTGAATTAACTAAACGAATGAACCAAAAAGAAAAACTAACCAAGCAAAAGAAACTTTGTCACTCTTCATATTTATGACTAATAACCGTTTCATTAAGTGTTTTCAGACCTTGTTAAAGACCCGTTGTAGTGTGTGTGTGTGTGTGTGTGTGTGTGTGTGTGTGTGTGTGTGTGTGTGTGTGTGTGTGTGTGTGTGTGTGTGTGTGTGTGTCTTTGGAGTAGCAGGGTACAGACTGTGCTCTGACTCAGCAGACGGGAGTGGAACTGAATGTTAAAATGACTAAATGCTAAATGCCAGCTCAGTAATGAGAAACTGTCTGAAGCTGTCAGTGGCCGCCCGGACCAACTGCTCCACGTTGATTAAGACGCCCGTCTCCTGCGTCCCACAAAACAAACTGCAACTCCCATAAAAGGTCAAGTTCTCAACAAGTGAGAAATGTTTGTTCGTTTGCCCACTGACACCTTCGCTTCACACAGTATTTTAATGTGTTTTCGAAAGTTTGAATGTGTTAGTTAGCGTGTGAATATTTGTTCCCAAGACATCGATTGCCTCGTTCTGCAGAAGATAATCAGAGTGTGTTTTCTAATGTAAACTGTGGTTCTGAGATCAGTCACGATAAGATCTCACTTCCGGATTTTTAACAAGCAATTTTTTTTACGTCCCCAAATTCGTGACCTCGTGAATTAGAAATACGGTCGTGTTGTGTGTGTCCTCAAGCAAAGAGGTGGGAACTAGTGATAATTT
This sequence comes from Hippoglossus stenolepis, assembly GCF_022539355.2. Lineage (NCBI taxonomy): Eukaryota > Metazoa > Chordata > Actinopteri > Pleuronectiformes > Pleuronectidae > Hippoglossus > Hippoglossus stenolepis. The sequence continues at coordinate 5,684,508 of NC_061496.1, forward strand.
AAAATCTTTAATTCCATTGACTGTGGTGAGATGAAATGGCGTCAATTTCATAAGGCACAAACTGTGATTACATCAGCGTAACAATAAAATAAATAAACATTTGACCAAAAGTTACATCCTATTATGATTTCTTAGTAACAATGACGTATTCTAAATGTCCTCTGAGCGGCCGCGCTGCATTTTTTCATCCTTTAAGCTCAAATCATCTCTGATGATTCTCTACAACATCAGTTCAGCCCTGAACACACTGACAACGGACTGGAACTGTGCACCTTTACACCACAGCCATAGGAGACTGGATAACACAGTGAGGTGACAAAGAACATGAGGGAAATAAAGGTTTGAGTAAACTCTGTCAATTCAAGCTGCAAACAAACCAGTGAATAATGATAAATGCTTAAAGCTGAATTCAGCAGCAGTTTCCTAAATTTACCAAAATAGCTCTGGTCAGTTAGAACTTCAGGGCAAATAAAAAATATTTTTAAAACCTGTGAACTACAACTGAACATCACCACCACCACCGAGTTGATATATAGTGAAACACAACCATCAATACCTGAGAAACAAAAGTTGAAAGTTGAAGAGCCAGGAGCCATATGTGAGGGTTTGCTTATATCGAACTTTTCTTGTTTAGTAAAGTGGTTACTGTGTGTGGGCTCGTCTGGGATTTGAACCGAGGACCCTTTCGAACCTCAAAGTGAGAATCATATCCCTAGATCCCCCAAGCTGTCAAATGCTCCCTTGAGTTCAGTTGCCTGAAGTTTGATGATAAACCGATGAAACCGAGGGGAAGCAGCTGATAATATCTCTGTAGGTCCATTGATACAAACAACCTTTTTCACTTTGTCATTAAACTATAACAACTTTAAGTATTTATCTACATTATGTTTAACATGTGACAGACGATACCAGCTTCTCTCTGCTCAGGAGTTCTCCAGAGTTTCTCTCCTGCCTCAGTTTAAAGCTCATTAACATGGAAACCTGCAGCTGGATGCAGGTGAAGGTCTGAGTCCTGGTCGATGCATCGCTACAGGAGTCTGTGCACGGCCCAACAATGAGTGTGTGAGTCATGCTTAGCGACACGCTGTGTGTGTGTGTGTGTGTGTGTGTGTGTGTGTGTGTGTGTGTGTGTGTGTGTGTGTGTGTGTGTGTGTGTGTGTGTGTGTGTGTGTGTGTGTGTGTGTGTGTGTGTGTGGCCTGATGCTGTGTGTGGCCTCTGTCCTTGTTGATGTGAACTGTGGAACTGGTCAAAGTCACAAATCTCCCTCCAGTACATCATCGTCCTGTTGTGTCAATGTACTGCTTTATCTAATAATAATAATAATGATAATAACTTGAATTTATAAAGTGCATTTCAAGAGACCCAAGGACGCTTCTGTGTGTCTGTGCACTTTCACACTCATGCACTCAGGAAATCACTCTGTTTGAGCATTTCTGTTTGAAAGGAGAACTTGAATCACCGAGTACTCACGTGTTTCCAGTGAAAATACAATCTGTGCATGAAATATTAGTTTTTTTCAAATTAGTGTAAAGACACACTAAGGAAGCAGCAACATTTTCTCTCTCTCTCTCAACCTTCATCTCTTCTCTAGACGAGTCCTCACGACCTTTACTGTCATCGCAGCACAGGAAATCGATTTCTCAAGTCCTGTCCACCAGGTTCTGTGGTGGTTTCCAACACGCAGAGTGGAAAACTATCTCCTGTCCTGTGAAACAATCTGAAATCATTCACAACAAAATGATCGTCTAATACTCAAATAGAGTCTCAGAGGTTTCCATGCATTATGAGTCTAATATTTTTGGTACAAACTGTGGTCAAATAAAATTAATGCTGCAGAAACTCAGTTCTTCATGTTCGACTTCACCCACTTTATTTCCTACATGAGTTTCAGAACAGCTGCCCTCTATTTAACATGGATTCTGGTTTTAAGTGGCCAATAATAATAATCTTCAGTTGGGTAAATTTGGCTTATTGAGCCAAAAAGCTTAATTCCTTTTTTCAGTCTTTTTCTCCATTTTTGGCTTCTGGTTTCCTTCCATTGTGTCTATGTAATATTTCTTGTCTTCTATATGAAATAGGTGGAGACACACTTTATTTGTCCTAATGAATATATGTACATGCTGGGATATTTATTCAGGATAGATGGTAAGGAAATTAATTTCACAGAATGTTTTTACGTTGCTCTCCTTACGTTTGTTATCGATTCAAAACTAAGTTGCCGTCAGAGTCGAATTCCTAAAATGTTTCCTGCAGTTAAATTGAACCATTCATTTCTGTCCAATTAATATTTTTAATCATAGACTTTGATTATCTGAGGTTTTTACGTTAACATACATTTTCCTTATCAGTCTACAGCCTTAACCAAGTCTTGACTGTTGTCACAAGCACAATGAAGTTCCACTAACTGTCCAAGTCGTCCTGGTTTTAAAATTCACATGTGACACCATGTCCTCTTTCCAGATTGGAACAGTTCTCTACTTGTCTTTCTAGAGAGCATGAACATCCACTCTTTAAACGTCACCGACTCCTCCACACTCCCTCTGTGCTTCCTCCTGCTCCTCTGCTGTCGTTGGACTCTGCATTGCATCATCTTCTTCCTGTGATTGATTATTGATTGGCTGCGTTGTAGGTGTTCTCTGTTTTTATCTCCGCATTAAGTCCCTGGAGATGGACGTTTGTGTTGAATTGGCTTTATAAATAACTGGTAACTGAACTTGAACTCACCAGGTCCTGTTCAGTTCCGGCACTTTGTCATATTTCATTCGGTTTGAAAGGGCTGCGCAGAACATTTCCATTCTTATTCTATTCTCTTTGATTTGAACATCGCTTCACTAATCATCTCGTGGCTTCGACCGGACCTTTCTCTTGATGACCACACAGAAACCTTTTCCACGTGTTGGAATCTACAGATTTCTTTTCGTGGCTCTTCTTTCGGTGTATTGGTGCACGATCGAGCGGTTTCCATGTGGGTAAACCCAGCGGGCAAACTCCCCACCCCCCGGTCGGCATCAGGCTCTTTTTTTTTTATCAAAGCCGAGGAAGATGCTTTGATTTAGCAGACAACACGGCGTGTGTAATGATGTTCTCAGTGGAGCGGCCCCTCTGGAGGGACTGCGGGCCAGATTTGTTGGTGTTGTTCAGATGCATCAATCTCACCGCTGAACGCACTGGACACCCGCCGCCACTGTTCAGCATTCAAATGATCTTCCAGTCAATTAGTCATGAAGTTGAGAAGAAAGATTTGACGGAGGATGTTTCTTTTTTTTCTTTTTCTCTCTCGGAATGACCCAAATCTGTTTTTTTTCAAAGAAGTGACACAGAGGCTGCGACCGAAGAAACGCAGAGAGTCACCACAGCGGGCGGAGATGAAAGTTTCCTGCTGGTTCGCAAAGGATTGGAGTTTACTGTTCGTTTCAGACGGGGTTGTTTCTTTAAAGAAAGTATGAACTCACACACACACACACCACACACACACACACACACACACACACACACACACACACACACACACACATTCCCTCACTCTGTGACGAGGAGGAAAAACCTCATTAAGATCAAAGACTTGTTTCTCTTAATTACTCTGTTGCTGCAGCCTCACACACACACACACACACACACACACACAAACATTAAGCAAAGCAGAAAACTAATTAGACTGGTTATTTTTAAACCATGGTTACTGTCTCAGAGTGTTTTCTCTGTCTGTGTGTGTGTGTGTGTGTGTGTGTGTGTGTGTGTGTGTGTGTGTGTGTGTGTGTGTGTGTGTGTGTGTGTGTGTGTGTGTGTTTTCCCTATAACCTTTAATCAGAGGCAGAACATATGGTTATCGCCCGGCTGTTCAGTAAAATAAAAAAAAGTTACTGATCTCCCGTCTCTAACGGTGGACGACAGGTTCAGAAGTAGTTTACAGCAGTTTTGAAACCACCATCTTGTTTTTCTTTGTTGTGTATTGTTTCTAACAAGGCAGGTGAGGAGTCACAGTATGCAAATAGCAATGTACCGGGGGGGGGTGGGCAACAGGGTCGGCAAAGCAGGGAATTGCCCGGGGCCCCGCACTTAGAGGGGGGCCCCTGAGTCATTAGTAACACGCACACACACATACACTGGTTTGGTTTGATACGGGGCCCCCAGTTTCCTTTTGCCTGGGGCCCCCAAAGTAAGAAATTAAGATTATCTACAATAATGTTATTAGCTTGGAAAATATTATTCTTGAAAACAGATTGAATAATATGGACCTTGTTGATTCCACGTATTTATGAATCTATTCATGATCGACTAATTGAGTCCCAATAATTGGTTTATATGATCATTTTACACCTTGTTCATTTTACAGGTTCATTTCTGAAGATTTTATTCAATAAAAATAAGATTTTAGGTTTAATTCTAATAAACAAAGTTAATAACTTTCAATATCTAAAGATTTAAAACTTTCCGGTATTTCACAAAAAAAATATAAAAGCAAATATAATTGAAAACAGATCTGTTTTGCAGAACTCAGTGTTCCTCTTACTCTATCTCTATCTCACCTCTTACTTTGAACTGTGTGTGCTTTAGTTAAGAACTGCGACACCTCGACCAGCTACAAAATCTAAAACAATCTCATAATCCATCCATGTGTATAATAATATATGCAGAATGAGCACTTTTTATATACTTTGAGTACATTTAGTTGATTATTGCTCTGTACTTTGTTTAAGTACAGCTTGAGTGCTGGATTATCACTTGTAATATGACAATTAAAAAGATTTTATAGATGTTTTTCAGAGACCCTAGTTTTATTATTTTAGCCTTTATGTCCCTGCAATGCAAAATAAACCGAAGATAAAAAAAACAACACATACATTTGGGAAAAAATCTTCACATTAGATTTTCAGGGCTTCAACATTTATGCATCTCCAGAGGAGGAGAAACTAGTTTCTGTTTAGCTCGGTAGTTTAGTCAAACTTTTCTTTTCAGCCCTGAAAACACGACACACACACACGACTGATGTGCGAGAGCCTCAGTGGTGCAGTGACACCAGACTTCTCTGACTTATTCTACTGTGGCTTCGCTTCACTCGTGCATAACATCACGTCCTCTTTTTTCATGTGTGTGTGCATGTGTGTAAATTTCCTCTTTCTGTGAGAAATAAAGTCCTGATGTGCTTCTGGGAGGAGAAACTGCGTCAGATCAGGTCTCTCACACTCGAGTCGAGTCATCGCTCGTCTCCGGTGACTCACACCTGACAGCCATGTGGGTTTTAAGCCCGTTTTTCCGTTTGTTCGTTAAAGCTGCTGCAACCGAAGACGCACAAATCTGATTACGCTCCATCACAAACTGTCCCCGAACACCAAAACGACAATGTGCATGCTCCTTGTACTTTGCCAAACAAAGACCTGGCTCCCACTGTCATTCGCCAACGTGATGCCAGCGTGTGTGTGTGTGTGTGTGTGTGTGTGTGTGTGTGTGTGTGTGTGTGTGTGTGTGTGTGTGTGTGTGTGTGTGTGTGTGTGTGTGTGTGTGTGTGTGTGTGTGTGTGTGTGTGGCATGTAGATGACACACCTGCCACTTCAAAGCTGGAGCCAGATGTGAGAGCACTGGATTGGCTCCACAGGGACCCACAGAGGGAGGTGCCCACTCAGTTCAGCAGCATTATTCACACGTATTATACATGCAGAAGCATAATGGCCGCAGCTCATTACAATGAACCACACTCGACCCCCTTGTCTTGTCACCTGTGGTCGCACTTTGATGCGCCAACCCCGCGGCAGCCATTTTGCTCCTCAAATAAACATCTGGTTGGAGATGTTCGGGACTCTCAGGTGTTTTCACAGCTTTTTACTACAAACGTGTGGGACAGGTTTGAGTGTTTGTGCAGCGCAGGCAACAGGCGGGTGAAAAGAGCAGGGCGGTTTTTTTATTTGTTGACGCCTGAGGTAAAAGTGTGGGGGAAGAATTAACGTCATATTTCAATTTCCCCAGGAGATATTCTGTCTGTGTTCAGATTCAGAGTCAATTCAAGAAGTAAATGGAGCAAAACCTCCAATAAAGATGTTGTGTTTTTGTCTTAATATCTTTAGTTCGTTAGTTTGATATTTAGCTACTCAATCAATTTCTGTGATATGTTGTGGAAGAAAAGTAAGAATCTATTACATTTTAATTGGGAATCCGGGAAATAGCTTCTTAAAGGTTGTGAGATGACGGCATTTTTCAACATTTTCATTGATTTCTCCGAGAAAATTCATGGATCAATTATATCTTAAGGGGATTTGTTATTTATGAGTGTTTTCATTTTGGTGCAGATCCAACTACAAATCTGGATCCAGTTAATGTAAATGTGTTAGTAAGAGGAAATATGTGTCATTCTGATCTTTTTCATGGATCCAAAGTACAAATAAAAGTCTAAATTTGCAGTTTTTTCATTAATAAACATTGTTAGTGAACAAGTGCATTTGAAACACCATTTTTTATTCTAAAGGTACAAGCTTGTGTATCTAAAAACTTTAGGGAAAGAAGTCACGCTGCTGCTTTGAAGCTTAAATCAAGTATTGGAAACACGTAATTTCATCTTTTGGGCTAAACATGGATCTTTTGAATAAACAACACTGGAGCTTTTTTTTGCTGCTATAATCAGCATCTCATCTTTAAATCAACTTCAATTGAGATTCATTGATTTTGTTGTATTTCTGTGTTTGTAATCACTGTGTATTATACACTGCACTATATTTACTGTTTCAACTCAGTGTGATATTACTGCACTTTGTCCTTTGAAATCCCCAAATGTCAATTTACTGCTCCTGCATAATAAATTACTTTGTTCCGATTGAGGTGCAAGGTAACGATATTAGACGCAGCTTTTTCTCACAATAATTAAAACCAGTGACCATATCACAAAGCCGTTATCACTTTATTATCCAAAAGGCTTTGTCTGTGCATTTCTCCCATGATGAAAATGACTAAAATGGGATTTTTAAAAGGGTAAAATCAAATTAACTTCCACAACCAGAACCTCCTCCCATGTTTAAATCTCTTTAGGACTAAAGGTGCTAATACGTGGGTGACGTGTCCTAACAAACAAGTAGAAAGTGAAGCCAGGAGTCTGCCGCTCCACGTTTTGGCATCATTTCCTGAGCAGAATAATGCATCATGGGAGGGTAGGTAAGACGTACTGGGACCTTGTTTACCCCACAGATCATCTCTCCCTCTCTCTCCTGCTCCTCCTCACCAACTCCACTCGCTCGCCACAGTCACGTATTCGTTTTTAATACCACAAACCACTTCCCATTTCAGGGTTGATAAAGCTGGAGAACTCTTCCTCTCAGGAGCTTGTGTGTGTGTGTGTGTGTGTGTGTGTGTGTGTGTGTGTGTGTGTGTGTGTGTGTGTGTGTGTGCGCGTGTGTGTGTGTGTGCGCGTGTGTGTGTGAGTGTATACACTCTGTTTTTCTTATCCATTAATGCTTAATATCACTGGCAGAGGGCACAGCTCTCCATTTCTCCATTTCCTCTCCTGCAGCTTTTAAGTGTTGAAACATCTATGATTAAAGTGTTGAACTGATTTAAATCCTCGTGCACCTCCCGACTGACGACAACCACCTCAGGAGCATCATGAAAGGTTTGCACACACGTCTTAAAATGGATTTCATGTTTAGGCCTGAACTGCTGTATGCAACTGTTACACTTAAATGTAAATGTGTCCTATATTCGGAGAATGTGTGTGTGGGAGCTTGTGCACTCTGCTGCATGTGAGTGTGGGTGTGTATAAATATATATATATATATATATATAGAAAGGAATCCCATTTTGACCAGAACAACAGAGTTTTCATATTCGTGCCAGGTATTAAAACCATAACGCTGTCGGGCCGAGCGTCTTATCCATCAACTGAAGGAAATCAGACAAGTGGAAAACGAGACGGGCATGACGTGTAACTCACATCACACACACACACACACACACACACACACACGCCCGCAGACACCCTCTCTGTGTTTCAGTCATTCTTTGGCTGGCATTTCCTGGGGTTGCTCTCTCTGCATGAGCTTTTCACACCTCCTCTCTCCTGGCTGTGAGCAACACTGATCTGATGGGTAGAGAGAGAGAGAGAGAGAGAGAGAGAGAGAGAGAGAGAGAGAGAGAGAGAGAGAGAGAGAAAGAGAGAGAGAGAGAGTGAGTGCAATCAGGCAGATAGTTGGTCAGAGGCAGCCAAGCAAACAGCGGTAGTGAGACAAAGAGACAGACTGTGTGGGAGTGGTGCCGGGACCTGAATTTTTATTTTCCCCCCGACTGACCGTCTTCAGTCAAACATCAAACCTGGAGCGATCCGGCTGAATTGAAGGAAACAACATGTCCTCCAGCCTAAACCAACAGATTAATCATTTAGCCCTCGTCTCTCTTAATGTTTCCTAAATTAGAAGAGATGCCACGGATACAAGACTTTAAATGTTGGAAAATAAACCTTTCATGCAATAAGGTTTGGTTCATAGACTGTATTTAAAGATGGACGACATGACAACTCCCCACAACTGAAGCCAAATCCTCTGAGTCGCCTCTAGGGGGTGCTACAGCAGAGGTCATAAACTCTGCTATGTTAGCAGATGGGACATGGACCAAAATAAAAAGTCAAATACATTTTTCTCAAAGATCTTTTTAGGTTGCTCCTATCACACCGATTGTTGTTTGGTTGATTTGTTATTTGATGATATATATGATGGTCGAGATCATGTCATGGTGGGACCCCGACACCGCAGCTCCACACTATGATCACTACTGCTCAGATTCGGGCTCCAAATGGAATCAGAAGCTCACTAACGTCACAAGATTTGGAAAGATATTCTCTATGGAACCCAAAACATTTCCCTTCATATTGGTGGCCCATGAGGTAGAGTGGAAAGTCCACAAATTGAAAGGTTGGTGGTTTGATTCCTGGTTCCTCCAGTCTGTTGTACAGTGCTTCTGCAACATCGAACCCCAAAATGCTCCTGACTGGTCTACCATCAGTGCGTGAATGTGAACTGTGATGTAAAATACTTTGACTGACATATTTTTCAGATTGCAGTCCTCATCATTTCTGCAGCTTGCTGCTGTGCTTCTTTTATTTGCCACATGAAAAACCACCTGTTGATCTGCAGAGTTAACGTTCCTCCTCTGCACTGCTCCTACCTTCATTTACCCAAAGTGTAAATTCATGCAGGTGGTTGAACCTCGCTCCTCTGATTCATGTAGAAAAATCTAATTTACAAAATACCTCACACTGATCAGTCAAACCTGAATCACAACAAGCACCAGGAGAGGCGACGGATGTAAAAGCCGTCACGACACCTGCTAAAGGTTGAATTACCGCGGCGTCGTTTCAATTAGAGATAAAGAAGAGCAATATTTTTGAAAAAGAAAATGTCAGAGAATATTCCGATGAAGCGTTCGGCTGTGTCAAGCCACACGGTCGGAATGAAAAAGATTCAATATTTGATCGACTTTAAAGAGAGGGAAGAAAATGGCGTGTGATTTTTCAAAGACTGGGCCGAGACTAAGGTTGAATGGCGGAAAGATTAAAAGATTAATGTGGAGAAAGTGAAAGAGAGAGATAATTGAAATGGCGAGATGCCAGGGAGCTTCCAGATGGGCGAAGAAGTTTGGTAGCTCAGTGGCTCGTTGAAGGAGAAGACACAGGAACTACTTCTAGTGCAGGTTGAGACTAAAACTCTGAGTGAAACATTTCAGCTCCAAACAAAGTTGTTGCACATGGACATGAAAGAGAAGAGACATGTAAAGTCTAGAAATATGAAAGTCCAAAAAATGATTTGTCATCATGAAGCTGAACATGGATGATGAGCTCACACACTCACACACACACACCCACACGTGCACACACACACACACACACACACACATACGTGCATGCACCTATTCTCACACACACCCACACGTGCACACACACACACACACACACACAGAGGCTGAGACGTCCCGAGCATCCTCTGTGTGCCAGGCTCTTCCTCCAGGGTGAGTTAGTGGTGCTTTTAAGTGCAGACATCAAAGAGGCCTGTACGGGTATAAATAGGCTTTAGGGCTGAAAAAAGTTTTAGTTGTCATGAGTTTCATACCCAGTCGGTTAGACAAGGTCATGCATTGACTCACTGACTTCTGCCTAACCCCTCTCCATCTCTCTCTCTCTCTCTCCTCTCTCACACACATATACACACACACACACACACACACACACACACAGGAGTGTACATGCACACTTGGCTTTAATACTGCAAAAAGCACCATGAAAAAGCCGTTTTTCTATCATTTAATACTTTGGTGCAGTGCCTGTCTGGAATGGGCTGTTTGTTTGGCCTGTGGTGAGGCTGCTGGTTGCAGCTTTTCTCTCTAAAAACTGAAAAAGTGACCTGCAGTAATTAAGCCGTGTTGAGCGAAGACAAGCTTCAGTCCAATCCACAGAATCCTGAGGCTGCACCACCGCCGCTGCACAAAGAGCTGCTGCACAAAGAGCTGCTGCACAAAGAGCCGCTCACCTGTTGATTTAAGGTTCAGGGCCCTTAACACGCACAAAGTGTGAAGCCGACAGGATCGACAGTTCTTGAGAAATACGAGCCACATTCTGTCAGACTGATATTTATGGAATTATTAGATCTATCCTTGATATCTGGCTTCATTTTCCTTTACCTGGTCTTTGTCAGCACTAGTTGGAGACTTGATCACACACACACACACACACACACACACACACACATACACACTAGTCTAGCTCACACTGTTCTGTGTACACATTTATAATTCCTTATTTGTTATAGTGCATGTTTACTTATTTATGAATTTGACTGATTACTGATTTTTTTCACTGTCGTCTTTGCTGCTGCAACACAACAAACTTAATTTATCCGCAACTAGCTTGTTTTACTAGTTCATACACAGGCCGTACTAGTAATACTGGCTGCAGCACTAGTCACCAAAAGTTTCCCAGCTAGTCAACTTTTTGACAAACTATAGTGGACCACTAGATCAAACTTCTAATGCTCAGAGGCCAACTAGTCAACTAGTGAGTTGAGCACATGTGTATGAACTAGCTGGACTAAGCTGCGGAGAAGGTTGACTAGTAGTGTCGTTGTTCCACTAGTTACACATAATGCTGAACTAGTGAGGGAAACTTCCGGCTGATATAAAGGAAATGTATTTGATGCTCAAACGGCTCAACACTGAACCCAGATACATCTGAGCACATGCAGCTTGGACACACACACAACACACACACACGCGCCTGGTGTATAAATACCAAACAGACCTGATCCCATTTTCCAAACAGCAGCAACATTACTGCCAAATCATTATTGTTCCGTCAGCAGGCTGGCGCTGACGTCCAGGTGCCGGTGGGTAGCAGGTGACTGGTTGGGACACGTGTCCGAGCTGGCAGAGGAGGCCGAGTGGGGAAAGCATCACGAGAGAGCCAGAGTTTGGAGGAGCACACATGCTACTTCAATCACATTCAGTGATTGAGCCGCTCTCTCACACTGTGCGTCATCATCCCGGCTCTGGGTTCCTGTAATACATCCTGACGTGTTCCCTTTATTTTTCTCTCTGGGACTCAAACCGACGCTCTGTGCTCATGGCGGCGCTGATGGCCCGGCAGCTCGTCTTGTGTGTCTGGGATGTGTTTGAATCAGTGAAGTTCGGATCTCCTCTGCTCACTCACTCTGATTTGTTCCAAGTGTCACAGGAAACTGAATCGTCAACATGTATGTTTAAAATGAATCCGTGGTGACAGGGGGTCGACAGGAGCTATCACCCCCCTCTGCTCCGGCTCTGCTGATCGGCCGCTCTGCAGCTCAGTGTCGGGGGTGAACAGAATATTTGTGTATCATTAAGTAATAGTTGAGTCCAGACTCTCATTTAAACTAAGTTATCCTTTTTATTTATCTACTCAAATGTTTCCTTGCTTTATTTAGTTATTTCTGTATTTTCTCTGCTCTTATTCCATTGATTTATTCTCATTTTATCTACCTGATACAAGGAGAGATCGAGTACAGGTACAGTTTTCCTTCTTTCTTCCTTTCACCTCCACATTAAAAAGCAACATAATATTAAATGTTACAAAGTTATGTTCTGTATTCAGGCTGCAAATGCTGTATTTATTAATATGCCATATCATTTTGAATCATAATTGGATGGATAGATAGATAGATAGATAGATAGATAGATAGATAGATAGATAGATAGATAGATAGATAGATAGATAGATAGATGGATAGATGGATAGATCATTTCCTTTGAGATAGACGGGGCAGGGTTATTATATAGATAAATGATGATGATGATATTTTTCTTCTCCAGTGGAGTGGGGACATTAACATCCATCTATCTGTCCATTATCCCTTTGCTCTTCTGGGTCAGGGGGCTGGAGCCTGTCTTCAGCACATCACAGGGTAAATATACACAGTGCCATATTAACCCAACTCCAATCTGCATGTCTTTGGACTGTGGGAGGAAGGCGAAGAGAAAACCAACAGCGAAATGAGGATTCGATAACGAGAACAAGTCCTCGTGTTACTTCTGATGTTGCAGTGAAGCGTCCACATCTCATTTACTTCCTGCAGCTGCAGAAAAGAAGCATGACGGGGAAATTAAGAGTCTAAATCTGTGGACTTTCTTTGAGGAAGATGGGATTCGTGAAGAGAATAAGCACCAGTCTGACCAGTTACAGTGAAATATAATGGGTTCAGCATCAGTGTCCATGTTTTGGCCACAAAAGTGAAGAAAACAGGGGAGAAAGAAAAAGTTTGAAAGCAATTAAATGAGAGAATCATCCCTCCACCTTCTTAACATCTCCTCTGCTCGGTGCAGACTGTGACCAATGAGATGATAAAGAAATCCCATCGTGTGAAAGACAAAAAACAAAGCAGAGAAACAATGAACAGAGAGAGAGCGAGAGGTAAAAAGCAAAAAGGACAGAAAGTGTGGACGTGAATGTGTGATGGAGATAAAGAGGGGGATTTTCTAAAGATAAAAGCTGGCTGCTGTCCCGCAATTTTATTCTATTCATCCGCACGTATCGGTGGGCGATGGACGGAGTGATGATAACAGACAAAATGTAAATGCTGTGGACTGTGACACACACAAATCCCAGGTAGGATGTGATCGGAAAGAGGAAGAGGAGAAATGTGCTAAATGTGCAGCTCGGTACAGAAAGCGATTCTTTTTCGGCTCCTGCTGACAGGAGATGTGACACAGGAGGAGATTTCCTGCCAGGATTTCCCCGAGAAAAGTGTTGTTGGCGAGGTGGAAGGTCTGTGGAACATAAAAAATCTGACAAGGATGAAATTCTCCACTGAAAACAACACTAATTAACTTCACTGGAAGAGACGGTGTCAGAGGAAGACGAGTAACTGTGGTGGGGAAACATTTCAAAACAGGTTCCACCGGAAACTTCTTCTCTTCTCGTCTCGTCTTCTTTTTGTGTTAAAAACAACAACAACTAGAACGGCCCCTGATCTGGATCCGAACTAACAACATCTAAATTTCCACTCCATGATAATTGGTTGAGTAGGTAATCCTGCAAACAAACAAACAAACAAACATGAAAACATGGGATCCTTGGCAGAGGTAATTATTGCAATATCATTTATCATAATAAAGGTTCAATCTACATATTGATACATTGCTAATTCATTGTGCAGGCGCATTCAAGGAGGTGTAACACATAATTGGTTTTAATTGAACATTTACCAATGCCAATTAAAAGATTTGTAAAATGTTTCTACGGTCGTGCAGGGATGAGCACGGATCTCTCTGTGTGGAGTTTGCATGTTCTCTCTCTCTGCTTGTGTGAATGGGCTTCATGTGCACGACGGCAGAGTTCGTATCTGGGACGTTTCTGCTTCATTTCTTCATCGTGGGAGGAAGTGGAGACGCAATCATCCGTCTTTATTTACAGTCTCTGGGTGAAAAGGTGAATCATGAAGAGCGGCTCGGTGTTACACTGCTTAGTGTTTCACCTCTTCTCTTGTTCTGTCCTCTTTTTTTCTTTCTTTGCACTTTTCAACTCTTCCTCTCTTTGCCCTCCTCCTTTCCCATCTCTAAATAGTTCTTCAACTTCCCTCTCCTCTCCTCTCCTCTCCTCCTTCCTCTCCTCTCCTCTCTTACCTCAGGCCCATCATGGCTGTACACAGGGAACAGAAGGAGCCCCAGTGAGCAGCAGCAGCAGCAGCAGCAGCAGCAGCAGCAGCAGCAGCAGCAGCAGCAGCAGCAGCAGCCTCGTCCTATCTGTGCCCGGGCATCATCACTACATTGTGGCGTCTCTCTCTGTGCAGCGAGCAGAAGAGGAGATTACTCTGCTCACATCAAACGAGGTTTGTCTAACTTGGGTCTGGCGACGTGCTGGTGGAGCGAGTCCTTGGAGCAGCCTCGCCGTTCTTATCTCTCCCCAACAGACTCTTTTCTGTTTTCTGCTGCAACACAACTGGCTGCCGGTAACACTGACGCATGCATGCACGGCTCTGCACGGTCAAATGTGCACACAACAAACACCAGTGCACATTCTCTTGTGTGAATACACACACTCACACACACACAACATTGAGGCAGCTCTTTTTTCCCCTTCTTCTGATATTAGTAGAATTTGTTCTGCTGAGTGAGTCTCTCTCTCTCTCTGTCTCTGTCTCTGTCTCCTCCAGCATCTGCTCGGAGCTGAACCTGCTTCTCTGAATATTTGAAATGGATTAAACGACTTTCCCCGGACACACACTTGCAGAAAGAAACCGCTACTCTTCAATTTGATGTTAAATATTTTAACCGCACCAAAGAAGCCGAGCAGAAACACCACAGACTTGCATAGAAATGAGGGAAATGTGCTTTTTTTGTTGCTGTAGAGCTTTAGGTGAGAACATAGACTCTCACCTAAAAGCCAAAGCATTTCCATTGATATCCGTGCTGGAGAGAACTACACTCCACAATGTGCATCGAAACCACTGCGACTAAAAACAGATGCTGAGTTTCTTTTCACACCTGAGCGGTACATGCACCTCGGCTCTGCAGCTTTTGTAATTATATCCCAATCTCAGGTCAATCATCCAATAGCAAAAGGCCTTGAAGGGCCCAGTGCATTCTGGGTGTTGACATATTTCTATCTTTTGGGCAAAAGGGAATAACACAGTCCTTGTTCTCTGTTTTTTCCCAGTTATGCTGCATTATTTTTAATGTGTTTTCACCTTTCTCCTGCATAAATACTCAAATTGTATTCAAAGCTCATCATCCCAGCTGTGAATTATTCATTTAAGTGGCACAATATGCACTTTATTTTTGTATTATGGTTTGGCAAGTGCATATGAGTTCAGTGTTCAGTAACACTATGCAATGCAAATATGTTTTTCCTAATAAATTGGAATTGGAATTGAGTCCAGCAAGTTATCAATATTATGTGATGTACATATTAATCTATCAAGTTGGCTCTGGTAAATTTTCCAAACACACAACAATTATAAAATATGTAGAGTATTGGTATATATATATCGCAATATGTAATATATTGTATTGTGTCGCAGTATATTGTGACATATCGTGATGTATCGTACCATGTGATTGGACAGCCCGAGCAGCTGCCCCTCAACCCTAAATATTAGATAATTAGATAATAATAGATTAAAATAATAATTACTTCTTATTTCTTTTTGTTTAATCCACAAAAAATCCAAAGTACATAAACCACAACTCACTGTTTTACAAGGGATTATATGTTGCCATTGCGAGTGGAGACGCTGAACTCAATGCCCCCAGCCAACAACTGGTCTGACACATAATCCCCTGTGCAACAGAAGAGCTGTTATTTCTCTGGATTAAACAAATAGGATACAACATATTAGTAAGCGATCTAAAGAGAGGCTGGTGTTAGACAGACCCGGAGCGAACTGCTGCTTTTCCACTTCGCTCTTTAAGTCTCCCTCCCTCCAGATTTAACAGACAGATGGCGACGGTATTAGTCGTCTCATCGACTCTCCACTAGAACGTTTGAGCGTTGATGTAAATCACACGTCGGTTCCACACTGTCCACAAAAACCTGATTATTTTAGATTATGAAATGATTCGGGTTTCACATTAAAACAAATCTCTGCAAAATCTGAAATTTGCATCGAGCTTTAGTCTATCGGAGGTAAAACGTTGTGTGTGTGTGTGTGTGTGTGTGTGTGTGTGTGTGTGTGTGTGTGTGTGTGTGTGTGTGTGTGTGTGTGTGTGTGTGTGTGTGTGTGCAGTCACAGACAGTGATCACTCCTGAACATGAACAGAACAACAGTCTGACTCCTACAAGTGTGAACCCCTCCTTTAACACAAAGTCAACCCTGGTTACCCCGCTACTGCTCTGAAGGAAGAAAAACAGTCTAATCTCTTTGTGTGTTTGTGTGTTTGTGTGTTTGTGTTGGTTCACTGAAGATTTCTAACTTTCAGCTACAGCCCCTTTTTATTTTTCCATCTTTTCTACACGCGGTTGGTATTGAAAACTCCAATAGGACGTTATAATGTGATTTACGACATGTGCATGTTGATATAATGCGACTGAGGTTGGAATATTTCACATGTTTTGATTTAATTATTACTTATTCCAGGTATATGAGCTTATTCTGGTTGAGGCAATCAGAAAACGCAACCTACATGACAGTGTCTTATTCAGATTATTGGCGTCCATGTAAACGTTGACTCACACTCTGATTCTGATTGAGTCACTTGTTGTGTTGCTTCATGAAGGAAGTTGCTCTTTTGTGATGTGTGATGCATTTCTCTTTAAACTGACGAACAGAGCGTCATGTGTGATATCATCGTGTGTGATATCATCATGTGTGATATCATCGTTTGTGATATCATCATGTGTGATATCATCCTGTGTGATATCATCATGTGTGATATCATCCCTGAAGATGAATGAGATGCTGAATGAGACACAGTCGTGTGTCACCAGCTCCTGCTTCACAGATCAGCTGGTTTGTTCTGGATCGTGAGCGGAGATCCTTTCTTTTCGCCTTTTTCCGTCACTTCAGATCTTCAGTCCAGAAAAACGTGTTCCGTCTCATCTCTGAACTTCTTCAAATTCCATCACGAGCTTCAGATTCTTCCTGCTGATGAGGAAGTTGTACCTTGTGGTGCTTCGACTGGATTTCTGCCCCCTGTGGACACTGGTGGTGACGTCACTCTGTCACCAGCTGCTGTTGTTGTTGACCTTGGCCGACCTCCTCGATGGCTGATGCTCTGTACTTCAGGAGCTTCTTTCTCTTTCAGCACATTGCAGATTGTCGGATCGATTTTTCCTTCTTTTCTCGCAGGAGCACAGCGAGACGGCTCGTTACTGTTGACAGCTCTCTGGTCTTCGTGTTGGTTTATCCTCTTCAAACAACTCATGCAGTCTTCACGGGTCAACAACGAGGCTCAAACTAAGAGCAGATATTCAGAGCTGTTTACTGTTTCAGAGGTAAAGCTGAGCAACAACCTGGTTGAGTCAAGACTGGGAACTAAGGGTGAACAGACTTTTACCATATTGAGGAGATAAGGCTTTCAGGCACTTTCCCTGGTTTCAAATCATCGCTTGAAACCTATTTTTATTTGCAAGCCTTTAAATGTATAAATGTTGACTGGTTTTTAAACTGCTTAAATGGATGTTGTTTATTTTTAAATGCTCCTATATATTATTTTTCAGATTTTTGTTTTGTCCTTTTATTCTCATGTATTTTATAAAGCACTTTGTGACCTTGTTGGATCAGGGCTGTAGAAATATAGTATTATTAAACATTTTTATAACAAGAAACACATGTAGCATGTTCTAGTATTTTTGCTCATTCAAATTGAATTGTTTTCAAATAAAAGGTGACATGTCCACTGTTGTTTAACACATTAAAAAGTGAATATGTTGAAATAATCAACTGTTGTCTCATAATAATAGTCTTCATATAAAACTTAAAACAATGACTTCAGTATATAAACATGCTGCAAAAAACATCCTGTACATCCCATGTGAAAGAAAATCTTCTGAATTATTTTTTGTGCACATTGCAACACAACGATGTGGATCAGTTTAAAAATGTATAATTTCCATGCTCACTTACCACGATGGAGTAAATTCAGTGACATTCAGGGCTGTTGTTTCTTTTCTTTTCTTTTACTAAAGTCAATGCAGAAAATATCAGAGTTTCCTGTTCCTAAGAAAACAGCAGGTTTAACTCTGTAGGTAGTTAAATTGATCAGTGGATCATTAACCCCAGTTCTGCAGCTTCACTACAGCACACCAGAGTCACAGTGACCCCTAGTGGTGAGGCACTGACATCACCACCACAATACATGACATAAGTACAGTATATGTATATATATATATATATATTTAGGTGTATATATACAGTCATTTGAATGTGTTATAAAGTGGTGAGGGAGTTGTCTTTGTCTCTGAAAATGAACGACTGGCACATTCATTCACAAATATCAGGTCAACTTTGTCCTTGGCTTCGTTCCAAAATCTCCTTCCTGTTTTGATTCCAAAAGTCACTGAAGGCAAACACGGGAGAACAAAGTTGACTTTAAACACAGCTCTGTCTTTTAGTTCCTGCCTGAACCTCAGCCATCATGGCCACCGAGTCCCCCTCCATGTTCCTGCTGCTGTCGTCCCTCCTGTCGGCCGTGCACGCTGAGGGTTCCCCGCTGGTGCCGGCTGAACTCGCCCCCGTGCCCTGTAATGACAAGGCGGTGGAGAAGCTGTCTCGTCTGGCTCTCACCTACATCAATGAGGACCGCACCGACGGCTACAAGTTTGCCCTCAACCGCATTGCAAACGTGCACTTGCAGGCTCAGGTTAGTGCAAACAGCAGTGCTCAGTGGAGGGGGGCAAAGGCAGCCTGGGGGGGGTTGTTCTATCGTGGCAGTGGGGTGATTTGTGCATGTTTCACAGAGGCTGTGGTGTGTAAAGGTTGTTTTCCCCCTGAAATACCCAAACATTGAGAGCAGAGAGTCACACGCTGGTGGACGTAACCAGCCGTGGCCAATCTGCATGTCAGTGGGACTCCATTTGATAAGATTTATGTTTTGTTGGCTGTGACTGTGCACAGTTGAATTTTCTAATCAGGAATCCTCCTCTGACATCGTCACAATGAGTGGACTCCGTCTCTCTGGAGGGAACTGATGATAGAATTAAACTCTGCTTGTCAAGGACTTATCAGACATCAGTGACATGAACGAAAACCTGCAGGTACATCAGTGCAAAACCACTGAAGACTTTTAAAACAATGAATATTTGCCGTCTGCATTTTGCTGCGAGTGTCACTTTCCAATAAATATGACGTAGAAATCGAAGTACATAATGTTCTGTCGTGAAATGAGAAAGCCGTCCTCTTTCACGCCTCATGAAGAAAGGCCTTTTACCGAGGCGACAGTTAATAAAGTCCCAGGTCATTCCGGTCCAGCACCGCCGGGACAAACCTTGCACAACAGGGCTTTATGAACTTCATGCTGTCAGCCGCTGAAGGCTGTTGTAGCCCGACTGTGGGATAGATGGAGTTTTAAGAGGCTCAGCTCGGCTTCATGACCTGAAAAGGCCCCGTTACACCTGCTCAAAGTGTTGACATTTGTTTTCAGTGCTGCAGCCCGAATCAATATTGAACTGGAGTGGCACTCAGTCGAGCGCAAACCGTCTCCGAGGCTCGAGTCCCCTTCAATTCCGCACAGAATCTGTCATGTTTACGTGGACACGGTTCTTAAACTGTTGAAGAGACATGTAAAGTGTTCATGCACGAGTGAATTCACATTCTCTCAGCCACACGTTGGTGTTAGTTACACGTCTCTAGCCCCATTTGTCACCATACAGCTGCTGCAACTACGCCTATACCCCTGATGAAACCACATTTCAATTCTCTAGATCTAGATTTGTATTTACACACTCACAGATATCAGCCCCCTAAATATGCCTGATCGTTTTCATCAAGGTCCAGGAATTATTCCCTGGAAATCGAATAAAAAACAAAAACCCATAAACGCCTCATCTAGCAACGTTAAAGGAAGTGATAAAAAACATTCCTGGATCTGCCTCCTCTCTCCAGATCCACGCAAAAAATTAATGGGCTCTTTCATGGGCCTTGTCCTCGCCTTATGCCAAGTTTCCTGGAAATGTGTTCTGCAGCTTTTTGTGTAATCCTGCGGAAAAACAAAGAAAGTAAAATATCACTCTGCATTAGTTTCATCGAGATCAATGAATTATTCTCTGAGAGATGTCAAAAAATGTCAAACATGTGACAAACAAACAAACGGACACGGATGAAAACACAACTTCCAAAATGTTCCAGCACAGAGAACCTCATCAATGGTTCCCCGAAGCTGCATCTGCACAAACTCAACTCAGGAGCGTGACTGATTTACATGAGCTTTTTGTGCAATTCCTATATTTTGTGATGGATGTTTTTTTCTCGCTGCTGGAAAAATTCTGACTGCAGAACATTGTTTGTTCCTCGTCTCTCTGTGTTTTGTGTTTGCTCTGTGCACGTCAGGGCCCGGCAGGCAACGTGTACTACCTGGACCTGGATGTCCTGGAGACCAAGTGTCACATCGGCAGCCCGAAACCATGGAAACGCTGTGACGTCAGACCGTTCATGGAGACGGTGGGACACACACATACACACAGACACACACACACACACAGAGACAAACATACATTTGTACTTTGTACTACACTTGTAAGTACCCTCACCGCCATAATGAATTCCCATACACTGCAAAAATGCAGTTAAAGAAAGTAACATTTTCAAGTGCCTTGAATATTGGAGGCGTCAGGGTTTATATTCACAATATCCATAAGTCACACGAGCAAATATTACAACAATCAGAATATATAACAGTTTAACTCTTGTTTATGCAATGTAGTTTCCTACTTAAAACCTAATTTGAACTTGACACCAGAGTCTTTCCCACAATCATCTTCACTTCCAAACAATAAATACAAGAACAAACACACATTAGAGTCAAGTCATTAGTTTTCATCACCTCTGTTAACGACAGTGATAATTGTCGATTGTGACAAACACTGTTTTTCTTATTTGCAGCAAATCTCTGGTAACTGTAACACGACCATCCTCCACACACCAGAGGGCTTCTCCTACCTGTACAGCTACGACTGCACCCTGGTGCCAGGTAACATCCACACACTCAACACTTCTGTACAAAAGAGTTTAAACACCATGAAGATCCTGTTATCAATGTTCTAAATGTAATGTATTGTATTTGAATCTACATGTAGCTGTGGATCTTGCAACTGCTGCGTCTGGTTTGAATTCCTCAACAAAACCCAGAGTCATAAGAACTGGACAAATATTTATAGAACGGATGTATTTATATATATTTTCTCGTCTTCATGACCACAAAAAGCTCTTCACACTACAAGTCACATTCACTCTGCACTTTCCTATCATGTCGTTCACACACTGTCGGCAGAACCATCAGAAGTTTTTGGTTCAGTGTTTTTGCCCGAGAACATAAAAGCACCAACCTTCTGGTTAATCACCTGCTCTGACTCTGGAAAGAAAAGAGAAGGGAAGAAGGAAAGCAAAGGAAAATGTTTCCATCAAACAGACATTTATAATTTCTAACATATAGGTGTAACTAATAATGATGATCCCCAATTAAGGTAATTATTAAACTTGTTTGTCTTCTACTTCAACAAATTAAAATGTTGAACATGACAATGTCCGTTGGTTTTTACATATTATTTATTATTATTTGATCGCCTGAAGGACCTGAACACCCTAACGAGTAATTTAATACCTGTAGCTCAAACAACAGAAAATTCAATGTCCATGTATTATATACTTGAGTGTTGGGGCCATATCAAAGAAAGATTCAATAGATTTCAAGAATAATTTTGTAATATTACAAAAATGGAGTCCTCATTGAGAAGGCAAAAATAATCATCATGATATTATGATAATACATTTTAAGAAAACAAAGTTATAATTTAGCTACAAAGTAATATTAAATGAATAAAGTTGTAATTCCATGAGAAGGTTTTTTAATATATCTAGAATTAAGATATTCTAGATATTTCCTCACTCAAGTTCTTGGGTTCTTTCTTTGGAATCGACAATTCCTGATACTTATGGTTCTGATAACCCCAAAAGATTAACTATTTCCTTATTTGTGAAATCTATACTAAATACAATCTGCACACAATATTGTCTTCATTGTGTTTTCAGTGTAAATGTTCATTTCTCCCGTGCCTGCGTGGTCCCTGCAGATCCCCCAGAGAAGCTGCAGCAGGTCTGTCCCACATGTCCCCTGCTGCTGTCCACAGACAACCCACAGGCCGTGAACACAGCGCAGGTCACCCTGGCATCCTACAGGAGACGCTCCACGCTGGGTGCAGGACTCGGGCTGAAGAAGATCACCAGAGCTGCGGCGCAGGTAAAAAAAAACACAGGACACACAGCTGTGAACTTTGATTAGAGAAGAAAGCTCCCAGGGCTAATTCCATCATTCACACAACAATGTGTTTATTGGAAAATAACACTGGAGATTAATCTCTGGGTGTAAATGAGCAGACGTTCGACTGCACCCCTGAGCTCCCGTGCACCAGATGAGAAGCTTTTACTGCTCCACAAAAACCATAATGATGCAAGAGGTTGCAGAGGATTACTGACGGCGACTCAGACGTGACTGTCTGGCCGGGCAAAGGAGAAACTGAATCGCTCACTTGGGGTCTGAAATAATCCTTGTATTGCTCCTCTTTGCCTCTGATTGTCCAGCTTAGGTAACTTATTTAATGCTCTAAATCCAAACTGACAATCATTAAGTTACAGCACGAAGCCTCGTCGCCTCCGTATCTGACTGCAAATGTGATCTTTGTGCTCATTTGTGCAATTTACACTTTCTCTCACCTTGTTATTTTTATATTTCAGGTGGTGCCGGAGAAAGCCAGTTTTGTGGAGTACACCGTCCAAGAGTGTCCAGAGGGAGTGACGGAGAGAGGCAGCTGCCGGGGACGCTCACCACTCTCTGACCCGGAGGTACGAGTCGACATCTAGTTAAAAATCAGACAAATAAACCTGGTTGTTGTTTGTTCATTAAGCTTCAGATGTTTATGAAACAAAAGTACAAAAAACAGTTGCATATAATTAAAGAAAAAGGCTAAATTAAGATAAATATATATACACAAACATATAAGTTATAAGTTTAACTTTTATTTAATAATATCAATCTCAAGTTATTTGATTTATTTAACTCATGTTGCTTATAAATTTCATTGAAAAACAAAAAGTCAACATTTCAGGCCTAATGAACTTTTTCAGTTTTGATTTCAAATCCATAAAGACGAACATGACAGAAAGACAAGAAGGCACAAAGGCTGAAATCAGTGAAATCATAGAACATCATTGTAGGCGGACCATTAATTTTAAAATAATAGATTGCAATGTCAGCATTCTGACACTGTTATGACATTAATTAATGTTGTTCTAGAATCACAAATAAACATCGATCCGCCAGCGTCTTGTTTACCGTCGCTGCAGCGGCTCCGGGAAGTGCTACTTGACGACATGACAGATTCATTTCTACTTTTAAATCTAAGAGCTGCAGTAATTGATTCTTTTATCAACGACTGCTGACACGTCTGCTCCTCCTTTTTAATTTGTACATTTCTTTCCCCCTCTCTGCTCTTTTCATTCTGCCCCTTTTATTAATCATATAAAAGAAATTAAAGAATAAAATGTTCTTCTCTCAGACGGCAGGTTTCTGTGCCGGATCTGTTCGAGGTGACATGAGTGTCCATCCTGAAGTCCAGGTGTCCTGTGAGATGTTCAAGCTACAGGTACGAGACACAGTTAGGAAACGTTCACCTTCTTCTATCTGAGCCACTTGAACCAAAATGGCTGCAGTCGTTACCTCCAGTCATGTAGGTTATGTTTTTGCCGTTTTCTGTTTGTTTGTTTGTTTGTTTGCTCGTTGGTTTGTTTGTCAACAGGATTAAGCCCCAAAACTCCTGAGCTGATTTCTCTGGAAATTTGTAGATGGATCAAGAAAGATCCCATTAAATTTTGGCGTGAATACGGAAAAAGGGGCGTCTCCAGGATTCTTTTAAATCAATGGTCGTTGTTTTCTCATTGTCATGATTTCCCATTCAATAATTCATGGTTCTAGATGTAAAAAAATCTGACATATTCAGGGGAGTAATATTTATGAGTGTGTGTCATTTGGTGCCGCTCTACTGACTGCTGTTCTTAAAGCAACGCTATGTAGCTTTTACAGAGCAACAGCGCCCCCTGCAGCCACACATGTGATTAATCTCTGTTGGGCTCCTCTCAATGTGTTGAGTGGAGCTCTGACTGAACGCTGGATATTACCCACGATCCTCTGCTTCCTGAACCAAAAGAGCTGCTGCTGTATCAAATCCACCAAACTCTGTTCAGAATTCTTCATATTGAAAAAGATTCCTGCTGAATATTGGAGATTTTTTGTATTTTGAACTGATCTAAAGTTCAGTTTAACTCTTCAACTTGCTGAACCTGATTCTGACAGTTGAAGCTGTGACTCTCAGTCAAATCAAATCATTTTTAAAGCTGCTAATTTAAGGTATAAAAGTTGCTGAGTGTTGCTTTAATCAAACCACAAAGTGACAACAAAACACACAATCAACACGTCCGAAAATATAAAACATGACAAACACGAAGAGTAAATAATATTTTAGCTGTCAACCACGTCCTTGTGTGATTTTTAACTCGCAGACCGGAAAATAGCAGCAGAGATTTCACTCTCATAGCTAATTAAAGAAAACAGCGTCTGTGCAAGAAGGAGAGAAATAATTGAACATTCATCTGAAATAAAAGCCGTGAGTCACACAGTGTAAAGTCGACAGTAAAGAGGAGACGCGCTGTGGGGCTGTAAGTTGATAATAAGCCACCGTGTGACCTACTTGTGATGAATGTTGTGCGTCTGAATGGAAGCTTCCAGTCGTATAATTATTCTGTCACATCTTCCACGTGCTCGTGTCTCAGAGTTTGTGTTGTGCTCGTGTGTGTGTTTTTAAATTGTACGACTCTTGTGCTATAATTATGTCGTCTTCTCACTTGTTTCTAGACTTGTGGCGTCTGATTTAAAACTGCATGAGTGAAACGCTTCTGTGCGACGGAGAGTTCAGGACATATTCTGGAAAATTCAGGAGGTTTCAAGAATAGTTTTGTAATATTACAAAAGTAAAGTAATGATTGAGAAGGCAGTCTATAGACTATAGAGTTGAAATTAGATGAGAAAAAAGTTGTAATTTTAAGAGAACAAAGATATAATTTAGCTAGAAAAAAGTAATACTACATGAAAAAAGTCAAAGATTAATGAGAATTCTTTACATTTTTTAATATATCTGGAATTAAGCAGTTTAAATGAAAAGAAAGTTGTAATATTACAAGAATAAAATCAGAAGAAGAACATTTCCACAAAAAAGACAATTTCCCCCAAGTTCTCTGGTTCTTTCTTTGGAATAGACATTTTTAAATTGCTGATACTTATGGTTCTGATAACCCCCAAAAAATTAACTAGTTCGTTATTTGTGAAATCTATATTCTCCACATTCCTCATTTTACTGCAGACAACAGGTTCATCTTCTGATTTTCTCCCTCTAACGTGACACATTAAACCTGAAACAAAAGGCATTATTCTTGTAAATTTACGACTTTATTCTAAAAATCTCGTTGTTTTTTCCTGTTAAGTGGCCCTGATACTCCATCTTACTTTTTCCAGCTTGTGGAGTGAGTGTAAAATCTCCTCTTTGTGTGACCTTGTGTGTTTGTGTGCAGAACGTAGACGTCCTCAGGCCGCTGCAGCCGCAGGGTCACGACCTCCCTCCGGACCCTGAGAGCCTAACCTTCGCTCCTCCGATCGATGACCCAGCAACTGATCCACAGCCCCTTCCCTCTGACCCGACATCGCACCCTGCTGTTCAACCAGCGCCGTTTAACCCCGCACCCATTGAGCCCGAGCCCTTTGACCCCTCGGTGGCGGTTAACCCGCTCACCTCCTCCTCCTCCTCCTCCAGCGAGTCGTCTGAAGGGTTGGTCGACCAGCAACAGCAACCAGCACCAGCTCCTGAGTCGTTCGCTTCCTCCTCTGAAGAGGTTGGTGGCCCCCTGGCGCTGCGTCCGCCCTTTGACTTCCACTACCAGCGGCGTGAGCGCAAGAGACGCCAGGCCTTGATGGAAACTTCCACCACGCACAGCCCCGTCTTCCTGTCTGATTTCCCCAGTGGCCGCTCTCCTTTCCGCTCCTGTCCCGGTCCCGCTCGATACACCACAGTTTAACCGACGCTGCTTAGGAAACCATTTGTTCATCTTTAATTTATCCACGGAGACGGTGCGGCAATAAACTGCTGCGCTCCCCGTCACTGCAGGCTTGTAATAATTTGTGCTAATGAGACGAATGCTAGCTCCTTCTTTTTCCCGTGGCCCTGAAATGACCTCTCTGCTGCAAATGGTACAAAGCAGACAAAACAGCCACGAGTTCAAACACATGTATTAGAAAATGGCTTCAAATAGTTGAACAATTTGAGTAAATCATTGTTTTAAAGAACTATAATACTTAAGCGGATCAATATTTAACAATTTGATTTTTCTTAGTTGCTTTATCAATTAGCTGAGTGAAGGGAAATGAATCTGAAGCTATTTTATTTTCAGTCATTTGAAGAAAAAAGTGCATAAACTATATTAATATAAATCTTTCACAAATGAGATGGCTTCCTACTTTTGTGTATTTTATATATTTCTAAATTGAGTATCTATGGATTGTGTAGAATTGTTCTGTACGAAGGAAACGAAGAACAGAAGCATGAATAAAAACATAGTATTTTACTTGGATCGAACTCCAAGAAGCACTCTTCATTTTTGTCTGTGAAACATTTTTTCAAGGTAAGAAATTCTTATAAATCAATTTCTGGAACTACAAAGTCCAAGTTCTACAATATTTTGTTGTCATGTCTCAGATTTAAAGGAAAATACTGGTATTGTATTTTACAAAGTGAGTCTTATTTTAATAGTTGTGGCCATTACACTGAGGTAAGTATAACATTTCACCCTCCGCAGTCATTACAGAGAAAGAGAACTTGAGCACTTGGCTGGGGACAGCTTTACAAAGAAGTTCAGTGGAAGTCTGGGTTTATTATCGGACTCTTCAGCCGAGCCGAGTCGGTGCCAAACTGCACTGAAGTGAAAGACAAGTGCAAACATCTGAAGCTTTAAAAGCTCACAGCGACTCAAAGTGAGCTTTGGTCAGCAAAGCAACCGGAGCAATTAGCAAGAGCAGAGCGAGAGGGAGGAGGATGTGAAGGACCCGTCTCTCATGTGGCTCTGTGTCGCACTGTGGAGGATCTGCAGTGAACCAGGCAGCAGCGACACAGAGCCACACATCAGAGGAGGAAACATGGAGAAGACGGAGCAAACTGATCAATATGCAGCAGCTAGTGTTGATTTAAAGGACGATTCAAACAGCAGAGTTCACATTCTAGGACAGATGGTTACAAAGATGAATGAAACAGGGCTGAAATGTCCGTCCTTTTAACAAAATGGAAGATGCTCTACATTAATATTCTGCTCGGATCCACTGCTCCGTTGTATTCTGGAAGGTTTCTGGGTGGGTCGGTAAAAAATTCCAAGGGCGACCTTCCCATTCAGGGGCCACTGGGGCCCAAGAAAATAGTAACAGTCAACTTTACAGATCCCACGCTGGAGAGCAGCATTAGAATGAAAATAGGCAATTAACAAATAAAAGTCAAATACAGAGAATGTGTAGATAATATACATCGTTCACTACAGACATGTGTGAAGTTAGCAGCCTAAAGCCAAATAACAACTTATATGTTTAAAACTGTTATCATGATGGATAACAACAATTAAATAAAAATGAAGTAATCATATCTAATTCCAAATACTCAATTTATGTTGTGTTTTTGTATCTGTGTATAAACTTTGTACATAGTTTTTTGGTTCCAACAGCACATTGAGTTATATAAATCAGATGTGTTATTTTATTGTTATTATTATTATTATTATTACATTGATCCTCCACCTATAATTAAATGTTAAATGTTGTGTTATAAATAAAGTTTTGCTCACTTGTCAAAGCAGTAGCACAGACCCGCTGGAGGCGACAGGGGGCGTGAGAGGCCCTGAATGGAAACTGACACGTCCCTGTATAAATTCCCTCTGAATGAATCCACCTTATTCACCACGTGTTGCTGAATGTGTCACGATCACGAATCATTAATACAACCTTCCCCTTCACCCCCTCCCCGCCCTATTAAAACGTCACACTTAAAACCTCCCTTTACTTCCATTGGTGTTGAAGTGTCAGAGTGTCCAGATTTCCCACGGGCCGTGAAGGCAGCGGCAGCAGTTTTAATTGGAGTCAGACTCTCAGCTCGAGGAGTGTTTTTTAAAAACCAGAGACAATGGAGTCATCCTCCTCCTGAGCAACCGGGACTAGTTACCCTCTGCAGAGACTAGTTGAGAGAAGTTAACCCACTTGTTTCCTGGAGCTGGAGCCATGTCTGTGGCGTGTCCGTCACTTTGAGGTAAGTGGAATAACAATCACCTGAAACGTTTCTGCGTCTGTTCGCTTGTTGGTTTATTTTGTGTGTCTCTTCTCTGTCACCTCAGCTTTGCTTTCACTCACAAACTTTCTAAACACGTTTCACTTTTACAAACAAACAAAGTTTCCTCTCTTTGTTTTTGTTTTTGAATTCTCTGTCAAACGCTCCAAACGTCTCCAACGTCAAACTTTTCCCGTTGAACCCAGACAGTGAAAACGTGTGATGACATGTTCGCACCAAAACCTGAGTCACCTCCAGACTCCTGGAGAGTGATTTTTCCAAACAGTCATCATCACTGAGGCTGTGTCACCGACTGACTTCACTGCGAGTAACTCTGAACTCTGCAGCTTCCTTGTTTTCTGTTCAAGGAAACTGGATCTTTAAGCTCACAGGACTCAAACACACACACACAGGAGTAGAAGGAACCATTTGAATATGGGTTTAAAACACTTAAAAACAGGAGTTGTGCAAGAAAATACAAACTTTTTCTAATCTAAACACCAGAAGTTTAAAAGACACTTTATATTATGATTTATAACAAATAAATGTGCAGGGAGGTGATTTCAAAGTGCTTTCAAAGGCAATTAAGATAATACAAATTTAAATGGGGTTTAAAACTGTAGAAATGAATAAGAAAATGCAGTTAAGACAAGAGTAGAGTAAATATTCCCTAGTGAATCTTAATAAAATGCTGCGACAAACATAAAAAGTAAAATAAAAGCACCTGGGAGTTAGTGCAGGTCTCAGGTTTGATATGGTTTTAGGAAAATATACACTAAAAAATGAACAGGACTCACTTAAATGTGGTTTTCAACACTTGAGTCGGTTTCAGATGTGTGGTTCATGCTGGTTCTCTGTCTTCTCTGTGTCCTTAGCTCATTTAAATACTTGTGCAACAGCAAGGTCATGCAAAATGCTCTCAAGGGGAATTAGGAGAATAAACACCAAACTAATAGAAAGACACATTTAAATAGGTTTTCATTCTGTAAATATAAATAGAATAAAGCAGTTAAAACAAGAGTAGTGCAAGATAAGAGTGAATATGTCTATATTCATCTCGATCAATTGGTCAATCTCCTGTTTTCTGGGAGTTTGTTCCAGATGTGTGTTGCATGCTGCTTCTCCATGTTTTCCATGTTCTTATTCACCATTAAAACAATCCAAACAGCATCTTAATACTTAATGTACACAAACATGTGCACGTGCAATTAAAAGCATCAAGAGATTATGCACAAAAAAAGGTAAAGAAAAACATTTCAATGGGATTTAAAACCATAAGATTCAATAGAATAAAGCTTTTAAAACGAGAATAGTGCAAGATAAGAGTTGATATTTCTAAGTTCATCTTATTAAAATGCAGTGAGTCACAGACATAGTGAACTGAAAGCAGCTGAGAGTTGCAGCAGGTTGTAGCAGAGACTAACATATAAAATTAAAAAACCAAAGAGTTGGAGCAGGTCTCATATTTTCTGGGAGTTAGTTCCAGATGTGTGGTGCATGCTGCTTCTCCATGTCCCTATTTGCCATTAAAAGAATCCACACAACAGGATCTTTGTACTCGTAGTACAGTGCAACAGTAAAGTCATTCAATGTGTTTTTAAGAAAATAAACAGTAAGAATGAAAACAAGAGTTGTGCAACACAAGTTTATTTTAATGGACGCCTGATTTAAAATAACTGCGAGCAGGCCTCGTGTTTTCTGGAGTTTGTTCCAGATGTGTGGTGCTTCTCCACGTTTAGCTCCGACTCTGTGGACACTGAGCCGACCTGGTCCCAGACGGCCTCAGATTAGAAATGTTCTTTTGCCACTAAACCACTTGGTTAAACCTGGTAGTTAGTTTTAAATATGCTCTCAATATAAATACGTTTTCTTCTTGTGTAGAGTCTCAGATTGGTCGTAGCGTGTTCACTTCTTGAGAAGGACAACAGTTCGTGCACAGATTTAGTCGCTGCAGCTCGGTTTTCCATTTGAAATGTGCTTGTCAGGCTCTTTTCACTCCCCTGCAGGGTTTGGCTTGAGTCTCTAATGATGGTTTCTCATAATCTCGCTTCAAAAGAAAAATATGACTGTCACTTCAGACTGTGCCACTTAATTGAAGAGGGACTGTTTGGGCGTATATTCATATTGAAGTGCTTATGGTTGAAGAGGCCACATTGGGCCCTTTTGTATTATGACAGTATGTGAAGGAGAAACTCAAATAACCTCCAGAGGGTTTGTGGTACATTAATATATTATGTACTGTAGTTTACATAGAAGAGAGCTCAAAATAAGTGAAGAAGAGTGATGATGTAAGGTGAAAAACTAAATTAGCTAAGAGCAGGACAATGCTGTGTCAGGTGTTTTGGGGAAAACAGAGATCCAATTAAAATATTAGACTTATGTGAAAAGTATACACACACACACACACCTGTGGGTTAGAATGACTGAAATCACAAATGATGCATAATTCCTCCTGATTTCTTTGCACAATCCAAAACCACTCCCTCCCAGCATCTCAGAGGTCGACACCAGGAACAAATGGAACATTTGATTATAAGAAGATTTGTTAAAAAGCATATTTTTCGGTGACGTATGATTCTTCCCACACGCGTCTCAAACACCACTGGGGGGAAAACACAATGTAAAACATGCTGACAGGTCAGAAAGAGAGCGAGTCTCGGGATGTAAGTCGTTATGAACATGGGGGGGGGATTGTTCCCAGACGTTGTGGTTCCTGCATCAGAAACAGCTGCACCCTTCAAAGAGGGCGATGCAGTCGACAAAAAAAAATCCTCTAGTCAGCTGAAGGTTTTCAGCCAAAAAGCACTTAGTCGGTGGGAGATGGCAGGAGGATAATAGACCTGTGGGTTGGAGGCGTTGTAGACGATGGAAAGAAAGACGAGTGGACAACAGGAATCAGAGGAAGAGATAGAATCAAACATCACAAAGTGGAACCTTGAACTTCAGTTTTCTGACCTTGTTGTGGGAATGAGCTTGAAACATCCCCTGCTAAAAGGTGTCAAAGCTAACCTGTGGTTTCTCTGGCTATAGTCGGCACTTTAGAACTCAGGTGAACATCATGTATTTGTGGCAGGATCAGGCGCGGATCCAGGATTTATTTTGTTGTTTCTATTACTTTCCTTTACATTGCATATACACTGATTTCCCAGGGAATAATTCATAGATTTTTTTTTTTTTAAACAGGTGCATTTAGGGAGGTGATATCTTGAAGTTTGAGCAATTTAGTGAAGCTTAACAACTATTGGGCGAGTTAACTATCAGGATGAGGAGACTAAGGAAAATCAGCAATGAAACAAGTGAATTTTATGCATTTTTGTTGCTAAAATGTTTCACCGATTATCTGAATCGTTGCCAGTTAAATATTTGTTAACTGGAAAGTCTCGAGATGCATTACCTTGAATATTTAAATCAGTTATATTCCCAATGAACTATTTTTTAATGGGATATATGGAGACATTTCATTTCACCTCATCGATTTTATCAATTGTACATTTTTGTCCGATCGCCGACAAGATTCACAGCAGCTTGATTTGCAGTTGGACATTACTGACCTGTAGAAAAGTGACGATTCACAGCTGCTTTCTCTCAAAACCACTCGACGGTGTTTTGTTTTTGCTCTAAAACTCACTGGACACATGACGGAAGAGCCGCTGAGTGTTTGCTCCTGTTCCCAGCTCCAGTTTCAAGATAAGACGGGGGGGTCAGAGAAAGTGTGGCAGGCTGAATCCTCACATTGTTCAGTGGAATTCATGCGTGGCAGCGTTTCAGTCTCTCCAGAGGACGTTCTGTGTACCTTTCTCCTTTCTTTTGAAAAGCTCGTTTTCCCTGCAGCGGGGCAGTTGACAGGGATCCATCATGTCGTACCTGCTGGGCTGACGGTCATGTCTGTGTCTGTGCACTGGGCACACGACAGGGAGCAGGTGCTTCATGTCCGCCAGAGGTAGGCTGTGTGTTCACAGTGTGTAACATGAAGGATAATGTAGTGGCGCTCTGAACTTTGTCATCGTGAAATTACTTGTCAGACTTTTCAGCATGAAATATAGGTAGTGGAACATTTGAAGTATCACAAGTATCTATAGTTTTCAGATTGTGTGGCTTCATATATTGTAGTAAAAGTATGGTAGGGGGCAATGTGGCCAAAAACAGAATTCATATCAGTCGATATAAATAATCGTCACGTTATTCTTTCTTTTCGAGTTTAAAGACTCATTTTTGCTCCAAGTTGGTTGCTCACACGATACATAAGCAATATATCAACATGCAGTATATTGAACTTTTATTTTTTGTTATGTATCACAATGGTTTTTATTGTTTTATCGCCCAGTCCGACGTCATAATATTTGATATGTTTGAAATATTTCATCAGTGCAGTTATTATCACACAATCAAGGAAAGTAAATTGGCAACTACATGTATTTTGATAATCGATAGTGTACAGTAGTAAATGTTTTAGCCAAAATGTCCTGGAGTTGTTGGCTCCAGCCTCAGTTGTGAATGTTTGCTGGTCCTGAATTTTCTCTTTGGATCAATAAAGTTATTTGTTAGAGCTGTTAACTCAACTTCTGCTTCAGCCAAACATCTGAATCTGCCAACTTGGGCTTTGGAACATTTAAAAAAACAAAGAAACCGTTCTGCTCTGCTTTCTTTGGTATATTTGAAGTGTGCGTCCGTATTGATGTGTTGTTTCTCTGCGTCAGTAACGTGACACCTCATTGGCCGACACGTGAATGAGGTCACAGCAGGAGGTCCCCTCTCACCGCGGTGTAAATATTTCATGACACGATTGAAACAACCTGTGAGAATAAAACAAACCTGACACTCAACGTCAACCACTAAGTGATTGTTTCCCTTTTTCCTGATCGCCTTGTTTGCACATTAGCGTCACATTTTAAAACATTCCTTGTATTTTTGTCCAAGTGTTGACACGACTCCACCAGTTATTTATATCTATAGAAAGCCCGTGAGGTTGAGTGGGTAGAGTTGACAAGTTGCAGCACTCTGTAGTAATTTGAGAGATTGCGAACAAGCCCCGTCAAGTCGGTGTTTACCACCGACATACGTTCCTCTGACGGAATTACACACTCTGCGTACACAGAGGTGATGAACTAGCCTGCAGGTTACTGGCACAATCAGATAACCAGATACCTGCTGGTCCAGTCTTAAGCACTTACACCGAAAGCCTCAAGAGAACTTGGCAGGAGCATGTGAGAAATGCATTTTGTTGCCAAACCACAAACGGGAACTTTGACTGGCTTAGGAAGATGTTTTCTGAAGTCACGATTATCTCCTCTTCATTTGCATTAAACTCTCCCGGGGTCATGAGGGGTGAACTTGGAAGTGTACGTTAGAATTGGGATCACTCCCAACATTTGGCGTGCTTATATAACAGCTGACCTGGCTTTTGGTCAATGGAGGTGGCAGCTTTAACGTCACATGTACCCGTGGTGAGCCGACGCATTGTTTCTCCCCCTAGAGGGCACTTTGACCAGACTTAGTTAATTCACACAAGTGGATTTCTCTGGATTGGCCGCAGCTGATCTACTATAATCTGTGGAGAAGGAGATGACGGTGGTTTGGTGTGAGTTTATTTGTTATTTTAATACATCATCATATTTACCCTCAGGAATTATCGAGATTTTATTGAATCCGAGAATTATTAACTCATCATGTTAAAACATATTTAATTATGCAGGTAGAATTTTTTTTTTTTTTTGAAAGGCGAGAATTATTTTCATTAAAACAAGTTTCCCTCCAGGCCGCCTTCCGCCAAGTGATTATTTCACGGAGTGTTGAGCAAATCGCCTTAGAGTTCATTGGAGCCACTTAAAGTGACTATAATTACCATTGAGGTCTGGCCTAATTGGAAGTGACACACACCATCAGGTGGCTCACAAATCTGTTCCCGGTGGCTGAGAGGTAGAGACATGACAACACTCGGCCAAACACACTAACCTCGCTAACCTCGCTGACCACGCTCTCTTTGTCCATTTCTGCTCGCTCACGACCGGGTGTTAATCTGTGCTCGTCCAAACAAAACGTCTCTCACTCCCGGCACCCGACCGCTAAGGTCGACGTGAACGCTGAGCGGATTAAGTCCTTTTTTGTTTTGCTGTTGCCGCAAGTTAGCAGAGCGCCGGGGAGAAGGGCCGGCAGATCCATGGGAGCCGCGTTTTCTTTATTCTCCTAGAGATAGTGGACACACCAGCGGCCGCGTGCGTTATGTGTGTCCACACGAAGGCGGAGAAGGTAAAGGACGTTGAGCTGAAAGAGAGGCCTGAGATGTCCGTCGTGTCAAAGTGTCTCGAGTGCATCAGAATGGGGAGAGGCAGCAGGTACGTGAGGCCCGAGAGTCAGAGCGGAACGAATCTTCTACCTCGATGTCAGGGAGCATCTCAATCAAGACGCTGTTTGTGTCAATCTTTAAAAAGTCCTAAGTCCCATCTGTCCCTGTGCTTTTCAACATGGTCTCATAATTACATTTTTAAACAGCTAGTTTGCTTGATTGTCAGCAGAATTATGCAAAAAGGATTTTAACGAAACTTAGAAAGAACCTATCAAATTTTGGGTTTGCACGATTGTTGTTTTTATTTTATTTTTTGCATTTCTGCACATTTCCCGGGGAATAATTCATGGGTGTTCATTCAAAATCAGGCATGGGAGTCTGTGTGCGTGCGTGCGTGCGTGCGTGTGTGTGCGTATGTGTGTGTACTTTGGTGCAGACGTTAATTAAGGAGGCTTTCTTCAGCTGGATCTGGACGAAGGGGGCGGGTCCAGGAACTCACCATCACTTTCTTGAACTTTGCATGATAGGGCTCTTAGCGGAGTTACACACGCCACTTCCTGTTGAATTACAAAGAGTTTGTTTCAACCACATTTCTTTTACAAGAGGAGCAGCTGAGATAAATACTTTTAATCTTTGCCACCAAACTGTGTAAATGGAGAGGAGGAACATTTTGAAAGCTGTGAGTTCAGGCAGCACAGCATCAGCAAGACGAATGCACGACACGGGCAGGAGAACAGATTCCTGTAAATACTGCGTTTGTTTGTGTCACTCTCTGGGAGGGGCAGACCTTCATGCAACCTTGAACCAGCAATTACCCAAAGCTTTGGTTTGGGGTTTTTAGGGGGAATTCAGGAGACAGACCGAGAGGAAGTGGTGACTGTCGAGGGAACACGGGTCATTAATCTGTGATTATTCAAATGAAAATAAATGCTGGCAAATATATCTGAATATCTTCGAAACCAAAAGTATTATTTAAAAGAAATAGAGATTGGATTCTGTGAACTTGCATAACTTCTTCCTAGGTCTGAATCATAGAATGTGTATAAATATATATGGATAAAATGGTCACTGCTTCCTCTCACTTTCCAGAAATGAAGCCAAAATAGCAAGGTCCCGCCGATTCACACGCTCGAACAATCATGCGTCAGTTTCTGTCTGATAAGCACTTCCTTAAATGACAGGAACCGTCTTTGAGGAAACTAAAAGTTTGTCCACTAACATGGAGGAGGTAGGATTTTATAACCTTTACTGATAAAACCCATAGAGATGCTTTGGCTTCACTTTTTTGGGGTTAGTCATGTTGTTCAGTTTTATGTTGTCTGTGGTCCGAATACAGAGAAGTAGAGTGTTGTTATTCTTATATTTAAGATCACTCAACCAAAGTAAAGTACCTTAAGTATTCAAATTTAGTTTGAATGTTTACCTTTTTAGATTTTCCATCATTCTTAGGATTCACATATCTTACTTCACAGATCCTGTAGATGAGGAATCCTGTGCGTTCATGCACGACTGGGTTAGTTTTACTCACGATGCAATGTTTCACTCAAGTTTCCGATTTGTTTTCATTACTGCTGGTTTGACGCTGACGAAGAGGGACGGTCATATGTTCTGTGGAAGGGTGTGGAGCGTCCCACCACAGACGCATCTGAGTTTACTTAGCGTTCATGGTTTAAGTAAAGCACACGATTTCATTGCAGGGTATATGTGGAGTTTTTAGGCCTCAGCGCTCACGACGCACAGGAAATGCGCCGTCTTATTTGGGATTTTTATAGTTCTTGTGTGTGTGTGTGTGTGTGTGTGTGTGTGTGTGTGTGTGTGTGTGTGTGTGTGTGTGTGTGTGTGTGTGTGTGTGTGTGTGTGTGTGTGTGTGTGTGTGTGTGTGTGTGTGTGTGTGTGTGTGTGTGTGTGTGTGTGTGTGTGTGTGTGTGTGTGTGTGTTACAGTTTTCTGAGCATTACACATGAAAACCACAGTCTGCATTTTGTACTTTTAGGATGAAACATCGCCACGACAAGTAGATTGTTGTTAATATAATTACACAATACATTAATTAGTGATTTAAGAAGATTCCAGTTTTTCGAATGTGAGCATTTTATACTTTTACCTGAAACAACATTGATCTATTTTTAACTGCAGTTTAGACCAAATGAGCAGTTGTAAGACATCACCTCAACCTACATAACTGGATTTTTAGTAATGTTGCTCTGCATGTATCTCAGAACTTGTAGGGGACTCTTTCATCTATGTCTCCAAAATTAAATTTTAGATGGATTAGAAAAGAATCTGTAATTACAGATGTGGAAATCGAGATGGTTTTCAGTGCTTTAAATCTTCACCCCTCCCGATCATCTGTAGCTTTGGCAAAACTGCAATTATTGGTTAATCATTCTATTAGTTAATCAATGGAAAACAATGAGCAACTGATTTGATCATCGTTCAATTGTGTTGAGTCGAAAAAGAACATATACATAAGTTTCTCATAAGTTTTTCTTTGTGATTTATGATCGTAAACCTAATATTTTTGGGTTTTGGACTTTTTATCAGACAAAACAAGACATTTAAAGACACAACAAGAAACATTTTATGGAGCAGATGATACAATAATCTGTGTTCCTGTGCAGCTGCGTCGACAGAGTTGGAGATTAGAGTTCACCGTCACTCGACCTCTCACATAGATTCCTGTTCCCTGCAGGATGGAGTCGTCGTGTCTGGACCTGGCTCTGGAGGGGGAGCGGCTCTGTAAGACCGGTGACTATCGGGCCGGCGTGTCTTTCTTCGAGTCGGCCATCCAGGTGGGAACCGAGGACCTTCAAATCCTCAGCGCCATCTACAGCCAGCTGGGAAATGCCTACTTTCACCTACAGGACTATAACAAAGCCCTGGAGTACCATCGGCACGACCTCACACTCACCAGGTAGTTTCACTGTTTGGATCGAAACGTGTTCCGAAACCATGTTCCAACCTCCGTCCATTGTTTTAAACACAATATCTCAAGAACGCCTTGAGGGAATTTCTTCAGATTTGGTTCAAATGTTCAGTTGGATTCAAAGATGAAGTGATTTGAGTTGGGAGGTCAAAGGTCACAGTGGTCTCACTGGCCTCTGTAAGACATTAGATTGACTTTTTAACGAGGGTTTGGGTTCGTGCACATAAGTTTTATCGGCTTCCAACAGAAGTAATTAAAGATTAATTTCAAACAATATTCTGAACAGATGTTAAAACTTTTTTTAATCACGATTTCCCCCCCTCCATGATTAAATTGCTCAACTCGACTCCACAATATTTCTGCCTGCAGATGTAAATTACTTTCTTGCCTCTTGTGTCTTCGCACTAACACACTCCAGTAATCTTCCAATATTCCAGTCTAATTATTTCCTAATGTTTTTTGTTTTTTTTCCCCTTGCAATCCCAGAACGATTGGAGATGAACTCGGCGAGGCCAAAGCCAGCGGTAACCTTGGGAACACATTAAAGCTTTTAGGACGTTATGAGGAAGCGGTGGTTTGTTGCCAAAGACATTTGGAAATTACAAAAGCCATATATGATAAGGTGGGTTTTATTCTACTGATATTATATTGAATTACATTCCTTCAATCCTAGAAAACAGAGAATGAAAGATTTTTCACTTTTCTGTTAATATAATTTCAGTCTGTGGCTCAATGACTTAGCTAAATATAAATATATATGAATTTGTTAAACCACGTAACGTTCCGCACGGCCACAGAAAACTCTGTGCACGATATGTGCACGATGACGGCCGAGCCTCGGCATACCGACATCTAGAATAGTTTTCCAGCACCCCCGATGCAAACAAGCAGGTCTGGTGTCTGTCGGTGTATTTTAAGTATGTAATTACAACCGTGGTCAGTGTGGTTTCCATCTGTGAAAACCCGGTGTGCGTGCTGTAGGTTGGGCAGGCTCGGGCGCTGTATAATTTCGGGAACGTTTACCACGCCAAGGGAAAGAGCATCTGCTGGACTGGAGCCGAGCCAGGAGAGTTCCCAGAGGAGGCCAGGATCGCCCTGAGGAAAGCTGCACAGTACTACGAGTGAGTTCATACCCATGTTGACTTCTAAATGTTGAGTGTGGTGGTTTGCTTTTATTTGGGAAGCTCTTGGGTTTGCGACGGGGTACGTTATCATGCAGGATGTTCCCGTTATCCATCCATCCATTGTCTTATGCTTATCTGGGCTTGGGTCCCAGAAGTAGTCACGCCAGACGTCTTTCCAGCACCTCCTGGGGCATCCAGAGGCGTTCTTGGCCCGGCTGGGATATATAATCCCTCCAGCAAGTTCTGGGTCTACCCTGGGGTCTCCTCCCGGTTGGGCACTCTACCATCTACGTGATTCTGTAGGATTTAAGAACGATCAGACTCACTGTTCTCAGTGAAGCTGTGTCCACAGTCTCAGTGCTGTTCTTGGCTCACAGGGGTTGAACTAAGTGGAAATCCACCATGACGTCACCCATTGGTTTGTGAACAGCCTCAAATTTACAAGGTTTTCTTTTTAAACCAGAAGAAACCATATTTGAAGGACGATTCAGGCATTTCCACTGTCTTATGAGTGGAAGCCAATGTGGTCTTCTTTATTAATCATCCATCTGCCTTGGGGTTAAAGCTGTATTCTGAGATGTGCCATCTGAATCTGGCCATCCTAATCTCTCCTTATTTTCCCTCCACCATTCTAAGGAAACTTTAGAAACTGTGTGTGTGAAGATCTCAGGAGATCAGCAGTTAAAGAAACACTAAACCCATCCTGTCCGCCTACTTGTTTTTCTGGAACTTGTAACCATGTATTAAAGTCTCAATGGCTGGAGTTGCTCATGTTGTCATGAAGCTGGTCCAGTTGTCATCATTTAAAAATAAAGAGAAAACACAAATGCAACCAAATACATAGAACTTGAATTTTAGAAAATAAACATTTTTAAAGTTATATTTAAATGTAAATGCACAACTTTTCAGCATTCTTTATTCTGGCCTGGAAAATCCTCCTGAAAATGTTGACATTTATTCAAATGTTATTTTTCCCCCACAAAGAGCGAACCTGTGCCTGGTGAAGGGTTTGGGCGATCAAGCAGCTCAGGGTCGAACCTATGGGAACCTTGGAAATACTTACTATCTGCTGGGCGACTTTGAAAATGCAGTGGCTGCACATGAGAAGGTGGGTGGCCGACGTCTCGTGACAGACAAAATTAATGTAGCTTCACTCTCACGCCATATTTTCTATTTCTAATGTTTCTTTCTCGTGTCCTGTCTTGATTAACTGTTAATATCTGATCTAAATAACATGCACATTCTGTTTTTTCATGTTTTGCAGCGGCTGCTCGTCGCTAAAGAGTTTGGGGATAAGTCAGCTGAGAGGAGGGCCCATTGTAACCTCGGCAACGCCCACATTTTCCTCAGTCAGTTTGAAGTGGCGGCCGGTCATTACAAGTGAGTCTCCCTTATCTCACCCTGGTTATTTGGAGGTGATGCTTTCTGTCTTCTTTGGACAGTAAAAAGCTTAATTTACTTACATTCATGAATTTACAAGCATAGATCAGTTGCAGAGATCAGATTAAATCCAAATGATCTGCACTGAGAACTTGATGCATCGTCCCAGCTGAGTTCTGTTGGAAACTGTTTACTTTAATTTACAAATTTAAGGTTTCTAAGCAGCATATCAACATTTAGTCAAAGGGTTAATACAGACATATACATGCTCGTAAATACATTGTAGTGTGTTGCAAACCATTTTGTAACTATACTGCTTTAAAATGCTTATTTGAAATAAACTTTAAATTACTGCTTTGGTTACACAAATGAGACAAATAAAGTTTTGAGTACAATGCAGTCATTCAAAACACCCTCAGACTCGTGTGCAGATTTTCCGTTGCTCACAACCACTCACTCATTAAGTCCAGCAGTCTTTAATCCCTTCGCTCCGGCCCCTGGAAAGCGACACAGAGCAGATCACTATCATTCCTCGGCACCCACCCTCCACATTCTTTGACCTTCCTCCTCCTCTGTTCTGCCCCCAGGAGGACGCTGCAGCTGGCCAGGCTTCTGAAGGACCGAGCCGTGGAGGCCCAGGCCTGTTACAGTCTGGGCAACACCTACACGCTGCTGCAGGACTATGAGAGAGCCATTGATTACCACCTCAAGCATCTGGTCATCGCTCAGGACCTCAGCGACAGGTATCCGCTGTAAAAGAAGCTGCTCTCCTGCCAAGTTAGCCTTTGAGGAATAATGGGCGTGGGCAGTTTGAATGTGGGCGGTCCCCGAACGAAGCATTTGCTGAAATGTGGGTGGATACTAAACACACAAGACACTGAAAAGAAGGGAAAGTCACAAGGAAACCACTGACAGAATTTAATGTTTTTGGAAAAGCATGAACATTTAAGGAAATCTGTGCATATTCGTCATTAAAACAAGACTTTCTATGTACAAATTGTACTTTTCATGCAAAATATTTGATCAGTACATGAAACATGATTTGAAAATTAAACATCTGATCCACTTCAATTAACTCCGACATTAAAACGCTGCCAACAGCAAGCAGATGTAGTCAGTTATGATGTTAGCACCGAACCAAGTACAAGATAAAAAGATGAAAGTCAACACAACAACACAGATGAAGTCATCATATAAAGGCTTCTCCTTTTCTACAGCTCTGCTAACGAAGCAATCTGCAAAGATCTAGTGTTATAGTGTCTCTATAAACTTGCACAGCTTTATTATTGTCATGTAAAATGCTGAATTATTTCTGGACCAAATTTCATTCAAGCCCATTCATGTCTAAAATGCAGACTAATATATTATTATAACATATTTTGCAAAGAAATTAATTATTCTGTTTTGGAAACATGGCTCTCCTCTGACTTTTAAGATGTTTTTGGACCAAATATGTGTTTATATAAAAAAAAACAATAACATTTAGAGAAATGAACTCCTGAAAAACACAATCATGAACATTTGATTATTTTCTTGCTTGGAGAACTTGTTCAAATATTATCAGTGAGGTACTTGAGGAAAGTTTTGAATCAATTGGAACACACCATGAATGACAATATGCCATTTACAACTGAAGTGTTTTTTTAATACTATATTTATATGAATAAAAGTAAAAGTAAAAGTAAAAAAGCCAGACTCTTTGTGGAAGTAGAAGTCTCCCTTTGCTCCTCCATTTTCTCTTTCACTTCTTCTAATGGGAAGAAAAGAGAGTTCTTTGAAATCATGAGATTACTCTGGCAAATAATGATGTGGCGTTTTGATCATTGTGAAATGTGTGATTGTGATATGTAGTGGTTCGAGGAACTTCCTCCCCGTTGTTGCGTAATCCCTGTTGAGTCTGCTCAGCCAGTTTTCCTGTGTGTCACTGCAGAGTTGGTGAAGGAAGAGCGTACTGGAGTCTAGGAAATGCCCACACCGCCCTGGGGAATCATGAGCAAGCCATGTACTTTGCTGAGAAACATCTGGAAATTGCCAAAGAGGTGAATGTTTACTTTTTCACCTCCTCCCTCCAAGTCCAATGAGTAGCTACCGTCAGTCCACAGCCCCATCTACTGGTTGAATGCAGCAACAATGCTTGAGACTATGAATTAAGCTTCTCATATGGATACATGCATTCATATTTATTATGGACAGAGAAGTTGCAAAACCAGTGCAAAAAAGATTTACACTGTCCAATATTATGATTTTTCTTTGTTTTGATAAAAAGACGGGAGACAAAAGCGGCGAGGTCACAGCCAGGATGAACCTGTCGGACCTGCGGCTGGTTGTAGGCCTGAAGTCCAACTCTAACATCCATCCCAACATCTTCCGCAGCACAAACACTAATAACTCCCCTCTGCCAGTAAGCTACCAGGGTTACTCCAACCTCCAAGGTAAGTCACCGCTCCTCAGAATACAGCGACAGACAAATCCTTTTAGGAACGTGTGTCAAAACAAAACCTCTCCGTCTTTGTCTCAGGGATGAATTCTCCGTTGAGGAGGAGAGGAAGTGTAGAGAACCTGATGCTGAGTCAAAGTCCTGACAAAAATCAACCTGCAGACTCCCCAGCAAAGCCGGTACGTTAGTGTGTAACCTTACTGCACGAGGCAGAAACACACACAGTGTCAAGTGTCTAATGTTTTCTAACTCGGTGGATGTTTGGTCAAACTGATTTCAAAACCTCTTGACTTAATTTAATGCTTCACCTATTTACTTTGCACATGCAAGTCCAGACCTTGTAATGTTAAAGAAAGAAAGCAATTATCCTGGTTCTGCATATTGTGGATTTGTCCTGGACTTGTGTAATCCTGCTGACAAACAAACAAATGTAAAGG
Organism: Hippoglossus stenolepis; assembly: GCF_022539355.2. Lineage (NCBI taxonomy): Eukaryota > Metazoa > Chordata > Actinopteri > Pleuronectiformes > Pleuronectidae > Hippoglossus > Hippoglossus stenolepis. Next base: position 5,727,644 of record NC_061496.1, read on the forward strand.
GGATAATTAATTTCCCTGAGAACCTGTTCAACCTTTAACGGTAAACATGGAAAAACAAGACCTGTGACATTTAATTATATCTGTGTGTGCACCTTCTTGACTGTACAGGGCTCGGAGGAGGATACGTTTCCCGGCTCTTCAAAAAACAACACCATCAAAGCTTCCACTAAACTCTTCCTCTTCCACCGGCTGAAAAGCAAGAAGCACAAGAGCAACAAATCACCTCCTAAAGACCAACGTGAAAACTGCAGCGAGCAGACGGCTGCAGAGCAGGAAACGCCGGCGTCCATCAAGGTATTTGTAAAGGCGTTACCCTGCCCACTCAAAACATCCCTGGAAAAAAACCACGAGGATTAACGATGATTCACACTCGAGTAAAAGTTTAAAAAGCGAGACCACAGCGAGACTGTGGGAAAAAATAACGCTGACTGGAAATGTGTGACCTTTTGTTTCTGACTCATAAGTTGCTCAAAGCAAAGGTGAGTCAGGTTAAAAATTAATTAACTTCCAAGGCAGACAGCTGAACTTTGTTTGTTTTTAAGAATATTTGCAGTCACGTGAAAAGTTATTTTATTGTTATTGGTCTGAATCCAACTGAACCATGTCTTTGAATCTTTGTGAAAAAACAACACTTTTTAATAGTTTGGACATTTGGACCAATTGTGGGAAGTTGAGACCGAATCAAACTAATAGAAGAAGAGGAAGCACAAGCGGTTTTCTTCTCGTTTTCTCCTCTGATTTCTCCTTCATTCATTTTCTCAGTTCCATTCAAACTAAAAGAAGACGCACGTCTGTCTACAAACCATCAATGTCAAGTATAGGTGGACATAGCGCTTCTCGAAATTGTGAAGTCAAACCAATACTAACTGCATCAAATCTTCAAGCATAAGTGGATGTAATGGGATTATTCAGTAGTAAAATAAAAATAGACAGAAAACAAAATACTTATGTTGATGAGGATTGTGTCACATGTCCTCACTTTGTTTTTTTTCTATGTAATTCACACTACAGGCAGGATCGCGGGACACCATCGGCGAGGACGGCTTCTTCGACCTCCTGTCTCGTTTCCAGGGCAGCCGAATGGACGACCAAAGGTGCTCTCTCCTGGATGGCCAGAGCCATCTCCCCGCCCATTCCTCTCCCTCCTCCACCCCACCTGTAGCTGAAAGGAAATGTGAGTCAGCCCCTCCTGCTTTCATCTGTCTTCACACCATCATTCACATTTTCTGATGAATCCAAAATGATCCGGTGGAAAGACGTAAAAGAAACTCTACCACATGAAGGTCTCTTCTCAGTTTACCTCATGGTGTGAATGCAGCTTGTCCACAAGTGCGTCCTTGGATATTAAATGTTGAGTATCACTCACTCCTCCGAGCTTTGAGAGTTTAAAAGGTTTCAATGGACCTTTTGACACTTTTTGTCCAACATGAAAACAAGCTTTTCAGTGTTTGTGCTCGATGGACGACATTTTACAGCCATTTTTCCAGTTTGAGGGAAGTGCTTGATTCTCAAAATGTGCATTTTCGACCCAGGGTTTCCTCAAGTTTCATAAAACAGAAAACTGGGGAAAAATGTATCCATCTACCACCGAATTCACGTAAAATGCAGATTAGAGAATCAAAAGCACGACTCGCCGTTCCCTTCACAAGCCACAAAATAACAATTCTCTTGATTTCCAGCTATTTCGGCACGCGATCCACCATTGCAGGATCCTGGTCATTTCCTGGAGCTGCTGGCCAGCTCCCAGGCCCGTCGTCTGGACGACCAGCGAGTCAGCCTGAGCCATTTTCCTGGCTTACGTCTCAGCACCTGCAGCCCGCCGCGTACACCCTCCACCTCCAGCGCAGAACAGGTCCCCACACAAGGTGATGGAGTGATGGAAGTTACATCAAGATTAAATGTCAAGATACGTGCGTAGAGATTAATGCTTCCCCCCCCCCCTCCTCTCCCAGCCCCCTCCTCCAGCACAGATACCCCTCAGACACCCTCCCTCTACAGTCGACTCGAGGCGAGTGCTGAGCAGCCTGAGGGGGACGACGTCTTCTTCGACATGCTAGTTAAGTGCCAGGTGAGAAAAAGAAATCTATTCATGCAAAAAAAATTTGAAAAGTGGCATTTTCAGACAGTCGGTTTATTGAAAATGGAGGCTTCTTGTTTTCACTTTATTCCAATAAGAAGAGCAGATACAGTTTAAGTGAAGTTAACAGGGTTGAATGTTAGAATTTTACCTCCTAATTAAGAACATTATATTTAACGTTTCTTCTGCTTTAACATTAGTTGTTTGGGTTTTGGCAGCATGCAGAGTTTGTGATGTCTCGGTGTTGTAGATCTTTCTCAATGATGCAGATATTAGGACGCTGTAATAAAACTACAAAACAAGACCAACGTTGAACTAATAACTAATCAAATTGGTCTGAATTGATCTTTTGGTTGTGGGAAAGACGATGGACACCGACTGTCTCTGTAGTTTGTGGCATTTCCACAGTTTTTTCTAATCTGCGACTTCACCTTTTCTTAAATTATGGGGAAGGGGAAGTAATTCTAGGACTCTGATATTCCTTCACATCTGTCGCTCTCGACATTATGGTCTCAAAAAGTCTTTAAATAATATGACCCTGCGGAAACACTGGTTAAATATTTAATTTGGTCTTGATTTATTATTAGGAAAATTTATTCTCCCTGAACTGTGTGCTTCACTGTGATAGTTCTGATCTAATGTGCACTGACTAAAATACTTCAATTTACATTTATCCCAGAATTTAATTTAATGGAAGTGAATTCGAATTAAGTTTCCTCCACATCTGATAACATGGAGTTCACCTTTCTACACTGTCTGTGTCAGGCCTACAGTGACCCATACTCTTGTGATGTTTCAGGGGTCCAGACTTAACGACCAGAGGTGCGCTGCTCCACCTTCTCCTCCACCTTCTGCTCCATCTTCTTCATCTAAGGGCCCAACGGTTCCAGACGAGGATTTTTTCAGCCTCATCCTGCGTTCCCAGTCCAACAGGATGGAGGAGCAGCGAGTCCAGCCGCCACCTGGCATTACCCAATCCAAACTAGACTGACCCCATGCAGCGATTTGGGATGTTATCTCAGGACCCCGTATGAAGTAACCAAGCTTTTTTTGTTTTTTTTGTAACCACATGACCCTTGATTCCTGCCTTTTGGAGCGGTCCTGACAACATTCACATGAGGATGCCAAGAATACAAGTGACGTTACGAGGAATTAAGGTGTCAAATAATACAGAACTGGTCATTGTGACTGTGAAATCAAGGGAAATGTAGCTTTTCAGGCTTTCTTTAAGAAATAACAGGGCTTTTAATCAGACACTTGGGGACCAGTGATGTCCGTCTGCTCTGGAGGCTTGCATCAAGTCGCTCGTACAAACCGTGGGTCGTTCATGTGCTTTAAGGATATAAGCCAAACTGAAGGAATTTCTGTTTTACGTTGGACGAGAGACATTCTATGGATGGAGGGATCCATCCCAGAGACTCTGCAGTGAAGCCAAGTGGAACATCTTGATCTTAATTGACCTCTGACCTCTCCAACAACTCGTTAGAGGGTGAAGTGACAGAACTTCAGGGAATTAAAGGTTCACGTCCATCCTTACTGCTCCACTCCTGACCAGTGGAGCCATTTATAGGAGCCACTTCTCGATATTGCTTTTAAAGACTTTAACAAGGACAGTTTTATTGTTCAAGGTTGTATGAGTGGAGCATCATTGCCATGAAGTGAAATGGGATTTTTCTTCTATGTAACAGGATTTTACAGATGATTAACTAGTGAGTTAAAGAAATGTTATTTTAGCCTTTATACTGATACGTTCTCCTGATAATGGAGAAATAAAATCTCATGAATTTACATTAGATTTTATTTAACCTTGATTCATTGGGTTCAGCGTACAACATTTTCATACTTCAGAAATCAATTTCATTGTCAATCTTTTTTTCATCTTCATATCGGTATAAATAAGTGTATTTACAAAGTCTTCTCCACATCAGTGCATCATATAATCATCACCTGAGCAAACCTGGAGCAGGAAGAAAATATTTAAGACTTCCTCAGTGCAAATTAGTAGTTTGGTTTAGTGTCTTCACATTAAATGTCCGTCTACGCCTCTGACGTCAGCCTCTCCTGATGCTTCCTGCACCTGAAAGAAGAAAGTGGCTAATGTAAGATTGTTTTAACCATCGACTTCATAGAGTAAACAACGATCCAAGCAAACTAAAACTGATCAGATCACTCATCGGTACCAAAGAAATGACAGTAATAATTGTGAGAGCCTCTTAATGTTCTCAGGATCAACAGTGAGTGGACGTCTGATCTTACCTGTTCATGCAGCAGTTCAAGAAGCAGTCGTTTGTCTTGTTGAGTCTGTACACGCCAGAGTTTGGCAAATCTTCACACATTGACAAGAACCTCTGCAGCTCAGATGTCGGGATTCCACTCTGCTGCTGTTGCTAAATGAAACGGAAAGAAATTCACAATTTAGGTATAAAAATGTTTCTTTGTCGGTAGGATTATGCAAAAAGAACAGATTTCCACAAAGCTTGGTGGAAGGATGGAACACGGGCCAAGAGAAGCAGAAATTAAATTGTGGTTTATTCAGGAATTTCTTTGTTCATCGTACAGGATTTTGACATTTTCAATTTACAAGGAAATAATAATAGATCGTGATTGGAAATTGGAAGGAGACTGTTGGGCCTGGGCCGATGGGAGTGCCACTCCAGTTCAGATTGTAAATCAGTGGACGGTGGATATCCGGGCAAAGACGAGCCAAGTTTTCAATGAGTTCTGCCTCTTGTGCTCACATCAACTGTTTATCCGGAGGCAACCAAAGCCTGCTCAGACATGATTCATCAAACTAGAAATGGAAACCAGAGCCCGTCCAGCCCCAAAATCTTGTCCTTCTCTTACTTATTCTGCAGTTTGATCTCTGCATTACAATAAATTTCTGAAAACTCATTCCTAACCAAGTACAGAGATTAAACATAACCCATAATACAGCGTGATTAACAGTTACCTTGATTGTGTCGTAGGTGTCGGTGATGATTGTAATGAACAGGCTGAGGATCATGTAGATGAAGAGCGAGACGAAGGTGTAGAGGTAGACTCGGCTGTAAATCCACACCAGGCTGCTCTTCTGCCTCATGTCCTTAAAGGTGGGAAACATGTCGTCTCCGTTGATCAGAGAGAACAGACACTCCGACACTGTGTTCAAGGTCCGGAACTAAAACAAAAAAAGAGGATGTGATCATTATTTATATTATTTGTCCTCATGATTGCAGAGATTGGGACTAAGTGTTCTCAGGTCTGGCTTCAGTTAAGTCGTGCAAACTTTTCTTAGTGTTACGTAAACACACTTGCCTTCTCGTGATATGGTCCAAGGACGATCCAGCCGCACAGACAGTAACTGAGGTAGATGATTCCAGCGCAGCAGATGAAACGGATAACGTTTGGGAAAGCTGCCCTGAGCGTCAGGATGAGGATCTGAAAACAGCCAGTGAACACATGGTGACAGATCTGAAAAAATGTGCACTGAGGACGAGTATCAGGAAAACACACCGAAGATTATCTTTTTCTCTTTGAGCACACGGTCAAGCTAAACATGAAGCTAAAGGCAATCATCAAGAAAGAGCCTTAAATAATCCCCCCCAAGGGATTTTAAATATAAACTTATGATGCCAAAGACTTCATGATTTTAAGTGCAGAGAATATTACATGTTCCCATGTCCTGTTTGTGTTTTTTAAATCTAAATCATGTTACACTGATAAAACTTTACCTTCTAAATAAGACGTGTGTGTGTGTTGAAATAGAGGCTGATCTATTTTTGCACAATGGGGAAAAAACATTTAGCAGCATGCACTAAGAGCCAGAGTCTAAGTTTTAACAAAAATAGCTATAAGAACAAAAACTTGCATCATATAGGCTTTGTGTGTTAAGCGATGTTGAATTATTGCAGGATGAACTAATCTGGCTTTACATTGTACTTCCTGAAGTAGCCCATGTAGCGGATGACCCCGATCCAGACGAACATGGTGCCTGTGCCGAGAAGGATGCTGCAAACATCATAGCTTGTGAGGACCTGGAAAAAAATGAGATTATCTGTCTGATTAAAGGAATATATTAGCATTCACACTGTATACAGCCGCTAACAGGGTTAGTAAAGCAATGAAAGGCTGTAATTGACATCATGAAACTGACAGAACCATGAATCTGTCTCATTACCTTCGTCTGGATCTCCATCTTCAGAATGGAGCCAATGATGGTCAGTGTGTCGCTGACAATGATCAGGATGTACCAACCGTTCACAAACTCCAACCTGTCCGACATTGGGACTTTTTGATTGCAGTACAACGAGTACTCCTGTTTAAACAAAATACAGGTCATACTAAACAACTTATCACTAATGTTTTTGTGTGCATGGATGCGTCATTTGAAAGGATGTTTTGAGGCTTTTAGTTGCAATGGTTAAGCTTAGAGCAAGAGGCTAGGGAATGATAGATGTACTGTCTGTTTTATGTCGAAATTTGTGTCTGACAACATGATGGGAGGAATTCCTATGATACTGTTTGTATCTGACAATTACACCTGTTCTTAGGTCTGTATGATTATTACGTGGGACAACAAAAATACTCAGTTTACTCACCAGCTGCAGCTGAATCCCATTGATCACCGAGCGTGTGCAGAGTGTGAAGGAGGTGACGCACGTTATAATGATGAGGCAGTCAAACAGCACAGTCAGGTAAATGCTTTTAGCAGCTGAGGGAACAGACATAAATTAACCCATATGAATGGACAGAAAAACATCGTCAAACACATTTAACGTCCAGCACAGATTCAAGTCCCAGGTTTTTTACTCCTAATGAATCCCAACAATTCCGATGATTCCTTAGTTTGCTATAAAATCAAGTCTGTACACTCACATGCTCCAGTTACTTTCCATTCTCTGCATTCGTTGATGTCGACATCATTTTCCAGGTCAATCTTTATCCTGCCGCTGTGAGCTTCGTTGTTGAAAGTGATCTATTAAACAGACAGACGCATTTCAGGGAGGATGGAAGTTTTGTTTAAAGAGTATCTCCATATTGCCATTACCCAAATAGTTAAACATTTACTTGTCAGGCCCTCCAGCTAATATTTAACTATGTAAATAGCAGATGCTTTGTGCAAACACCTTAACTTTTAGGCTGCTCCGATTTACATCTAAAATACCATAGTTAAATAAAAGCAAGGTTCACATTCTCCTAATCGTCATTTAAACTCTGAACAGGTGTCTGAGTAAATAACGCAGAAACAAAAAATGATCATATCTGCCGCCTCACAAGAAAAAAGTCTGAAGTCAAGTAACGTACGATCACAGTGAAGTCGTAGCAGTCGGGCAGCTCTCGATGTTTCACAGTCTGTAAATTTATGGCCTTGAGAACAAACGTGATCTTGACAGAGAGCATCCTAGAAGACATGGTTTGCATGAACTGACAGAAGTTCTTATTAATAAGATAGGAAAATGTTTTTGCATTCAGAAAAAAAAAAAATACATAGTTTAACGCTGTGTACACACCTTTTAAAATACAATTCAAAATGTGGAAGTGCTTCCCCTGATAATGGGTGATACATCGGATATATTTCCAGGCAATCTGTTGGATATAGAAAGAAAATGACAATGTAAAAGAACAATAACATTTCCAATGAAAAATAAAACGTTTCAGTTTTCCACACATAACTCAAACATGCATACCAGTTTGCACATGGGCATCGATTTCAAACGTGTCATTTCCAGGGTAGATGGAGCCGTTTCTGTAGTACTCCTGACACAGGGACAGCGGAGTGTAGACGCCGCCATCTTTGTCATAATCGTGATTTCCTGCTGTGATGTTGTGCAGATGTCCATACTGGAAATGACCAATTAAAAAGTTATGGCTTAGGGTTGTTCCAGGGAAATGACAAGAACTACATGACCGCATCAAGTGACATGATCAAAGTCCAATCCCGGTTATAAAATTCCAGTAATTATTTACAGTAACACCAAAACAAAAGGCGGAGAGCTACAGCATAAATAAATAGCTCTAAGGAAGATTCCAGCATTTATTTACCTGTTTAATGATGTAATCGATGCGGTCATACACATCCTCTTGTCTGTAGACGGCATACGAAGCCAAGCCTCCATCAACGTAATCTTTTAGGAAAAGGTGCTTGAAAGTCATCAGATTTTCCTCCTTGAATGCGACAACCATCTGGTTACTGAGCCCAAAAGACACCAACTGTGGGAAATGGGAAAAAAAGACATTTGCTTGTATCTGGGAGGTGAAACATTAAAGATAACATCTGTTATGTCTGAGATTATTACCTGGATGGTAATAATAGCAATTTTAATGATCTGGAGTACGAGCTTCCACGGTTTTCTTCCACGAGCGTGATACTTCTCACAGGGGTTCATGAAGTAAAATTTGATCTTCCTTCTGAGACACTCCACGTTGTCCGGCTCCTCCGGACACTGGTGCTGGTGCTCTTCCCATGCAGGGGGGGCATTTGTTATATGTGCATCATAAAAGTCACTGGAGTCCTCCATATCTGAAACAAATGGAATGTGTGTGTCTTAGATGCAAACTTTTGATTAAACAACATCACTGATTATGGGTAAGAAATACTCAAATACTTCAATTTCTATAACATTGCATTGTTTCAAAATAAAGTATAAACTTGGTACCAACAAATAAATCAGTCGCTCAGCTTCAACAACATATCACTGGAACATGAATGGCTCTTTCTTTTCTGGGGACATGTGTAAAATGCAATGCTACCAAATGTAATTTCCCTTCAACAAATCTGTTGTTTATTAAGTTTACAGTTTCTCCATTTCAGGAATATGCCGATTAATAAGAACTTGTTGTATTTGTTGTGGTATTGTTCCCTTCACACAAGAAGATTTAGTCCCCCGCTCCTGTAGAAGCGCCTGGTAAGAGAAAATAAAATGGCTTTTTGCTAGTATTTCACATTTGTTATCACATCATCTTGAAAAATTAAACCTTTTGGTTGATTTGTTAATATGTTAAATAATCTTTTAATGTTAAATCCTACTAAATTAGTACATTTCATTGATTGGTACGCGTTCACTGGATTTAATTATTTAGTATTGGATAATTATAAACAAATAGAAGAGTTAGTTAGCTCCACATAAACAAATCATTTGAACATTAATGGCCTCTTGTTTATGGACACTTAAAAGTTTACTGCATTTCCTTTTCCAATATCTAAATATTCAGTATTATATATTTTAATTATTGCAGGATTTGCTTTATGCGATTGCATTAAATCCAAATAAATTATGATTTTCATCTATATAATGTAACAAAGGCTCATTGCATATTGATATTTGGTTGAACACAGTGAGGAGGAATGACACGTCTACTGATAAGTGTTCAGCTGTTGTTTTCAAACTTCTGAAGAGCAGGTTTAACATCAAACAAAACTATAAACATCTACTTATATTCATACTTGCATTCATGCATACAGATGTACTCTTATTTATCAGTGTGACCCCGGAGAGGACCGGAAGCAGCCGGGGCCTCGTGTACCTGAGCAGTGTTGACCAACACAGGGCAGCTCGCGTCCCGCAGCCTGGACGTCCTCCACCATGACAGCGGCTCATGAATCAGTCATAGTTACTGAAGCAGTGGGAAAGTTCCGTCTCTTGGGATCCGGACGGGACAGAGAACCGGAAGTGAAGGGATGGTAATCAGGCCGCTACACCTGCTGCACAGCTGCTGGGTTCACCTCGGAGTGGATTCACCTGTCGAGTCCCGGAAGCTCGTTCACTCACATCCTGCTCCAACACTGGACGGTTCTGACGTAACGATCAAAGGTGCTCGTGGGTAAACTCCTCAAAACTGCGTCGAGAATCGCGCAGGTGAACGTTACGTTACGTAGCTGAGGGGGGAGCGGTGTTCTAATCCTGACATCCGATTGGCTCCTGGGGCTGTCAGTTAGCGCTCCCCCCTCCCCCTCCCGCTCCTGTAACCCCTGGCAACCAAACAAATGTATGAAGGGGACTTCAAGCTAAAGTTTCAACGAGCGGTAAAGAAACTTATTTATTCGTCTTTTAAACTGTTTCTCTCTAATATAACAGCGTTTAATATCAACTACTAACAGCTCAAGCTTTGATTCATCCCAGTTGTAATGCTAATACAAGACTAGTTATCCTAGAGCTCTTTAGCTAAGTGTCATTAGTTAGCTAGTTATCCTAGAGCTCTTTAGCTAAGTGTCATTAGTTAGCGAGTTATCCTAGAGCTCTTTAGCTAAGTGTCATTAGTTAGCTAGCTAACCGGGAGCTCTTTAGCTAAGTGTCATTAGTTAGCGAGTTATCCTAGAGCTCTTTAGCTAAGTGTCATTAGTTAGCTAGTTATCCTAGAGCTCTTTAGCTAAGTGTCATTAGTTAGCTAGCTATTCTAGAGCTCTTTAGCTAAGCATAATTAGTTAGCTAGCAAACCCAGGGCTCTTTAGCTAAGTGTCATTAGTTAGCTAGCAAACCCAAATCTCTTTATCTAAGTGTCATTACTTAGCCAGCCATCCTCGAGCTATTTATCTAAGTGTCATTAGTTGGCTAGCAAACCCAGGGCTTTAAGCTAAGTGTCATTAGTTGGCTTAATATTTGCCTGTGCCACACTTCAGACTCCTGACAGCGACACAGAACAAATAACATAATAATATTTATTTTCAAAGCCAAACAAATCCACTCTCCATGGAAAAAGAAGTTGTCAATCAGCACATAATGTAGATGAGTGCTCGTGCTACCCACACTGAATTTCCCTAAGGATCAAGGAAAACAAGGTAAAGAGCTTATTTTCTGTGTCCTCATATTGATTAGTAATTGTGTTTTTTTTTAACTGCATTTAAAAATTAAGTGATATTACTGTTGGATACGTATGTAGGCTATATTAGATGTTCTGTTGTCAAAAACCTTTTGAGGACATCATTATTACTTTGCACTGTAACAATGTGTGACAAGTGGATACTTCACCGCTTTACCATCTGTACATTCCGGTATTTCCATATGTATATTCATGTCCCTATCATTCACCATCTTATCTAGAATTTAAGGCAAGGATGAAAATGGCCATTTATTCGTTGGTTTATCACAGTTTACTCAGACACAGTATCAGTCCCACTGTAACTGATACTGGGAATACAGTCTTCGAGTTCTTGCCTATCCATAGACACCAAGATCATGCATGTGGATCTGATAGATGTGGAGCTTTCCTTGATTCATTTTGAGTCCAACAAACACTTGTGGCAACAGAGGCAGATGCCAAACCGTGTGACAACAAAGGCAGATGCCAAACAGTGTGGGAATAAAGGCAGCTACCTTGACATATCAGTGGCAGTTTCTGTTGACACCAGAAGTGCCTCTACGAGCTGCCTCTGCCACGATCTGAGCGTGCCCCTTCTGGATTTTTCCTCTATATCACCTCGGTAAAATGGCAGGGTAACTCTCTTATCTTCCACAAGATGTCGCCAAGTGTATTTATAATGACAGGAAGTACTCTGTGTTGCCACTGTGTGTATGTAGCCTGTATGAGTCACCCAGTGAAACTCCGAATGTGTAGATACAAATGTGAAGTTTGGTGTTTTGTGTAATGTTGTATGTTGTTTTCAGATGTTGTTAGTGGAGCTGTCTTAAGAGTCAAGATGCCACCGAAGAAACCAAAAAGTGCAGGCAAGAAGAAACCAAAGGGTGAGTGTCTGAATACTACTACTCATGTTAGTGTGTGACTCAGGAATATTTCTAACAGAGAAACACAGTATTTAGAAGGTTGAACTGACTGTTATTTTTCCATTCAGGCAAGCAGGCTGAGTCACCTCCTCCTATAGAAACGCCTGGTAAGAGAAAATAAACTACTTTTTGCTTCTCATTCATCAGTGAATCACATTTGCTATCACATCGTCATCAAAAAATTAACAATTCCAGTAAAACTGGCGATTTTACAGCTTTAAATTTAGCAGTCAAAGCTTGAAATTTACAGTGTCTTCACAAGTAGTGATGTAACAAACATGGCAGAAACTGAAAATCAGCGAGCTATTTGAGGTGTCAGAAAGACGATGAGCATTATTCTGATGTGATCACGGGTGTACTGTTACGTAGCCTCTGGGCAGGCTGCTTAGCTGTGGGTGCCCCATTGTCAAGGTTTGGTTTACGTTCTACATACCAACCTTGAAAACATGCTTTTGGTCAAAGGCAGGTCACCAGTGTGTAGTGTATCCTTTTACTAAAGATTAGGTCATCGGCTCTAGTGGATGTTTAAAAGTAATGGTTGTAACATTCCTTAGGTTTAGAGTGACTCTATTTCATTTGTCAATTTCATCCATTTTTATACTAGCACCAGTATAAGTGCAGGTATGTTTTATTGGTTTGACCTCCTAAAATGAACACATCCTGATTTTTTTTGTTTTCACTACATTTCCTGGTGATTTACTCTAACCCCAACCTAACCAGGTTTTAACCCCAAAATGTAATCTTGTAGGAGGTTGATCCCCATCATGTAACAACATGGTGGCCTACTAACACAGATATAAATGATATGACTAATATTCTTAATTTCCTCACCAGTATCAGAGGAGACGACCCCGAGTTAAGATATGCTGTTATTATATTATTTTGACATGCAATCAAGAAGATTCTTGGCTCGCTTTGGGTAAATTATGTGAGGGTAAAGAGGCCTGACAAATTTAAACCGACCAACCAACCAATGCAGTTAATTGCATTGCTCATGGGTTATGGAACATGGCCCATCACCGTCTCTTTGATTTCCAAGCAAATACTTCCCATGAATACAAATGCCACGGTTGACACATGCCTGTGTGAAATGAGGGGTGTGAGTTTTCTTCCACTACAATGATTCGGTGCGAGGCCTAAGTGGTGTGAGTGGAAGGGGTTGACACACCCAGCTGGGGAAGTGGTTACTTAAGCTGTACTTGTGCATTCCCAGCGTCTCCTCAGCAACCTTGTGGAAGGACTTTGAAGAGTGAGACCACAAGCAGGAGGAAAACTATCATTATGCAGAGCCCTGTTTACGGCAGTGTGCCCTGGACTGAGCCTGAACTTAGATATGGAGGAGGCTACATAGATTTCTTATGCGGGAAAACCTTTGTTGAGGTGATGGTGCAGTGCTGCCGTTTTATATAGTTCTGGTTTATGTCTGTAATTGAGCAGTTTATGTCTTGGATTTATGCATCATCGACTTGTGTTCCACCTGCCGCCCCCCCCTTCAAGAATTTGGAACTTGTGTGTAGGCTTTTCACAAGGATTTCATTTCATCCTGAGGTACATGTGGGGTGGTCCACCCTGCAGAGACAGGCAGGTGTAGGATTAGAGATGTTGATCAGAAAATAATCTGTAGTACAGTCTATAGGTAATGACCGTGAACGCAGGAGTTTATATGTTTACATTGCTCTGTCTGTCTGTTAGCAGGATTACACAAAAAGTACTGATTCGATTTTCTTGAAACTTGGTGGAAGGGTTGCGTATGGGCCAAGGAAGAGCCCATTCACTTTTGCAACCTAATGATCTGAATGTTTCTGATATCAAAACATGTATATGCATGTTGATGAAGTTCTCTCCGAGTGTCCTTCTAGTTATCATCATCATACATCAAATCTTTATCTTAAGATTGACTTTCTTCTTCCATGTAGTCTCATCTGTATTTGTCAGTCGTGCTCAGGAAATTTGAGGTTTGAATCCATCCAGCTGATTTTAACATGGATCTGTCCTCCATATTGATTGTTAACTATCTCATCTAGATCACCCTGAGGAAATCTTCCCTCTGGTCCTGACATCGGTGACCCAGGAGCTCTTTGGTTGCCTCGCAGATGAGGACGTAACAAGCGAGAGTCCTTACAAGCTGCTGAAAAAGGCCGACATCATACAGGACATGAAGACAAGAGCTGCAGTGTCTGATTTCAGCCCTGCGAAGCAGAAAGTGCTGGTGAGGTTGACCCATTCTTATGGAGATCACTCAGTCAATACCCACAAGACACTGGGATGATACGCAGGCCCTCAGTTAAGGGCTGTGGGAACAGACAGTTACCAGTTTAACCTAATTTTCCCTCATTGTCTGATCTAGGATAAATCCACCATTCTTACTTCTAAGCATTGATGCTCTTACTATTAAACTACATAACTTTAATTAGGCCACAGAGCGTCCTGAGGGTGTGTGAAGTCTTCTCAATGTTTACTTTCTTATTTGGGACACAGCCTTCAGTTTTAGTGACATCTCCCTCATTTGCTAATCTGATCAAACGGTTATTGTAGACAGTTTCCTTGTGGTTGTCAGAATTAATCCAAATAATCAAAACAGCTAAATGATGGGGAATTAAAAACTAATTTATCTGATGTGAATCTGACGCTGCTTCCTCTCTGCTGTCGACAGGACTACCCAGAAGATGAGATCTTGCTGGTTTTTGACAGAGACTTCGTTTATGGCCAGTGCTTCTACCTGGTTGTGACACCAGAAGCTAAGGAACTCCTCCTCACTGTAAGAAGTGGTAATTTTGGTTTTAGCAACAAGGTTCACGTTTGTTGTTCCCGTTTTTAATCCCCCTTACACCCTCTTCAGTACTTGGCTTAAAGTGATATCTATTATTCCCTTTCCTTTTATATCAGAGCTATTTATACAGTTTAATCTTTTATCGCTAAGTAATGGCTGGTATCAGAGGTCAGAGATTTGGATTGACCATTTGATTTGCTAGCTGATATATTTTCAAGTTTAGTTTCCTGTCCTTGCTCTGAGTTCTCTCTATTTTAATGTAATTCTCTCTGCTTTGTTAAGCCCCCACAGCCTGAAGAAGAACCAGTAGAGATTGAATGTGAAGTCAATAAAACCCCAGAGCCGAAGGAATGGATATCACTTGGCAGTGAGGTGGAAATAGAGAATGAATCCGTCAAAGAGACCAGAGAAAAGGTACTGCAGTATATTAATAACAAAGAAAACATTAAATATGTAGCATATGAAATCATATCGTTTCACCCAGCGTCCTTTTTGTCATCAGCTGGGCTTCATGCTCAGAGTGCAGAGAAAGATTCGAGCACCAGTCAGTTTTTCCGACCGCAACGCCGCAGATGATAAGCATGGCAACCTGGGGTGTCCTTCATATGAAGACAGCAGATTCAGCATCAAGTGGATACAGAGAGACTGTGGGATACAGGCTGCTCCCACACTGCAGAGCAGCAGTGCCCAGACACAGTGGTAGGCCTGCAAATCACCAATCATTGTATGGATTTGTTCTACAAGGAGAAAAAAAGCACTTACAAGTTTCTGCCAACATCTGGTTGTCGTTTCATTGCACTGGGAAAATGAAATGTTAACATTAAGTGAAAGTATTGGTCTGCAATTCATTTGTTCGTGCCTTCTACTTAAATTGTCCCGGTTATTTTGCCTTATTTTATCGATGCATTCACCATATACATTTTCTCTAGTTAATAGGAACTGCATCAAAACAAACGAATTTGTGTTGAGCACCTTATGTCCATTCTACAGGAAGTGCCGGAAGAATATGTGCACCCAGTACAACCCGAGAGAGTTCAGTGAAGAAGAAAAAGACAATATCCTCCAAAGTGAGAGACTGAAGGATTTTTGCAACTCAGTGGTTCTCAGGTAAGTCGTCCACTGAAAGTTCAAACTCATACATTTCTACGTCAGCCATAGGTTAATCATATCCATTCATTATTACCACTTTAGGAACATAATATACACAAAGACTATCATTGAGCTATTTACGGGGTTTCGTTGGAGTCTTGAAAGTTCTAAAATTCAATAATCTGAATAATTATTATGTTCTAGGTCTTAAACACATTTATATAGGTCTTAGTATATAAACGTTCATCCAATGCTACTTCTGTCGTGCTTTAAAATAACATTTTTTGCTGGCATAGATAGTTTGTAATGTGTGTTGTAGTTCTTTTTAAACGATACAGATATTAGTATGCTGTAATAAAACTGCAAACAGGCTTGACTGTGGGAAGGACTATGGAAACATGTCTATAGTCTGAGAGATAACATACCGCATCAAGGTTTATTCCGTACCAGCTACTTCTTATCTTCAATTATGGGGACGCTCAAATATTCCTTCACATCTGTCATACTTGACATAGGTCTTCATTTTCATGAATTATGGACTTGAGACAGTCTTAAGTTTATCTTGTTGAAACCTGCACAAACCGTGTATTTAAACAATCAAACTGTAGAGTTGTAGTTCCTCCAGGCTCTTGATACTTACTGTTCTCAGTCTCTCTCGTACTCCATCATATTTATTTTGTGGTCTCTCTTACCTTGTGTCCAGGTAAGAGATATATCATAATCATGAGTGGAAGCTATTTGCACTGCAGCTATGGAGAAACATGCTTAAGTTTTAAAAAAGTTTTGTCACCTAAAATCATTTTTTGTTTGTGTTGCAGAATGTTAGTAGCCCTACAGCAGGAAGAGATTATGAATGTGTTCCATGATGACTGGAGGGCTCTGGGGACAGGCCCTGAAGACGGCGACTGGTCTGGGAAGGATTGTGCAGAATTGATGCTTTATCAGTCCTTCGCGGACCAGAAGTACTCGAAGGACAGAAAAATCAGCTGCATCAACTGGCACCCGACTATCTATGGTAAGTCCACAAATCCCACTCAGGCAACGTGGACATTTTCTCACACAAAATATTCACTGTTGACTGGATATGAAAATGGGCAACATGTCAGCTCCCCAAAAGTGAAGCCAAAGCATCTTGATTGCCCCCTAGTGCCTGGCTGCAGTATAGGTCATAAACCCATCCTCATCCATGGTTGTGGATGGGAATTTGAAAAAGTAAAAATACAAATAAAATGGATTTGGTTGGATTGTACCTATAATTTTACGTAAATCAAATCACATTGATGAATGTCCGAGTGTAAATTTTTCTGACTCATGACCGAAGGAGTATTTGTATCGGTGGCACGTTGCTACCATGGTTGTGGTCATTACTTCACCTATTTTCAATGCCAGAGCAATTGAGGTTGATAGCAATACCATGCAGAGCCTTTATTTTTGTGCATGATATGTTTTTCATGACATTAGGTTTGGAAATATCTACAAGGCAATACTACAAACATCCATCAATGACATTCATTGAAGTGGTACAATTTTAAATCCTCTACTATTGGAAAGTATTATTGGTCATAACTACCCCTTTGTAATGTTGGCCAGCTGTCATTACTCATACAGCATTCTTCAGAAAGAGCCAGAATAATAATAACAGTGTTAAAACATGTGATCAGCACAAATATATATTTCATTAAAAAAAAAGGCATGAAAGTTGATCCAGCAATTTTTTAATCAGTTAAGTTAAAACATGTTTGTTTTTTCTGTCTCTCTGATTCTTTGCACGTTGTGTTGTTTGATGTGGTAGGTGTGATAGCTGTGGCGTTTACAGAGAAAAAGGAGCAGCGGTCTAAAGAGTCGACTTCGCCTGATGTCAGACCTTCTCACATTGTCTTCTTTTGCTTCTCTAATCCCTATCATCCCCAGGTATAGAAAATGCATGGGTAAACACCCATCTACATGAAAGCCATGAGCCTCATACACTTTTTTTCTAATAAGAAATGTCTGGAAGGATTTGCTGTGTGCCGTCATCCAAGACCTTTATTTGCTTTAGGAAAATTTGAGAGGCTCCATTGATTTGACCCAGGCACTAAATCAATAGAACTGATCTGCTAAATCACTCAAAAGTAATATGAGTTCCGCATGACGTATGCCTTCACTGGTGCATGTGTCATACTCTGGTTTCACCGTCTGCTGGAGCAGTGATCTGAGTTGCAGATGATCCCGTGTAGAGGAAACTAGATATGTTATATTACTGAAATAAATATATTTATCGTCTTACTGAGTAAAGTGCTGCTGTCTGGTTATGCAGCTAATTTTAACTCAAGCTGATTTAAACATCAGGCTAAAAAATTACTGTCATACTATCCTCTCCCTCTTGGGTCTCTTTCCCCTTATGTCTGATGAAATGGAATCTCCTGTATGCACTTGGTTGGTGGATTAAAAGCTTAACTTTGAATGGAGAGTCTAGAATAAATAAATATCAGGATGGCCAGCACCCAATATGGAAATGTGTGCTTTGAAATATTATATTCCTGCCCTTTGTATGTGGTTTTTATGTGTGGTTTTTTTGTGTGGTTTTTTCGCAGTTGCTGCTGGAGTGCCCAGATGACATTTACGCCTTTGAGTTCTGCCCCTCGGATCCAAATATTATTGTTGGCGGCTGCAGGAATGGCCAGGTGCAGACTTTCACTCTGCTCTGTATCTCTGCCGTCTTACTTTTCAGGCCTGAAGTTGTTTTTGTAGCTCATTGCTTTGTCACTTTTCCTTTTAAGATTTATCAAAAAAGGCCGGTGTATCCAATTAATTATCTTGACTGTGGTGGCCCACTGTATTTAAAATTTGTCCAGCCACAGTTTCACAATGAACTACAAACATGGACACTTCTTATAATATCTCTAGGTTAGTGTTTTGTTTCATCGATTCCTTGCTGTGTGCAGCGCTATTTGCCTTGTTCTCGTCCGTAAAGTTATTACCATTCATGCAAAACAGCCAGACCTCATGGTTTCAACTGCTGTGTGGGTACCTGCGACGAGTGGCATTCGATGCAGTTCTCTCAAACATGACAACTTCTCTTGTACCTGTCACTCGGGGTTTGTTGCATGTAAGAGCGAACATGTGTGCATGTGCAAGTGCCCCCACGCTACCGCCACAGTCTGCATAATTTCTATGGTAAACACTGTAGTTTTTCTGTCATTTACACCAAATCGTTTCCCCTCTTTTGTTTCTATTTTTTATCAGACATATTATCAGAAGTAGTCTCAGATTTCGATTCTCAGTAAATAATAATTGTTGGTGTTTTTGTCTCAGGTTGTATTATGGGACATTTCTGGTCACGTCATGCACTTACAGAGAGCACAGTCAAGTGATAAAAAGGTCTCCGCCAACACTGACACCTTCGTAAGTACCCATATCCTGCCTTCAATGTGCTCAATGTTGATACCATAATACATGGTGTTCTTTATCTGTGTTGGTGTATTACATGTGGCATCAGGTACCATAATTCTTTAGCAAGAGATGATGTCAGCTCGGTTTATCCAAGTGTGGGTCCTCGGTGAATCAAAGCTTGCATCTAATTCGCCGTAAAGACAGGCCGCGTTCCTCGGTGGTGCTGCATGACAGAGTGAGATGATGATACGTTGACTTCTAAGTTCTGTCCTCATCCTCACCCTTTCATTAGCTGGGAATGCCGTGGCCTGATGGTCCTTTTCAAGCCAGCCTCAGCTGTCAAAACGCGTTCCACAAACATACTAATGCCAAGAGTAAATCTCAAAGCAGCAAGTTTTTATCATTATATGACCACACTGCCGAATAACAGCCGCCTATCAGGCTGCTTACAAACAGCTCAGTCAGAGTTAAGGGAGATAACAGAATAAAAAGAGTAATAGTGATATAGACGAATAAAGACAAAGTTGGGAAGAGAGAGGTAATGATATATGACAATAGGTTTAAACCCACAACACAGCAATTAAATTCAATCCACCGTAGCCTGTGGAGACACTGGAACACCAGATATTAAAATGCTTTTGTCCCTTAAAGCCTGACCTCCACTGACAACTTCCACCTGACTGCCATATTTAAATAGACACATATGCCCCCATCACCCAGCCCCTATTTGCATTGTGTGTTTTTATTGCCTCTACAGTGGAGCAGCTGTCTCCATCCCTTCTCCTCACTTCGTCCTTCTCTTTTTGCTTTCCACTCCTCCGCCCTCCGTTCCTCGCCCTATTCCCTTTGTCCCTGTTTGCTCTTCATTCCCCAGAGTCAACAGCATCAGCGCGGGCTCACATACTCCAGCTGTTACACAAGCCCTCCATCTACTATAGTTTGTCCCCGTGGAAGATAATACACAAGCAAATCAGATCACTGCCCTCCCCGGTGTTTGCAGTGTAAACAGTGGCAGTTGTATCAGCTAAAAGGCTTTGAGTGCTGTGAAAGCTGCGCTGCACCAGCACCTGTTGCAAGCTTATCAGATAAAAGAAGAATTAAAATCCTCCTGTAAAGATTTGTGTTCGGTTCACACCATGGTACATAATAAATCCAACCACAGGTGTAGTCTACCACTTGGCTGCACTTGTGCGTTCAGGTTTTTGCAACAGTAGATGTTGTGAACCAGTTATTTCAGTCACATTAACCTGCACACACAGATATCAGTCCCCTGAATGTGCCAGAAATCGTTCCATCCGTCCACCAAGTTTTGTGGAAATCCATTCAGTGGTGTTTGTGTAATCGTGCTGACAACCAACCAAATAAGAAACAAACAACCAAACAAACAGACGGACAGACGTGGAAAAAATAACTCTGCCATATAAAAGCACAGAAACATGACATTATGGTGGAGGTGCAGACGTTTAGAGTTGTGTAAGTGTTGGGCTGCTTTATCTTTTTGCCAGGGTTCGGATCCAGTATTTCAACTATGTGCCATAATGTGCTCTATATACTGCCACCTTCATATACAAGCAGCAGTCTAATGATGCAGTGACTGAAATCTGTAAAACTATCTTTAAATATCCTGTATTTTCCAACTAATTTCCTGGAAATGTTTCTTAAAATTCCTTAAGAGTGAATCTGCAGGATTACACACAAACTTGAATGATTTTTTCAGCGTGGACCCATTTTCCTTAACCTTGTGCGATAGGACGCCTTTTTTCTTTTGTGTCATTTTCACAGATTTTACCGAATTTACTCAAGTGATCTATTGTTATACTGCAGGTTCCTTTTAGGATGTCATCTGTGCACATTTAAGTCTTGTGTTTAAATTGATCTGTCACTGTACAATACATGCCATGCCCTTTGTGTCTGACCTCCCACCAGGAACTCGACGACAACAAAGAGAGCAAGACTCCTGTCGTGCGCCTCTGTGCAGTGTCTGCGGTGGAGAGCAGCCACAAAGCACCAATCACGGATGTGCAGTGGCTGCCACCAACGTTTGAGGTACGCAGAACCAAAGGGGGGGAGGGGGTCGGAGGAATCAACATGTATTATTATTTGAAAGTTCACACTAGGTGTACAGCCGGCAGGTGCGATAAACTTCCACAAGATGATTCAGCTTTTCATTTGACTTCGTAACCACACGGCCGCACTTTGATATCAAATCATTCTTTCATGTTTTCTTGATCTTAAGACCTCTTTTATCGCATCCAATGTAAACACAGTGACATAGTTTCCAACTTAAGAGAGGCAGCTGGTGTAGACTTGAATCAATACAAAAACTTTTAACACTTAAAGGCTCCGGTCTCTTGTAATATTTACTTCTCTAATGGACTTTTTATCTGACTCTGTTTAAAAGCCACTTGAATTTAAAAGGGTATAACAGCAGCTAAGGCAATATGGGGCACAGTGAAGTCACTGTAGTCAGGGTGGAAAAAAGGCTATGACTGCCAGACTTAAAAATACGTCGGAAATAGGAATTATTATATTCAACAGGAGGTGACATTGGTAAGTTTGGTTACACTGTCAGAGAGAACAAAAGTAATAATGAAAATGATACAGAACAGAAAATGAATTCCACTATTGTTAGCACTTGTACAGTCAGTTTTTACTGTTTCTAAAATCTGCAGTTATTATTCCACGCAAGCGTTTGTCTCAAAATAGTGGCCCAGAACAAAAATACACTCCTTTAATGTTCTGTACAGAATAACCATATAAATGTATTTACCTGAAGTGACATTCTTCAACAGGGAGAATATGCAGAAGTGTGTGAAAGTACAAATACAAGTGTGTACAGTAAAACTAGCCGCCATACAAATAATCCTAATAATGACCTATGACCTCGCTCAGTCTTCAGATTCTCTCAGTCTCCAGAAGCCACACATATTGCTGAGTGTTTCTGAAATCTTCCTCATGAAACAATGAAGACGTTATGGTTTTCGTCCCGCCTATGGTCTGACACAGACATTTGTTGATTTTGTAACTCTCTGTGTGATTAGGTGACCAGGATGGGTATACCAGTGGAGAACAAGTATAAAACTTCAGTTCAGGTCGTCACCTGCTCTCCTGACTGGTAGGTTATATATAGAAACACGCTCAATTCAGATGTTACATGTGGGAAATGGTGTCAGATTGGAGCCAAATATAGTTCAGGTTTGCCTGTTTGTGTGAATGTGCTGTAGTAGCTAATGGTTTTAGAAATACCTGTGACTGATTTTTAATCCACACAACCAATCAGTTAAACTTAATTTGTATAGATCATTGAATTAAAATCGATTTTCAACACTAAAATAACAAAATAATTGTTTTTATTAACTTTATTATTAATATACACTCACTGAAACTGCCATTAATGTCACACAAGCAGAGCTGCATTTGTTTTTACTGGTGTTTTTGTTACTGTAGTGTACATTTCTTCCACTTGGGGGCAGTGATGGCAGATGTACTTGGGTACACAAGTCTAAGTTCACAAATAAAAGTTGCTGTACCTCAGTGGAGAAATACCCTGAAGTAAAAGTCAAGTTTTCAAAGTTTTCCTTGAGTAAAAGTACAAAAATAAGTCTGGGCATTGTGTTTAAAGAAAGGTATTAAAGATACAAGTTAAGTTTATGCAGAAATTTAGGTTTAATAATAATTCCAGTGTTAAGCAACATGTGTGTGTCTCTCTGTTTCTGTGAAGCTCTATAATGTTCTGGGACGTGCGACTGCCAAAACTGTTGAACCAGCCAGCGTCAGTCAGGAAGCAGACTCCGGATCAGAAGGCCCAGATGACTCCCTACAGTGTCCCTGACACTTTCAAACACCTGGACCGCACATGGAAACCACTATGCAGGGTACTGCAGGGTTCAGCGGTGCAATATCAAACTCAATGTTTACTATAGGGTGATATGTATAGTACGTTATAATGAAGGAGTTTGAAGCAGTGATATTGTACATTTTAAGGGAAGCATAGCAGTCTGCCTAGTATTCACCCATTTTTATAATATTTGATTTCATTTAGGAACATTCAGTATATTTTCTTTGTTTCCTATCTGATGAAATGTAGAAAGTTAGAACATTTTGCTGCCTTTTGCTGTGTAAAATGTTCTGAAATTGTTATAAAATGTTGTTCGTCATTCAAATTTAAACAAAAATCATGATTGTTGCGCTGCTGCACTGCTTTTAATGTGATGCTATACACGTAGGGGCACTGTTTATACTTTTTACCACCAACTCTGACCGACCTCCAGTGTCTCTGTAACCACAACACAACACTTAGTGTCTGTCAGTTCTTCAGTTGTTAAAAGTTGTCTTCTCCTCTTTAATGTTTCAGGTTTTGCTGCCAAATATTAATACCAGCGGAGAATACGCTCCTTTGAAATTCAACTTCCAACACTACACCTGTAGTGGAAACACAGACAGAAACACAGGTGAGGGATTACATTCACCCTTGAGGCTGTCTGGGTTCATTTCATTCTGTCGCTCGCACCATCTCTCTCCATGAGCATCTCTCATTTTATAATCATTTGTACAGTAAGTTGTAGCCCTATAATAAATTCACACAGACTTTTAGTCACTTCTTGAAAGCAAGAGACAGTTTGATCAAAACTTCAAACACTCAGACAGATATAATATAAACAGAAAAACTGAGTTTTCCTTTTGAACTCTTCGAAAGATCCAGACAAATTGTGTAATATCTAGATTCAGAATCTTTGTGTTAAAAGCTGATGCAACAAGATAACTAACATTAGAAACAGAACCATCTCCTGTCTGATAGAAGTGTGCATGACTACAAGTCTATTTGTGGGGGACTTGGATTCTTTAACTCTGCCTCGGATGGTTGAGCCCAGTGATCAGTGGAGCAGGCTGGACTTGGCCCCCGGGTATTCTCTTTCTCTGTCTATTTCCCTCCTCTTTACTCCAGTTTCATAGCACTTTATTAAGTGATACTTTCAAAACAAGGCGCTCACAGTTGCGGAGCATTAGCCCTGCCGACTGTCAGCTCTTTGCAATATGCTGCCCAGGCTCCTCGGGGGCCAGAAGATGATCGTGTGTGTCCTGGCTGGTCAAGAAGAGACCTGTCTTTGTCTGGCTGAAGGTCTGTCTCCGTAAACACAGCTTTGGTGGCTGGTTGCAGAATTAATATGCTCACTAACTGAGGCAATAAATCTGCGGCGTTTTTTTTCCCCAACAGCCCTCAGGCAGTCTGTTATTAAGGTTTTAATGAATCCCTGTGTGATTAATGCTACGCTGCTACTTAAGATATTTTACTTATGTTGATTAATACTATGCCGTTTGCTTCTGAGCTCTATACTCAGCTTTTTGCTCTGGGCTTTTTGCCATTTCTTGATGCTGGAGTTACTTCCACTTACAGTAGTAGCCAGTGTAAGAGAAGCTCCACCCTTCCCCTGCAACAGCACCACATGGTTTTACAGACCGAGGTTTTGCAAGCAGCTCCTCGTGGGGATTTAACAACATTTGAGCTGCAGTGTGCTAAAAGTGAAATATACCTACTATTATAACCAACACTTATTATTGTGAATTATAAACCAAGCTTGGATGGCCCTCTCTCTCTCTCTCTCTCTCTGTTAGGCGAGAAGCACACTGGGTTTTATTTATCTATGAGGCCCTTATCTCATCGAGCACTGCAGGCGACAACTGTTTTTAGTGAGCTCGGTAAATCCGCATTTTTCTCATCATGCACCTGCAACATGGAATCACATGAATAACAATCTGCAGCTCATTTCAAGGGCTCTTAGGGCGATTCCAATTTTTGATCTCACCCTATTGTACCTCCAGCTCATCTTGTTTTAGTGCTTGTTTTAATTGATCCCCTGGTTTTAAATAAAATGTCATGTATAGTATGTATTTCCAAGGCTTTTACTATTGCTCTTGCTTTGCGCTTGTAGGCAGGTTTTTCTACATTGCGCTCCCCGTTAAGCTCAGCACGCTGCTTGGCTAAAACTGGGAGCACGTCACATCAGTGCCAAGCCCAACTGTTCTTCCATTCGTTGCAACAAATGGTTTTAATCATGATGAGTGTTTCTGACTGGTTCTGTAGCTGGGCTGTGTCGTCTGTCTCATATCTTTAAAAACATCTTAACTGGGGGGGGAAAGTGAATTTGGAGGATGTGTGACTGGGTAATGGGATCCGACCTTCCAGAGCTAATCTAGCAGAGTGAGGCTGAGACTCGACTGGGAGTGTCCCCTTGATAAGGGAGTGTGTGAACGGACAGTTCTGCACTGTCCCTGACAGACAGTTGGGCTTTTGTGATGGAAAAGGGATCCTCCATCCCCACCAGCGCTGCCTATCCCACCCCTCCCCTTACTGCCCCCCACTAGCCACAACTCCCACCTCCACCTTTTACTTCTTTCTTTCCGATTACCCTTGCGTCCCCTCTTACCAACCCATTCACCTCCCCCCTGCGCCTCCCTACTCCCCTCCTCCTGTGGCCTTGCTCATGGTCAGATTACAGAACACGCTGCACCGATGCTTCTGTTCAGTTACTCCCTTGCTTTAAATAAATAGAGTTTTTTTTAATTGTTCTGTGCTATGTCACTTGTGTTTTTATCTGGTTCTTCTCTCATTATTGTATTTTCTTTTGGTTCAAAGCATATTTTGGATGTTTTGCTTTGCTCGCAAGACCCGAAATAGCTGCAGGAAAATCAGGAATGAGCCATTTAACCATTGAAAAACACAGATGTTCTGTGGTTCTGTGGTTTTGTGCAAATGTTAAATTACCTCTGTACATGGGAAAATATTTTCTGAAGGTTTTTCTACAGCGTATTATCTGTTTTTCCCTAATGACGAGCATGTTTTCTCTTGTCGTTGTCCCTGACAGAAGAAGCTGATGAAGATGATGAGAGCTCAGAGATCCCCCGAGACTTCAGCCAGCTCAGACTGCCCTCGGCCAAAAATCTCACAACTCTGGAAGATGTCAACACCAAGCTCTATATTGGAACAGAGGTAAACATTCCTATCGCAACAAATACTGTACTCTTACCATCTATGTTTTTCTGAAAGTACAAAACCCAACTTCAAATTTATACGATTCATGTCTGTATTTAAAAACGATATTTCAAATGAAAGATGAACTGCAGGTTATTGTTTCTGTTCATACTTTATTCTAAATAACATCCTGCTGTGCTTTCCATGTAAAAGACAGGAGAGACAAAATCCTAAGTGTTTGTTCCATTTAAAAAAATTTACTGAAGTTAATATGAGGCTTCAGAAATCAAAAACAGTTTAATTAAGTGACCATCCTTAAAAGTTGAGTCGAGTTGGATTTATTGCTGCTCCTTCACTGCAGGAAAAATGATTTAATCTCTCTCATATGGATCTGTAACAAGTTTTATGAGCCATATTAATTACACAGCAGTGTAAATAGACTAAAGAGAAGTGTGCGGTTTTATTCCACATCTTCTTGTAATATGCTTCATAATTTCTAATTTCTTTTTAATCACCAGGATGGAGAGATTGTTTACACTGACTGGAAACTGGAGAAGGACGAGTCTGGACGGCTGCATAGTGAGTGTTCTCTGCTTACAGGAACCTAACCGGTGTTCTTGTCTTGTCTGTTGATCATTTTATAAAGCAGAAAATATCAGAACAACATGCACGTCCAGTAAAAAGATATCACAGAACATTTGAAAAAAGATCTGTACACCTCAAGCTCATGTGAAAGGAATTGTTTTTGCCATATTGACTTTTCGAGCACAAGGCTCCTCCTCAGACTGATTCTGTAACGGGAGCTTCTAGATGTGTGGATTTTATCCTTTTTTCAAACATTTTATAAAGCAGGAACAGGAGGCAGAGGATTAATATCTTATTTCAATCCCCTTTAACGGCAAATAAAACACAAATGTTCTCTTCCTGCATCTGCCTCCTCTCCCCAAGGTACCAAGCCCCTCAACTGTTTCAGCATCCATAGCTGGTTGGTAAACACGATACCGCGGTCGCCCTTCTTCAAAGACGTTATTTTGACTACGGGAGGCTGGAAGTTTGCCATCTGGCAGGAGGGAGTCATGGTAACATTAAGACCTCACATTGATTCAGCTACAGCAGCAGAAAACACTGCAACCAATTCAAATCCTGCATGTGTATTTGATTGAATTAGAATTAACAGAAAAAAACACAAAAGATCAAGGTCTTTCCTGGACTTTTAACATGAGTCCTTCAGTCCATCCTGATATGTCTGATGTGTTGCTTATAGCAGACGATGTGCATGTTAAATACACTGACTCCATTTGCCTGTTTGTACTTCCACAACATCCAGGACGGCCCCATCATCGTGTCACCAAGCTCCGAGCGGGCGTGCACCGTGGGATGCTGGTCCCTCACCCGACCAGCAGTGTTTTTCATTGGGAAAGACGACGGGAGCATTGAGGTGTGGAACCTGCTGGAAAAGGCCGGTGAGCCGATACAGGTCCACGCACATGTCACCACCGCCAAGATTACCTCCATCACACCCTGGATCGCCTCCCGTGAGTTCTTAGTACCTCTGCTGCACAACATGAAGCCAAAGGCTCAAAGAAATTAAATCATAATGAATTCACCAACAGGGTATCTGCACGTCCTGGAAAGTCTTAAAAAGCATTGCGTTCACTTCCTACAAAAACTGCCAGAGAAGGTATTAGGGTATTGATACTGTCTCATTTATTAAGGTGTTAATACATCTTAATGTTTATTTACAAAGATCTGGAATATTTCTCTCTTGCCTGCAATAGACAAGAACATTCATTATAAGTTTTTGCTGCTGGAAAACTTTTTGCTTAAACTTGGTCTTTGTGGTAATTTTCTTTGCTGGCCGAAACTTTAAAACAAGAAATATTTACAGTCACTTCATGAAGGCTCCTAGGTCTGTGCCCTGAAGGCCTATCTATATCTATATCTATATCTATATCTATATCTATATCTGTATCTGTTTCCAGGTCACGTATGAACACTACAAATTACTATTATATACATTCACTGATAAATAAATGTGATATGTCAATACATTTATGTATTTAATAAAAAAACAGCAGGACTTTGTCTGGTATGAAAGCAAAAAAGTAAGATACTGAATTATCAGAGCTATGAAAAGTTTACCAAAGTCTTGAATTTAATTTAGGGAACCCTTCAGACAGTAAATGAAAGTGACAGTAAATGCTGCTGCAACCACAAGATGAACCCTAAAACCTTAACTACCTCTTTCTCTTGCTGCTGCTCCTGTCGGCCTCTCTGTTTGTTTTATTTTGTATTTTCACAGTCTCAGTGATGAGGTCTTTGTTTGGAGATTTCTTTTAGCTTATTTGCTGGATTTTTTTTTTTACAGCCAAGCAGCACTTCCTGGCTGTGACTGACGAGCTTGGAGTTGTTCATGTTTTTGAAATCCCAAAGAAACTCTGCATTCCCTCCAAGAACGAGGTAAGACCGGTGTCTCTGTGCTGCTTTACTGCAGAGATATGAAGCTGCTAAAGGAATTTATGATTTATGTGTTGAACTCTGAAGAACTGTCGCCATAATGCCTTGTACATGGTTTACTGCGTGGGGGTGTGGCTAATTACACCCAGAAGGAATTACTCACTAACGTATAATTTAAATAATTATAAATAAGAATTATAATGAAAACAAATGCTTAGTTTTGATAAAATTCAAAGAACATGACGCTGCAAACGTGTTTTTTTTATATGAGTAAACATTAGTATTGGATGCAGATTTATGAAAGTCAAATGGATTTTCATGGATCAGAAGCTTCTGGTTTGTTTTTCGGTCACTTGTTGTTGTCGGAGCAGATAAACATCATCACAGCCCCACAAAGAAAACCCTGTTACAACTGTCACTGTTGAAGGTTTTACAGATAAACACCATTTTAAAAATCATTTGCTGACCAAACCTTTTCTGAACATGTATCTTGACAAAAGCCCATGAAACGTGATCAAACGGTCACCGAACCTCTGCAGAGTAATTGTGATGTATTCATGAGTTTATTCAATGGCTGCCTGAACGACACACATCGTACATTGAAGTCGCTCACCAGCCCCCGTCTCCTGTGTCTGTGTGCAGAGTTCGAATTTGAAGAAATACTTTGAACTGGAGAAAACAAGGTTGGAAGATTACTTGAGGAGGGAGACGTTGTGGGAAACGGAGCAGAAGGAGGCTAAAGAGCTCACAAACCAAATGGTGAGTTCTGGATTTTTAATTCTACATAAAAGGTTGTTTTTGTCTGTTTGTTGGTTTGTTGGTTTGTTGGTTTTTCAGCAGGTTTATGGAAAAACTACTGAACGGATTTCCACTTAAACTTTTAACTATGAGAATCTATAAAGACATGTGCATCAGATGTGGTCCCTCATACAAACTAGTGTGCTTCGAGCAAACTGACACCTTTAGCGCCAGAGAGGTGAGGTTGTTAATGGAGGGGTTGTTAGTTTGAATCCTCATACTGACCGATGTAAACTAGACACACTAAAAGCACGATGATCAATATTTGCCTTTAAAATGACCTTGAGTGTGACCTTGTGTCCTCAGCTGCTCTCTGACATCACTCGCAGCCTCTGGTGTTGACGACCTCTGAACGGGACGAACATTAGGATTCACAAACCTTTCATATCAGTTAATAGTGTGAACACAGATTCAAAGTTGACTCTGGAAAAAGCTGAATTAGGTCGCCCGTCTCTCTGTCTCTAATTCTCTCGCCCCTCATATTTAATTCATCTAGCTCCTCATTTGATCCTCTGCATCGGGGACAGTAACATCAGTCTGTCTGCTAACTGCAGACGCTTTTAATGTTCTCCTCTCTCCTCCAAACAAGCACATATTTCCCTCATGTACTGTTTCCTTCACAAGGTTTGTTTCTCCACAGGGATTTATTGAATAAAGAATGAATCATTTGACAAATGGTTCTTTAAGAAATATTTTCCTCTGGTGAGGGAGGCAAGGATAGAATAATACTTACACAGTAGGGTAATTTGTGCATTTTTAAATATTGGCTTAGCCTAAATTTGATTTGCCAAAACTTACTATAACTCAGTAGAGTAAACCTCCACCAAGGCCCAACAATAAATACCGGTCCCCTAAATATTTCTTTTCTGTTAGTTAAAATGATCCAATCTGACCCTGATCTGTAACAATAATAGTTTGAGTTCTTTCTTGGGCCACATACCATCTTTCCACCAAGTTTCGAGGGAAATCAGTTCAGTGGTTTTTGCGTAATCCTGCTGAAAAATAAGCCGTCCAACAAACACTATGATCTTATATGATCAATAACGTTATAGACCCACAGTATTTTTGCATTTCACGTCTTTCCTGAAGCCACAAAGTGATTCAGTAATTCTCCTCTGTCCCAATTAGCCAAAACAGCCACCGAAGTCCCTGCAGAAGGAGGACGACACACACTTGAAGGAGTACAAGGAATATCTGGTTCTGGAGGAAAGCATCATGAAGGCAGACACACAAGAGGCCTAATATCACATCCGGTCTCACACACACATACATACATATTGTTAGGACACTGCATTGACATCCATTCATTCTGGAAGACCAAAATCTCACTAGTAACCTTAACCAGGACGTTGATGTTTTGCCTCATTAGGACCCGACTTTGGTTCCCATGCGATCTATTGGTCCTGACAAGGTCAGTGTTGATACTGGAAAGGGTCCTAAAGAGGCAACAAAAATGAGTACACACACACACACACACACACACACACACACACACACACACACACACACACACACACACACACACAGATGGTGCAGGCTTGTGAAGACCTTGGGAGGTTCAGATAAAATGACAAACTGTTGGGAGCTTTGAAATTAGAAAATGAAAAGCAGGGGGACATTCCACAGCAGCGCCCTGGTCACCTGATCTGTTATGAGGTCAAGGGTCAACTAATGAAACCGACCACCAGCCTCTGATAAGGTTTCTTGACTGTGATGAAATGTAGCCTGACAAATTTGACAAATTCCTGTTTAGATTATCTTTCCCACCAGATGTTAACGTGTAATTCTGACATTAAAAAGTTCACGAGAACGATCACTTCCTCAGAGGAAACCTCAGTTTTCTTCTAAAGCTTGTCGTCGAGCATCAGTCTCTTTCCTGCGCGACCTGTGACGTGACATGTTTGTGTCGAGCTGAATCCCTCTCGCCTGCAGCTGGCTCCAGGTCAGTTGACATGTGTGAAATATGCAGGGTGCCCCCATGTCGGGAGATTTAGTCCGCAGACCCTCACTCCGCCCCACCCCACCCCACCTCCCCAGCAGGATCAGCTAAGGGGCCGGCCAGAACAATGCCAAGGCAATGGCTTAATTCGCCAGGCCAGATTTACAGCCCCTCCTGCTCAGCACCTGCTCACATTGTTTCCCAGGACTTGGCTTAAAAACTTTGAAGAATTGGTGCTAAAAAAAATATTAGACCGCAGGCGATCCATCCTGGATACACAGGCTTTTTTTTTTTTTTGCTTGTGAAATCCCTTGGACTTGGATGAAGAAATCAAATGAGGAAAAATGAGCGTGGTGAAAACCCGTCGTGCCTGTGTGGCTCTTTGGGTTTGTGGCTGTCACTCAAAAAACATTAAAGGAAGCGTGAGTGTTGAGCAGCGGAGCTTAACCTGCAAAATGTGTCTGTGCATGTTGTCTGTGCAACTGCAAAAGTGTTTACGTTGTAGGGAGCTTCTGAGATTGCAAAACAATCTTTGCATCCGTCATTACGATAATAACCAACCAAATGAGGGTGAAGACAATCCCTGTGTGTGTGTGTGTGTGTGTGTGTGTGTGTGTGTGTGTGTGTGTGTGTGTGTGTGTGTGTGTGTGTGTGTGTGTGTGTGTGTGTGTGTGTGTGTGTGTGTGTGTGTGTGTGTGTGTGTGTGTGTGTGTGTGTTGGTTTGCACAAGGCACATTCCTGAGCCGGCCTGGGAGAAAGTGAGAGGCTCCGCAGAGGAAAACCCGGGCAGCAAAACAGAATTCCCAGAACGCCTTGAGGAGGGAAGGACTGGAAAGCAAAGGCCCCCTTTGTCACCGGGGCCTCCTCGGTGCCTCAGGGGCCACATGGACGCCTGCCTGCGTGCACACCCTCACACCGGCCCTTTCTTCACCTCCCACCACCCCCTCCGCTCTGTGACAGGACCGTCCACGTGAATGAGTCATGGCCGGAGTGAAGTCGTCCCCATTTTCCCCCCTCTCAGCCATCAATACCATTTGGATTGCTGTCGTTCACCTCTTCTCTCTGTCCTCTCTCTCTCCCCTCGTTTCTTTTGAGCCATCTCGGACTCAGTGTGAAAACCTGGCATTAGACAGCTGCCCCTATATTATGCAGCCCCCCCCCACACTGCTCCCTCCGTCCCTCCGTCCCTCCAGCCTCTTTTCTGGCAGGATACCGGCTGTCACTTGCGACTATAGGTTTGCCGGACTGCTCTTGACCTGAGGTGGGCCCAGCACTCCGAGGTGTCCTTGTTTTATCCCCATGAAGGAGCGAAACTAATGGAGTCCAGAGAGCCGGAGAGCTGCACGTTGCAACAACACTGCAAAGGAAACGGCATTCTCAGAACTGGAAAACAGTCTGGTGGAAGCAAATGTTTAATTTAAGAGTCTAACTGAACCGATATTAAAGAGGAAATTAGTTTTTTTGCCTCAGAGCTACTTGTGGGTATGAACGATCATTGTTTACTACTCCCCTACTCCCCTGCTCCCGTGCTCCTGTTGGAACGGACCGTTTCAAATCCTCTTTGACAAGGTGACGAGGTCGTCCAATCGATTAGACAGCCGCTCGGCAGCAGATAGCAATATGGCTAATGGCAGGAGGTGTCACTGTGTTGCTGACCTAAACAGAGAAGCTGATGAGATAGGAATCCTTTTATTAGTTTAACCTGATTCACAGTTGTTGTTCTTGTAGCCAATCAGAGAGGCCGAGCATTTCCAAATATCTGTTTGTGACTGACAGATCTTATACAGTTGTAATGCTGAATATTTCAAGGAAAGAATTTTACTTGTGTAAAGAATTTACGGAAGCAAAAAATACAGAACACCATGATCGTGAATAACCACTCAGGATATTTGTCTGGATCGTAACTGGTGACAGGTTTCTGTGGCTTTTGACTCAAGTTTTAAACTAACTTTTGTGCTGCGGATCTGAAGAATCCTTCAACATCAACGACTGATAAATATCATCAAATTAAAAAGCAATGAAAAGACTTCCTGCCAAGGTCAGATTCTTCAGGTATTTCAAACTGTATCCTCGGGCCAGACTGGTGAAGACGCTGCAAATGGATGGTATTACCCAGTAATTGGATCTCAGATGACTGGTGGAAATAAAAACCAATGACCCTGAAGCTTCAACCCAAAGACTGTCTCAATGTGGACGCTGGAATCTACTCACTAAAATGTTCATATTAGTAGAACATTGATCATATTTCAATAGTAGTTAATAAACGTGTAAACAGCAACAGAGACAAAACTTGGCTTTGTGTGATTGGCATCTTTTTTTATGTTTGTATGTTTTTAATGCAGATTTTATGTTCATTTTTTTAAATTGTGCAATAAGGGGATATAAACAAGTCAGGGCAAATACAAGAGGTTATGATAACACAAAGACAAGCAGCAAAAACAAATCAAGTAAATATAACATGTGATTGTTATCTGTCAAATCTCAGACATCATTTACTGTAAAACCTACGATGGCCTTGAAGTGCAAATCACAACAGTGAATCACTAAACAAAAACAAAAAGCAACAGCGAATAAGAAAGTACAACAACAAATCACCTAAAAAAAACAATAACAGTTAACATTAACTCAGAAAGCAAACTCCATGTACTGATGAAGACTGCAGATCAGTTGTTGTTGTTGTTCATGTTTCAAAGAACATCTTCTGCTCCAAACTTGTTGTGGCTGCCAGCATGAACAACTGCTGCTCTACAGCCACTTCAAAAAGAAGCTTATCACTTGGGAAATATTCACAATATTTTTAACCAAAGGAATTTCACGTTCATCTGGTGAGATTTCACTCCGTCATCGCTGTGCTTTGAAAAGTGTTTCATACAGTATCTCAGCATGAATCCAGAGCAGGATGCGGGCCCATCATGGGATCTGTCATCCCAGCCATCAGTGTATCAGGGGAACATGTGGAAAAACTCCTCAGGCCTGTTTCTTATGACCATGGAAAATAAAAGTAGTACATCATTAAAAAAACACATCACTACCATGAAATAAAGTTTATTTGATTGTAGGACTTTCACAGACACAGTGCATGTGAATCCATTGATTGAATTCAGTTTCTATGGTGGATTGTTTTGCTGGAAGAAAATTACATTTTGGGAAATCAGCTTATTGACTTCAAATTTTGAAGACATTTGATCCACTCATATCTCTAAATGTAAAGCTACAGTTAGCAGCTAGTTAGCTTAGCATATACAGTAGAGTAGAAACAAAGGGAGAGAATAAAATCTTTAAAACCATCGCTTGTAAAATCTTTTTATACTCATGAGAAATGAAGAAGATGAAGAATTTTCACTTTGCTCTTGTTCAGGACGACCCCCCCCACTATCTGTACGACAAGTTTCAAGTGATTTTACTGGAGACATTTTTAGAAAATTAAAGATAAATTCAGCTCCTTTTTCATTATGGCATCAATAACATGATGATAAAAGCCTTCGACTCGCTGCTGCTAGCTCTAGATTCATGTTAATCCTACAGTTGTATCATCCTTATTCATTTAATGGACGTTATAGGGAGTCAGCATCAAGAAGACCCCCCCCCAGCAGCAGGCGAACTAAGTTTTGTCGCTGACAGCTGGAGAGTGGTCTGCTGACAGGAGGCAGGCAATAGCTCACACTCAAATACCGACTGTATCACTCCACTTCCTGTCCACGGAACAAAGTTATCACCTGGTGACGTTAAAGGCTGGAGGATGAATCGGGACCGAAGGTGTTCCACCTGCACGGTTATCAAACCTGTGAGGACCCAGGTCTTCCCACTGAGCCACAGCTGCTGTCAAGGCCTCTTCTCAGTCTCACCTTTCACATTTTTCTCTCCCATGAAGCGGAGCGAGCCCTCGCCCTCATCCTGTCCTCGCGCTGAAAGGAGATTGCTCTCCTCTGGAGCAGCGGGAGGGAGGTGATGAGCAGCTTACCTCCAGGAGGGATTAGCCTTATTAAAATGAAATAGTCTAGTCCTGAGTGACAGAGCAATGGAGGCGGAGGAGGGACGGGGCAGGGGGGACAGAGGAGAGGGCCGACGTTGTGTGAGGCCCCCGGCCCCCGAGGATCTGAAGCACCGCTCCTCTGTCTTCTCCCCCTCCCTCCATTCTTCACTTTCACCTCTCACTCTCTCCTCATCTTCTCCCCCCCCCCACCTTTCTCCTCTGGTCTGCTCTCTCATCATCACTGCTGATCTGTCAGCGGAGCGTCAAGAGATCTGCCCCGAGGCTCTCAGATGAGCTGCCAAGTACAGGGGCTGGACCGCAGGGGAACAAAAGACCCCCCGAAAAAACACGGCAGAGAGGCTGGGACCTCGGTGAAATGTGTTTAATAGCCCTCACATCGAAGGGCGCTGCATGTATGGAATGTGAGGCCAGGGTCAGCGCGTAAGGGTTCCCAGCAATTACCCAAAGCTTAGCTCTCCCATGTTCGTAAGGAGTGAATGAGAAGTATGTAGTGGAGACCATGAACCGACCAGTGCCTCTCGGAACACGACCAGTGAAAGATGGGAGAAGACTTAACAACCCTGAGTGTGGCTCTGTCATTTGGACCTTGTGCATGTGGATTGTAGCACAGAGTTCTGAGTGAAGGATGAAAACCACGTTGTCATCACGTGTTGAATCTGTTTGAACGGCAAAATCATCTTTTTGCAAGAGAAACCGTTTTCTCTGGAGACTACGAAGAAAATGATTATTGACGTTATGTATTTCGATTACATCTTAAATTTCCATGTAACTTTATAGCGTTCAGTTCAATGTGAAGAGTCACATTAATGGAGTGTTTTGTATCATGTTGAGTTAGTGTGAACAAATCAAAACACTTGAGTGATTTCATTAAATAAATTGTGTGTTTAATGTATAAGTTTAACATTATACATTTTTTTTAATTAAAAGTGACCCTTTACATTGAATTTATGTAAAATAGTTACATGGAAACTTTCTATTTAATTCAAAAAGTCACTGTTTAAGGCATAATCTTTTCTTTTTTGAGAGTATTCATGACCCTAAATACTTTAAAAAAATATATCTTAGGGTTAGGGTTAAAATCAAATATAAAAGACTAGTATGAGAATGAAATAAAAAGCACTAGGATTATTTTATATTCAATTTCTGCCAGTAGATGCCATTCACCTAAATCTTTCACCTGGACCTTTAAGTAATATGAAAGAGTTATTGCTCAGTTGGGAAATGAACCACTGCTGCCGAGTTGAGTTCAGACACTGTTCAACCAAACCTTCATACATCAGTTAGTCTTAGAGTGATATCAACAACAGCTCGTTTTTAATTAAATGATTAAAAAGTCCGAAACCGAGGGCAGCGTGTTTGTGTTGGTAGCCGGTCGCTCCTGATACTGAGTGAAAGGTCGGCACAGATTAAGAGAAGAAGGGGAGAAAAGGTCTGGTTTCACACGCAGGTGGCTGTCGAGGATGTTTACCTAAAAGAGGCCCATATCTCTTCTCTCTCCCAAATTAGAAATGAACAAAAGTTCAGCTCAGTTCACTCAGCCAGACGGCCTGATATCAAGTGGCGACCCTGACTGTCCAAACAGGCTTTGACGTTACTATGTCTACCTCGGTCTGCATATGGGATTTCACGTTTGCTTTCATTGGGAGCGAGGGAGCTGCTCTGCAAGTCAAACGTGAACGGGGGATTTTAGCAACAATGGACGTTTACTGGAGTCAGAAACTGAGTCTAAAAATAAAAACCTTATTCCAGACGTTTACAGACGGATTCAGTCAGAAATAAATATCACAGGTTGAGTGGATCATTTTCTATTTAGACTGTGTGACAGACGGACGGGAATGTTTGTCTCCGTGGGTTAAAATTATATACATTTTCTAACCGTTTGAAATATGTGGCTCTGTACGTTTTAAATTCCATCTAAATGTTTATGGGAGGTTTTGACGTTTGAGGGGGTGTTTAACAGGGCGCGCGGTGCGTTCAGGTACATTCTATTCCCTCAAGCTTCCTCATGCCCTGTGAAAACAGCCATAAAATACATGATATGAATCAACAGTAGTGACATCAAACGAGGCTGAAAACCATTTTGTGCTGACAGGCCGGCGTCTGCTCTGACTTCTGATGCTAACTGCCAGAGATGTGTATCACCTCAGCTGGAGCCGCAGTGTCCACTGTCCGGTCCGAATGATTTGGAAGTGCTTCAGTGGCATTTAACAGCTAATTGTTTTGGAGTCCACCTGTGGTGCACGCTGTTCTAAGTTTAGGTTAATGGCTCATATCTCGCGAGTGTTGCTGGTAATGTTGGTTTTTCCGGAGCTACAGTAAAAAGAAGCAGCCTTCCAGCGATGGGTTTTACTAGACGGCTAAATGCAGCTGCATCCTGGGAATGTCCCTGAAGCTGAAAGTCGTTCTGGGAGATTCCCACAAGCCGGCAAGGGCAATTCCCCGACTTGTTTATCTCTGTGCGGCGGAGGTTGAGTTATAATGCTCCCACAGCAAAGAGATGAATCCACAAAAACACAAAATACTACACTCCTGTAGTGGAGGTCATCTTTTCCCACTGGAACCCGATAATACAAAGAGTGTGTTTAGGAAACTGCGACAAAAGTGTTGAGTCATTTCAACGGCAGTGATGCGACTGCTGAGCCACATGCAGATTACGAGATAATGCATAAAAATATAATCAAACCTCACCAGGCTTTAACTTTAAACTTGGATTTCCAGGAAATATTTTTAAAGTTTCAATTTGCTCCTTAAAAAAAAGTTATAAAATAAGTGTTTTAAAAAACAGAGACCACAGGCAGAGGTAAAATAATATACTTTATTATGACCATACATTTCTCAGGATCAACACAAAGCGATGTTTCTGTTTTGTTAAGCGATGCTTTCCACGTGGTATTTTATCTCCAGAGGACAAAGAGGACAAGACCGGTCGATGTAACATGAAAACGAATGCAGGTGTTTGATGTTGATTCGTGTTAAGACGGAGATGAACTCATTGATAATGAAACTGGATGTTGCTCTTACATGTGCCAGGTTGTGGCTCCCTGCAGGACGTGGGACTGTGCTGCCTAAAACAGGCTTCATGCTGAGTTTAGACCTCTATTATAAGGGTTTTGATGTTTGTTTAAAGTATCAGTAAGAATTTAAAAAGTCATAAACGTCTTTGGAATCTTTTTACATAAGCAGCTTTTTAGATCTGGAAATCTAATTATCGTATAAAGTGAGGCCCTGGTTGTTTTGTGATGTGTGTGAGCGGACAGATCTCTGCTGAAACTCACTTTCACCGCAGAGCAGCGGGAGCGGGAACAGACACCGTGTGTGTTGTAAACAAAGACACAAACATCCCACCAAATATCCACCTGAACAACAAATTCACTTACTAACTCTTGTTTTTACACCTATAGATGATTTGGGATGAATATGTTTTGTGTAGCGATGAGTTGGGACTGAATAGGAATGTTTTCCTTAAGTTGAGATTGTCACATGTGATTGTGCACTGAATATTTTTGACAAAACCAACACTCAAAGTTGTGCGTTTTCACAATTTTCAGACATTTCACAGACTACATTTGATCAAGACAAGAATCGTAAAGTTAACCGAGTCGACGTCTGTCTTTAAGTCCTCTGGAGAGAAAGCTGGACCGAGGACATGATCAATCTGAGAAACAGGGAGACGAACAAACGAGCATACATTACAAAATAGTCTTTTTACACATAAATATCAAATACAAAGGCAGATGAGAGGGAGCCTTGTTTATGTCAGTAAAGCTTTTGACCATGCAACGTTCAGTACCTTTAAAAAAACAACAACAACATGAACACAGCTTAGTCCACCAGAGACACAATGTCAAATATACATGTATACACAATATAACAAAAATAACAATGTCACTTTTTCTGCAAGGGCACGATTTTATCATATATTTTACAGCTAAAGTTGTACCATTAGTCCAGCACATTGAGATGTGTACAGGTAGCTCGAAGGGAGGAAAAGCGACTATCGCTACAACACTACGAGGTCATCGGAAGTATTTAAATATGCCATCGAAACAGAAGCTGTAAAAATAATATACTCCGAATACATTTATATAATTATATACATATACATATAGGTTAAATACTGATCATTCTGAATCCCTGGATTGCTGAGAACAAACCTTAGTCGATTTAGGCAGCTAGCTAAAAGTTGTACCAACTGAGCCCCGTCGCTAACGGCTTCTGCCGCCGCTCGGAAAAAATTGTGCTTCACATTTGAGCTGTTTCTGTTTCACGGTTTCGCCAAAAGCTGAGAGAAGCAAAAAGGTTTTTAAAAGGAATAGCTTTCGATGCCTTCTGTGAGAAGACGTTTCATGAATTTCTTAAATAAGATCAATACAACTCTCGTGTCTTTAGCTGGAGCTGGCAAGCTAGCTTCAAATGACCTACAAAACTTTTAGCGCTAGTTGAAAACTTATCCAGTCTTAAGTGTTGATGTCGCAATGTTTTCTGGGCTATTTCAAATTATAAAATGAGGATGTGGACTATAGTTTTGAGCCTTAACTGAATACAATGCAACATAAAACACCCTTTCTCTGGTTTTGTTGCCCGATCAAACGTTATCTCCGATCGTAGATTATCTCGTACCCAACTCTGAAAAGTGTTTATCTAAACA
Organism: Hippoglossus stenolepis; assembly: GCF_022539355.2. Classification (NCBI taxonomy): domain Eukaryota; kingdom Metazoa; phylum Chordata; class Actinopteri; order Pleuronectiformes; family Pleuronectidae; genus Hippoglossus; species Hippoglossus stenolepis. Next base: position 5,767,456 of record NC_061496.1, read on the forward strand.
GTGTCGAAACATTGAAAACTTGCACAAAGTAAAAAACATTTCAACCCATTTTCCTCCATATTCATGTTTAAGAGGAGGTTTCAGTCGCAGCTGTTTCTCTCCATTCAGTCCACAGACAGAATATATTTTACTGCATGATCTATAATGACAATCTACGTTACTGCCTAACTCATAAGTGCATTATTGTTGTACAACATTTAGTGTTTCATACCTCAATAGAAAAGCTCTCTGCTGCCTTAAAAAATAAGAAATCCACCCTGAAATAGAACGAACACAAGCTCCTCCTGCGATACTCTGACTTTACACATGAAGTTAGGTTTACTCATCGAAAAACACATTTTAATTCCTGGAGTGTCTCATTGAATAAATGGTCAAATTAAAAGATATAAACTGGATGAAACTAGAAGCTTGAAACTTCCAGGAATCTTGTTTTTTTTCCTTTCAGCAGAGAGACGAATGCTCTGGTCAATAACAGTGAGGTTCAATAAGAATATGAGAAGATATTCCTTCTCTCTGCTTCCAGAAATAACACAAGGGCCTTGCACAGATTCTGAAATGATTGAATTACTTCATTACATATTATGTTGGAATTATTAATCGAAAGGCCAAATGTCTCCCAGAGTTTTCCGGCCAGTGAATTCATATTAAAGTGTCCAATGTCCAAATGCCGCTTCAGATTCTGCCAAGAATTTTGGAAACTTGAGTTAGTGTTCATCACTGATAAAAACCTTGAACGAGCAGAGCCCCATTGTACCTAGACTAGATTTGTACCTGCGTTTTCAAAGTAAAAGCTCCTCACACCTATCCTACATGTTGTCCTGTATCAGAGGAGGGGATGCGTTTTATTCCAGGGTGGACTTTCATCTCCACGTACCACCTTCGCACAATTAAGGCACCTTTTAAACCCCTGAGGGGTCAATGGGTTCTTCTAATAAGAAGAGAAGCAACAATAACAACATGGAACACACAACGGGACTGAAACAAACCGATGACAACCCAAAGTGAGACGGTCGACAAAATCAAAGGAAAACAAACACATTAGGAATGTCTATGGGTACAAATGCCAGAAGTGCCCTGTCACGTTTCCTCTCATCTCATCCTTTAGGGTTTTACAGCAGCACTGCACGACACGTTGCCACGGTGACCTCACGGGGTCGCCATGGGAACAGTGTGGCGTTATCCTGAAGCACCTTGATTGGTAAAGAAGGTCTTCCTCGAACCTCGTCAGGCTTTGACAGAGTGTGTGTGTGTGTGTGTGTGTGTGTGTGTGTGTGAGTCAATATCCGACGTTGAGCTTGTTCTTGTTGAGCTCCCTCTCCAGGTTTCCGATCAGCGTGTCGATGCTCTCCTGCAGGTCCCTCAGGTTCACTCTGTTGCTCAGCACAGGGCTGATGTCCTGGATCTTCAGGTAGGCCTGGTACGTGTGCTCTCTGGGCAGCCGAGGGGGCAGGATGTGGTCGCACACCCGAACCTCTTCTTCCTCCTCGTCTTCTAATGGCTGTCCGTTGCCTGAACTATCGCTCTCTACGTGACTCTCCTCCTCCGCCTCCTCCTCCTCCTCGTCCACCTCTTCAACCTCCTTTGCCACATCCTCTAAAGGAGGTGGCTCCTGCTCAGCCGGATCGCTTGCAGGGCGTGTGACCTTCTGTTCTTTATCTTCCTCTTCATCCTCAGGCTTCTCCTGCTCCTCCTCCTCCTCAGCTGCCTCCGTATCCTCGGAGGGCACATCATCATAGTCCGCCTCCTCTTTGCTGGGAGGCAGCAGCGTTTCAGAGGGGAAGTAGCTCTCGCCGCAGCGGCTCCAGTCACCGGCGTAGCGGTTGCTCGGGCTGTCCAGACGCCCCGGTTTGGGCCGAAGAACACCCGCCATCTCCGCCTCAGAGAGGTTCAGGACCTGGGGGCGCTCTCTCCTCCGCCGCAGAGGAGGAGCCGAGAGGCGGTCTGATGACGCCAGGGGTTGATAGGAGGACTCGCCATGTGGGTCAACAACTGGAGGAGCAGAGAGGAACAGAGACAAGAGACAGACGGAGTTAATCAGATGTACAGTAAAGAAAATCCTTAAAGGAACATTTCAAAAGTTTGGGAAAGATTCAAACACTGAACCACTCAAACGTTTATGGTAAAACAACGTTTTCTACTTTGGAAAGAACTTTCCCCAAAATGATGTAATATTCATTTATAATTTTACCCAAATTACAAAAGAGAATAAAACCACACTTTCTTAACAAAGTGATTTCTGGCCATGCAGATACTTTACATTTTATTTGCAAACACTTTGAGATGTTTGTCTCTTATATTTCTACCACTACAATTTTCGTAGGGACTATTTTTTTTTGTCGTAAGTAGTTTTATAACTGATCTCGTTGAGGACTGTCAGACTGTGGAACATCTTGTTAGTTATACTTTAGTCCAGTTTTCAAAAATAAAATACAATCAGCTCCACAAGGTTGTGCATGAAACTGTGTCTATTCTGAAGAAAGAATCTCAGGGACATCTTGACCCGGTTTTCCTTTGGCTGCTGGTTATTTCCTAAAATAATATTTACTCAAAATGTTATGGCTATTTTCTATATTTTCTTTATTCGTGTAATATCACAACATTTTTCTTGAAATCTCTTGATTTTTTTCTTCTTCAATGTGGCCCTAAAAAGAAAAATCAAACGTACGACTTATAGTTTACATGTAAAAACATTTCAAACATTTCTCTTTCACTGTAGTGAACTCAGGAAGTTCTGAGAACCCTCATTATATGACACCTGTTCTGATATCTAATCCAGATGTGAACATGCCGTGCTCAAAGTCAAACACATGCTGAAGTCACTCCAACACACCGCTGCCAGACGCCTACTGTTTGTTATCAACCGCTGGACTCAACCAAAGCTTTAAAAAAATGGACCGAACCGTGTTGACCGATTATGAAAGGATGATCTGACCGTGCCAAAAACACACTGAACACTCCAACACAACCAGGCCGGTTACCTGTCTCTCTTTATCTCTGTGAACCTACACTGGTTGACACCGCTAGTTCTCCCTTACTGGATTAGAAAGGAACAAAAAAACAAAGTAAGAATAAGTCAGAGATACAACATCAAACAAAGCAGAAGTTCATTTTGTCTCTGTAAATTACAACAGAGGAACTCGACGATTATTTCCCCCAGACGCATTTTTGACTAACAGCTTTTCCAGCATCACATTCTTTACAAAAGAAATAACGATGAATTATGATCCACGTCGACTCCGGTTCATTCATCAGCAGCGTGTTTATGAGCAGCGGTTGCATGCTCTGCAACTCCTGAGGCTAAAGACTCAGGCAATTATCACCTAAAACAAACAGGAATTATCCTCCTTTAAGAGACAGCGTGTTATTTCACTTCAGACGTGATTCACTGACACGATTAAATTATCAGCTGTCAGCAGAGAAGACAGAAGACGGGAAGCAGTTAGAAACGATGCGAGTTAAAAATGTACATTCTGTGCTGATCTTCACCTCCACCTGTTCATCAGCAGCTTTTAATGCTTTATGAAAAGGATGAGGGGTATTTAGGGGACTGATCTCTGAGTGTGTGTGAGTTGGTGCAGATCCACATAAAAGTCAGGATCTAGTGAATGTAGATGTGTTTTCACGAGGAGACTGTTAAGCCTTGGTGGAGTTATAAGCTCTATGAGTGTCATTCTATTTTCAAAGTGTTCTTCCTGCACACGAGCACAATAAGGAGAAGCTAATGTCCTCACACACCTCAAACACACATTCTCCTCTTATCTCTGTCAGTCTGTCTATGAAACCATCTGCTCACACATACACTTGTTACACTGAATAATTCACACTCAAGTCACAACACACACTCATGCGCTCTCACACTTCCTGTACAGAGCGTCAGTCTTTAAGTCTTCAGACGTCCCTGCACTTGCTCAAAGATGCAAACTGGGGACCTGAGCAACAATGCATCGGAGAGGGTGTGTGTGTGTGTGTACTTGTACAGATATCTTCGTGAGGACCACCTATAATCTACAAAGTGAGGACATTTTTGGCGGCCTTCACTTTCTGACCCACTTTTAATGGACTGTTTGAGGGTTAAGACCTGGTTTTAGGGTTAGGGCTTTAGTTTTGATGGTTAAGGGTAAGGGGCTAGGAAATGCATTATGCCAATGAGTGTCCTCACTACGATATATGCACAAACATGCGTGTAAGCCTGTGCGTGTGTGAGGCGTGAAGAGGCGGCTGAAAATATCCCATTATGGTTGTGAAATGTTAGGGTGAAGCTTCAGGGGCTAAGGTTAAGTCTGGAATGTCTTTAATTATAGTCCGGGCGTCCTACGCTCTGAGCCGGGGAAGCGGACAGACTGGAGACGTCACTGACGGTGCACACAGAGGCCTGAACCTGGGCAGGAGGCTCTGTCAAGGTTATTACAGGTCACTGGAGGCAGGACGGCTGCATGACATCAGCAGACGGGAGCTTAGAGTAAAGGAAATAAAACTACAACTTTCTCCCGTCTTCCCGTACAGGAGGGTGGACGGTGCTCGAACCTCAGCGGTGAATCACAGAAATCGGTTCAATGTGGAAGTCGGAGGATGCGGTTACATTCAGAGACGAGACCAGACGCAGAGTCAGTTCGTCTCATCACTCAGCAGATCTGCTTAAAGCTGCAGGTCACAGTGAAGAGCTCTGAGGATTTAGATCTTTCACCGACAAAGTCTGTGCGACGTGATGTCATATTACCGCAAACTGAGTTTTAAACTGATGACTGTGCATGTTTGAAACTCTCATAACCTCAATGTTTATAAAATTGTAATAACCCAGAGGACAATTAATTATTTTAAACAAGGTTAGTATAGTAGAATATTAGGGCCATGTTGAAGTTTTTTTTCCCGACAATAAAGTTGTGATACTATGAGGAGAAGTTTTAAGTTTAAAGTAATAAAGTAATAAAATATTACAAAAAGAAAATCATAATTTTACGAGTAGTTGTAATTTCACAAGAATAGAGTCTTAACATTAACTCGTGATAACGACTCAAATAAGTTGTAATTTTAGAGGGAGGAATATCACAAGATCTGTCTGATACTTATAATTACAACTTTATTCTCGATTTGTTTTCTTCAACATGACACCAATACTCAATCGTAGGTTAGAGCAGGCCGACAGCTACAGGGCGAAGCATTGTCCTGATTTTATAATGTTATTTTTAAATGTTAATAGCTGTTAGATCAATGTTATAGTATTTTGATCAACATTCTGCAGCAGCTGAGATGTTAACTGCACCAAAGCAGCAAATCACACACTTGATCAGAGACAGCGTGAGAACTAAATACACAAAATTTAACCTGTAAGTTGAGAACATTTGAAACTAGTCGCTGTGACCGGGGCAAATTTCCACACGTTCGCCTGCAGCTCTTTCATAACTCTCCGCTCCCTCGTGAATAATCTTCGGATTCCTTCATATCTCACGCTGAGCAGACAGCTGCAGCCGGCACTGAGCGGCTGTGCAGGCAGACAGATGACCTGTGTGGGTGACTGTCCTCGGCTGGTGATTTATCTTCAGACTGGAGGAGGGGCCACGCCTCGAGAGTTTGGTTTACGTTAGGACTCAGTGGCTGTGATTGGCTCGGTCTGGCATCATGAAGCACTCTGTGGAGAGTTTCATCTCTGGGGAGCCGACAGATGGTGGTGAATGTCTATCAGCTGCACTTGTGCCAGGGGTGGATAACCTCAACGATCAAAGCAGCCCGGCCCTTTAACCGAGCTTTGTAGAGCTGAACCACAGAGCTGGGGATGATTTGTACGAGAACCTCGGGCTTAAGACTTTCATGTATGGTGCAGATACATAATCTGACTGTAAACTAGAGCCGTGATACCTGGTAGAACTATAGACTGTTAATAAAGATGGACAACGAATATCCATAGCATCAATTAACTAACTATAACTAAACTTACCAGAACAAAAAGAGCACTTATACATACATCTTAGAGATAAAAAATACCTAAAATGACACACCTTGTATGTAACGTGTACTTTTTATGTCATGGTCCCATCCCCTTACATGGAGGAGGCAGGGTTTATGACCTATACTGCAGCCAGCCACCAGGGCTTCCCTTTTGGAGCGCACCCGTGTCGTCCACTTCTATAAAGTCTATGGGTAGAACTTGAAAGTGGAATCACCTGGCCACAGCTGCAGCAGGTAGTGCAGGACCTCGATGTGCTTCTTGAAGTGCAGAGCGCTCGCCAGCTCCTCGGAGTCGATGAAGATTCGGTTGGTGTGGCACGACGCCTCCTGGCGCTGGCTGAGCAGCACTGGGCCGAAACACACCGCCAGGTTCTGACACGTCATCTTGTTCACGTCCTGGTGCGACGCCACCAGCTTCAGGTGGTTGAGGAGCTTCCGCAGGCTCACCTGATTTAAACACACACAGACAAACAAGACGTGTTAACAGCTGAAGAGCTGCACTGTAAAATCTACTTCAACTTGTTATTTGAAGGAGAAATCTTGATTATTTAAGGGGGGCCTTAAAGAGACAGGAGCTAAGACCAAGTGTTTCCGACAGAGGCTGAAAAGAGGAGCTGCAGCAATGGACAGTTTGAGGAAAGTCATGTTTTTTCTGAACATTAAAGCATGAAAACAAATTATAATGATGAACCTGAATATGAGCAGAATATTTCCCCTTTAAAATGTGTGTTTATGGAAAAGAAGCATTTGGGACATCCTGGTGACCTAAGGGTTAAAAGGCAGTCATGTATCATCCATGTGAGACTTTGTGCCATTTATCATTAATCTGATAATACTTATTTGAAGGTGAAAAGATAGAAACACATCGGTACAGTCATGCATTCACTGAGCCACCACTAATATCACCCAGTGTAAAAGCCGACGTAATGGAGATTTAACAGCAGTAATCTGAACATCATAACCATCATTATCGATGCCACAATTATCCCTTTCACCGCCACTTATGTGACACTGTTCACTACAGCTGCAGCAGGGGGGGGGGGGAGAGATAAACAGTTTATCTTGCTCACCCTCTCCACCTCCGGCAGGTTCTCCAGCAGGCTGACGGTGTGCTCCGAGTCGGCCTGGTCGTTCTCGCAGCCCCCCGGCCCGATGCGCAGCGGCCTCGTGGCCATGGCCTCTAACACGGCCTCGTACAGCTGCTTGGTGATCAGAGGGTAGGGGAGCTCTCGCAGGTAGTCCTTCAGAACGCCTGAGGAGAAGGAGACAACAGAGAATAGTGTTATTTATTATCAAAATATGTCATTAATTGTTTACTGCACTCAGATCAACGTGTTACTTCGGCCACTAGGGGTCTCTCAATCAAGACAATAACAAAAGACCTAGTTTGAGGACGTTGTGAAGCAGCGTGGGATCATGGGAGTTGATGTCTTCACCACCACTGCAGATGAAAATCTACCTGATACCTGGATGAATGTATTTAAGTTTCATTCACGTTCTGCAGCAAATGAATAATCGTGATCCATTTTGGCGAAAAACAACGCAAACAGTGGCTAGCAGTGTATTTTCCTTCATCATCCATCGTTTGTTGCGTAACTTACAGCAGAGACGAACGAAGTCGAGGCTAAAGCGGATACGACGCGATTAAAAGGCAACAAAAGGAAACTTCCCGTTATATCAGAGTTTGTCGGAAACATTTTGAATAATGTAACTGCACAAGTCGACAAAATATAGAACATAGGTCAAGTTGTCTTTAGACATTTTATATGTTTAAACTGAAATGTGCTAACAGCTGTAAATCCTGACAAATCGCCAACAATTTATCTTTACTATTAAGTCACTAAAGAACAAAAACTTATTTTTCCCCTCTTTTTTGAACAATTGAACCCGGTGAACCCGGTGAACTCTCCTGGCCGCAGATTGAGGCGCCATTATTTCCGTGGTCGGTCCTGTGGCGTCGGCTGTGATGCCCGATTGGAGTCGGGCGTGATTCCCGCAGCCAGAGGTGTTCGGGTGTCTGTGACGGCGCATTCACACCTGTGACCTGTCACACCCACGGTTCAGACAAAAGCTACGGGAAAACATGAAACCCACGCTGTCTGTCTCCACTAAGCCCCTCAAATATCGCTGGCATGTCTTTTCATCAAAGGCAAAGAGGAGAATAAATAGGGAAATAAAAAGGCTCTTGGCAGAGTGACAGCTCTTTGTGGTGGAGTGTCTGCTCTCGTTTCCCTCTGAGTGAAGATAGATCAGTTTTCAGACAGGGCTGGGGGCTGTGTAATCAGCAATATTGGTTTTGCTCCAGACTAATGCACACTGCTTTTTAAAATGAGTCACAAAAAATAATGGTTTTATACGTACGAAGGATTTCAATTATCAAATCATCCTCCCACGAAAGACAAACTCGTAATGATGTTTATCACGAAGACGGCAGGCAAAGTGAAACTGGATTTTTGGGGCTGAAGCCAATTCTCAGTTCAAAATGGAGTTAAAAAAAAAGCACAATATCGACATATTGGTGGATTTTCTTTGTAGAAAATATACAAATAAGCAATTTTCAGACATGAACTCCGGAAATTGTCTTAACAACTGGATCTGGATATTCTCTGGATTTTGTCTTTCACTCCCCTGTTCGATTGCTAAGATCTGCTGCCAACACTTGCTTAGGCAGCATTTTGGAAGCAAGCTGACCAGGCACCAGTCAGATCAGATGACTGAGGAATAATCTCTGCTACAACTGCTGCTGTTGTTATCTCATCTGCTCTTATAGGTTCAAACATGCACCTGAAGATTTCCTGCTCTCGATGTTGGCAGCTTTGCACCGTGACGACTGCTGATTCAATCACAGCTTTCCTACATCGGCAGCTTGTGTTAACATGCTTATCATAAGATGCTGCTGATGCCTGTTTTTATCACAGGTGACACAGGTCTGCTTGTGGATGACGCTGCTCACGGGTTAAAAGTGGTGTCAAATTCCCTCGGGCTTGTGTCACAGGTTCTGATTACGATGCTGTGAATAAACAGAGGCTCTGGCTTCATCACCTCCACGTCGCTGGAAACCCGAGGTGTGTTTCTTCTGTGGCGTCTATTTACAGAAAACTACAATGAGATTCAGGGTAAATCCGCTGGTATCCACTTAGGCCCGGTGAGGAGAAGAGAAGGCACAATTTAACTAATTAACTAATCCTGGTAAATCCTCACTCTGCTGAGAGTGGGACTGAAGCACAGGCCCGTTCAACATCAATCTCTGGAGAATAAAATGACAAATGTTTGCTGATATTTCAGTGAATTCAGGCAACGACACAATTCAATCTCTTGTTTTCTTTTCCTGCAGCTACACGAGCTCACGAGTCTTTAAATGTGGGATTAACAGAGAGGAAGAAGGATCTAAATTCAGTCCAGTGTGACAGCGCCTGTAACACTCAGATTAGCATGAGCTTCACTGTCTACGCACATTCACTCAGCCTCATACGGAGAGAAACACAAAGTCTTACATTTACACATCAAACCCTCATACAATCACAAAACCACAAATATTAAAGTGGCAGGTGAAATCTCATAATCACTTCTTCCTTTCAGGAGCTGGAAGCTCCCAACCACAACCTCCACTTCATTTTGGGTCAGTGTGTGTTTTCACAATCACAGTGTGACTGGGTTTATCGAACATGAAACTGCTCATGCACTCAGTCGCAGGTGATTCACAGAGTTTCAGAGTTTTATTAGGATTTCTAGTGAAGTATCTGCACAGATTGATATGAAATGTGGAACAGACATGCACAATCTTCTATATTTCATTTGTTAGCAGTGTAAACTCTTAGTTTCCTCAATTCTTTCATAGTATTTTCCAGAGCGTGTCAACGTGGCCTTTTGGAGGCTGACACTGATTTTATCGTGTACAGATATAGATAAAACGGAGGATGTGTATATTAAAACATTTTGTATGACAAAGAAATGTAATTGAGACTTGATGTTTTACAGATTAACCATAAAATCTATTTTAAATAAAAAGAAAGTGTTTATTTATATTTTTAAAAGTCAGGGAGAAGCATTTGAATCAGCTGTTGTAAAGTGGAATTTGACCCTTTGGTGATAATTCAATGCTGTGAATCTGTGTCTACAGCAATAATAAAACTAATTTAAAACATAATGTACAGCTACCATTTTAAAACACACACACACACACACATTCCTGAGGCAGTCAGTGTTGGGGCCGGAGAAAAACAACAACATTGACACTGCTGTGTTATGTCAGCCCCCCCATCTCAGGCAGACCGACATAATGACAGCTCTGTGTCAGTCCAACTTTAACACGGCTTCACACAAACACGCTCTTAAAACCTGAGAAATTGTCCCCTTAGACTACACGTGTCCCCTGTGACTACACGTGTCCCCTGAAACTACACATGTCCCCTGAAACTACACATGTCCCCTGAAACTAAACATGTCCCCGAAACTACACATGTCAACTGTAACCCACATGTCCCTGATACCACACATGTCCCCTGAAACTACACATGTCCCCTGAAACTACACATGTCCCCTGAAACTACAGATTGTCCCCTGAAACTACACATGTCCCCTGAAACTACACACGTCCCCTGAGCCTCTGTGGCAGCATGTTTCCATTCTGTCTCTAGCTCTGATTCACAGTTGCCGAATGCTTCCGTTATCTCTTATCTCCATCAGGTTTGAAATCGGGTACGAGCAAATTGTGATAAAGATGCATTCATTCTCCTGAAAGCTTTCCTGGACGAGCCGATTTCCAAAACAGATTAGAGAGGAATGCTTTGTGAACGTCCTCCTGTGTCCCAGTGTCAATCTTTACTCAGATAATAATAATCTGCTTGTTACATCGCAGGAAAAAACAGCCGCGTGTTTTCATCCTTATCTCCGCAAAGTATTTTGCTAAGCGAGTGTGTCAACAGAACGCAGAGAGATACCACTCGACTTTGTGTAAAAACAGGAAGCTGGTGCGTGGCGGACCCTCCGACCTTCCCCTGCGCCGTCGTCTAGACACAACAACAGCTCGACTGTTTCACGTTAGCATCGCCTCATTAAACAAACCCCACAACTTCCTCCCTTCCTCCTCTCACACGCAATTCTAGAAAAACATTACGCACATTTTCACGCTCTTTGAATATATTTTCTAAAATACACAAGTGAACGCAACTTTGTGTACGTGCATGTGCACATGTGCTCGTGTTGGTGTGAAGTCAGGATAATGCAGCCATTCAGGTAAATCATTAGCCTAGTATGAGTCAGTGTTAGTGTTTACTTTTATGTCTTGGCGCCACACACACTCAGACACACTAAGTGAAACATGAACACACACTCTCACACACACAAGGTCACGGGCTCAGCGGTGAACAGGTGTGATTCTCCTGCAGGTGTTTTACTCTCTTTCACAGCCAAGTCGGCAACAAGAGCACGCTGAGTGTTTGTCCTCTCACATTTAATCAGTTTTACACAAACGCAGATATGATCCACACACATTTTGTCTTCTGTCCATTGCCAGGAGCGTCTGTTGTTATTGTTGTGTTGGTATTTGTTGTGGTTGTATCACCAAATCAATGTCTGGTGGATTTGTACTGTTCTGTCCTGTCTCGTCATCGCTCTCTCAGGGACACATCTTCCTTGTTTAGCCCGAACCTCTGGACTTTTCAGTTCAGTCTGAACCAAAACAACAGGCGTGAAAAGCTGCCAATGGACTAAGACTGTGACGAACAGACCGAAATGTAGTCCGACCAAAAGAGGTGGTCTCAGTCTGGGACAATAGTTCGATTCAGATTTTGGAAAGTTCGGACTTTCAGACCAATAGAAGAAGAAAAAGAAGAGGAAGCGGTTCGGAGGATTGTTTGCAGCCTTTGCTTCTGACAATATGATGTCTGAACAATGAGGACGTTCATTTTGGAAACAACAAACAAACTAGTGTCGAGTATTGTGCCTGAAGTTTGTGATGCTGCCACAATAATATTAAAATTGCAAGAAGATTAACCAACAACATCTGCAAACAGGCGCATTCACAAACCAATCAATGTCAAGTCCAGACGTCCATGTAGGTGATGGACATGTGTCGTACAACATTCTTTAGTGCGATCCCTAAATGACTGTAGAAAATACTCCACTGATGAAGACTTGTATAGACTGAACAATACAGAACTGATATCACCAGAAGCCTCATCATGATCAGTCAAAGCTCCAGACGACAGCAGCTTGAAGTATTTTGATGTAAATTGACTTTTCTTTTTAAATCAATTCAGACTATTTCAATGTTTCAAATGTGCCACCAGAGACTACAAGCCACACAATGCACCGGGGCACGGCTCTACCTTTGACCTCTTGTTCAAACAAAGCGGAAGGTCACTCCTCCTGTCAGTGCTGCAGTCAACGCCTCGCCCGGGAGAACAAACAGGGGCTTGTTCTCCGTCCGTCCCCCTCCCTGCCGCCTCGCACGCCCCCGCAGCACTAGGGGGGGCCAGAGGAGATGTGTGCGGTGCTGCCTTGTCCGGTGGCACGGTGAGGCCTCGCACTGCGGGTTCAAAAACTTTGCGTAGCCCTCCAGCAAACCTCGGTTCTAACAGTGGAGCTCTGATGCCACAGGGGATTCATCAGAAACACGTTTGTCTCCGGGTTTTGATCCCCGACCTGCAGTTTAAGACATTTTCAGACACCCACGCCGGCCCGAAGCTCTTTGTGAAGCGGTCGCCTGCTTCCCCGGGCCGGCCCAGGGTTCAGCTAATCCCCCATGCGTGAGGCAAATACCATCTGTGTTTGTTCGGCAACAAAGGGGGCACTTGTTAATGACTTTCCTTGTCTTCACTGGAGTACTGCCGAGGGTAGGATGGGGGGGGCGAAGTATAGGGAAGTAGGCAGTGGAAAAGGCGAGTCAGGCAAATTAAAAACCACAAACCAGGATCAATAACTGTCCAGCGACACACAGCGAGGACAGGGGACGAATCACTGAACCAGTTTCCCATCACCGAGTCTCTTTAGACGCTTTGTTTTCACACAAGCAGGTTCGAGCTGAGAGATTAATCATTATTCAAACTGTCCTCGTAAACCAATCAGTGTGTCATTGTTGTGTCCAGCCAGGAAGTGAGTGACTTCTACAAGAAACGGTCTGCTAATGACGCGGCTGTTGATAAACATGTAGACAGTAGAACAGGACTTGAAGAAAAACATCATCTGATATTCAGAGTTTCTTTCCATCGATTTAAACTTTATGTGACCACACAAAATGTTGCAGAGACGCATCTTTAAATGATACAACTGGGAATAAATTATGATAATATAATAATAACCCTAACCCTAACAATCAGGTCACAGACAAATCGATATCAATGCAGATACGATAGGAAAACTTGTTTCGCGAATTTATGTAATAAATTATATGTAAAAAATATATATTTACTTAATTCAAGTTGTCTTTATTTGGTTGAATTCGTGTTTTCTGTCTATTAATAGTTATTAAAACGTTTATGGTTAAACTGTAAAATATTTATTCTATAAGAGTTTGATAACGTCATCTTATGAATCATTGCCATTTTTTAAATATAAATATTTGTCAGTATCTGACATTTTTTATTCCTTACATCTAAAATCCATATAAGAATGAAATAAAAGTTAATTTAATTTAAATAAAAGTTATAATTTTTAGACTCTTGTATTCAATCTACATGTAATTAAAGAGTATTAACAAGTTGGGAGCAGGTGAAATAGATGCTCTGTCCAAAAATAACAAAAATCTGAATACGAGCCCCTCTACAAATAATGAGTTAACGCGTTACATCTTTGTTTGATGCTAAAAACTACAGAGTTAAGAGTGACGTCATGTTGTGGTTCTATGGAGGGATTTTATCTTTATCAGCTCATATCTTAAGGATCTGAGTTCTGCTGTAAGTACAGAAAGTTGTTTGTTAGATTCAGTGTAAATTTAAAGAGCGGAGAAAGAGAAACAACACATTCGATACTTAATTATAAAAGTAAAAAGAAAAGAGAAACTCTCCACTGTCCTCACGAGTTCAGTGATTGTGAGGAATGTATGAATACCTCTTGTTCACATCCTCCACCATGTTGCAGCTGATCTACAGCAGCACAGTCTCTTTCTGCGGCTGCCTCCTCAAGCATCGTACGTGTTCACAGAAAGACTAACGTACAGATCAGAGGAGGAGGAGGAGGAGGAGGAGGAGGAGGAACCGCCGAAGACAAACCGATAATGTTGTTTGCCTTGATTTTGCGCCGCACGCTGCTCACGCCGACGACACATTTCTGCTTCCTTTGAGTGAATTGTGATTTGAAACAATGCAGGGCCGCACACTGAGCATGTTTTGCAAGCTTTGGATTGAACTCTGACCCCCGGATAATCCCTTTCACTACCTCCGCTTTTAAATTAGCCGTGTGACACGCCAGCCCTCGTAGCTCATCCGCTCGCTGCTCGCTCGTTAGCCCTTAGCCCGACGCCACTCCAGAGATTCCTTTATAATCCAATAGTCCAGCAGTATTTTTACACTTCAATTACACATTCAAATTGGAAGGAATTTCTTAAAACCCGTAAAGAGATTACGTTTCAAAATACTGACGAGAAAAAGGGAAATTAGGTCAATGAACAGGCAGGTTTTTTACTGAATGTTTGGGGCAATTATGTTTTAAGACTAAACCCATGATTATATCTGCCTCCCCCCCCTCCTCCTCTTCCTCTCACCCGGGCCCATCTGCAACAGCAACTTCGCTTGGCAGAGCAAATTTTAGGCAACGAGCAAAAACCAACAGTCCACGCTGGTGCTGGCCCTTTTTTTCCAGCCCGCTCAACTGTTAACTGTGTTCTTTGCCCTGCCATGCAAATGCAAGTGGATCAAAGCAGGCATGATAGGACGACGCCTATACGGGGCCTCTCCGCAAAACCAACAGCGGCTCCTACAATGCGAAGGGGTTTCCATGGTCTTCCTCTTTTTGGTGGGAGAGGAAAAAAAAAAAATCATGACTAAGTCGTTTTCTACAACTTTGCCCCCCCAACACCCACCCACCCTTCGAAATCTGTTGAAGCCATTACTCAACCCAGTGACATGGCGGTTTTAGTAGAATGAAGACTGAGAGATGGAACTCACTGTTTTAATTTCACAGCCACAGAGCGGAGACGAAGATGAAACCCACAGGGATGTGAGAGGCAAAAGGCTCCGTCCATACTACAGTGATCAGGTTTGTCACTATAAGCCGTTGATTACCATATCGGAAATTACGTAGCTTGTGCATGATATTCCCAGAACTTGTGGGAAAGGTAACAGCGGTTATTAAGATAAGGGCACACACACACACACACACACACACACACACACACACACACACACACACACACACACACACACACACACACACACACTCACACACACACTCACACACACACTCCACACTCCTGCTCCAGCTAAGAGCACGTGGCTATAAAAGGGTCCAGACCACCTCAGCATTTGGGCTGAATGATCAGATCTCAATGTGTCTTGGGTGCGTTCACACTGTGTTTGGACCTGTCCACTTACGACTGGATCACTCAAGACACGTGTTAATACCTGGTGTGAACGAGGCCTAAAACATAGAAAGGGACAGAAGGAAGCGTGTCTCAACCACCAAGCTGACGGAGGAAAGAATGACCTGAATGCACAGCGCAGTGTGTGTGGGTGTGTGTGTGTGTGTGTGTGTGTGTGTGTGTGTGTTTGCGTGGGCCCTTCCCTCAGGCTTCAGTCTATACTGACGACTGGAATGCTTTTACTACAGACAGCAGACTCACGCACACACTCTCAGACGTACGCATGTGCTGACCTATCAGCAGCCGACTCACCGGTTCAGACACGTTCACTGGAGCAAACACGAGATCAATACAACATCCAGACTCTGCATTAATGTACATGTGCTTCTTTTTTCTTCGTTAAATCCTACTTTGACTGTACACCTTGATTTTAGATCATTCTATTTTATTCTATTAAGTTTTGACCACTCATTGTGTTTTGAAATCCCCTGAAGTTAAATTCTCTATTTATCTTTGTATTATTGTGATTATTTTTAGGTTTTAAAGCAAATCTTTTGTGTGAATAAAGTTTTATCATCAAAATAAATGACTCAGATCTGAAATGAAATACACCGGGGGATTTCGGAATGATGTATGATATTGTTGAGGATTTTAAATGTACAATATAGGGCCATTATACAATTAAATTATCGTATCAAAAATTAAAAACTAAAATCTTCTCCTCTTCTACTTTAAAGCAGAACTGATTTAACAGGTCAAAACTAGAGCCAAAGCAATAAAGTAATCGATTGATGAGACGATTGTCAGAAAATTGCTCAGCAACAATCTTAACAGTCAGTTAATCATTTCGGTCATTTTTCATGTTTCAGCTTCTGTTGCTTTTCTTCTGTCTTTGGTAGGAAAGTTCGTATCTTTTTATTTTTCAGGACCAAAAACAACAACGTGGCTGCTGAGAAACTTGGACTGAAAATCCTGGTGGAATGTGGGAAAGAGGATATTTGTGCAAACTGAGACCAGAAAGACACCGGAGCGCGACGATCACATTCATCGTGTCATGCTCCTCTGCTGCCGCAGCTCAGTTTACCTGTGATGACGTTGATGTCGGGATACGTGTTTTCACACAGCTCCAAGGTGTAGCTGTTCCTCTCGAACGCCTCCCGAAGCTCCTTCTTCACCGCCGCAGATCCACACAGACGGTAGAGACCCACCACCTGCGCACACACACACAGACACACAAATAGGTCAAATAAACATGGATGGCTCTCGAGTCAAACAGTTGACAGAGGGGCAGACATCTTTACAGCCTCATCGATCACGTTCTGCTGCGGAGCTCAGACAACGTGCTGGAGAGGAGCCAAAAGGACTTGAACAGAAAAACACAAAACTCCAGTCGGCTGTCTCTCCACAAAACGACACCGTATTTGAACAAATCAGTCGGCATCATTGACGAGCAGCAGCAGCTCCTTGTCTGGTATCTTTCGTCGTCAGGTCTTAAAAAAAGGCATAAAAGATTTTAGGGAATCAAAACCGTCCCCTTCATGACACAGGCGTCCTCGTCCTCCTCCCCCCCCGCAGGTCAAAGGTGCAGGCTTCCTACGGCAACGTGCCATAGATTTATGCCCCTGTCCAAACTAATGTAGATATTTTCCAAAACAAACTTTTCCCTCTGTTTGAGCCTCTCGTCCACCATCGTAGGTCACGTTTCTAAAAGATGAACAACAACGGCCATATATCGACGAGCGTGCTCACAATGTTCCTCTCGGCTATTTGACAGAATGTTGATGCAGACGTTATGTTGCACAAATTGCAAACCAGAGAAACAAGCTCAGGCTGGATGAAATAAAATTGTCTTGAATTGACTGAGCATTTGGGGCATGACCCAAAGAAGAACCCAATCAATTTTGGAGCAGTTCAACTTTCTTTGACATAGTGAGATAGGCTGTTATCCTTTGTGGAAGTGTGCACACTCCGAGCACCCGCCTCCTGGTTGTCAGGCATTCTCCAGCAGTCAGACTATAACCAATAAAATGTTATGGCAGTGAAACCCTGTGTCTCACTGAGGTGGTGGATGTGTTTTATTGCCCATGACTTCAACCTTTAAATGGAAAAACGACTAGTTTGTCATTTCATCTTTGAAGAGATATCGTCTCCGTTCTAAACTCGATACTTTGTTCTGAAAAAAGCCGACAGTGGCGTAATACTCAGTACGTCTGTGGACATGGTTTCATCACTTGGCTCGTTTGAAAGTGAAAACGTGCTCCGGGTCGCAGCGCACTTCGCTCTGAGGTGTAATAAAAGTGTCACGTCCTTATGACTGAATGGATAAACAGCGCGCTGCTCTAAAAGCCGGGCAGACAGCTCAGCATTAAAAATGGAAACACTCGGCTATAAAACATTTATGTTTCTTCACGCAGGAACTCTGGAGTGTGACCTGAAGGAACTCTGAGGCAATTTCCTCAAGACGTTGACATTTGATAGTTGAAACTCAGCACCAGTCGTCTCTTTGTTATGTTGGGATTAGGCCCCGGCTGCAGACATACCATAATTTCTCCTACATGTGTCTGTCTGGTATGTGGCATAGCAGACCAACTGGTGTGGTTGCCCCGGTAACGTATTAAGTCAGTGGGCTGTGAATGGCGGGTCGAGTCCGGATCCACACAAACATACACTCACACACACACAAACACACACATGCCCTGCTGGCCTTTCCGGGCTCCAGCGTAGGAGCAGTGCAAACGTCTCCCAGTCCCACCAGAGCAACCATTTGTGAGCTCTGGTCGTCCAGTGGAGCAGCGTTTCTTCTGAGCCTCACACGAGAGGCAGAGCGGAGGACCGATTAGGCCGGGATTTGTCTTTGTGTGAGAGTAAACACAAGTCACTGGGCACAATGAACAACAAGTCCATTCAGAAAAAAAAGAGAGTCTCACTCTATGGGGGCGGGGGGGGGGGGGGGGAGCCCGAGTGCAAGCAGGGGAACAGCTGTGAGCAAAAAGAGGGCTCGCACTCGTGCACCTCGGCTGCCGGGCAACACAACAAGCAGCACCGGCAGGGACCTGCATGTGGAGTGAGGCTGACACAATGACCACAAGACCAGGCCCCTCCAAGTGGAGGAGGCTCCTTCAACTGAGCCCATCAAACAATCAGTTTTCTAACTTTATCAAAACAGAACGAGAATTAATGCCCGAGTCGACAAAGTCATTTACTTCCCATAAACATGAGTCACATTTCTAACAGGCACCCGCAGTAAAATCATCATCTGTTCACACCTTTATAACACGATAACAAAACGCCTCTTCTGGCACGATGCGAGGATTTAGAAAGCACACGAACGCACGCACATCCAAACGCTAGCTTCTGGAAAGAGGCGACAAAAACCAGGAGACAAGGAACGGTGAGCGGACATATCTCGTCTCCTGGTGCAAGGATTTTCCACGTCTGTACAAACACATGACAGGAGAGAAGACGTGTGCTGGGCTTCACCTGATCATTATCTTTACCATCATCTAATCAGCTGGTTATTTTGTCAATGAATCCATTTTTATGCCGTCTATAAAATGTCAGAATGTGTGCAAGCATAATTAATCTACTAAATCCATATAAAAATATATATTTAACATTCCTGTTCTGTCAAGATTCTGGTTCTGTCTAAAATGATGCTGCTGTTTATCTTAACATGTCACAACCCGTGTTCCTCTTTCCCTCACATGTATGTATGTTACTATGGCTCCTTTTAAAAGATATCTCTCTTTAATGGTCTCCACCAACAAAACTCCCGTCTCTGCAGTCCTTTCAAAACACCCACAATCCTCCCTGCGTCATAAAAGCCCGAGGAAGCCCCGAGGACACGTAATTCTCCGAGACTCTGAAAGAGAGACTCCATCAAAGATCCACATAATCATTTGTTAAGCGCACGGCTACACGTCTGGCTGTTCGTGCTTCGGTGACACAACCCGAGCATTCCTCCGAGATCCGGTGTCAACCCCGTCCTGACCCCTGTCTGCCTGAAACCTGGGGGGAGCACTTACACTTGATCTCTGACTGATACCCTGATACCCTGATACCCTCTGTGTAATTAAAGAAGGGGCGGGGGTGATTAGACCAAAACACTGCGAGGGACATGAGACAAAAGTGTCAGACTGAATGGAGGGGGAAATGGAGACAGAAGGAGAGAGAGACAAAACAGAGGCAGACGAGGAGAGACAGAAACAGATGGGAATCCTAATGTGAGCGGAGCGAGTTAGAAACAGAGGAAACCTGAGAGAACCCAGTGAGAAGTGATGGAGAAGCTTCAGGGAAAGCTGCAGCTCGACCATGAGGAGGTCACGGAGGTGAACTTGACCGCAGGTTCCCTCAGAGCGACAGTACCGACAACAGGACTTCTGGGAAGATCCAGCTCACGATGCATTGAAGCACAAATACGACATAACACAACGTGAAGGGGGAGATTATGATCAGTTTAAATGTGGTTTTATAAGGCGACTGTTGGGTCTTGGCTCAGGTATGAACTCTACTGGGTGAAATTCTAGTGGCCAATTATTGCTCAACAGAAATTGAATGAATGAAAACTATGATACGTTTATTATAAAAACCTCCAAAATACAAAATATTTGCTCGTTCTTGTCCTTCAAATGTCGGAAGTTTTGAACTCTCGCTTGAACAAAACGTGCAATTTTAAGCCGTCGCAGAAACAGCAGAAACCCCAAAAACTAAAAAAGCCAAAAACATACACAACACCTATTCTATTCTAACGTTTTATAAACCAAACAATTTGATTTCTCAGTTTATAAAACGCTCTGCCGATGAATTAAATAAAAAGCTGACCGATTATTTCGTTCTTCTGAGCAACGAACTATGACTCACAGACTAATGATCTACTTTGAGGATAATAATTTAATAAATCATTAACTTTGAAATATTTCCACTTGAAGTGACTGAGGGAGGGGTCTAGTTTGACAGACAGGCTGCTTTGGAGAGGTCTAATGTTTTGCCCGAGGCCCCCACTGCCCCTGGCATGTACCCCCCACCACCCCCACACCCCCCAGAGTGATCAGTCAGGAGCGGTGTCCAGACACTTTTACTGCCGCTGTCTCGGATCTAATTAGGAGGAACGCCACTGCCTCTTTTTCTTACGTTCTTCAAAGGGCACATAAAACACATGGGGGGGGGGGGAGCTGATGATCACATGATCCACTCCCACATCGCCACAACAACAGTCTGTCAATCCTGAGTCTTTCTCCTCTGTGGATAAAAGAGCGAGTGGCCTCAGGAGCTCAGTGACATCACGATGCAGCGGCGCTCGCACTGAACGTCTCCTGTATCTTTTCTGCTGATGCCAGTCACCCGGCAACATTACCAGCTGCAGGGTGAACACACACAACACAAAGCTGAAAGGATGCTCTGGATGTAGGATTACTTCTCTCCACTTCTCTTTCACTCTCGTGCAACAAGGCATTATAGAAAATGTCCCGCAGCCTTTTCTTCAAATGAATCCACGTCTATTTTTCTATTTACATAACAGGATTAGAGTGGTTTTCATCCATACTTTCCACATAATAGGATCCTGCTCCCGGCAAACAAACAGCGATGAAAACATAACCTCCTTGGAGGGGGTAATAAAAGCTGCAGCGTTAATCACATTCACTTGTTTGACTTGTTAGTTGCAGGAGAAGTGGAACTCATCGAACTCACCTGGCAGCCTCTCTTCTCTATCTCGTTGATGCACTTGCTTATGAGCAGCGGCACCATCAGTCCCGTGTTCTCCCTCTCCACCACCCGCCACACCTCCACTCCAAACACCTTGGGCTCCCTGTCTCCACCCAGCCGTCCGTCCAGCGAGTTCTGCCACTGCTCCATCAGGCTCAGCTTGACGTAGATCAGCCCCCGCGGCTCCAGCTTCACCGCCAGCTGGTGGGACCGCGTCACCCGAAAGAGCGCGGGCAGCACCACCGTGCCGTGGCAGCAGACGCGGTTCCGTCTCGGCGTGGGCTCCCAGCTGAACACCACCAGCTTCAGGTGCTGGGCGTTCTCCAGCTCGATGTTGAACGTGTGGTCCATATCCAGGAAGGAAGTGCGACACGTGAGGAGAGCGGTTCGGGCCTTATTGACCGAGTCCACTTGGATGGCGCAGTAGACGTCTCGAGAGTCGATTCGTGGAGGTTTGAGGTCCTCAGCACCGTAAAAGTGCAGACTCATGAGTCCAGAGATGTACTGGCTGCACTTGGGCTGCTCCGTGAAGCTGTAATGGCGGAAAGCATCGATGTCCAGCTCGGTGCCGTTGAGTTTCGAGCTCCCTCCTGCTTCCACCTCCTTGCCTTTCCCTCCCTTCCCCTCCGAGGCGCCGTGCTTCCCAGATTTGGCCACCAGCTCCGGTGAGTCACCATCACTGAGGTAGCCACCTTTACTGGCGGACTTCGAGCTGCCGTTGCTTTTCTTCTTGCTGAAGCTGTGCTGCATGGACACGCTGCTGTCCAGGTGGTAGCGTGAAATCACGTTACGGCTCGCCTGCCCACCGCCAGACGCCGTCAACCGAGGAGGGCCTGAAGTTTGGGAGACAGCCTCTGAGTTGTTTCTGGGAGAATGGGCCCGAGGCTCCAATGTACTGCTGCCGTTGTTGCCGTTGCTGCTGCTCGTGGTCCCCTTGACACTGAGTTTGCGGCTCAGCTCCGGGAGCTTCTTCATCCTCATGGAGATCTTCCTGACGGTGCGCGGGGACTTGATCTTGTCTGGGAAGGACCAGTTGATGGAGCTGCTCTTCTTGGTCGGGTTCGGGCTGGAGGGAGGCGAGAAGCCGACGGCGTTGGGCAGCTCGGCTCCATCTGTAGAGGAAATAACAAAGCAAGAGAAAGCTTGGTTACACGGGGAGGCTGACGCGTTTTGAACAAAAATTTTCCTTCGACACTTGGTTTCACATGAAAATCCAGCTCCAAGTAGCTGTTCAGATGTTCAGTGAAGATACACAGGAGAGCGAAGACTGAAAAACCAAAGAGCCATAATTAACAGTCTCTTAGAAAAGCCCTACACCTCCGCGGCACATCATCAAGCGATTAGGTTTAAATGCAACCCAGTAATCCTCTGACAGATTTACACTGAGCAGGCGACGCTTCACATAAACATTTCAGCACCATATCATACAGTTACAGTCTATAGATGTAAACCTAGACAGCAATTTATCTAATTGATGGTTTCAAAAAATGCAATTGTTCACCAAGAAGTTTCCTCAAGGCCTTGAATGAACGATTTTAGAGACACGTCATTGGCTGCAGCTCCAGTGAAGAAAGAGATAAGCAGGGAAACGTGTGGGTGGAGACATCAAATGTTTCAGGTGCAGAGCTGAAGTTACTCGGTGATTATTCAAGTTGGGCTGGACCTTGAAGGCAGCTCTCGCCCAACTAGATGTCTACACCGGGAAATTTCAGGGTCTAGAACATGTTTAGTCTACCGTAGTGAAGTGGCAGTCACACTGACACGACATATTATCACTTCATGATGTGGTTAAGGCCAATCTGTTCGCCATGGATCACCGCTGACACTCGTTTGGAGTTGATGGAAAACAGGAAAAATATTAAGTCCAACGTTCACGTTTTTAAGCTCACTTTTGGTTTCAACATCTTCTACTGAGGTTTGGTTTTTACCTGCTAAAGCTCCACTATGTTCTTCAGCTAGCGATGGACAGGTAGCATACAGAGTTTTTTTTTATCATAGATTTTATATGAAGATGGATGACATCACAGTTCCCAAACAATGGCGCCAAACTGTCTCAATAGTCCCCTGGTGGCTGGCTGTTGTATAAAGTCAGGACTTATTGATTTTATGTTCAGATTATGTAATGCCAAACTCAAAACCCTGCACTCACATTTTAATATCCCCTTCTTGTGCTTACATTCGCTCTGCTTGCGCTCAAACTGTGCGCTTGCACTCAGATGTTTTGTTGCTTGGACATACTTCCACCACTATTTCCTGCGCAACAAGTCGTTCAAAGTTCCTCCACCAATAGAATGCCAGGTGTATTGTTGACAAATAAAGTTGTCCCGCCTTTGTCCTGGGTGCATTAGCTTTTACTTCTTTAAGACTGGTAGTGCATGAACCCAGTTATAGTAGCAGCCTGCACACGACTCTCTGGCAGCGTTTGTATCCAGGACATTTTGTCCTCCTTTCTGGATAGTGGGAGGAAGAGGAGACGCGTAGTCTATGAGTTCAAACAGCTGGAAATTGCTGTGATGAGAACAGTGAGTGATTCAAAACAGTAAAGCTGAGGGGCAATAAAACCAAAACAATGAGCTCAAAGACACACAAACAACTGTTGCATTGAATAATGGTTCTCAAAATTCAACTGTTTTCAGATGCACACGGTGACTTGATCCATTGTTCGTATAAAAATACCAATTAGAGCAGCTTTAAGAGCCAGTGAATTATTGACTTAACTGTTTCTCATCTGTGCAGCCTGTATGTCCACAGTCATATCACTGACAATAACAACAGATAACAATGGACCAGTGCGCCTTGTACATTGTTACTGTCCAGTACCTGCAGCAGCACAAACAGAATCACATCTACTTCACTGTTTACGAGCCCCATCACGCGACTAGAGGAAATCCTTTCAGCCATTTTCTAGGCAAAAAAAAAAAATCTGCCAGCCTCGATTTGAGTGATGTACATGGAATTTCTCAAATTCTGGGCATCCTGCTATTC
Organism: Hippoglossus stenolepis; assembly: GCF_022539355.2. Lineage (NCBI taxonomy): Eukaryota > Metazoa > Chordata > Actinopteri > Pleuronectiformes > Pleuronectidae > Hippoglossus > Hippoglossus stenolepis. The sequence goes on from NC_061496.1 coordinate 5,791,604, forward strand.
TCCCAACAGGAGGCGAGGGCCTCTCTCAAACAGAAAAACAGCTCTTTTCTACATTCAGGGCTCTTTTAATAAGATTTCCTCTGTGGCTAACCTGTGCTTTATAATCTTTATTGGTAATACTTCACTGCGTGAGTTAATGGGAGATTAAGGCTCGACCACATGACTTAGTGGGAAGAATTTAACTTTTGAAGATCTTTTGCATGAGTGCTTCCAGACCTGGCCTAGATATTACACAAGACACCAAGTCGAGGGGCTGAACAGATATTAAGACGTTAAATACTTTTATTATGATGTAAATTTGAACTGCGTAGAATCTGAATGCATCAATTTGAATGAAAATCAATTATTGTTTTAACCGGCTAATTACTTTCTCTGAATACATCTCAGAAAGAAAGAGGGATTCTGACAGAGAGGGGGAGAGATAGAAAGTAGAAAGAAGAGCGAGGGAGAGCTCGACCCTGCCAACATCACCAGCTCTATTTTCAGAAGGGACCTGCTGTGCTATTCTGGGACGAGGGTCCGCGAGTGAAAAGGGAGGGAGGACCGAGGATGGAGAGAAGGGAAAGATGGGGGGCAGGAGCAGGGCAGGGTGTAGCCTGCAGATGGGGGACAAAGGCACCCCTTGTCCAGGCTCTCAGAGGTCTGGATGGGCGACTGGAAGGCTGGCAAGCCGGCTGCTGAATGTACAAACGAACACGGCTGTTCTCTCGCATTCCAAACCAAAACCATGTTTAGCCTCCTTTTTCCCCTCGTAGCTGAATAACTTTCCCTGTCACGGCTTCCTGCCAATAATAGACACAGGGGCGCTGTGAGCAGAGGGGCGGAGGTGCAAATTCAACCAAACAACATCTGGGGCGGGGTCGGGTAAACAGAGAGGTGCGGCTCAGGTCTGAAGAACAGAGGAGTCACTTGTAGACGAAACACAGTTTGTCATGTTCTTATATAATCTGTAGCTCTATGAAGTGAGTATCTACAAAATTGCAATGGATCAAACTGCTGTGGAGTGTGTTGTATATTTGATAGACATCTTAAAAACAGTCTTTGGTACACATGCTGTAAAATGAGTCACATTAAGAGAGGCTGTCTGTGGCCGTGTACAAGATGCCAGTGTTTTCACCTCTCTGTTTATTGACTTGTTTGTTTTTCAGCAGGATTACGCAAAGACTACAAACATGAATTACACAAAACTTGGTGGCGTGATGGAGCCTGAGCTTCGAAAGAACCCATTACATTTTGGCACTGATGCAAATGAAGTGGAAGAAGCAGCATTTTCTTTCTTCCACATTGCAACAGACGGCATTTTTCAAACTTTTGGGTATTTTTTCAGGGAAATAATCCACAGATCTTGGTTTTGTTTTATGACAAATAGATCAATTAGGTTATCAGATCATTTCTTCTTTTTAATATTACTACTATGAGAACTAGACAATCATATGTAAGATCATGTGGCCTCGGTGGTGGCATTAGCTCTACAGAGTGCTATTCTAGTTTGTTTACAGTAATTAGACTCCTGTGTCTTGTTTAAACTAGAAATGATTTATTATTGTGAAAACACCTGGGGCCTGCTAGTGTTACAGTTTCTCTCCTTCATCATGTTGATTATAAAGTTTTTGTTGTCGTCCATGTTAGCGAATGAAATTACAGCCAATTACAATCAGAAATTGATTGAAGCAGTTTGGGAAGTTTTGAACATTGTATCTCAGGGAAACATTTAATTGAAAATGAATGTGATTATTCGATATATGATCTTGCAAATACTTACTGTATTTATGAGTATTGCTAGATATTGTAATGAAATTGTATGGCAATACTTCAGTTTCAGTATCAAAACAATACTTTTGTCAGTACCTTATATCTTTTTGTAGATTATTATTATTGAACAATCAACCGAACTGATCTATGTATCAACAAAATGACCAATAATTGGAAACCAACTATTGGTTCTTCACACTTCTTAATACTTGATGGTATTATCTGACTTCAAAGGTTCAATAGTCAGTTCTAATTGTAACATGTGTATAAAATAGGAAAGATATTGATATTATTTAGATTTTAACCAAACTGCCAGATCTGACAACATGAAAAATCACAATAACACCAAAAACAGTAACTGTCTCCTTTGAATCAATATCATTAAATGAGAATTATGACCCACATTGATGCCTGTTTACTTCTCAAACACAAACTGTAAAATCCTTTAACTGTGAGAATCAAAACAACTTCCCCCAGTGTTCCATTCCTTAGAAAATGATCATGAACTGGGGCAACGTCCACCAGCTTCTGACAAAGTTAATGACTGTTGCATTGTTAATGACTGTGTCTTCACACACACACACACCCACACACACACACACACACACCCCCACACACACGCAGCAGTGTCTCCTCCAGCCTTTGGCCTTGTGGCAGCAGCCAGCAGAGTAACGTGACACCTCACTAGCTGAGGTTCAGGGGCGATGGTTTGACACCCAACCCTCCAGGGCCATGTTCCAGGGTCAAAGGGCGAAAGGTCCACATTCCTCTGGGTGACACCTGAGCTGAGCGACCGTGTCCAACCCCCCAATGCACTTTAACATGCACATGCACTCAGCTTATTACTGTAGCCCAAAGAGAGAGTGCATGTAAATATGCAAACATAAAGACAAACACACACACACATGCCCTCTCTGACCCGGTGGCCCTCCTCAGGCATCCGGCCACTGACACCTCTTAACAAAGGTCAGGAATTTATGATGAGGGTTTATCACAATGCTGGCTCCAGACAGGTGCAGGACGAGGGTGTGTGTGTGAGTGTGTGTGTGTGTGTGTGTGTGAGATTGTGACAGACTCATTATCTAATTTGGCTGATAGATTTTTACAACCAACAAATCGTCACTCTAGCCGATGTCAATAAATAATAGTCGAATAAATTTGGTTGACCTTCAAAAAAACAGTGTTGTATGCCAGGTTGACAAACATGTGACGACGTGTGTGTTTGTTTGTGTGAAAGTCTTCACTAATATCACTTGTGGGGAGACAACAAACTGCTGATTCCCTGTGTAAAACCACCATTCACTTGAGTGTGTGGGTGTGTGGGTGTGTCAGCCACACGTGTGCTTTCAGTGTAAAAACAGAAAGGTCCAGGGTGTGCTGACAAACAAGGGGAGGGTAAACAAACCAGTGAATGGCATACTTGTGCCGGGGTTTCTTCGCCCGGTGACCGAGGCCCCGGCTCTGCGCTGCTTCCTCTGCTCTCGGCTCTAAATCAGTCCACAGTGGACGGCCTTTCAGGGGCCTGTTTCATTACAATGGTTACAAAACCCCTGCTAATATATCCAAGCATGCAGGCCCTCTCACTAGCACAACATGGCCCCCTGCCAAAGCTGCCCTCATGTAGTCTTAACTCGCCTACTGCTGGAGGCATTCCTGCTCTGCTGCAACTCAACCGACAAGAGCGCCTGCTAATTCTGGACGGTCACCCCCCTGGCCTCCTCGAGCAGCCGCCGTCCAAACAACACTGATAGGAACTTAATGATGTGCTGACAAATCACTTATTTTTATTTGAAAAGCCAACCAGAAACATGTTTGGCACTAAACGACTACTGGAAATTTGTTCCTAATTTGATGATGTGATTTTTACACAGCAGCTCTGCCAAGTTAAATTGCTTCCTTATTGCAAATGGGTGAATGAATTGAAAATGAAACGACATTAGACACGGTAACTTTTAGGATTAGTGCCGGACCGATAAGTATTGTTGGGGCTGAGACGCTGATATTAAGTTGGAAATAATTTCTGATACAGATTATTACACGGATGTAAGATATAAAAAATGTACAGATTCCTACGATGTTGTTGAAACTGTAACTGAGGCTTAATTTTTTACAGATAAAGAAGTTGAATTAAGAAATAACCGTAAACATAAAATACAGAGATGTCTGTGATAGAGGATTTTCATCTTCTTTCCAATAAATTGACCAGGCTCTAATTAGGATTTTATCAATGCTCCTACACTTATCAATACTCCTCAGTACTAATTAGCCAGTCTGATCATTTAGTAAATGAATCTTCATCTAAATATAATAAATAATTGTTTTATGAGAGGCAACAGTAATGGTCACAACAGTAAAGCCACAATATAATGTCAATGATATCTCCCTCAAATCAAATCTAACATGGAAATAACAAATAAACATAAAAACTAAAACGTCAATGTCATAAAAACAACATTTTTCAAGGGGTTTCTCAGATGGACGGTCACATAATGAGTGAGGAGAACTTTTAATCAGATGAAATGCATCAAGATCTGTTTGAACCCATCGATTGATCAACTGGTCGATAACATTGTGCAGTTGAAATTTGTAAAAGAGACTCAAACACACAGAGTCCGGATGAAGCTGGAGGTCGTATTGAACAGCTGGACGGGTTTCATCACTCACTGCGTTCGATTTCCACCTGCAGGCCCAAACACTTCTCATCAAACACACGGTCAGCGGGATCGAACGCTCCACCCACTGAACTGCACAACGTGAGTCATGACATTCGAGTCCTGTAGAATCTATTAAAGTGAGGAGAGCTGGTGTGATGCACACAGATACAATTACAGGTTCTCCAGCTGCTCTGGTGATGAAATGAAGAACAGACCGGAGAGAAAGACGAGGAAAAGCTATGTGACCCGGAGCAGATCCGGGTTTGAAGTGCTGTTCTTACAATGTTCCTCCTCCGAGCTGTTGACTCCCTCCAGACCTAACCGTGCAATCGTCAGCCCGGATTAGATTCCAGGTTTGAACTCGGAGGCTTGAACTCTCAAGTAACTGTAGCAGCCGGGGGGGGGGGCCAGCTCTTAATCGCGGCGGCCAGCACGACCAAAACAACGCCCAGAAATAGCTCGGATCCCGTTCGGAGCGCCGGGCCAAGTCAAGATTCCCCAAACAGTCGCTGAGGGGAACAAGAGATCGGGAGCGCACCGCTGCTCACCACCCCCCCAAAGTCCATCAATCATTATTCTCCACACAAATAGAGCATTCAGATGGACAAAAAGTCGAGTCAATGGGCAGCGCATGAGGAGTCTGGAGTGTATCCGGTGAGGGGAAAAAAGAAGCAGCCAGTCGTAAGAGGGAAACTATGGCCACAGAGAGTCATCTGCATCTGCACCGCTTCATTAATTCAGCAGACGCTCTCACTCGAGCTCAATCAACGAGGGGCCTGTCGAAGTTCTGGCCTGGCAGATAAAGTGGAGTCTGTGTGCAGATCGTATTCATGAGGCAGCAGACACAGAAACCGGAGGAAGAGTTCAACGCCGTGGCTGCACATTGAAGACTCTGTCAAAGTTCGTTAATCCCCCAGAGGCACTGGTGCATTTCCAAAAAAAAGTGGGGATGTTCCTCATAATCTGATATTTACAACTGTACTTGAATATTGACTCTTCACGTTTACATTTAACAGCACCGGACATGTTTTACGGTATATTCTTAAACCAAATAAGATGCATTGTTTTCAAGTTACTTTTATATATTTTTTGTGATTATATTACTTTATAGTATATTTGTATTTGTTTAGATTTCTTTTTGATGAATTATATTGAATATGTACAGTAGATGTGGTAAAGCACACTGTCAACAAACAGATGTTTAGTTTGTTGCAAAACTCACACTATTATGTTATTTCTCACTTTAAAGATGCAATAATCTTTTTTTGTGAAACAAAACTACTGCTGAGTGCATTTAGATTTTTTGGAGCTTACGATCTTAAACACCCTGAACATTGTTGTACATTATAAGAATAAAAAATAGGATTAAGAAGAAGAAAATAATGTTATGCATTATTCAAAAGTTGTTCTAGGTATCTCTGCATCCTGCAGGTTATCAGACAGGAGCCTAAAGCTTATATTGATTGAAAACAAATTCATGGTCATGTGAATCAATAAGATGTCACAACAAAGTCAGAGAATATTGTTGTATAATGTAGTACTGCATTAACTTTTACAACCAATAAGATAAGGACCTTATCTTCAGCTTATTCAGATTAACCAACCATTTGGCATCATATGGTCTGATTTTCATTCTACTTGTAAAAACTCAGGAAAAATGATTCTACAGTCGGTTGATTGAACATATTTCAGCTGGTATTTCAGAGTATAGGAGACCAGAGTTCAACTTATCTGATAAATACAATGAAAACAAACTAAATGAATCAAAGGAACTTCGTTTAACTAATTAAATGTCCCAGTTTGACCAGGACAGTAACAGCAGATCAGAGTGAACGCTGCCCACAGCGAGCTGCTGTCCTTTTCACTCCTGCCCACCATCCCCCAACACACCAGCTCAGAGAGGAGGAGGAGGAGGAGGTGGAGGAGTGCAGTGTCATTCTGCAGCCAACACAAACTGTGTTTACAACAGCCACACACACACACACACACACTCCTACACACACACACACACACACACACACACACACACACACACACACACACACACACACACACACACACACACACACACACACACACACACACACACACACACACACACACACACACACACACACACACAGCTAGAGGAGGCTAAAAATGAAGGCAAACGCTGAGGCGATGTTAAACCTGCCGACCATTCCTTTTGATTTAAACCCAAAGTGCCGACTGAAATCCACAACAGACACACAATAATGAGTGTTTCCTCTTTGATGACACGCAGCCGGCCTTGATGCTCTGTGGGACGATGGCGTTGCCAAACCCACAGGAATCAGTTGCAAAGTCAACAGGCAGCCGAGAGGGAGGCAGTTCCGGAGCGGGAGGGAAAATGAAAAAAACACACTATGACTTCCACTTTCATGGCTTCAGTCCGAGCACCAGTGAACCCACACAGACCTGCTACTGAATCGTATCTCAGGAAGTCAACGAAACACAGGTGATTGAATGGAAGTTAAGGGAATACAAACGTAAACTGCTTACTGAACGTTAAAGGAGATATATTACACTCTAATTTAGGTTCATTATTTTATTTTGAAAAGGTTTACATGCTCTAAAGTTCAGAAAACACATGGATCTCCTCAAACTGTCCATTGCTGCAGCTCCTCTCTTCAGCCTCGGTCTGAAACACTTGGTTTTATGTTTCAGGAGATTCAGGAGCAGTGTTTTCTGTGGAGGCGGAGCTCCCTTTGGGATTTTTAACTTTGCAGAACTTTTACATTCACAAAAAAAAAAACTATAAAACGCACTAGAGGAAAGAAAAACTGATAAACCATCATGTGTCTCCTGTAAATAATCTGTTGCAGCTGAGAACAAGTTTTCTTCACCGTTAAAACTTCTGAAAGCTCTGGTCTCCGATTGTGTCCACTCATCTTCTCGCCCAGTACGAGGAGACACTGATGAAACACAACAACAAATTTCAGACCGTGCAGGCAGAAATAGCCTAAATTGAATTAGCTCTCTGTGCCGTGATTAGCGACCTTCCTGGGCCGGTACACTGAGACTCATTCGCGGCCGGTTTAATCCTAATCCCACAAGGAAAGTTTCTCATGACGGAGAGTTTCGCTGAGCCACACGTGATGTCAGCGAGAGCCAGGAGTTGGAAGCCAGTCGATGAGGATCAAGGAGTTTATCGGGCCGCCAATCAAACCCTGCGTCCTTGTCAAGGGCAGATTAGTTTTGTGTGGTAAAGCAGCACCTCGAGGAGTTAAGACTTTCCACTCCACAAGACAAACAAAGAGGTTTCACGATGTTGCTGATTCAAAGGAGGACAAACTGCAGCCAAAAGCATATTCTTTCATTTCTAACAACATATCTCAATTACTTGTGGTTTCAACTTTTCAACCCCCTCAAAAACTTGAGCTCATCTCCAGGCTTCATCCCTGCAGTAAATCTGCTGCAGCGAACACTAAAGCTCCCGTATTGGATTTCAGCGAGCGCGCCCCCGACTATTCACTACTCTGCTTTTGTGCTCAAACGACTAGAATTGGCTGTTGCGTGCCACAGAAGTGTTGTCAACGGTTGTAATTATAGGCTCAGCTCAAGATGTGCCACTTGATTCAAACTACCATGTTGCCACATCAGAGAGAACAAAAAAGTCGGAAGTTAGGAAAGACAGAGCGAGCTTATTAAGAGACAGGGAGCCGCGCGCTGGCTGTCATCATTACGCCGCCGCTATAGAACTCAGTCGGCAACAATTTACACCCACACACAAATGCATCAAAAAGAGCAGAGAGCATCTAAATCCATCTTCACACGTATAAATCAGTTTCTTGTGTGTGCGCGTCTGCACAAACTGCAGAGACACGTATTCCACTGTGGACTGAAAATCTTTAACAACCACCAATTTACGAGGTTTGCAGCCCTCGGTGTGACCTGCACTCACACGTAAATGGATATTCTTTCCTTTCAGGAATGCCAGCGCCGAATTCCTCCTGGCTAATGTCTGTCTGAGTTTAACTAATGAGGGACACTGATATGGAGTGATATGATTAGAGCGCTACAGCTCCTGTCTACACTGATCAAACACAACAGCACAAGAAAGAACTCAGCTACGGCTTATTTCTCAGAAATTGTGGAGGAATTTGGGATTTTAATCCCAGTAAAACTAAAATTTCGGTCCTTTGTACTTTATATAATGCATATGTGATCAGAGATATAGTGACCCAGCTAAATAAGTCTGTTTATCCTTTAATTGGAAACATTTCAACACTAGCTGTGATTAAGGTGTGCACAGCCGCAGAACTCAGCCCAGAGACGCAGGCTGGGGAACAACACGAGCGACGGTAATTGGTTCTCGAGCAACTGCCTGAAACAAGTGAGGGAAAGAGTGAATGAAGACGGAAAGTAAGAATGAGAGAAGGTGTGGGTGGCTTTCTTTTTTTTACTTCACCTGTGACTCTGCTGCTGGAAGGCCCCCCCTCCTCCTGAGGTTTGCACGCGAGCATCTGTCTGTGCAGATGTAGTGCCTCTGTGGAATGTACAGCGTTGCCCTGACTTCCATCTCCCGAGCCGCCACCGACGCCTTCACCGAGCACCTCTGGCACGCCGCTGCCTCCGTGACTCACGTCCCCTGCCCTGCTGGGCCTCCGCTCGAGCTCCGTTCGAGGGGGCACCAGCAGCCGCATGGAGGGTCGGTTAGACGAGTCCGCATCGTCGTCCTCAGGGATGGGGTTGTACCAGATCTCCCCCTCGTCGTCTGCGTCGTTCTCCTCGGCAGGGTCCACGCTCCGAGGGAAAGGAGACACCTTGGCCTGACCGACGATGACCTAAATAAAAAAAGGAGCCAAATATTAAGTTTGAGGAAAACGTGAGATGAAGCGTGAACAACAACCTCATGCTGGATGTTGTGAAACCTCCATAAATCTCATCCCTGTAGACAGAAAGATGTTGACGCTAACCTGAGGCAGCTGTAGGCGGACCGGCCGCGGCGGGGCTCCCCCTGAGGGTCTCAGGTGGTCTGGGGAGGGACTGGGAGGAGGTGGAGGCTGATGGGAGCCCTCCTCCTCAGCTCCCAGCATTCCCTGCAGCTCGTCCTTGGGGCAGTGACTCTTCCCGTGGGAGCTCTGCTGCAGCCAGTTGCGCTTCTTGGAGACGGTGATGGTGGTGAGCGGCGGCCTCCGTGACGAGGGCTCGGCCGCTCGGGCCACCTCGCGGCCGTTTGCGAAGGGGGTTTGGACATTCTCAATGAAAGCTGAGGGGGCGATGGAGAGAGAGAGAGAATGTGAGCAAAACAACTTCCTGACACGAGACAGGAAAATAACTAATCATCATTCATCCTCAAAAAAGTATTGAACTGCATTCGGTTACAGAATCTTTTGCTTAATCTCAGACAATCTGAATCGTTTCCAGTTGAAGAAAACATCTGTATCAAGAAACCAGAGGTGCTGAAACACTAGACGATGCCATTGGGCTTTAAAGAGTTCTCCTCTCATTCCGGTCTCTACCTTTGCCACGTCTCTGCTCTGTCTCATCTCATCGTGACGTGTTTCTGGACGGAACATTGTCGAATAGTTTTTAATGGCCAATGTCAAAGATTCAATCCACCGCATGCTCCCAGATTTTAGGGGATGCTTATCTTCAATCACAGCAACAACAAAAAAATGGAAGAGCAAGAAACCGCTGGCGTTACAGCTGTAAAAATATGAGAGGGGGATGGAGGTGTGTGTGTGTGTGTGTGTGTGTGTGTGTGTGTGTGTGTGTGTGTGTGTGTGTGTTGTGTGTGTGTGTGTGTGTGTGTGTGTGTGTGTGTGTGAGTCTGTAGAGAGGGGGTTTACAATGTGTAGAGCCGGTGGCGACATGTGCACTGTGAAAAAGGATAAAAGAATAGAGATGGTGACATGGTGCCTTAATGTGCCAAACAAAAGCAACAACAAAAAAAAAGCGCCTGCATATCTTCAAGTGTGTCAAGAATTTTGTTTTTTAGAGTAGAAATCAAAAAGCTGCTCTGGAAATCATCTGACCTGCTTTTAGAAAAACGTGCTTTAAGAAAAACAACCTCTGTGTGTGTGTGTGTGTGTGTGTGTGTGTGTGTGTGTGTGTGTGTGTGTGTGTGTGTGTGTGTGTGTGTGTGTGTGTGTGTGTGTGTGTGTGTGTGTGTGTGTGTGTGTGTGTGTGATGGTGAGGTGCTGAGGACAGGGTCTTGCTCGAACATGTACAGCAGACTCGTGTTAAAGACTGTTTTGATCGGCGGCAGCTCCCAGACGAGCCCCTCCACATGCTCTAATGACAACTTCTCCCTTTTCCTCAAGGAAGTGCACCTCATGCACGTTGGGGCTGCGTCCACCAAATTACAGATCAGGGAGTATTTTCACTTCACGAAATAAAAATATAACTCAGGGGCATCCAGTGTGAGCATGTGCATGTGTGATTGTCAGAATGAATTAGTCAGAATGAGCCCCGACAGGGTTTTTTTCTTTTCTTGTATTATTAATTCAGAGCAGTGCAGGGGGAAGAACACAGAGGTACATTTAAAAAATCACATGGTTTCCAATTACATAACGTCGGCTCAATAGATTGAGACTAATGTACTTTTGTGCTTCACTGCTTTTATTGACAAAAGCCTGAAAGTGGCACAGAGAGAGCAGAGGGCTCCGCTGGGATTTGCTTTTCCCCGAAAGTCGAGCGGCTCTCTCAGCTCCCCTGTGATCTACAAGGCAACTTCTATAAAGCAACTATTGACTCGCGATAATCGACAGCCTCCAAATCCCATAAAACACCCAACTCTGCAGTTCCACTAATGACAACAAAAACAAGTCCCGGACTTTATTCCGCTGGGGAAATATGACGAGTATGAAGAGGAATGAAACAGATTCTGCTGGAATGCCATTCCTCCGCGTCCCAGCTGATTATATAAGACAATGCTGGACGTGGCCTCTGTTCGAGGACATAGGCTCGAACAGGGGCCACTTTTAAGGCGTCACTAATCTCAAACAGTCTCTCTGTCACCCCCCGTTTCAACTTCCAACAGACCACCGCACTGCGACGATGCAAAGACACATCTTGAAGTATTTCTTCCTTCCTCTTTATGTTTAGTTTACAGACGGTTTTCCAGCCTGAGACGTGTTTGCACGACCGGAGCCAGCATCGTGCTTCCATTAGCCGGGATTAGGAGTTGATGTTGTGTTTGAGGAGCCGGAGCTGAGCCGCTTTAGCATGTGCCGACTCCTGACTGAGGGAGAAAAGTATGTTTTCTGCCTCTGTGCTGACTGAGTTAATGTGTAGGCGTGAGCTTGCAGGCTGTAATAACCCGTCACGGTTTGTTTTCAGCTGTTCTGACCTGGCAGCTCCTCGTAGCCCTCTAAACTCTGTGTACTAGAAGAAAATGTATATTTACGTGACGGGGAAACCTACAGAGATGCACAAGAGCTTTAAACTGTTTTGTAAACTTGCTTTATGGACAAGTTTACTCAAAGGGTTTGACGGCCGACATGTGTTCAAAACTACAGGCTCTTACAGACATTTAATTAATAGTTTGCAAGGGGAAATTTCTCTGCACCAGATGAACTCATCACCCTCCAAACTGAACAGAGACAGCATAGTTTTCTGGAAACTGCTCGAACTGCTAAAAATACATATTTTGATTCACAAAATCTGGATCATTGTCCTGATCTGTTCATAGACAAAAGCCATCTATAGATGCTTGATTGTGTTCATGAAGATAGCTGCATCAATTCTTGAGAAATTCACAAAACTGTTCAAACACGACCCCACAATGTTAAAGAAATCCTGGATGTGCCTCCTCAAGAGAATCTGCTCCAAAAGTTAATGGTTTCATCCTCAGCCCATCCCGCACCCTTCTACCAAGTTTCAAGAAAATCAGTTAAGTAGTTTTTGTGTAATCCTGTTCAGAAAAGTCTGTTTCATTAACAAATATCACACATGAGGAGGAACAAAATAAACTATGAATTAAGGAGGTTAATATTACGTGAAAATGTAAACAAGCATTATATCAATTACGGATTCACTTTTTTAAGAGAAAGGGGAACGATTTTTAAGACCAAGACAAACTCTGCTGCCAACGCTTTGCTAACGCAAGACTAAACAGAGGTGAGGTGGTTGTGCGTGGAGTTGTTGTCAGCATGCCATCTTCTTCCAGGGGTCTTTCATAACTGGAAGAGGAAGCGTGTTCCGACATGAGCAGCATTCCAGACCACAGCTCCAGCCTCGCCGGTGTCACACTCCTCCTCCAGGAGCAACACCTTCCCTGAGCAGCAGCAGCAGGCGACTGCTTCAGATTAATAAGTGAGATTTCAGCTATTTTCACTGCCGACACATATCAAACCGTCAGATCCTCCTGCTCTCGGCTTTTCTCTATCAGCACATCAGTATTGCTGCACTTTAATAACTTTTACTGTAGCAGAAAATCCCTGTAGTGCAGTATTCAGCCTGATGAAAAACAGATTAGGCTTGTTCTACCTAAAAAATAATATTTTCAACAGTTCACAGGGAGTTTTATTCAAGATAAGCCATCTCTAAAAGGTGGTGGCTGACATATTTGATTAAAAAGACATTTTCTTAGGGCTCAGGCACAGGGATACTAAAAGTTCAAGTGGAGGTGGAAGATTAAAAAAAGGAGAAACTAAGTTTTATTTGAAGCCATTAACAAAACTAACCATTAGTTTATGGATTCCAAAAAACTACAATTACTTTTTTTAATAGTATCTTATTTATTTATCTTATTTAATAGTAAAATGGAAATATTGAGTTCTGCAATTTTCACATTTTAAAGATCCAACTTGTAACCTAGTCATCAGAAAAAATGTAATTCAAGAGATGTGTAAATAACCTGCAGCCTGTAGGGAAACATTCGAAAGCGAAAACCAGCAGAATATCAATGAAGAAAAAAACTGTATGGGCAGCGAGGGGAAATATAATTTTTAAAACCTGACCATTCTTTTTAGATTAAATTTTCATTTACACCTCTAATTAGTTGTTGTCACGTGAGATCAAAAAGCTTTCTGGAAAGTCAAAGTAAGAAAACGGCTCAGTTCTCTTTTGGCGTGAGAGACCGGTGATCCTCAAGCATCTATAAACACAATGCAGCGCAAAAGAGAAGCCTCGTCTATTGGACTTTCATGACAGGTCATCATACGTGTTCGCTCGGAGCAAACTCGCACCCCTGACCCGGAGGCAACAGATGGTCAGAGCGCGTCTGTGTGAGAGAACTGAAGGGAACATGGCAGCGAGGGAGAGGTGGACGGGGCGGAGCGCTGTGGGTTTGTCTGAGGTGCTGAAAGGAATGCAAACTTGTAAAGAGGGACGCTGATTTCCTGAATGTGCTGGTATGAACCTGTGCCATGTGAGCCTGACAGTAAAACCCAATTATACTCGCGTCTAAATCTCTTGAGTGACTGAATCCTTTTTTTCCTCCTCAAAGACAAACAACAACACTTAATCCACTTTCCCATAGGCTTCTCTCTTATTTCCTGGATTCCTTTTCCTTCTTGAAGCCTCCTCTCTCTTTATAAGAGCAAAACACACACCAGCTCGTTTTCTCCTCGACACAGACAACACTCTGTTGTGTATACAGAGTTTCTGCACCCCCCTCCTCCTTCACAGGGAATCTTTTGCTGTTTGCCATACATTCCTGTTGCCTCTCATTCAAATGGTAATCAGGATTCTCAGTGTAGATTTTTCTTTTTCTACCTTTTGCAGAGCTGAGATCGTCCGGGGTTGCGTCACATGTCAACACTTGCCTGCTAAATGCCAATATCACTAGAGCTGAAAAACAAATTCTTGTCCATGTTGCCTGCTCCTCCAGTCGCCCCTCTGTCCTATACCTCTTTAAAAATTTTAAAGGAGAGACTATAATCTAAAAAAAGAGAGAACGCAAATGTCCGAGTCAGTTGCTCAGGACATTGTCTGGAACTTGTCCTGCCAGCCCCTAGTAAAATGTGAGCCTATGCAAGAGCACAGCTGAAAGAATACAAATATCTCAGGATGAAAAAGAGATGCCATAGACTTCCAAGATGACGATGAAGATGTCAACTTGGAGAGACGACAAGATTCGAGAGCCTTTGGCGAACAGGTCCGACACCGGTGTCGATACGCCGTTAAAAAAGACGCAGAGCAATTTATATTCATGAATGATCTACCCGGGCGCAACCCCTCACCTGGATGTTCTAGGAATGTTCTGGAAATGACGAAACACAATCAAAGTTTGTTTTACTGCTAACGGTAATTAAACAACTCATCATGCTGCGAGTGTTTGCCACACACTGAGACAGCATCCCGTGAGTCATCCATCTCGTAAACCCTCCTGGTATGAACCCTGATGCCTCAGGTTTCTGCTCCATCACCCGATCCGTCTTTAGAGCTACCATCCTCCATAAATCTGTCCAAGTGCAGACAAACCCGACAAGACAAATTATTCAACTTCCACCATCAGACATGTGGGTTTATGTGAGGGGGGGAAAAAAGAAAAAACGGCAGCTTGGTAACAAGGTGTTTGGCAGAATTCTGAGAACAAACACCACGTCGACACGACCTGACAGCAGTCGAGGAGGATTGTGTTACACCTGCACCTTCAACTCAGAGATATTGTGAATCCACTGAGGAGGCAGGAAATAATGTCATCAAAATGTTGAGCAATACATCGTAAACCTTAGTCCTGACTTTACTTCATACCTATCATACCTGTGTGTTTGGCTTTTAGAGGAATTGTTGCAACACTTTGGGGGATAGGCTTTTTCACTGGGTAGCTAAGCATAAAGAGTAGTAAGATGGGGGTGCAGCTAGCCTGGCCCTTTCTAACAGTAACTAATTCTGTAAACAACTCTAAAGCTTACGGAGCCCAGGGAGAGAAACATTTCCAAGATCTCTAGAAACTTTTGAGTAATCTTGGGAATTTTTGCAAGATCCTGAGAAAGTTTTGCGAGATGTTCTTTGCATTTCGCACACATCCGCCAATATCCTTGAAGCTCCCCAGAGTACTGCAGTTGGTTAGTAATGAATTCAACCAGGTCAGAGGCTTTGTAGGGAGACTGTCCCCTTGCACTGAGAATCCTTCTCGGACATCTCTCAGGATTGTGCACAATGCACAAAAAGATATATAAGAGATCTCACAAAAGTTAATCTATTAGTTTTTCTTTCCATGTCTCTTGTATGGCACTGTTTCAGTCACAATTTAGACCAGGTCCTATAGGCAGCCAGTGGGATCATGCTCCTCTGCCAGAAAGCAAAGAAACCTACCTTTCACTTTGTTTCCCCCCCACTGCAGCTTTTTGCTGCAGAGGCCAATATTTCCAGCCCTGCAAACTCAGGATGATTGTTCTCTTAGTATGAACCAGAGGACTGAAAGAAACAGAAATAAACGAAAAGACCTATCTGCCTGCAGGGAGTGAGAGTGAGTGGGAGATCTCCTCTGTTTGTGGTGCCGATGGCTCCGTCTCAACTTCAGGTTTGACTGACACACTGGTCCTGAGTTCAGTTCTGGGCAAAACATGACTCCTGGATCCTACCTGCCGGCATGCCACTGCTCTGCCGCAGCCCACCACAACAACACTATAAATCCTTCCAGCTGCAGATACAATCGTGCATGCTCGATACAGAGACGTGCACATTCCTGCCGATGTGCACATTATCCCTCACCCACACATTTATGAGAAGTGACACGCTCGGCTGTGGGTGATCGCAACAATTTACACCGTAATTAAAGGACAAGCCAGAACAAAAATGAATTAGCTCCTGTCTAATTAAGCCAATATCTTGTCTTGTGTCTTAATAGTGAGGTTTAATTTCGAGCAACACTCCAGGGGATGAACAGGACTATTTTTAGAAAGTCTGAAATATGCAAATATTAACATGAATTAAGAGTGGACCCAAAAACTCAATGAAGATTTTCAGGCCAAGACAAGGAGTTCACTGGAGCTTTTGAAAGCTTCTGGCATTTCTTTCTTTTTTCCTTTTAAATGGCTCTTTGTGAGGCACTGAGAGGCCCATGGTGGCGATGTAAGCCCAGGGCTGACCTTAATAAATACTTAATCGCCGTTCATTTTGTTCATTCATGGCAAAGAATTAAGTGACACAACGCAAACAGGTTAAACAACAGGAATGGCATCCTAAATATTCAACCTAAAGTCCCTTTAAAATGCAAGTTACCATGGAGCTGTCCAGAGCAAACGACTGGGGAGGAAAGTGACATGACAGCCAACCCCCCTCCCCAACAAACACACGCGCACACACACACACACTCAAACACACACACACAACTACCACAAAGAATAACTGCAGTGGCTTTTCTCCTGCTTCGGATTCCTCTGGCCACAGCTGTGGAAAAGTTCAGTGGGGGACAGAGAGAGGGGAACGCTGAGCAAAATGGGGTTAGGGGAAAAAATGAGACTCGTGTGGGGAAGAAACCTCGGAAACTAATATCAAGAAGGTCCTGTCTTCATTTTAACCAAAAGGCAGCAGAGGAAAGAGCCGGAGGAATAAAAGTTGCAGGGCCAACGGCGGCTGGACGCCAAACACGGAAGGTTCCGCTCAGCGGCTTTAGAGCTCTCACTCTATTTCTAGCAGCACGGAGACCTGACAGTCCAACAGAAGCCAGCGCACATGGCAGCACGTCCATCAGCACGCTCATAAACATCCAAACACATACACAACTTTTACAGAGGGAGAGAAAAATGAATGGCAGACTAAACCAATTCTACATTTCTACAATCTCTACAACAAATGTCAATACAAAGTTTTCCAGAGAGGCACTTTTCAGATCCAGTGATTAAACTGGCCTTGTTTGCAGTCAGCTCAGGTCAGCATTGACTCAGAGTGTAAATCATTCTGTAAAATCAATGAAATGGTCACTAAATAAATAAGCAGTGTGAAACTACTGTAATAGAGCTCAGCATCATGTCAAGGTGGCTGCAAAGTTTACCAAATTTCCCTCGGGACCAATAAGGTTCTTATCCATCTATTGATCTGAGCATTAATTCCTGCAAATGCTTTTAAAAGTGACTAAATAGAGTTTGTGCCAAGACTTTTTGTCAATTAAAGTGTCCGAGGTCAAGGATGAAGTGTTGGTCTTAACCTTTGTGGCAAAATAATTGATAAAATGAGTGAGCGATTCTAATCCAGTACACTTTTATGCCAAGTTAATATCTATATACCTACTCAGCTCTGCAAATAGGAAATAACCAAAGTGGCTCAGACCTCTCAGAACAGAAATTGTTCAAGCTCTTGCAGAGAACGACAGGTAGAAGACGAGGAAAGGGCAGATGAGGGAGAGGTGGCGATGGGGAGCGAGAGATGGAGGCAACATTAAGGCCGGTACGTGGAAGGAGCATCTACCAGAGACAGCATGTCGGTGACGTAAGTACAACAACCTCGGAGGACTGAGGAGAGACACGAAGCCGAATGCGTAGGTTTGCTCTACTTCTGTTTCACAAAGCCACGGTTGCTATTGTTTATTTAAGCCATTTGGTCAGTTACCATCTGTTCAATACCGAACTTTCTTTCTACCTTTGCCCAGATATGTTGTTGGTGTGATGTTAACCACCAACCCTCTGACTGCAGCTGCTCGCTCTCAGAAACAGTCACGTCCTCTCTACATGTTTGACCTTAGCAGCAGAGACTCTAGCAACAGTTCACCGTCTCGTTTGTCTGTACAATGTGTGAAGTGTTTGTTCGCCAATAAGGCCTGAAAACACACGTTTGCTAGCAAAGTGGATTCATTTGGACCAATGCATGATTCAAAATACTACGCAATGGTAATGTTGCCTTCCTCGTTAGTTTAACTGCACACTCTCTCCTTGTTTTGTAAAAAATAAACTATACAAGGTCTGTTTCGCTTCAGCTACTGAAGAAACTGAATATTCGCTTTCACGCTCTGTATTCCACCAATGTGTCATTGCCGTGGCGATGCATGAATTTGTGGGGTGGAGCTTCTGAAGGAGCACTGAAGCGAGGGGTTTGTTTGTTTTGGTGTCGAGTTCAAATGTCAAACAGTCTCAGGGATTAACAAGCTGAGAAAAATGGAAAGTTTAACAGCAACAAATTTCAGACCAAACCGGGGGAACTGCCTCTGCTGAGGAGGATACTGGGTGATGTCACTGAACTGCTGTTAAATACCAGAGGAAATGTATTTAAGCCTAATTTCCATCCCATCCATTGCAAATTAAACCTGAATTGAGAAAACGTACATGGTTTCAGGACACAGATGTTTTCATATACTCAAACCTCATCACAGGCAGAATATAAAAGCATGGTTAGAAAATCATTTGTCATTTTGAACATATTCAAACATTATACACACACACACACACACACACAAACCCACCACCACCACCACCACCACCACCAAAAACACCGCCGCAGCTATAAGAGGAGAGTGAGTTAGTTGTTACTGATCTATACTGTGAGTGATTCGACCTACAACATGATGTGCGATTAATTCAGTGTTAAAATGCACCTAAATTAGTAAGAAGGACAGAACCCGCCACCGGTTAGAGAGTCGTAAAAGGAAAGCAAAGAGATCTGAGGTGTCCCGTCCCTTTGCTTTGCATCCAGAAGAGGAGGAGTGCAGTGTGGACCACCACCAGACGGAGTTTACTATGAGTGGAGGAGGATGATAATTATCAGACGTGAGGAAGGAGGGTGAGAGGTCTCTGATCTTAGAGGATCCACGGGAGCTGAGGCGACTCCGTGTAGCCTTCCTACCTGGCTGCTGCTGCTGTTGCTGCTGCTGAGGTGACTTGACTGTTGGGGATTTAGCCTTGCCAGACTTGACCTCTCGGCCTGATGTCTGGACCCCAGGTTTGGACCCACCCAGGTTAGCCTGGGGACAGGGGCGCTCCTGGCTCTGGCCTCCACCACGAGACAAAGACGAGCCCTCTATACGCTGCTTCATCTCTGAAGACAGCAAACGGCCTTTGTGCATCCACTCTTGCATCTTGTTGACGGTGACCCCGTGGCCCTTGTTGAGAGAGTTGGGCCCCTGAGCACGAACTCCACTCAGCTCCTGCTTGTTGTGACTCTGATGTGTCGATGCCTCGGCATTGCTGTCCGAGGATCCCGTGAGGCTGTTGACCGAGCCGCTGCTCTCATTGAGGGGCCTGCCGCGGTCCTCCTCGCCACCAGCATCTAGTAGCAGCTCATCGCTGCTGATGGCGTTGCTGTCCGACAGCTCGCCCACGTCTCTGACTTCCTCTTTAGTTTCTGTGGCCTCTTTATCAGAGCAGATACCTGGGTTCTGTGTTCCAGGAGCCCTAACACATACCGAGACGCCACCTGGGTATCTGAAGGCTCCGTCACTAGCCGAGCGCAGTAACGTTGGTCTCATCTCGGTATAGGTCAGGTTCACCAAGCTCTTACTGTTCAGCCTGCTTCTGAGGCCTGACTCGGGGTTCCCACTGATGCAGAGCAGGACCGAGTCGGTGTCAGACACCTGCTGTGGGCTGTGGTCTCCTCCTGAGGACCAGGAGTCACTGTCCATGTTTTTGGCCGACAGCCTGGAGCACAGACTGTCTCTGGAGTGGCTGCTGCAGGAGGAGGTGGCCTGCTGCTCCGTCAAACCACCACCGACCTGCTGCACATCCAGGTTGATGTCATTCATAGCGTTGATGAGAAGGTAGTAAGCTTCCTGCAGCTGGTTCCTCAGCCTGTCTGTCTCCTGGGCACTGCCACCTCTGTCCTGACCCGACGGGGGCAAGTCTGCAGCCTCGGATCGATCAGTTTTTACTCTGACCGTTTCATAAAAAGGCAGAATTTCATTGTCATAGTAATCCTCGTCCTCGCTGTCTCCGGGGTATCTGAGAGAGGCCTGTGTGGCGCACGGAGATGCCCTGTTGATGTCGCATATCTCTAACTCTGTGGGGAAAAACGTGGGGCACTGCAGACCCCCCACAGTCCCCC
Organism: Hippoglossus stenolepis; assembly: GCF_022539355.2. Taxonomy (NCBI): domain Eukaryota; kingdom Metazoa; phylum Chordata; class Actinopteri; order Pleuronectiformes; family Pleuronectidae; genus Hippoglossus; species Hippoglossus stenolepis. The sequence continues at coordinate 5,811,895 of NC_061496.1, forward strand.
TCACGTCCCCTGCGAACTCTGGCTCGTAGCTCTCGATGCTTCTGATTAAAATGTTTTCCTCCGTGTTCCTTGGCACGCAGTTTGGGTCCACGAGCTCCGCGCAACGTGCCTCCAGGGTCGGGTTGTTGTCAGAGCTCCAGTTGGCGTTGTGTCCGTGCAGGGCCGCTGCAGCCGCTGCCATGTGCCGGGACTCGGCTCCGTCCCCGGGCTCCGTCCCGTCACCACCGGCGGCAGCGACCCGGCTCTCTGGAGGAGCTTCCCCGGTGTGCGGCTCAACCCGGCGCATAACGTGGTTTGAATTGTCCCCAAACCCGATTGAATCCCCGCCGCTGCGCTGCCGAGGCACCGACACGAAGCGTTTTCTCCGGACCCCCGCCGGCGAGCCCGCGGTTTCATCTGCGGGTCTCAGCCCCCGGTGGCTCTCGTCCGCCTCCCCGGACACACGACCCCCGACCTGCGCGTCTCTCTGAAGCGAGACCCCCGGGAGCCGCTCGTTAACCCGACCCCTGCCCCCGCTGCTCTGCTCCGGGGGACGCGCGCCGGACAACTCGGCTGCGCGACTCTCCCGGAGCCCCACAGCCCGCCCCGGGAGCCCCGTGGCCCCGTCAACACAATTCTCGTACGCGCTCATTCTCTCCGCGGCGAGAGACACAACCGGAGCCTCACCGGAGCCTCCCCGCAAAACTTTTTCTTTACCTTCTCGGCTCCCGTCCGCCGCCGCCGCCGCAGCAGCAGATCCGTATCCACCGCCGAGCGTCGCTCCTTTCTTGGATTTCTTCCCCCGGAGTTTCGCTAGTAAAGTCCTCCGCAGAGGATCAGCCATTCCTCCGCGTTCACCCCCCGGTCGGATTCCTCCCGGGGTCGTTCAGCTCGCGGGCTCCAGAAGGAAAACACCGAGTGGGATCTGCGCGTTCGCCGCCGTCAAAGCTCGCCGGGCGGACGCGCTCCTCTCCATTCTCCGCTGTCACCTCCGCTCTGTCGCCTCGGTTCTCTCTCCCTATCCCTCCCTCCTCTATCTCTCTCTCTCTCTCTCTATCCCCCTCTCTCCCCCTCTCTCTCCCTCTCTCTCTCTCTCTCTCTCTATCCCCCTCCCTCTCCCTCTCTCTCTCCCTCTCCCTCTCTCTCTTTGCAGGACTGCACCACCTCTCTCTCTCTCTCTCTCTCTCTTGCACGACTGCACCACCTACCTATCTCTCTCTCTCTGGACCCTCTCTCTCTCTCTCTCTCTCTCTCTCCCTGCTCAACACTGCACTACCTCTCCCTCTGCTCCACCCCCCACCCCCAATCTATCTCCCTGCTCCACAAACACACGCACTTTTCCTCCCTCCCCTCTCTCTCCCTCTCTTTCTCTCCCTCCCTCTCTCTGCTCCACACACACACACGCACTTTCCCTCCCTCTCTTCTTCCTCTCTAGCGCCTCACCTCTCCTTCCCCTCATGATTGCAGCTAAAACATTTGGAATATTTCCCTGGATCAAAGTTCAGGAACCCTGCACATTTTTCCTTATTTGCAGAAAATTGCACGAGAGCTTCTTCAACACAAACTTTAAACCGAGTTTGACATGAAATGATTTAAAGCTGCAGCTGGAAATCATTTCCTGTTTTTTGAAAGTACAGAATAGAATCATTATCATAAATATTCATAAAGTGGTTTTATTAAATAGTTTGTTTTGTGGAACAGTCCCAAAACCCAGACAGTTTCCAATCACATAAGAAAGTCACCAAATATAAATGAGAATATGGAACCAGAGGAAATGTTAAGCCTCATAAATGTGTTTACTACTTGAATTAATTGCAGATTAACCTTCTGAGGATCAACTAATCAACTGATCGACTGATATTTACAGCTTGACTTTACACTTATACAATAAGCTATGAATAAGAGGAAGAAGATATTCACCAAGTCCAATTCCAATCAATTTTGTACATAAAGCATTATTATATTGTTCCATTGATGCGTAAACAGGTAATAATTGTAGAGGAGCCAAAAATCAAGGCTATGAAATGTAAAGGAGCATCTATGAAGTATGACATGGAAATAAATCAATGTTTATAAAGGATGCTTTAAAAATAGAGTCTTACACCCAGGATAAGAGTCTTGAATCTTGAATCTTGAGGTCTGGGTGATTTTACGTGAGAGCTCCAGCTCCTCCATTGAAATTCAGCACATATTTGTCCCTGAAATGTGGATTAAATTCAGTTGGAGAGCGCCGAGCCCAGACTTCAAATCACCACCTTAACTGGTGGCTCTGAAGCCATTTCAGCAAACAGCGGCTGGAAAACAACTCTGCTCTCAGGGGGAAAAACGTGCTTTGACCCTCTGCAGGAACAAGAGAAAGGAAGAAATGTGTGTCTCAGCGAGAAACAATGATGAGGACGGCGATAACCTCTCAGCTCTGAATGGTTTGTTACCTCTTTAACAAATGAGCAGAATCCTGTAAGTCAGGAGGGATTTGTCTTTTAGGTTCATCTTCATTACTACACACACACACAGGCTATTTTTTATGCTCCGACCCAAAAGCCTCCGTCGTGATGGATCGCTGCCAATTATTTTGTCGACACTTTTATCTGAAGTGTTTCTTGAGGAATCCTCACCTCTCTGACCTGGCGTCTAACCCCTGTCCCCGCTCGCAGCACAACCCGTGGCCTTGAGAGCGGCCGAGGCAGCGGCGAGAGGGAATGAAACATACTTCACTTGAACCTTAAGCCATTTGTTTGCTGTTGCCTCTGCAAGGAATGTGCAAGAGGATGAGCTGCTGAAAAGCTGCAGTGGGTGTATGAGTGCACATGCGCTCTGTGTGCCTCCCACTCACACACACTCACACACACACACACACACACACACACACACACAGGTTTGAGCAGCTTTCCTTATTAGGACTTTGCATTGCCTTCCATTTATTGTAGACAGCAAAACCTTATACCTGTTTATGATGGAAAAGGTTCTAAAGAGGCAACAAAAACATACACACACACACACAAACACACACTTATTTCTACCTTACCTATAGTTACTACTTTCCTTAACCCTAACTCATAAGTCATAATTCTTCACTTTAAAATGTCATGATTACATGATTGCTTTTTGTCCCCATAAGGAAGATAAGTCGTAGGTCCCTACAATATGAGTAATACCTGCACCACACACACACACACACACATATGTTTGTACTTCTATCTTAGTGAGGACACTCTGACAATGCATTCCCTAGCCCCCAAACTGAACCCTAACCATCCAAACTAAATGTCTAACCCTACTAATCTGAACCTAATCCTAACCCTAACCCTAAAACCAAGTCTTAACCCACAAACAATCCATTAAAGGAAGGTCACAAAGTGAGGACCGGCCAAAATTTCCTTACTTTCCCAAAATGTCCTCACTCCGTAGGTTGTAGGCTCCAAGTGGTCCTCACAAAGACAGCTGTACAAGAGCACACACACACACACTCAAACTTAATCTGAATCCATTATAACACTTCTGGCATAACTGTGTCTGTGTTTTCTAAAGTCTACCCATGATTGAGGGCATTTATTGTCAGGGCCATTCATCCACAGGGCCCCAATGTGCCACATTCACCCCCCCCTCCACCAGCACCACCCACCTCCACCTCCACTCCCCTCAGTAAAACATGATAAGCATCTGTTATTGCTCTGCAGGAGCCGTGTAGGCCCTGACGCCTCGGCCTGCCTCCGCGACTGACTGACTAGACCCTGTCTGGGCAGTTATTTACAGGTCAAAACCTGCAGGCTGAATAGTGAGCGTTTGTGTGTGAACGAGAGAAAAATGGAGAGGGGGGAGAGGGGGGTGTGAGTGTTGGGGAAAAGACGTATGATACATCGGGATGGACACAAACCTGCGGGTTGGAGAAGAAGTGCTGCAGTCGTTCGACACACTCTCCGCAGGGCAGCAGCGATTTCTCTTTCTTTGGACTAACGACAATAAATCAGTGCAATTTTCATACTGGAGATGTTTCACATGCCTGACGAGGAGATCTTGTCTTGTGATACCTCAGAGTACCTCAGGTTACGCACGTGCTGGATTGTTGTGTGGAAATAGAGCTGTAAGATTGCAGTGGAATGTAACTCAGTATATTTAGTTATTTGCTGTACTTAATTTGGTAACTATACTTTGCTTGTGCAACAAATTTAAAAGGTATTTGGTTAAGTTTGTGTGTCGTAATAATGTGAAAATATCTTGTTATAACATGAAAACATCCTTTTAAAACAATAAACTCTTCATGATATATCGTGATCTGATCCCCGTTTTTCTGGCTTGGCAGAAATACGCCTCTGTAATTTTTTACGCATATATTTTTGTTGATTGTGATGAAGTTCTCCAATAAGAAAAGTCGTTTTTTCACTAGTTAATGTAACTTACAAGATCCTGTCACTTGGCTTCTGTTTCACTTTACTGTCCCATGGCTCCACTCATCAGGTCTCTTGTGTCGGCACACGATAGAAACATAAATATATGAATAAAATCAAAAATACATCTAATAATTTACCAGAGATTTAAATGAATATAAACTCAGCAGTTGTCAGGAGCTGCTGTGATGCTGACTCAAGGGAAAATGAGGAAGTTTCTCCCCTCTTTACTTTCTCTTCTTTCTCTTTCCTCCACCAGTCACTTGTGCCCTTTGTGCAGGCAGTGGGCAGAACATCTGCTTAGCTGGCCCCCATTCAGAAGACCTGGCCGGAGAGTGCATGAGAAAGAGAACTGATTGTGTGCGTGTGTGACCAGGAGAGAGAGAGAATGTATATGTGTGTGCACGTGAGGGTGTGTTGTGATATGGGGCTTTGCAGCTGTTGGGGCTCTCCTCCTGATGGCCGCCCATTGTTCCCTCTCTCTGTGTCTCTGACTCTCGGTCACAGACGGTTTATGGGCCTTCCCTTCTTTTTTTTTGCAGCGCACCGCAACTAAATTTATGTCCTTGCACACAAGCCTTTCTCAGGGTATAAATTAGGCTGGATGATCCCTGTCAGCGCAGCGTTGCCAAGAGCCTGGAGCTTTACGTTCCCCTGTCACATCATTGTCATAGCCATTCACTCATATTTTACTACTGACGGAGAAAAACTAAAAACCTCATTGGGCACCACTGCATTTATATCCACACCAGTGCCATGTTAAAGATGTGAGAGTTAGTTTTACTTAACAGAAGCACTTAATATTATAATTTCTTAGTCATTTTCATACAGGGGAAAACATAGTTTTATCCCAAGAAGTTAGTTCTCACCACAATTTAAAAGCCATTTAGACACTTAAACTTTTCAGCAAAACAGTTCAAGTTAATTTAACCTGTATATTTACACAAAACAGTGTAATTAAAGGAATAATTCCATTTCTGCAGGAACATAGATTGTTTATAAAGACAGATGACACGTCTCCACTTCCTCCCACTGTCCAGAAAAGAAGCCAAAATATCCCGATTACGAACGCTGCCATTTTATGCCAACGATGTCATTTGGAGCCGGGGGACGGAGACGATCTTTGGTCACGCTGATACACATGCCTGACCAATCTTGTGTCATTCTCAGCTGTCTATCATGACGTTTCACTCAGTTTTATGACATGAAAAAATGTAATAAAACCAAACTTACCAGAACATTTTTCCTTTTTTAAATTTTTTTACTATAATCTGTGTCCTATCCACTAACATGGAGGAGGTGGGGATTATGACCTATACTGCAGCCAGCCACAAGGTGGTGAGCAAGACACTTTGGCTTCACTTTTGGGAGCCGTCATGTCATCCATCTTTAAATACAGCGTAGGTTCAGGAAGTTACTGACCCTGGCTGAGAAACAGTCGAGCAAATACGTAAGATTCTGAATTTGTGTTTGCTCCGATTAAAAATGACTAAATACCTTTTAATTTGGGAGTTTTAAATGATCGGCTGAGCTCGATATCAAACAAAATGTATTTCATGTGCGCTAGGGACAATTATATTAAACTTATATAATATTATAAAAACACCATATAATAACCTTACTATACTATAAGTCAATATCTAAATTTAATGTTTGATTTTGTGCAAGTAAACATCAACCAGATAAGTTCTTATCTCCTGAGAGGTAAACCTGAGCGGGACAGTGGGATGTTAACCTAAATACCCTGTTTGCTCATGTCGGCTCGAACATCTGTGGCTGTTGTATGAAGGTGCAGAGCAAAATTAAAACCAAACATGACCTTTGTTTGCTGTAGCAGCAGGAATAAAGCAGCTGTGCAGACCTGGTATTAACCTGGTGTTTACCTATTTGAACAAAACAGAAAGTCAACACAAGGCCGTCAGTGTTAATATTGTGGAAGTGGCTACAAATGAATCATAGTATGGGAAACACGGAGAGGTGTCAAAATATTTTTCTATCATTATGAAACTTTAGGTCAGAGGACGTGGCCCCGGACACATTCATGCTCACACAGCAAATAGACTGAGGCCCCACGCATCCCGGACCACCTCTGAAAGGGATCCGACCTCAAACACATCCTCAATGCGTCTTGAGTGTGTTCACATGTGAACTTAGAGATGTCCACTTCAGATTGGATCTACTCAGGATTGATGTTCACACCAGGTCTGAACAACCTGTGAAGCACACACAGTGACTCAGAGAAGTTCAATCAGAGCAGACTAATTATATCCAATTCATTCCTGGCTTTTGAATGATGTTGAAACTTAGGACTGCACTTTACCCCTTTTTACTTTTTGTTACCTTTAAGACTCTTTTCCAGGAAGGACAGAGTTCACACATAAGAGAAATACGTTGTGCTATTTTCCTTCCATTTTTTTCACAATAAATACAATTTCTATATATACATTTCTATATATCTATGTGATATTATTTTATCTATTTTTTATGTAGTAAATATCAAATTTTAATATTAAAAATATCCAAGACGGTAAATCAACCCTAACCAAGTCAAATCATTTTCTGTTAATCGATTTCCCCAGTCTGGGGAAAATGAAAGGAGTTGGATTAATTAGAAACAACGTTTTGTCACACAATCAGTTGTGTTGCAGTAGTCCAGACCTTCACTGAGGAGGATCTTTGTGTGTGTGTATGTGTGTCTGTCTGTGTGTGAGTGTAAGCAGACTTACACAACTCACTGTACCCACCTCAGCCTGATTAGAGAAAAGCACAGAACAAGGGTCAAGATAACAGAATTCACACAGATACTATCTCCACGGTTACTGACCGGCAGCCTGGTTAGCTGACCGCCGCTACACATAGACACACACACACGCGCACACTGTCTTTGTGTCTCCTCTGTATCCTTATCAACAACCTCTGATGTGTTTATCAGGACAGGACGTCAGACTGCTTGTCTCTTGCTACTGTTCTCCATAATTTCTTAACGTCCCTTTCTCCTAACGCTGTCGTTATGTAATCAGGAGGAAAATGTTTTGTTTTACAAGTTTATCTTAATGATTCTACTGCCTGAATCAAAACTGCACCACTCTGTTGATGATAATAACCTCAGTTTTAAAAATGTAATGAAATGAAATTACTAATCCGAAAAGCTGGTTATTTGTAAAATACCTTGAAATACATAGATTCCTATGAATTCTTTGAAAGAAATATAATTTATTCACATTATGCTCAAGATTCTTACTTTTAAAAACAACTTTCACCGTCTTGCTAAAAGCATTTATCTCTACAACATCAACTTCTCATGGGTTTTCAGCTCTTAAACTCACCCTAGGAGCGTTTTAATGGTTTGTGCATTTAGTTTAAGAAGGAAAATATTTTCCTAGCCCATAAGGGAACATGGTTACATCTTGGTATTCCGTCTTGCTGGCATTTTTGTGGCTGCAGTCATTAAAACGAATCAGCTTATGTAACATGCGTATACAAGCTAGTTTGGTGCAGGCAGAGCTACAACTATGACGACTACAGCCTGAAAAAAATCAACATTCAAACAGGAAATGTGTAAAAATTCTGCCAGAGATGAGACTTTTTATAAAATAAACAGATGTAACTAAATTAGAAATTCCTTGCAGGCGAGGGAGTGTAAAAATAAACTGTAATTGAAGATGTTTGGCTGCCATATGAATTTTTTGTCATGATATTGGCCGATGCACTTATTTTCTGAACATCTGATGAAATGCCACAGATGTTCTTGGGTGGTATAGACGTATGGAAGTGGAATTTCCACTTCAAACATGGGGGGAACGTTTGGAAAAATGCAGCTGCAATCAGTGGCCAGTACCACAATGTTACTGCAAATTACAATATTATGTTACTGCCCGACCACCGTTTGGAAAAAATCCTCTCAAAGCTCAATATGCAACCGAGAGAGACTAACCTGTGGTTTATGGACCATGAGGCCGCGAGGAAACTTTGATCTTTCTTCCAAAAGATGCGATTTCAACACACGAACAACACACGCTGATGATAACATACTGTTAACATGGCTCCAACCTGAAGTGAAAGCTCCAATGTCAGGTTACACCAGGAGCCTGGTTGTCTCCAGGTTTTGTCTTTTCTGCAGAACATCTGTTTCACGCGATCGGCCTGATTGCTGGTGTGAAAAGCAACTGTTTGCCTCTAGACAACATCCAGGGCCGACGGCAGGTTGGTCAACAAGTCAGATGAGTGTGCTCACGTGGAACCAGGCTTCTCAACTGATGCAGAGATAGCGAGATAATTCCATTCAAACTCTCAACAACCTCTGGATGTATTGATCTGAATTTTGATGCAGACATTCATGGCTCCACAGATGATGATTCACACTGACTTTGGTGATTCTCCGATTTTTTCCTCTATCGCTAACATGAAGTTGACATTTCATCGGTTTTCTAATATAGGGAGAACTTCCACTCTTGTGTCGGGGGAGTGCTAACGAGGTAAAGTCCTGAATGAATGGGAGCCAATGGCACTGTGGCCACAAAATGCAACTTCTATGATGTTAAACAAAATTCTGCCAATTTTCTTTATGCATTCGATTTAAGGGGGAGGGGCCAGATCTACATTCTCATTCCTCTTTAGATGGTCCCACGACTTCATTCACTTTCCTTAGATTCTCAGCACCATTGAAGTAGAGTGGCCTGTCAATAATCAATTGTAAATCCTTAACTGACCAATCAGCATGCATTAGCAGAATGCTAGTATGATGCAGGCAACATCGGCAGAATGGATATTTATTTTATCTTTTAATTTCTGTTAAGACCTTTTTTAAAGTCGCTAGTATAAAAGTTTCTCTGATATTCAACAAGCACCATCGCCAGCTCCAAATTCCCACTGCTTCAATATTTCAGGTTATGAGACAATATACCTGCAGAGCTAATGTACTTGTGTTAATTAACATGTTACCTGATTAAAGATGCTGAACCTGGTAAATATCACTGGCTAATAATCCATATATTAGTACTGTAGCAGGGAACATGTTAGCATGGCTGCAGACTGCATCTTGTAAAAGAGGAGAGAACATGAACTCCCTCCCCTGACGCAGCGCCAGAAAACAGCCAGACTTACATTTACATACAAGCTGCGACATTTCGTCCGGACTGTGTGAAAATGTCGTAAGTCAGAAAGTAGCAGCTGTAGGCAGCAAGCGCGGTTAAATCCCTGAATACTCAATGGCCATTAGGAGGTCTTGACCTTCCAGTAAATGTGTCACAGTGATAAACGGCTCCTGTGACGGACACTTGAGTTATTGGCAAGACTCTTTTCAATTTAGTTAATGAGTCACAATTGTTCTGATGCACGAGTGAAATCTAAACAATAACATTTTATTTAGAGAATTCTTATGAAGCGATATTTCTCAGAGCTTTTTTAAGGACTTTTTTGTGTAACGAGGGTAAAAATGTTTGCCTCCGTTAACACAATGCCAATAACACAAAGAGGGTTCCAAAACTAAGCTGGAATACAAGTTTTTCACACAATTCCAAGAGGAGATTTTTACAAAACACACATTTTCTGGGAAATTTGCCGTTGCAGGACTGACGGGCAGCTTTCTTGAACTTTGACGGACGTGACCCAGCTGCTCGGCACAGAGAGGGGAGTCATTTGTTCGTAAATATGGTCGATAGCATCGGTCTGCTGCTGCTGTTGTGCAGGAGCAGGTACGCACTTCAGACAAGGCCAGGCACATACCTGGAGGCTGGAATTTTATCAGAAGCATATTTACCACTATTTCATGTCAGGCCGTGATGACAGATAGGCCGGGAGTTCCTCTGATCACTAAACGCCTGCAAAGTGCAAAGGGATTTTCTCTTCCCCCCCCCAATTCTCAGAAAATTATTATATTTGCTCCAGTGGACGGAGAAATTGTATTATCTCATCTCTGGATTATAACAATATGGTATTAGAAATAATTTTAAGACTTGGTTTATAGTGATTGTGCTTGACAATGGACTTGAAAATACTTTTAAAAGACAGACATTAAAATATCTTTTATTGCCTATGTGGTTTTTGATGAACAATATCTCACTGAAAACAAAACTATAAAATTCTCCATATTCAACAGTTTACACAAAATAAGAAGACTTGTGGGCAGAAACATAAAAACAGTACAGTATTACAATAACCCTCTGTATTAATACCAAATATATACGAAGCTGATTTTCATGTATTTCTTCAGAACACATGTAAAGTGTTGTGTGTAATACAAGCTACACGAGACTGAACAAACAGTCAGAATGCATCGAGTATCTCAAGAGAACTGAGATGAGACAAACTTCCAAATCGAAGATCATCACTCCCTTCGTCAGAATTCTACTTTTTTCACACAGACCCTGGTTGTGATTTAAACATTTAAACCAAAGTGCAGCAGAATTCATCTTTAACGTGAAGGGAGGGGATACTAAATTAGCTTAAGGACGCCACCTTGTGCCCATAAGCAGGAAGAACGTGCGCTTCTAAAAATTAAAGGTCTTTTTTTTTACATTGATGACATTTTGACACGTCACAGCAGAGAAAACAAGGAACAAATAATAACATTAACGGTGGATGAATTTCCTTTTTGGTTTCAAGGCCCTGGTATTATGATTGCAGACTCACAGTCACACTGTCATGATCCACTTAAACACAACAGTCATTAGTTAATATCAACTCTGCATTTCCTCCTGTGACAGGTCAACATGTCTGCAGTGCAAAAATGACCATTTCAACATATTTACAGTCATTTCACTCACATTTCTAAAAGGAAAGTCACTGCATCAACACAACACAAGCACAGTCAGAGTTCAGTGGTGGATACTCTGCATAATACAAGACAACTCACAGGCAAAGTAAACCACCACAGCAACGTCATTGTTTAAGTCATTAAATAGCAAAGACACAAAGCCTACATGACCACACTGAAGTTTTAATGTATCACAGCAGGAGGGCCGAACGCCTCATTCAGAGGAAAACTGAGGTGTTTTACTTTTTACTTCTGGTGTTTCCATTTGGGACGAGAGCAATCGGACAAAACTAAACAAGTCAAATTTTACCCTGTGATGCAACTGACGTTTTCTCAAGTAAAGCAAAGGTGATGGCAAAGCTTAAAGCTGTATGTGATGATATCCCTTGTTTCAAGCTGCGTTCAGACATTCACTGAACTCGAATGTCAGAGTCAGTTGCTGCGGACATTCTCTGGAGTTTCTCCTGCCAGCCCCCCAGAGTTCAAGACTCTGGATAATATCTGAGTGAATGTCTGTGAGAATACAGCAATAGATTGTCTGGAGGATTCACCGCGAGCGATCGGACGTGTTGAGGACGTTTGTAACGCGGGACAAACACAAAACTGACAAAACAAAAAGAATACAAATATCTCAGGAAGAAAAAGAGACGTCAACTTGGAAAGACAACGGGATTCAGAAGCTTTTGTCGATAAGTGTGTCGATGTGGTGTAAACCAAAACACGTGATCTCTAAAGCGGAAAGTTTACATTACAGAGACTTTCCCGCTGTTGTGAACACGATTGACGGCAGAACCTCCTGCTGCTTTGTTTGTGTGTGAAAGGTAAACTCAGGAGAAAGTCCGGACCCAAAAGTGCGGACATTTTCCAGAGCTCGTGTCTGAAAACGGCTTCAGTGCCTCTGAAAGAGAGTCGGGAAGTAAACCCTCGTCAAAAATTTAAAAACAACAGTAACACACCGGAATTTTCCTTTAAATATTTGGAAAACAGTTACAGGGATTTACCATAATCTAAGATCTTAGGTTGAGATTTCTGCAGCGAGACTTTCCTAAACTCTTGTTTATCCTAAAATCCCACCGATATAAAGCTTTTCTTTCAAATGAGCTGGAACGCATTTGAAAACAAAACAAAATACTATAATATTGCAAAATAGTAAAACGTTCGCTTCCTACTTGACCACTTTGCTAATGTTGGTGAATGTTCTCTGCCGAGATTAAATCACGGTGCCTTGTTGCCGGCAGCTTGGGGCCTCAGTCTACATTTTGCCTGAGGATCCTTTTCTCTTCCTCGACGAAGTTCTTGTCTGAGGTGGCTTGACCCATGTCCCTCTTCCTCTTCTCCTTCTGCTGGAAGGTCTCCACTCGCCGTTTCTTGGCAGAGGCGCCTGCTAGGTCTGGGTCCTCATCTAAAAATCAGAAGGGTCGGTGATAGCATAAGGGGAGAGTGGAAAATATTTTTTTAACAACTTGACAGCGTAGTATTTAAAAATAAAAATGGATAATAGCAACAGAGAAAGTGCTTATAAGTCTTATTTTGGGAGTTTTTTTGTAGCCCAACATCTGTTTTCCACCGAGATGGGTGCAGGAGTGAAGCTGGAGTTGTGTTTTGCTTTTGGTACCTTTCAGGTCATACTGAGGTTTGAATTGGCAAAGGGCTCATGCACAGACCTCTCCAAAATATGTCTAAAATGCTTTAAATCACCAAGGAGTATGTTGGTGTATTGTTGTGATAGTATCTGGGAGAGCTAAGTGTTAATTCTGACATGTTCAGACTGACCTGAGTCTGATGGTTGCTCCTCTGATGGTAAGAACTGTGCGTTGCCAGTGAAAGGCTGTGGTGCGTCGTCCCCGTTGTCTTCGTACACGTTGGACCACTTTATGGCCATGTCCATTCCCGGAGGAGCTCCCTTCTTCTTCTCTGGCTCTGCAGCGTAGCTGTCAGGAGGCGGCACAGCGTTTGTCTTCCACGGCTTGAACTGTCTGGCAGGCTTCAGGTAACCGAGAGAAGCATAGTGTGGAAAGAAAAGGTTCAGAAAAGCTACAAATCAACAACCTCCAACAACTGAGCTGGTCTTTGGTGGAGGGAAATTATCATGTAAACATGCAGCATTGCTGACTTTACATATACAGAATATTTCAAATCCTTTTGTCCCTACACTGTTTATTACAATATAGACTATAATTAGTTATAGCTGATACAAGACGGTTATGGTGTCATACCTGTGATCCTCTACCTTAAACAAGAAAATTATTAACATCTCACGTCACTCATCAAATCAAAAAGCAACAGACTTGTTTCAACTTCTTCAATAAGAAGATTTGTTGCTTTACTGAATGTGGTTTTAATTCTGTCACCTGAACAATACAAGCAAATATTAACGTTTTCAATTTTTGTCAAAATAGGCTGATCAACAGATAAATGGACAATAAAACATTTGACACGTGGCAGCTCTTGTTGTTACTGTTTGTAAAGCTGCATTTCATCAAATTGCTTTAATAATTTGTCCTTTGTGGAACAGGCGTAATACTTCAACAAATGAAAATGGTAGTTTTAATTATCAATATGTCTGACAATTGTTTTCAATATTTTCCTAATAGCCTTTAGACTATTCTGTGAACTATAAAGTCTGTAACAAAATCCACCACATTTTGAGTGAACTCTCATTGAAAACAGGCAAATATTCACATTAGCACATCTCTGACCAGCTTAGCTTTAAATATATAAAAGGGGGAAAACAGTGTTGCAGCCAAATCCAATACAATTGAAGTAAAAAACAACAACAGATAACATGAACTGCCTTCATACTGCTCCTGTGGTTTCATCCCAGTGTCTGGAAGCACAGACATTCAAATTAAACTGGGAACAAGGTCATTCACAACATGTTTTTAGCCTGAATGGATTCTGCTCTGACACAGTTTACCCCTGAAACTCCACGAGTGTTTTGTGGACTCGAACACTTCTCCTCCTCCATCATAGTGCGAAGGAGATGAGTGAATGTTCATCTTCTGGGTGAACTATCCCTTTATCTAAGGAGCTTATAGTGGGGGGTCAGGGGGGCCCATCAGCAGCTGTTTGCCCCTGGACCCCCACTGTCCAGACCTGGTGGTAACTGTGGAGCTGAGAAAGGATCCATCATGGAGGAAGTTATCAATATAATCTCCTGATCGTTATGAGCTGGTGTGACCCTCCACCCTCTCCCCTGCACCCCCCCTGGAGACATGCGGGTCTGCGGGGGTTCGACTCACCTCCTCCGGGGCTTTGACGCTCAGGCTCTCCCAGTCGATCTGCTTGTTCAGCGGGTTGTAGAGGAACGCGGGTTTGGACACGGAGCGGAACAGCTCGTCGGGCTTGGGGAGCGGGGCCCCGCCGGCCGCCCCTCTGCCTCCGCCGTGCTGCGACGACTCGGCTTCCCCGCCCGCAGCCTCGGCGCCCGGCTTCTTCTTCCGCCCGCCCCGCTCCTCCTCGTCCGAGTCGCTGCTGTCGCTCAGGTCGTCGTAGCTGGAAAAGAAGCCCAGGGAGCCCGAGGTCTTCTCCTCGGACATGACGCGGAGGTGAGTGGTTCCGAAAGAGGAGAACTGGTTCACGGGGAAAACGACGTGAAGGAGAAAACAGCCTGATTCTGTGGAGAAGGTGCCGCAGGATTTTACTCCATTTTGAATCAGCCTCCCAAACAGTCGCAAAGCAGAGGGAGACTGTCGTGACGACTGTCGTAAAGATTTTTATTATAGGAGCAGGCCGAGTAAATACCAACATCATTTAAAACACCACACTACTGCAACTGTTACAACAAAATAACTATTACTACTAGTACTACTAATACTACCACTACATCTACTATTACTACTAGCAATACAATGTAGTAATTCTAGTGGTACTAGTGGTACTTTACTACTACTACTAGTAATAGTACTAGTATTACTGCTACTTCTACTATTACTACTACCACTACCACCACCACTACTTCTACTATTACTACTAACACTACTTCTACTATTAGTACTACTACTACTACTAGTACCACTACTACTATTAATACTACTACTACTACTTCTACCATTACTACTACTATTACTACCATGTCAGAGAGAAAACTCAGCTAATCAAGTTTTATTTTCACCTGGAAATGTCACACAGTGAAATTTTGGCTACTTTTGCAGGATACACAGGATTGTCAGAAATCATTTGTTGCTCATACTGAAGAAGAACAGGCTCAGCCGATGGAAGGACCATGTTTCTATCATACAACTTGAGAACACAACTTGGTGTTGTCTTCAAAGCATCTGTCAGTCATGTCTTTACTAGCAGATATTAACTCATGTGTGCACAAGATAAGTATCTTGTTCCCACTAGATAATTATCTTGTGCAAACAAGATAAAAATATCTCATCTTTAGGACTTCAGGGGCTCCGTAGATACTTGTAATAGATTGGTCTTCAGTGGAAAAGGAGAGAGGTTGAGTGTGCAGTGTTAGTGCATCTAATGACAGACATATTGTAAAAGATGTCTGGACTGAGCCCTGTCCCTCTGCTGAGCCGTGAAGAACTGATGTCCCCACATTGTCTGTTGTGTTCATGGTTTATTGTGTTTCGGCTCAGTGCAGCAGCACGATCATCGGCTTGTGGATCATTTGGACACAAAGGAATGTTTGGAGTTTTTGGAAGACGCCCAAGGAAACAAATGTAAATACAACCTTTGACCACTAGAGTGCAATGTGGTATTACCAGTGAAAATAAAGAGGGGCCCAGAGGAAGTGATTTACAAAAAAAAAGCATGAGTGAAAATAAACAGGTTTGCAAATTTACTGCACATGAATAAACTTAATTTCTTTTGATAGAAAATAAATAGTCTCTAAAAGAACATAACTGTCTCTATAGATTCACAAGATTCAAAGTTTGTTTCCATAAAGCGTTGCAATACATCGCAAACCTCCTCACAAACACGTTGACCACCTTAGGGACCCACTGCTCGTTCCTGCCACATCATGACTTCCCGATAATTGAAAGCTGTCAAGAAAACCAAAATTAAAAGCCTCTCTTGTTGTTTTCAGTCAGACTGAGCAGGGCCAGCCTCTGCCCTCACATGAAGGTCAAACACCGACTAAAACGCACTGAAACATAAATCTACCAAAATATACTGCTCACAATTTCTCTCCGCCTGCTCGATAATAACAATGCAGATGCTCCCAAGAAGGTGCTTTTGCATTTTTGGGTGAGCGTGAGGTCAAATCTGTGCTGAGATTTACTGGAAGTCCAGTCTGAACACATCCTGAAGCGGAAGGTTAAGTTCACGTTCAAGTGAACTTCTTTGGTTTTATCTTCACCTTGTCCTCTTCGTGATTAATCACAGGCTGATTCTAGAATCACCATCTCCAGCTGCTGCAGTAGTTATAGTAGAAATAGGAATAAGAGATTGTTTAAAAAGTGGGCCCACAAGTAAACTAGGACAAGCTGGTGTTGCTCTATAGTTATGGAAGATTGCTGACTGGCTGATTATACCTTTCTGCTTTTAAAAAGATGTCTGGGAGCATAAATTTGTGTAAAACAGGGACGCGTGTGACGCCTGGGACGTATTTCATGTTATTACAACCCCCATTTATTGCGGGTGGAGTTTTTGCTCTGGTCACTGCACGTCAAGCTAAAAGGCTGACAGGTGATATACAGAGATATTCTTGTTTTGACAGGGAGAACTCTGCTTCTTGTGCAATGGTTTCACACTGTCCTGTTGTTGCTCTTCTTTGTCAACCGAAGCCGCAGAATCAATGAATCCTTTCTACGAATCCTGCGCCGTTTTTAAAAAAGGGATCGAAAAATGTGACCTTCGTGGAACCAAACCATCAGAGGTGGTTTCTCTTTCCATCCTCGCTGCATTTAGTTCAGTATCGTTGGCGAAACTAATCAAAAAGACATCATACTGAATAGAAATAGATTAGAAAACCTAAAAGGCCTCATACAAATAATTAGAAAAAAACAACGATATCTGAAATCACAGTTTATCAGTTATGGGAGAAGAGTACAAAATAACAAATAAAAAAGAAGAACTATTAAATATTTATGTCATACATCAGGGTAAACCTGAATGACGCTGTGTTGATGCCTCTGCCAAAGTCAAACAGTCCACTTATGAAACAACATGTAAATCCGCCAGATTTCTATTTGGATCTGCAACAAACTGAACTCACTCATCGATGTCAGTCCCTTAAACATGTCAAATTTTTTCATCAAGATCCATGATTAAGTTATTCTCTGAGAAATCAACATCTGCTAATGTGCTAAATAACCCGACTTTCCCTCAATTTCCATCTTTGGAACCAGGATGTGACAAGTCAAGAAAATCAGGTTTAATCATAAGAAATCATTTAAACAAGTGATTATTTTTTGTCCATGTCAGCTCTTTTGTTGGACTGCAGGAAACTATGTACATAGCCTTAAACTGACAGATATACTGTTGACTAATAAACTTTATGGACAGCACGAGGCTCCATTTCCTCCCATAGGAGCTGAGGACTTTCTGATGGATGCATGTTGGTTTTCTAATCATCTCCTGGGTTCTGGACCGCTTCATAAATGAAACAGAAACTGACTCTTCCCTCGACTTCACTCTGGTTTCTTCGATCTCTGCAGAGTTCGACGCTGGTGTGAGAAATTCCCCATGGAGACAAAAAGCCACACCTCTCCATGTCTCTGTTTAATCCTCTGAAGCTGCTCATGATATCTCAGACGGCTTTATTTCATGCTCGGGCCTCAGCTCAGATACGAGCACATCTGTGACAGTGCACGTAGCAGCGGGTGTTTCGCTCATGTTTTAGAAGCGATGGAGTGATGGTGGATGTTTGTCTCTCTCTCTTTGTTGTTCTTGTTTTCCTAACTCGTGAAGGCAAATGTAGTGTTTCTGAGCGTTGTGGACTCTAATTGTACAAATCCTGTTTACAATTGACATAATTAAACACATGGTCACCATCTTGAAGTTGCCAAAGAACACCTGCAGGATAAAAACTAAGAAGTGGTCTGGTTACGTGCTCATAAAACGCAGATGGACGTCGTGCTTTTTATTTTCACCAACAGATAATAATGTGGCCGAGGCATCTTCCTGATGTTACAGCCTCTTCTGGTAAAATCCAGCTGTTGTCACAGAGATCCAGTCGTCTTTCATGTCTGCCTCTTTTATATACATGTCCTCTGTAATTGGTTAAAGGCTCGATAAGAGAAAATGAAGAATGGACTTTACATATTTTTTACTCAGTTTAAAAATGAGTTTAATCCAAGTCAAACTCTGGCTGATGCTTTGCTCATGTAATCAAATGACACAGGAGGTAAAACAGTTAACAAGTACCTCAACCCCTAAACCACTTTTTCAGCTTAAACCAATGTATAGGATTCAGCGTTTTCAATCTGGACATTTTAGAGAAAAGAGTTAATAGAGTAAATATCCATAGCGACTGCCCTCTACTGGTTGAAACCTGCCTATTGCAAGTGAATTTTGCTACCTGCTGATCTCATGGATTGAATTACATTACTGCTCAGAGACTGCATCCACCCTCTTCTGCACAAACAACCAACTTAACAACCAACCAACCAAACAACCAACCACAAACAACCAACCAACCAACCAAACAACCAACCAAACAACCAAACAACCAAACAACCAACTAACCAACCAACCAACCAACCAAATAACAACCAAACAACCAAACAACAAACAACCAACCAAACAACCAACCAACCAAAAAAACAACCAAACAACCAAACAACCAACCAACTAAACAACCAACCAACAAGCTAACCAACCAAACAACCAACCAGTCCAACAATCAACCAACCAACCAATCAACCAACCAAATAAACCTACAAAAAAACCAACCAACCAACAAAACAACCAAACTACCGAACAACCAAAAAACCAAACTACCAACCAGCCAAACAAACAAATAACCAAACAATCAACAGCCACACAACCACCAACCAAGCAAATAACCAACAAACAAACCAGATAACCAACCAACCAACCAACCAACCAAACAGCCAATCAATCAATCAATCAATCAATCAATCAATCAATCAATCAATCAAACTCACATTATTTATATAGCACCTTTCATACAATGTTGCAATACAATTCATATTATATTATAATGACTAAAATTAAATGAAGCCATAGTTTATGACTAGTGTGATGCAGCTGGAGCTGTAAGAATTAAAAACGAATGTAAAATACAGCGTAGTGTTTTATTTAGAGTTTTCCACAGCAAACAGCAATAAAATATAATGGTGGTAATTAAAAGATCCAACTCAAAGTAGCACCTGTGGAAATGATGTATTCATCCTCACGTCCTCCCCCTGCATTAACCAGTATCTGCAATTTCTCACTTTTTCCATCCATCTTTCCATTTGAATCCATCACTCACATGATGAAGTGTGGAAGAGGTGGAAATAACATGTGGTATCATGACCGAGAAAACAGAGAAGAAAAAAAAAGCCGCAGCTGTTGGAAGTGCAGAAGCGACATTCATGTCAAAACATGCGTTTTTATAAATATACACGCTGAGCGCACATGCATGAGTAACATTTTTTCTATCTCTGTCCTTAAAAAAGTTTTTGCCCTCTCTTCTGTTTTGTATCCACAGCTCCTTTCGGCACGTGCACACGTATCCTCCACCACCATGTTTCCTCTGGTCATCTAACACTACGATTTCAAACCTGAGCGGTGGCATTCTTTGGCTCATTACATTAACTCTGGGCTCTGTTTGCGGTGCGGCCTGTCTGGGCTCGTGGCTGGAGGCCGGAAAAAGGGATCCATCCAACTGGCGTGGCAAGAGAAAGTAAGAGAGGGGGAGAGACAAGAGGGGAGAGACAAGAGGGGTGCTGCAGGAAGGTGTGTGAGATGTGGGTCAAAAGGACAGTTTGTGAGGTGTGGTGCGGGCGGGGGTCGGTGTTGGGGAGCGATCATCCCCATCACATGTTCCACGGTGTCCCGCGGTGTGATGGCTGCGGGCTAAGCACACACAGCACACTCAACCCCCCGTGCCCTTCCTCATGCTTTGATTCTCGCCGCTCTCTCCCTCCTGCCGCAGCCTCCACAACATGTCTGTGCAGAGGCACCACACACCCGGGCTCATTCATACAGAAGGACACGTTTGATAGGGTTAGTCGGGGGGGTTCCAAAGGCAGGTCATCTTCTAGTTTTTTTCCCCCCGCTGCTCCCCTACTCGGGATGGATGTCAGGATGATAAATGATTACTGCATGAGGTAACCGCACTGTCAGCTTTTGATTATGGCTTCTAATTGTCTACATGTTTCACTGCGTTAAAACACGCCGAGGAAAAACTACAGGGGGGGGGGAGAAAGAGTCCAACGAAACCTCAGTGTCCAGAACATTTCATATGCATTCACAGCTTGATGACATTTAAATAAATGTCTGCAGGGAAGTTCTCTGAAGAATCTTTTCTTGCCTTTTAAGTCATAATGGTGCCATCCGTTCAAAGTCTGAATCCGTCCATCTGCGGGCTGTGGTGGTGCACATTTGCATCTTTTGGCTCTTGGCTATTCTTTTTCTCTGGTAATGCTGTTAGCTGTTGACCGGTTGTGTGGTCCGATGTCCGGAAAACATGTGACAATGATGCTTCTTTTTTCTTTTCCAGATGTAGATGGTCTTTTAAAGTACAGTCGAGCGGTTTGGTGGAGAATTTAACCCCAAAAGCACAAGAATCCCACTCAAAGGCTCACATTACAAACGAGTGAAATCCAACCTTGACTTTTCTAGAGAGAGAATCACACTGGACCTGGTGGTGCACAAAAACAAGCTGGAGGAGGGCGCTTTTCCATCAGGTTGGCCGATGAGTTTCAAGGCTGTCTGCAAAACAGATTGGTCACTGCATGGACAGGCCTCCCCATCTGTATGTTCTGCACATGTCACAGAGGAATGCTTTGAGCTGGGGCCAGAAACATCTACTTTTCAGAGGCATAATTCAAATGGCCCCCATTCAGTTCCGTCTGACAATCATCTCTAGCAAACCCGGAGAGGACAAAGAAGACGGGGGAATCCAGGAGTTTGATAAGTGAGTAAAAAAACGTCTCTGCTCCATAACAGGGGGAGGATGTGAAGCACAGGTCAAGTCCCTCATTAAAATCCTGCACTTGAAGCTTTCAAACCAAAGCAAGAGACACCGATATTCAGAATATTGACCTTATTTTTAAAAATACATTATTTTGATTACAATGTTTACATGAGTTTCTTCCTGTCTTAAAAGTTAATTATATCAATTTCCCTGAAACATGTAGCATAACTACGTTTTCTCCCTCAGCCCAGAAATGTGACCTCTTCAGAGTCTCAGCCTTCCTGTGCACAGGGCCTGTGTCATCAAGCAGAGATTAACATTATGTGACTGAGGTCAAGAATCTTAATTTGATTATTGCTTATTCTGACCTTATTCAGGTGAAGGTACTCAAACAATGCTGTTTACATGATGGCGTCTTATCAATAGTCAATATCAGAATTTAGGTGTCCATGGAAACATAGTCAATGTCACTTACATCCCTACAGAGCGCTGGTCGCCTACTTTATTAAAACTTTATTAATATTGAATGTGTCGTGTGTCAAAATCACCAAATTCAACACTGCACTTCCTCAGGCCCTTAACAATACACAGTCCTTGAGCTACGTGTTACAGACATTGGACAAACGTTATCTTCAAAACACCTGAAGACACGTCATCATGTCTGGAGCTATAATCCATAAGAATGAAGTCTATAGAAAAGAGGTTAAGTGAGGCTTTGCTGCTTTGGATTTCTTGCTGAGGTGAGAAGATTAATACCATCGCATCTGTCCAGTAAATATATAGCCACTGTTTGGGAATTTTCCCAAAGTTTCAAACTATTCCTTCAAACAATAACTTATAATTCTTCTGCCTCTGCCGTGGTGCTGGCATTAGAGGAACGACTGGAAGCTTTGGCCTGAGCTTCACTTACACTGTCTGTTCCTGTGCCAGTCGTCCTCCTGCTGTAGGTCTGCTGTGTGATGGGCCATGCATGAAAGGGATTGGGGGGCACATTTCACACCTTGGGGGCAGCATGGTGGGGGGCTGATGAACAGAGTGTGCACCTGGCTAAAAGAGAAGGTCCCCCCGCCAGCCTCAGACATGGTTTGCAGATCAAAGCAGTAATCCCTGTTCCACCCTGTCCCACATTGTCGTCCTCCTCCCACGCCCTCTCCTCCTCAGAGTCCTCAGAGCGCTTCACCTTTCCGTCTCCGTGTTTGTTCGGCCTGACTCGACAATCTGAGGCGTAAAAACTCCATGAAGCACACGGCTCATCCTCCCTCCCGTGCATATAAGTAAAGTACCTGTTTCCCCCGACGCTCACAGTGAACCCTGGAGCCCCGGCTGTGGGATTTTCTGACTCATTAGCTCTGCTCAGTCGAGTGGAGCAGCCCTGCGGATTCCTTCCAGCCAAGTTCACCAACCCAGCCGGCGGCCCCCGACTGTGAGGTGATAGGAGAGAGGGGGTCCAGCCATCGGACCCCGTGGCGACTTTGTTTAGTGTGACATGAGACGAGGAGGAGGAGGAGGAGGAGCAGGAACATGGTGGTGCTAATCAAGGCCTTTGCAGTTTTGATGCAGCAGGCTTTGGGCAGCACCTTAACGCAGTGCAGCGTATTTAACACAGCTTAGCAGCGTAGTTACACGAGTGTTAACGCCTGTCAGTTAAACGGCCGCTCGTCTTGGCAGCAGGTGTCTGTTTGACCCTGGGTCTCATGTGCAGACGCTGTCCTGTTGACCTGGACCGTTTGAAGGAGTGCGACTAGCACGGAGCTACATGTAAAGAAGGGGAGCACCTTTTCACACCAACATTCCCCAAAGGTCTAGCGTTGACCCGAACTGTTAAAAAGATGACGGTCGCTCTCGTCACATGTTCTCTGACATTTGAACATTGTTTTTTTTGGGGGAGGAATCTGACTAAAACAAAGTTTACAGGTCAATAGTTCAACAAAGACATGGATGTGTGAAAGCTTTGTCGTTTGAACCTTTGAAAATTCTTTCCAGGCTGGAATAATCCACCCAGACTTCATCCTCACGGTATGAAACCGTCATTGCTTGTCGGCGGCAGAGGTCAAAGAGTTTGCTCCCTTTTAGCAGGCGACAGCTGACGTCGGCTTTGAATGACAATTTCATCCAAAGCAAACCAGAGCGACAGATACAGAAACATACGGATTTATCACATAAAGGAGACATTGATTATGCTCCAGAAGCAATAAGTTGGGTAGCCAAATAACCAAAACGGGTTGTCGCTACTTTCTAAATGGAGCCTATATGAGCCTTTTTGCACTGTTGGTCTTTATTTTGGACTTGTTATAGAAAGAAAAGCACAGGATGAACAGGACTGGCACTAAGTTGAGCGCAGACCTCTGCCAAGGTCCAACAGTCCCCTTTTTAAACCACATTTTAAATGACTACCTCTGTTTTATTTGGATCTGCTCCACATACACAAACAAAAACATGATCTCATTTGCAGAGGTCAGTTGCTCCTTATCTGTGCTTTTCATGTTTGTTCTGATTTGCTATGGATGATTTATGCTAATCCATCCATCATCTATACCGCTCATCCTTTGAGGGTTGCAGGGAAGCTGGAGCCAATCCCAGCTGACATTGATCGAGAGGCGGGTCGGGTCGCGAGTCCATCACAGGGCTGACATACAGAGACAAACAACGTATCAAGCTCACACTCATACCCACGGGCAATGTCGAGTCTCGAGTTGACCTAAGCTGCAGGTCTTTGGACAGAGTACCCGGAGAAAACCTAAGAAGACATGAGGAGAACATTCAAACTCCACATAGAAAGGCCAAGGCCGGCCGTCATGTTCAAACCCAACACCTTCATGCTGAAAAAGCATGTGCATGTGGCTTCATTTTTGTGGGAGGAAGTAGAGAAGCATTGTCCATCTTTGTCTGGAGTCTATGACAAAAAGACGAGTTATAGCTCACGTGTGCACGATGGCAACGTTTGTAATCGCAATATTTTGGCTTCATTTCTGGAGGGTGGGAAGAAGTGGAGATGCATCGCCCATCTGTATTTACAGTCTATGGTTACAGCTCCTCATAGATCAGTAAAGCTGCTGTACAGCAGGTATGTGATGTGCTGTGTTAGATGTTATATATTAAATAAACCTGCAGCAGCAGAGATCTTCCTTCTTCTATTTCTGGGAGTCACTCACTCTCAACAGACCTGCATTCAAACAGAGTAAATAGCAGGACTGTGAGGAGAAACAGGCCAAGGTGCTGAGAAGATTAAATCTCTTCCTCCTAATGGGAATATTACCAGCTTCCTGTTTTGTTTTACCCATTTCCGGACTCTTCCCCCCAATGCTGTTCACAAATGTGCACCTTATTTTTCTTGGCACTGTTTCTGTTTGAGAGGGGGGGAAAATGGGGCGGAATAATGGGGCTTAACAGATATAGCTCTGTGACATGGAAAGATCAAGTGTCCTTGTCTCTGTGCTGGAAATAAATAAAGAGGAATTAGAGTGGACGAGCAGCCGGAGTCTCTGGTTGTTTGTCCCTGAAACACCTGACGACACACACACACGGCCTTTTAGTGGAAATGATAAGAAAGTGGCAAAATAAATCAGGAATGTGGGATTTTATTTTTAAGTCCGGCAACGTGCATCACACACTCTCAGACAGTCATCTTGATTCATTTAGGTGCATTCCCTATAATTTAGCATCAGCTTCCTTTGTGTTTTCCAGAGGGAGAATACAGTCAGTGTGTAGATCCACCAGCCGGCACTTAACACAACATGAGAGCCACAGATAATGGCTGGATTCCTTCACTGTGTGTGTGTGTGTGTGTGTGTGTGTGTGTGTGTGTGTGTGTGTGTGTGTGTGTGTGTGTGTGTGTGTGTGTGTTTTAACTCGTGCCACAGGCTACTCATTTAGAGGAAATTGTTCGCAGATCTTCACTTGATCATTGTCTCGATCAACAAAGAGGTTTCTTTTCATTTAATTCACTTTTGGATGTTGTCACCGGCCTCTTCTTTCTTTTTATGGTCAAGAGAAGCTCTGGTTTACTTTGTCGTGTCCTCAACTAATATCGACTGAAGTGACAGATGCATCTGTGGTTGTGGAAAGTGGCTGAATTATCAGATACATTAACTTTGATTGATTTAAGGTTTCACAGTTGGCCCACATCTGACGCTTTGACACAGATTTGTATGTAGCGTTCTAAAAAAGCACTTTTAGTGGACATTCCGCTGCTGATGTGTCGCGGCTGCTGGTCGGAGACGATCTCCTGGAAGTTTTTCTAAGTACCGAAAATATCAAACTATTATATCAAACTACTACCCACAATATTCAGTCTGTAGTGAAAGGTGTATATTATGTATATATCCCAGTTTTTATTTGTATCTTATTTTATTTTATCGCCTATTTTTATTCTATTTTCACTTTTCACTCATTTGTGACTATTCACTGCTGTAACTAATTAACTTCATAGGATCAATATTGATTTATCTTATCTTATCCTAAAATATATTTACAAAATCAGCTGGAAAACAAGTCAAATTATTTATATTTCTCGATACCCAGATTTTCACACTTAACCACTAGTTAAGCATGCTGAGATATAAAATGTGCAAAGTTTAAAAGTGTGTGTACATTTTTTGGGGGTTTACACTAAAAGCATTACAATCTGCAATTCAGAGTTACTGTTAAGCCTCTTTATAGAGCGTGTTACATAATATACAGTAACCACAGCTGACATAACCTCTGTCTTGGCCAGTGTATTGTTTGGGTTTCCATCATGTCCTGTGTCCAGCAGAGCCCGTCCGCTCAAAACAGTCTGGAAGTCATGACAGTGTTGACTGCAGGGGTAACTCCGTCTAGACTTCACGAGTGAATCTATTATTTGTTTTCAGGGTGGCAGCAGGACGCGTTCCCAGAAGAAAAAAATATCCATGTTGTTCTGTCCAAATCCAGCAGGAAGATGAGCCGCACATGTTCGAATCATCTGGTCGTGTTTCTGTAAAATGGATAAAGACGTGAAATGAGGTGAACATCAAACTGGGCCACGAGATCGGAGCAGTTCATCAACTCCTGAACATCTCAGTGGTGTCATGTTGGAAACATATGGGAGCAAAATCAAAACAAAATCCAAAACATAAGAAACCTGTTTACCAACTAAAAAAAGTAGTTTAATCAGTAACACACAAATTAAATCAGTTTGTTCAAATTAAAGTTAACAAGTTACATGAACACAATTGGTAACTTTAAGTCGAAAAAACTTGTGTTTAGATTTGAGCCTAAGTATGAACTATGTCTTAATATTATTATATAAATTACAAAAATTCAAGTCTTCAGTTTCCATCTTAAATAAAAAAATTTGTCTCTGAAAAGGACTTTATATAATTATAGAGCCAGAAATATTTTTTTGTCACATTCAACCTCACTGACGTCTTTACTACTGATCTAATAATATAATGATAATGTAATAATAATTCAGAAGACACCAACAGTATGTAAAAATATACATAAAATATCAAACTTAGACGATAGGCTTTTGTTTTATGTGAATCATTTTCACCAAAATGACATGAAAAGACCAAGAACAGCAACTTATTAGTTTCTCCTGTAGCCTAAATGTATGTTGTAAAAAGTGTGTTCGGGATCTATAGTTTAATTTTAAGAAATATCTCAGAAATTTGCAAAAACAGCTGAGCACAGTTGATGCTGATGAATACTAATAGGTCAACTACTACAGATAAAGGAAGGTTTTGCTAATCTTCTCATCTCAGACCCCTTCAGGCAGATTTTAGGTTAAATAATTGAAGTCTTTAATCTCACAGCAGTGACCAGACTCCACCGATTCATTAAACCTCCGTCTCCATCAGGGTTCTCCTCCGGACGTCTCTGATTTATGAATGGAGGCCTTTCAGCCCGTTCACTCACACTGTAGGAAATTCTTAATCTCTTGTCCTTTTTTATCCAAGAAGTGACCTAAGTAAAGGCTTAGGTCACTTCTTTTATGTCTCTGTAATTCTGCTGCTGGCAGCCTCCACAGACACAGACACAGACACACACACGCACACACACACGCACGCACACACACGCAGACACATATGCCGTAATGATGATGTCTTTTGCCGCGAGCCAGCCACACCAAACCTGGCTGTAACACTGATAGCAAACACATGAGGTAGTGTTGATTCTCCATGTGTGTCTGGAGCCTGGATGTTTAACCTGTGTCCGGGCTGACAGGTGTCACCGCTTTGCCCCGGTGGACACAGAGACGGCAGTGCAGGGCTATTTTTTGCCCCGGTGACACGGGGCAGCTGATGGATAGAGAGCCTGAGCTTAAAGTAGTGCCGGACATGTAAGGAACAAAAGGTCCCTACCACCCATGAGTTGCTGGTAAGAGGGACAGAGGGCACGGGGTGTTTGCTGGAAGTGGAAATTTACTGTGAGACATGAATCTCATGGAATTCCTAGAAATCTTGTAAAGGGAATTTTGCTTTTAAAGCTGCTATAAGCAATATTTTATATGTTAACAAAGTAATGTATATGAAACATGTAAGTATATGAAAGAGCCCATTCAAAGTGATTATTGACTTTGCTCACATCCTCCTACTCATTGCTTTGGCTTTTTACAGCCTTAAAGATATATCTAACAATTCTTCATGAAAATGTCTATATGTTATATACTTTGTTTCCTTTTAATTGCGTCGTATCCACTTTACCGTGGCTTTGTCCGTCTCTGCTATAACTTCCTGACCAAACTATCTATGACGAAGGAAAAACACTCTGCTAGCAAACGCCAACGTGAATAAATCTTTAATACATGACCTCTTGCGTGAACACGATTTGTGTCTGAGACGCGTCAGGTAGTTTTTCATCAAGACAGCAACTCCCATGATCCCGTGCTGCTTCACGACCTTCATCACACTAGGTCTTTTGTTATTGTCTTGATGGAGAGACCCCTAGTGGCCAAAGTTACATAAATTATGTTGTCCCCTGAACTCTACCACATAGATCCATCCATTATCGTTCTTTAGGTTTTGGAGTTCTATGACTAGCATCCAGCTAACTACCTATGACAAGCAGCCATGTTGTCTTTAGCGCAGACAGATGTGTCCATTTGTCATTTCCTTTTTTAGCGTGGACAGTTCTGCTTTCGTTCGCCTTGAATTATGTTTTGTCTGGTTTTTAAATGTTCGCTCCTTGTAGCGGGAGAATGATGCTGCTACTTCTTACGTGACATCGTAACTCATCCATTATCTGTAGCGCTTCTCCTTTGAGGGTCGAAGGGGTTGCTAGAGCCAATCCCGGCTGACATTGGGCAGGAGGCAGTGTACACCCTGGAAAGGTTGCCGGTCTATAACGGAGACAAACAACTATTCACGCTGACATTTACACCTACGGACACCAACACGCCATCCATCAGCTATACTGCTTATTCTTTCAAGGTTGGGGGGCAGTTCCCAGCAGCCATTGGGCAAGAGGCAAGGTGGGTCACATCAATCCAAAAGATATGTCTTTGGTGTATTTATAGCTTGTTTCCACCGCCCTCAAGTGGCACTAGTCGTGGCCAGCTGTTGCAGGTTAGTGTACCGCATTGGAAAGACTGATGTGTATGATGATGTGTTTGTCTAACTGCATACGTTTTAAACAGCTCTGAATCCAAGCTTAAGGTTCACAATCTGATTTTGATCCACTCTGCTTCTTCTTCATGTCTTCTTCACTTCCCTCCTCCTTGAGGGTGTGATTGTTGAATCCATGGATCAGAGCGGTTCTTCTTCTCCTGCAGCAATAAGTGTGTGCCCCCCCCTACCCCCACCACCGAAACTGGGAACAATTTTCTGTGCAGTTGTTTCTAATCTTCCACAGAACACATTGTTTTTGTGTGTTTGCTCTCCCAAGAAATAAATAGGGAGTCTGCTTCTCATTGATTTTTGTTTGAAGTTCTGAATGGATGCACTCGGGCCTCACGGCCGGCTCGGCACCGCGGCAGTTTCATGCACAGGTGGGAAGACGAGTCTTACGAGAGGAAGAGTGGCTGAGCTTTCCGTCCGCCGGCCTCACAGGGCTCGTTCACAGCTATAGATGGAGAGATATTCATTTCCAGGACACGTGTAAAAGTCATAAACAGGATGCTTCCTGCTTGTGTCCTCTTTCTCTGTTTTCCTCGAGCTCTCCACCTTTGAAACCTGCGCCAGACAGAGTTTCAAACATTCTGAGTGTTTGTTGAAATCCATTTGAAGTAGCAGATGTAGACTGTATAGATTTGAGCTAAAAATAGCCTGAATTTACGTTATCTGAACTTTCTTTGGCTCTCACACGGACTTGATGGCAAAGCAAACTGAGTCACAGTCACAGCGAATTTGTGAAAACTGAAGAAGAAGAGGAAGGCGAGCTGAAGACGCCATTTTCCTTTGCAGTGCTACCATGCTTGTGTCGGATGTGACACGTGTCAAACCTTTCAGAAATGAGAAGATCCTCCCTGCGCTAGGCCTCATTAGCCTGGTTCCAAACATCCTAATCTCCGTTTGGATCTCTGAGCTGATATGAGGACAGAGAAGAGGAAATATGTGGAATCCATTTGTCTTGTGAACTTTGTTTTTCAGAGAAAAATGAACTTTGAATGATCAAGTACCCTCCCCCTGCAGCGGTCCCCTCTAAGAAACTGTCAATACGTGATGGATGATGATCGACAGATGAACAGCGAGGGCTGGGCGGAGGTCGACCGGAGAGGTAGAGCCGGCCTGCGGTCAGAGCAGACATGTGAAATATTTCTGTTCCTCTTAAAGTGCGGGAGCTGTGGCAGCGGGCTGGTGTGGAATCTCTCCCGGGTTGAACGCTTCCAGCCATGAAAGAGAGAGACACGTATCGTCGAACCCTAAATGGTTACAAATGCCACCGAGGTCGCTGTTGTGCAGCAAACTTGTGTGTCCTGTTGTCGCTCCAGCACCTGTGTGATCTCTTCCGACAGCTCCTCTGCGTCTGAAACCGGAGCCAGCCACGTCGCACCCTGTCCTCCAAGTATCTGAGTGCAACTGAGTTTAGTTTGGTGTTTGTAAATCCCACTTCAGATACTTCCAAATATTATAAAATGTGCGTTTTACACACATCCTTTTCAGTCCGTGCTGATTAAGACTTTCCCTGTTAAGGTCATCTCCTCGCAAAAATGTACACCAGGGAGAACGTCTACAGTTTGGAGAAATATGTTTCTCTCTGAGCTTTAAATAAAACAACACTTTCTTCTAAAACATGTTACTTTACAACTAAACTGTAACAGCAAATGGATACACGTCGGAAACTTTTCTAACGTAATGAGAATGTGTTGTTGATTTATAACTTTGGCGAGAGGCAAATGCATTCAAACTCAACATATGTGTTGGTTTTCTGTAAAGATATCATCGTGCAACATCCATGTGTAGTGACCGCAGCTTTGTTAAAATGTGTTTTTATGGTCACACTCTCAGCAATTCCATAAACTTTGACTTGTATGGCGCCAAATCACAATATACATTAACTCAATAAACTTTACATGGTTAGGCCGAGACCTTGCAATATTATAGACAAACACAAGAAGTTAGCTACTTTTGGGCATCAAGCTATTTGCTAATGTTTCCAGTCTTAATGCTAAGTTAAGTTAGCCAGAGATTCCCTGTAGCTTCATGGGCTAAAAGGTGAATAAGCAGATTTCAACCCAAAATATCAAACTACAATTATCTGCTACTTCCATTTTCTGTCATTTGTCTTTTCTTCAATGGTTAAAGTGAAGGCAGGACTTATCGGGGAGATACCTGAAGGAATCCCAGGATCTGGACATGAGGATTCAACGGGCTGAGCGATATAATGATTTTCTTTGTGTACTTCCTCAGCCTCTATCACAATTGTTCAATGCTTTATCTCCGCGTAAAGATTATCATCATCAGCACTGGCTTCACTTCACACGGAAAAATATATGGGATCAGGCCTAAATTACCCGCGGCCTAATGGTATCACCGCAGATAAGAGAGAACATGCCTTTCAAGCCATTCTCTCAACCCTCTCGAGAAATGAAATGGGATTTTGTATGAGGAACATTGTAGTAAGCAAGCATAAAGCCACTCTCTGTTCCACGGCCAGCTCCTCGGAGAATTCCCGCCAGACAGAGGATCAGCTCCAGAGATGAAAGAGAGGTCAAGGTGGCTTTTTTTCTCCTCCTCCTCCTCCTCCTCCTCCCTAAAGCAAGCTTCTCCTCTCGCTCCCTTCTCCTCCTCTCGTCCTCTCATCCCAGACTGAGGACAGACAGAGTTCTGCAAAGCGAGGGATGATTCAGATATGGGGGGGTTGTGTTGGCCAAGGTGGGCCAGGTCATCTGAAGGATGGATCGGGATAAAACCATTTCCCCTTTAAATTCCCTCAACTTTTCGACTTCCCCTTCAGTGGGAAACATGGGAGAACTATTGTAATTCCTTGGAAGTGAGGCCTGATTTAACAGCAGGTGGTTTTAGAGGCACGAGGGAAAGACCGCCACGGACAAGCAGGTGTGGGATAATAATTACATCCACAGTATAAAAAGGTCCTTATCTTACTCAGCACATTTCTTCTCTTCCTGTTCTCGGTTTGCTGCCAGGAAGCTGTTCTTCTTCTTGGGTGTATTTAACTTTAAGTACAGACACTGCACTGGTTTCACAAGAACTGCTAATTGATGATGTTCAGAAAACCAGAAAATTACGTTACATCCATCTTGAATGTAAGTTTTAAGACGCAGCAACATGTGATTATGGCGGCAGCTGAGTGGCAGAGTGTGTTTGACTTCTGCTCAGCATGATGCACAAACGCTTCTGTTGATGCAGCCTCAGTCAGAGCTGCAGGAGAGACCACTGTCTGGTCATTTCTTTATGTCGAAGCAAGTATAATATTATAATATATTATAATAAATGATACAATACTATTCAATACAATATGATGACATGATAAGACAACACGACATGAAACAATAACAAGATACGATGCGATGTGATACGAGACATAACAAGATACAACATGACACGATAATGTACAATATGATACGATACAACACAACACAATAAAAGACAATATATATATATATATGAAAATAATATATAATATATAATATATAAATGATGCAATATGAAACGATAAGACAAGACAATACGATACCATACGAAAAGAAAAGACAAGATACGAAAAAACACAATAAGATAAGACAAGACGAAGATACAAAATGAAAAGACCCATGAAAATCCAAAGTACAACACGATACGATACAACATGAGATTATCCAGGTGATGATGAGAATAGACACAGTAAAAGTAATGAAAAGTAAAGAAGCAACATGTCGTCATGGCTGTAAAATCCACTCTCTGTGATTACAGGGCTCCTTAGAGAACAACCTCCCTGTGCCGCGTGTGTGTTCCTCCCCTGTGCCCCTCTCCACCACACATGACCCCCACGGGGACTTTCACTTTCCTTACACACTCCCAAACTTCCTCCCAGCCTAAACACCCCCTTCACCCTGGACTCCCCTGGCCCCTCTCTCGCTGTTTTCCCATGGTCCCTTAAGCTCTGCGAACCACCTCACTACACACACACACACTCACACAGGCTCCTACATGGAGCATTGTGTCGGCTATCGACCGCTCCGTGCTCCGCCATCTGTTGAGCACTCTCCCAGCTGTTGCCCACACTCTCTCCGCTCGGCAAAATAACAGCCCTACGAGCCGGTGACACGCACACAAGGCAGAAATTACCCAGCACCGTGTCTTGTAATTAGAGACGGGTTCAGGGTCTAGCCAGTCCGCAGGTATAGAGTCAGCTGTCAACCTGGTCGCACACAGACGCAGGCCGACCCCTCTGCTCTGCCTCCTTCACGGAACACGCTGACTGACGAGTTATTTACCTTTCGAGGCACAAGTAACCAACCGCGTCTGCAGCATTTGAAGAATTTGAGAATGCCCTCACAGTAGGCACCTGAATACACATTTTGGTACCAACCGCAGAACCTTCACGTTTCTCTTTCTCGTCAACCGGCCTGATTGGCTTTGGCTTTCGATCCGGTCCAGCGAGGCTTCAAAGTTTCCACAAGCCCCGCATTTACAAGCTGTTACTGTACGATGAAATATTAAACCCGAAACAAAGACAGTGTGCTCTCCGACCAGCACATGGTGATTGGATTCAGGCCTTGCTGTGGGAAACTCTGGAGATTAAATCACTGCAGAGACAGCGGCGCGCAGGTAGGAATACATGCAGCTCCTGGGAGCCGGCCAGCTACATCTCAAAGGAGTTCCAAATTAACTGCAGACTCCAGCAGCAAATGCAAAGTTTCGCTTTTTTTTATTCGCTAAACATGATGAATTTAACATGAAACAGTTGTTTTAACCGTGCAGCTAATGGAAAGGAAAGTTTTTGCCCCGTTCTCATTATTTTATCAGCTGTTGGGTATAGTGAGAAATCAAACTACAATGTACATGTGCGCTCTGTGCATTATGTAATATTTGGTCATATGGAAGGACTTTGTCCCGGACCACATGCTGCTCTAATCGCAATCCAGCCCGGCCTTCATGTACTTCTGAAACTCTGCAGTCATTGTCCGAGAACACAGCTCCATTGACTGCCATTGTGATCCTGGCTTGATTACAACACATTCACGGGCCATTTTGCCAAATAAGTTATGAAACTGCAGGAGGGGGAACACCACATGTCTCAGGAAGAAGGGGGCTCATCTGGATCTGCCCATTCCTCAAGAGAGAAAGAGGGAGAGGTGATCTTTTAGCTCTGGTGCTCCGTGCACAATGGACTGATTAGTACACATCTGGACATGTGAGGAGGGGGAAAAAAATCATCTTGAAAAGTTTGCTGTAAATCTGTGTGCATACTTGGCTGATGTCATTTTATAGTATAATATAGTGAAACAGCTTTGTACGACCTCTTTGCCGCTAGAGAGGCCCATGTCAATAATCTCATCGAGGTTTTATCAACGTGACGTACGCTCCTGGATTCAAGCGTTCCCAAATGTTGCCGATCAGCGACTGGCGAGCGCTCTGCTCGTCGAAGGGAGACGCTGTTCGAGCCTCCTCTCACCTGCCGCAGGGTTTTGCCACAAACCGATCATGTAATTCATTTGTTCAAGTTTGATTCACGGCCTTGTCAGAGAACAAGCAACCTCAAAGATTTTTACTTTTTTTTCTCTGGGAAGTTGAAAAAAAATACATCTGGTCGAATCCCGGAAAGCTGATGGCAAAAGCAGAGAGAGAGAGAGAGAGAAAGAGAGAAAGGAGGGGAAAGAGAGCATCCAATGCACAGGCTTCTTCCTCAGAGGCAACTTTCTTTGATGAAGAGTTTGACCGACTATTACACACACACACACACACACACACACACACACACACACACACACACACACACACACACACACACACACACACACACAGACCTCCATGGCACGACCAGCCTCAAATGTCGTGTTTGCAGGCATCACGAAATGAATACTCTTTATTAACCTCACTGTTTATAGTGGCTGGCAGGCTGGAGTTTCCATGTCACTTTGACCTCCCCTGTCCTGCTCCATGTTTGGGCATCGTAGCTGTTCACTGTCTTCGCTTCTTTTTTTCCCAAAGTGAAGAAACCCGGTGAGCTCCACCTGGGATTAGAGGCAGGAACTGCTCCGGCTCCTCGTCCCACCAGCTCCTTAAACTGCAAACCATATGGGCTCCCTCTCTCCGTCCGGGCTGATCTGAGGGAGTGTGCGGATGTCTGGCGGGGGGGATGCTGGGGTGCGTGGGGCAGGAGGCCCAGCGACCCAACCAGGCCCTGTTTACTCTGGGTTAATGGTTTAACCTGACTGGGAAGTAGAGGAAATGGGTTAGAGTCCATGAGAGGTTAGAGGCTGTTTGTTTGGAAAAAATAGACGGGCGAGATAAAGAGAATTGGACACTGTGGCATGTCCAAGGGGTAAAAGTGGCCGAGCTGTGTTCAGACATGAAGCGGAGAAGTGTAATTTCCAAAGGAATCAAGACAAAGGCAATTTTTTAAACAATAAACACGACTTTTCTGCTGATAAATGTGTATTTGTGTTAATCTGATGCAAAATTCAAACCCCCTCACACTACACCGAATACCACCCAGAGCGTTGCACCACCACAAATAGCGGTCCGAGTCATTACTGTTTGTTTTTTATGTGCGTACAAAAACAGTCAATACGAGGCCCCCGTGTAAAACGTAATCATTCTGGATGCTGGACGAAGAAATTAAAGAGCAGTGTGCAATTAGCCGTTTTATATACAGCAGCACCACATGCATCTGGACTGAGTGTGGAGCATGAATCCTGACTCCTCCATGTTAGTGGATGGGAGACGCACCAAACTAAAAGTCATTGTCATTATAGGTAGTTCTTATCACACTGGAAGTTTGTTCAAATGATATTTTTTCCTGTAAGTTTGGTTTTAATTAGTTACTTGATGTTATAAAAATGGGATGAAATGTTTTTACAACCCCACCTCGTGTCCCCTGATGTGGAGACACAGAAACTCTGTCTCTAATGTTCCACATGTTCCCTGTGGAGGCCCAAGTTTGGATCAAATAAAAGCATCATTGATAAATCCCCCAATTACAGTAATAATAGCATTACAGTATTATATGATGAGTAACAGAATTTTTAACAACTGGAAACATGAAGGATCACAGGTTGCCATTCAATAAAGCAAGAATTAATAATATGAATTATTATAATGCACTTTTCTGAACAATTTAAAGACAGTGGACTAAAAGGACATTGGCCACATGAGAGATATAAAGCAGTAAAAATGAAATATAACAAATAAAAACCGTAGAAATAAATGCAAATCAAACATTCGTAAAACCTTCCAGAAGGAGAAGGAGGTTTAAAGATGCTTAGAGAGTCCGACTCTCACTCTGATCAAATCCTCAGTGGGGTCTTCAGCCCCTGATGCCATAATCCTGTCTTGGACACGGGTGCATTTTATGGATAGTTGTGCACAAAGAGCGTCCAGCAGAATATCTAGAATATTTTTAGGACCAAAATATAAAATGTCCTGAATACAAGTCTCCATATGATGAAGACCAGATTCTCCTGCCAGGACGCCAGAGCAACAGCTGCAGCACCTGGCACATTTTCTTGTCAGCAAACACCATGAGTCTGAGCCAGCTGATCTCTTCTATCCCTCTCTGATATTATTTCAGTCTAACTGTGCAGTGCATGTGTGTGTGCATGTGTGTGTGTGTGTCTGTGACAGTGAACGCAACATGCTGAGCAAACACAGGCATTATACCAGCTTTGGTCTAATTCCACGAGTCAAAGCAGACAAAGGGCATCGGTGAACACAAGCCTTAACTCTACCCGTGATGTCACGAGTGGCTGGTGAAATCCAACACCTCCAGCTGGAGTTGTGTTGGGGTGAAGACGGTTCCCTTTTTGCATCAGTGCAAGTTTAGGCACATAGCAGGAACCACCGCCTGGAGGTAAAGACGCGCAGGGCTGGATGTGCAGTCGAGTTGGAGACCGCAGTCTGAGAGCAGCGCTGCTTCTCCGAGTCGAGTTAACTCAGCAGACATACAAAAACAAACTAACTGTTCAAACTTTTTTTAAAATTTTTTTCCACCACCGTGCGTAACCGTCGCGCGTCTCCACGTTTGGATCACCGCGCGTCTTAGTGCGTAAATGATCTGAGAGAGGGTTTGAAGGAGTGTGTGTGTGTGTGAGAGAGAGAGAGAGAGAGAGAGAGAGAGAGAGAGAGAGAGAGAGAGAGAGAGAGAGAGAGAGAGAGAGAGAGAGAGAGAGAGAGAGAGAGAGAGAGAGAGCTCTCCTCAGGACTTGCTGCTGTACGATGAGGAAATTCTGAGGTGGCACTTCTCCTCCGTCCACTTTACGCCTCCTCTGGCTTCCACCACCAACAGGCTTAGCCCATGAACAGGCATCCTCGTGCGTGTGATTCTGTTTTCACCCAGATCTCTGCTGCCTGGACAAATGCATACAAATGCATTTAGGAGCTCAACGGACAAGGAGTGGACACGTTTCCGCGGCTGCAACGTAAGTGCGGTTTCATGGTGCATGCATGTTTTTGGAGGCAGTTTCATTGAACATGGCAACTGGAGGGTTTATTTCTGTTCTGGGGTCTGTGGCTCTTTCCCTGCCAGGGGCGCCACTTGACTAAACATAGACCCTGCAGATACAAGCTCTTGCCACTGAAACTTGACTTACAATGAAAAGTAAAATCATTGGGAACCACTTTTATTATTTTGCTTTTTCATGATTGTTTCCAGTTTGTTTTTATTGACTTTTTAAATTCCTGCTTAATGTGCAACTGTGCATGTCCTCACTGCTTCACCGTTCCCCCCTTTGATAACTGTGCTTTTCATCTGATTGGCTGGATGTAATTGAACTTCTCCTGTATACTTGCTGGTTCATCATGTATCCAGTCCCCCTTGGCTTTGAACTCGCCTTGTGAACATGCAGCCTGGGATCTCCGACATTATAATCTGAAAACCATATGGCCGACCGCTGAACCCCCTTCCCTTCATTTGTTCTTCACTCGCATAGCCATGATAAGCCGGGGAATAAACACTGGAGCATGGCGGAGGAGGGTGAATCAGGATGTCTTGGGAGCAATAATGCTTATTCAGCATGTCAGGGATTAATCATTCTGGTAAAGCATTGTGATGAAATGCTCAGTGACTCAGGATCACAAGTGTTTTGACTTTAAATGGACCAAAGAAAATCTATTTAGAGCCTTTAAAGCTGAACATTCCTCATGGAAGTGTGTATTGTTGACGTCCAACATGCAGGTTTTGTTGTCCTGCTACATTCAGCTGGGTCTGTGGAGCTGCAGAGATACGTGCACGCCTCCGGAGGCCACTTAACAGGGGGGGGGGAATTTATTTTATGCTATCAGAGCCGAGTTCAAGTCGTCTGTGCTCTATTATGAATCCCCTCCAGACGCGACCTGAAAAAAAGAGCCGATCTCACAAAGCGTCCTGTTGTTCTCTCGCTGACAGTGTTTGCTCAGCGCAGAAAACAAAGTGGAACCTAAAAATCCTGAGGGCTCCATATTTTTTTTTGTGTGTGTCCTTATGAGTGAAAATCAGAGCCTCATGGTGGAAGTGAGTTGACTGAGAACAAGTGTGGCCTCCCCTTGAATTCACTGAGAGTCAGTGTGTGTGCATCAGTGGTTGACTGGCTCCTGAGCTGCAGACAATCCCCCACTGTTGCAGGCATTGCTGCTCCATGGCTGGCAGCGGTTGAGCTGTGTACACTGTACATTTGACTGTATTCTCAATACCGCATATTAGAGTGATGCGTTCTTGAGGAAGTAGATGTGGGAAAATCTCTGTTGTCTGGAGCCATGGGCCCATTAAAAGGTGGATGACTAATACGACCACTAATGAAATGATTCATATCTCAGAACAGCAGTGAGTATCAAAAGAAAGTTCAAGGAAGGTCTGCAGCTGCCTCACATCTGTCGTACACCAGCGG
This sequence comes from Hippoglossus stenolepis, assembly GCF_022539355.2. NCBI lineage: Eukaryota > Metazoa > Chordata > Actinopteri > Pleuronectiformes > Pleuronectidae > Hippoglossus > Hippoglossus stenolepis. The sequence goes on from NC_061496.1 coordinate 5,850,489, forward strand.
TCTTTGTACATGCCTGATTCATTCTCTGTGCAGTGGTCGGGAGCTTTGCTTTATTGATTGTTGTAGTCGGTGCGATGACGCTGAAGTTGGGAATATGTGGGTTCCCTGTTGTTTTAAACAGTCCCAGTAGCTGCGTTTTCAGTTTAGGGGCCATCTCCTTCCAAGTAAGCTTAATGGTCTACGCAGCCCACCTACTTCGTGGACTGCGTAGACCATGAAGGCCGAACTGAAATGGAAAAATCAGGGAAATTCAAATCAGGGAAATCCTCTGCAGAATATCTCATTTCGGTTCGGTCTTCACGGTCTTTGTGAGACAGTCCACGGAAGGTTTCCCTGATTTGCGTCACCAGTTTGTCCCCGATCTCTGAGCCCATCAGCTCTCGTCTGAGGACAAAATAGCCTCTGGGGGAAATGGCCAATATTTTGGGGCTTGCGGTGTAGACAGCAGAGATCTGGGGCAAAGACACAGTTTAGAGTCGGACTTGTTTCTTTCATCACATAAGGTGAACGTTCGTCCACTCAAAACACAAACAGCCATACTTTCTGTTGGTGCTTTAGGTCCAGGTGACGTTTTGGCTGATCTGCATTGACAGTTTGCAGCACATGACTGCATATAAATCATTGAGCCAATAGCCGATGCATAGACTGTTTACCTGCAGGCAACCAGAGCCTCCTCAAACCTGATTGGTTTAAGTAGAAACAGAAACCAGAAGGCTTCCTCCCCCAACATCTTGTCCCTCACCTACAGATCTCCCACATTCACATGAACAGAATCTGTTTATAGACATTAGTGCCGCCTTTTTATAACCTAGCAACGGAGCTGCAGTCGGATACAACGAGAAAGTTTTAACGCCCCTTGGTTTTTTAACATGTGGACCATTGTATTTCTTTGAAAAACTGTTCATCACTGAATCCTGGGATAGGTGTGAGCCTTCGATGCTCGGGGATATAAGGACGCATTCGTCAGCTTTGGAAATGGGACAATCCTGTCGCGCCACTTCGACGCAATCGACCTCCTGACAGCCATTGAGAAGTGTAGCTGTCATAACCCCTGAGTACACCGATGGTCATGGCGGAACACTTACTGCACACACACCACTGAGACTGATGATACTCAATGTGAGGACACCAAAACACACATTTCCCCTTCGACTAGACCACCAAACAATCTGCAAATATTTTCCCCCCTATGTAACATGTCAGTACTCTGTAACTCTTGTAGACAGATGCAGTGCAGATACTGTGGCTCACTGTGACACCACCAGCGGACTTAATTACTGTAATTACTTAAACATGGCCCCCAGCCTTTGTCTTCCTCTTTGTTTTCATTCTAGTTGAAAATCCAGCTAAAAGAAACTCTTGGTAATTCCTCACGCTTTGAGAGAAATCTTGTAAAAGTCAAACTAGACCAAGTGATGGGACGGATCGAACTTATTTGGTTGATATATTGTGAGACTTTAGTTCAACCAAATAAAAGAAACACCACATGCAGCCAGTCATGCTTTATTTTATCTCTTTATGCTGATGGATGTGCTATCTCTTTATTAGGGGATTAGGGATGTGAACGGAATTTGGATTTTCGGTGCCCAAACATGACAAAACTCATAAACTCATAAAGTGTCTTTCTAGAAACATAGTTAATCAGGATAATGCTCCACAGATCTCAATGTGAACATTTCATAAGGCACGTTCTTCTACAGCTGCCAAAACATAATAAAACTGTCTGGGGTTCAACTAAGCTCCACTTATGGGACGTTGTGTGAACTGGCCTTTTAAAGATCATAGCGGTGACATTGGCAACAACCTGGTTGTGAAGAACTGTCATAGAGACACACAGCTTTCTCCCCTGAGAGATGTTGCATGCTGGGATCACAGCCTGTCCACCTCGCTCCACACCAGCGGCCGTAGGGTTTTCAGGCCTGTCTGTCTGAGTGAGTGTATTTAACCCTCCTAACATCTGCAGGTCCACCCGCGACAGGAAAAGGGCAAACTAATAAAGCCCGCTGGAAGTTTACTCACAGCCCTTTGTCTGCTTGCTGTCCTGTAGACTGAGTCAATCTTTGCTCTGCTCTGCCGTGACCTCTTGACTCCAGATCGCTGATCTGTGAGAGCCGACAAACAACAACCACGCTCGGCTCTTTGTCAGAGACTAAGCACTCGGACATACAGACTCTGTTAATATCATATGTTGATTCATATTTTTAATTCAACGGTCACTCGGGGGTAGTGTGGAAATGCAACATAATTTAAGTCTTGGCTAATGCAGAGCTATAGAGCAACCAATTGAAACTTGGAAATGGTCGATACGCTGATTTCTTTGCTGCCGGCCATTTGGACATGAGAAGAATACAAGCCCACTTTCAATCATTTAGTCATTACCATCAGGATACAGGTGCTAAAGCTGAAACGCAGCCAGTGGGAGCAGATATTGGCGGCGGATCAGTTACTTGTTCCCTGTCCAGGAATGTTGTGTTTGAGAATGAGAAGCGAAGCATGCAGGGATGGAACACCTGATGATTCACAACAATTCACAACTGTTTTCCCAGAAATCCACCTGTAGCTTGTGAACAGTGTGTGTGTGTGTCTGTGTGTGTGATGCAGGGTAGGGATGACATAGCTACTGTATATATGATGGATCTAATTCTGCAGATTTTTATCTCTAACCCTCTGATACAAATAGATTTGTGTTACAGCTCCTCTGAGCGCTGTGTCAGCTCCGTCGGGGTCTTCCCTCTGTTTTGAATTCCACCCTATTTAAAACTTGGGCTCAGCTGAGCCACGTTTCTGCCACAGGGGCATAAAACAGTGGAGGTGAGGTACATGCTCCAAGGTCAAGCTCTATAAACCTCAATTTTCTGAGAGATAACTCTATGTGGAGCAGCTCTGCAGACGACTGCTGCACCGTGGTGATGCTCTGAAGACGAGGGTCGGGGTGAGAACCTGACAGGTTTAGTAGAAGTGAATCCCCTCAGGCAGCAGAGGGAAGGAACAACAAGCCGTTTGTTTACTGAAGTACATTTCTTATGTATCTGTACTTTACTTGAGTAGACTTACTTTTGGGGACTTTTACCCAGTGGTGGAGGAAGGACTTAAACATTTACTTATATTAAAGTACGAATAAAGGACAAAAATGTACTAAAGTAAAATTCAAAGTACCACATTAACTTTTCTACTTGAGTAAAAGTATTTGCAGAGTGTAGTCTACTACCTGATCTAATTGGTCTCTTCAGAATCCATTTTAGTTTCTTCTTCTCTACTCTAATGTAACCTGGCTGCTCTGATTGGATCAATGGACCAGTTCCACTCTTGTAATTGATTACTAGGAGCAGAAAATACAGATATTTGCTGACACATGAAGTAAAGTACATATTCATTAAAAAAAGTAATGAAGTAAATGTACTTTGTTACATTCCACCTCTGCTTTAGAACTACTTACCTTCTTTTACTTGGGTAGAAAAGTTAATGTTGTGTTTTTACTTTTACTTGAGTACATTTTTGTCTATTCATTTGTACTTTTACTTAAGTAAAAGGTTTGAGTACTTCCTACAAACTGCCGTTGGGATGGTTTAAGAAGTGTCCTTGAACCTTTTCAGGAAAGTAAAGAGAAGCTTCCTTCGACTCTCAACGAAAACCAAACTCAGATTAACTGTGATTTCATTCCTTCCTCCTTCAATAAGTGAAACACTTCAGAGACATGTGAGCAGATTAACAGCTGTGTCTGCTTCCTTTGGATTGGATAATTGCTTCCATGGACACGTGGAACGTCGCCGCTCACAAAAACGAGGCCGACGTCAGCGATGAACGGAAGGAAATTGTTTCCGTTCCTTATGAGCACTGTAAACAGAACTCAAGTGGGTTTGCTCCTCTTTGCCAAACCAAATTAAGCCCTTTGCCTCCGTTGAATGAGCCATTGTTGGGGATCCAAGCTAATTTTCTGGGGATATAAAATGCAAGACCTGTTAGTGCTGGAATGATTCATTGCAGAGGGGGCCGTTTTTTAAGTTGTGATTATTTATAGTCCTGACATGACACCCCCTCCCCACATAGTGGTATTTCCCTTAGTCAACACAGCAGTGTTTGGGGAGCTTTGTCTCGCCTTCAGCAGCCTTTTCCATTAACTGCCAGGACTGGGAAGCATCGTGTGCTGTCACTTAGTCAGGGATTCACCTCCCAATTTAATCATCCGCAGGCCGTGATGGACACCACGCAGCCTTCCCTCATTTCCTTCACTTCCTTCCTTCCTTCCCTTGATGCTGGACAAAAAGCTTGAAAACATCTAAAAAAGTGAGGATGTATTCAGAGACCATCACTTAGAACGGATGGATGGCGAAGGGTAGCGTTAAGGTTGATGGAAAAAACTTTCCCACCACTTGCTCTTACATCACTGTGGGTGTGCTGCAGCAGAGACCTGAGCCTCGGGGACGCCTTAAATAGCCCGAACAGGGAGAATGCGTGACAGACGGGCGAAAGGAGAAAAAAAGGATCTGCTTGAATCAGCATCAGATGGCCCCACTCGACTCTGCAACGGGGGAATGTTCGGTGTTATATTTAGTTTTATCTCCTTTTCATTGGTCTACTTTCAAACCCGGCCAACTCTTAAGCGCAACCAGCTACTCACTGGATTTATAAATGTCATTTTTTATCCTCTCGCCAAAGATGAATGATTGTATTCATGTATATAACACCCCCCCCCCCCCCCCACACACACCCACACACCCCCCACCCCGCCCCTAGTTTGAGCTTTTTCCTGCTCTGGGGATATGTCTGAGTTCCCGGCTGTGGAATGTCGCACCAGTTTCTCGATGGGGAGCAGGTGACAGCTCATCATGCTTACACTCTGGATTTTTTGTTTTTTCTGCAGCTTTCATTAGTTATTGTTTTTACTTCTCTGTTTCTCTTCCTCTCTATTTTTATCTCTTTCTTTTGCTCAAGTCTGCAAGGCCATATTTTTTTTTTAAGGGCTGCCTCCGCCAAAAAAGCAGGGCCACACAAACACCGGTAGCCTCTTTGCCGGCTTAATCTGGGAGGAGAGATGTTTGTAAGACGTTGAACGAACACCACTGTTCAGTGTCAGTGTTTAAAATCACCACAGCAGTTCCCAGAATCCACTTCAACTTGTGTCAGCAGACTTTTGTTTTATTGCTTTTGACGAAAGTTAAATTGTGATAGTTATTGATATTGTTTTATTAGCATCTATCTCTTGTAACATAACTCATATACATATACGTACATACACACTGTATATTATATTGAATATATGAGATATTCCAATTATATACATCTATCTCATCATCTATAAAAACAACTACTACTACTACTGTTTTATTATATTACCTTATGTCAGTATGAGTATTATTCAAACTGACACTTTTTCAACAATTAGAGAATGAATACCAGTAAAATAATGTCACGTTTTATTAATTCTACTGATAAAAAAGAGGAGTGGGTGGACACAGAGCATAAATAATATGAAAATGTGACAACTTGAATAACTTCAGTGTTATGTTTAATTTCTCCTCTGGACTCGATGCAGCACCTGCTGCAGCTACGTGGTGGGCAGTGCCCCCTAGAGGTGGGGTCAGTTAGGGTCAGAGTTCACCACACAGGTCAATTAGTGATAGAGTTTGAAATAAATAAAAGAAGTTGTCAGACTTAGTGGAATATAATGTTTATACTTTAATATACATGTTTTTGGCATGATGACGTTTTTAAAACCATCAGTATGAGGCATGGATCGTGCATCACAGCATTAGAGATGCAATATTTTGTATCTAGATCACTGTCATCATCTCCACAGTACAAAGTGTTGAGGTTTTTCAGAACATAAAAACACGTCATTATATCCTGTTAATAAATAAGCTCAACTCTGTGAGAATTAATTGTGCTTTTCAACTTGTAAGAATAAATCTTTAAAAAGCAGACGAGACAATTTCTGTCTTTGAATCATCGCTGGGGCTGATTCTGCTTCTTTGTGGTCAAAGCTTTGCTGAACAACATTAACTTTTTATTAACCAACTATGCCTTTGAGACTAAATCCATCATCTGGTTACAATGAAACATGACACAAAACTTGGCTCTGCATGACTTTTCGTGGCATTTTCCGATAATAAATGTCAAAGTTGAATGAATTCGTAAACACAGGAATCAGTTTGTCTTTAAAGCGGCTCCAAGGTTGAGTATTTACAAGTTGTGACTACTGATGTCAAGCTCAGAGTGGAGGAGGCAGAGGCAGGTAGGCAAGGTTCAAAGTGCTGAATGCACAAGGGCTGCAAGAGATTATTCTTTTATTTTGTCTGCGCAACAACAAGGTTCCCACTTCACATCCTGGGCTCTTTCTTTGTGGAGTTTGCATTTTCTCCCTGTATGTGCATGAGTTTTCTCCAGGTCCCCCCCACAGTTCAGAGACATGTAGATTGGGTTTAATTTGAGACTCTGTATGTTGTTGGCCCGATGATAAACTGGAGGCTTGTCCAGGGTGTACCCGACGTCAGCTGGGATTGGCTCCAGCTGACCCTGTGACCCTCAAAGGATAATCTCTACAGATGATGGATGGGAGTGAATATTAAAAAGGAAAAAACAGATGTTGCTATGACACTTGAAATTCAGTTCAGGTTTCTACATCTTTATTTGTTTCTACTTGTGGTAAATTCAGTGATTTAAAAAAAGATAAATAAGGTCTCACGGCCGACTTTGTGTATCAGATCAACAACCAAAGCAGTGGAGAGTCTGCAGAGCTGAAAACCAGGATTGTGTCGAGGCTCAGATGTGGGGATGGTAACTGCTGCATTTAAGTTTGAGAGGAGAAAGGCCTTGGTAGCAGAGGTTTCCACCAAGCCGGTGGTGGTAAGTCTGGCTGAGATCTCGTATGGAAACGAGAGACACTTCAAAACAACGACAACAACCACCACTGCCGCTCTCCGCCGCTCTGGGTCTAGTGACCAGACCGAGGCTTCTCCCAGTGCCCGTTTCTGAAAAGCACCCAAAGGACTCCCAGACTGTGAGAAACCAGATTCTTTGGTCTGATGAAACCAAAATTGAGCCGTTTGGCCTCATTGCTACATTTCTGAGAAGTTTCACCCACTCGTCGTTCTCATGCAGGGAACACTTGTGTCGTGTTTGATCGTTTCCAGACAATTATGTGATTCTCTCTCAAAGTCACATTCGCTTAATAGCGGTTTGATGATGTTCAGAGTTATGCCAGCAAAAAGGGGAAAAGCCTCGGCTGAGATGTGGAGGGAGAGAACGTGTCCTGTCTGGCTTTTTTAATATTCAATTCTTTTCAAGTCGTGAAGGGCAATTAATTCTCCAAGCCTTTCAAATGAGTCGTTAACCAGATCTTTGTAATTAACGTGTCCCTGCTGTTACTTTGTCTTTGCACATTCTGCATTACGTCACATGCCTGCCAGCGTGATCAATTGTTGCCAGACAATGTCACTTGTGTTAATATTAGCATCCGTGTTGCTGTTCCTTAGCAGCCGGGTTCTCGTGAATTCACATGTCGTAACCACATGTTCCATTTGAAGGCTGAATCCATGTTGCTGTTTTGACTTTAAATAATTCCATCTTTCTTTTTCTTCCTCTTCTTTTCTTTTGTCAATCTCTTGATCGCTTCAATGAATTTGTAGATGTACCACTACAGGTATTTTGTTGTTTATATACGTTGTTTATATATTGTTTAGATCGTGACCAAGTATACGAGTTGGTGATAATCAATTCAAGTACATTGCTTTCCATAAAAAAAAGATTTGCATTTCACAGATACATTTCATATCAGTGTAGCAGCTACTTTACAGAGCTACACCTGAGTTAAACTCAATGCCGCTCCACTATGGATATGCTTTTATTTTGAAAGAAACAAAAAAAGAAAAGTAGTTACTTGTACTATTTTGACTTGAGAAAAAAGGCTGTAAACCTTTTATGCAACAGGCTTCTGTGTTTTTATTTCACAATTACAGACGCTAAGATAAACCTCTGGCAGCAGTGAGATGTGTCTCCACTTTGACGCTAATGGTCCGATAAGTTTATTGTGTAAACAAAGCTATGATTCAATAGTTAAGCTTCGCACTTAAGTTGAACAAATGAAACACTAATGGTTTTCAGTAAAGCTGCGTTTTCCCCATTAGTTCCTGCTAGTGTCCGTTTTTTCTCTCAAGTGGTCGTTCATTAATGCTGTAAACAAATCTCCTGTTTCTGCCAAGTTACAGGAACTATTTTCAACTTTCAGCTAACATCTGTCTCACACTATACCTATGTATCATCACCTGGAGGCTGTTTTTCAAATAGATCTGCGCCCTCTACTGTAAATTGATGATTTCAGGATCAGACTCCTTCTCCTCCTGTCAGCAGGATGAAGGCCAGACTTCACAACGGAAAGAGCCAATAGTTGCAGTCATCAGTGTTTTCCTCAGACTTACCACTTCCTCCACCATATTTCACATGTGACTGAGACAAAAACCTCAGCGAGAGACAAGTGTTTTTTCTGTTGAGCTGTTTTAGTATTCGACTCCAGTGTTGGCTCACTTTGCCTGTGACTGTCTCATCGCAGTCAGCATACTCAGTGTGTAGTCTCCTCTTTAACAGTCTCATATTATACAGTCACAATCACATAAAATGCATCTCTATAATAAAAAGGGATTCTGTGTGTTGCCTCACAGCATGAAGGAGCGTAGAGGAATTCCTAGCCCAGGTCCTCTGTGTGTACAGTTGTCCTGTTCCTCATGTTTTTCCTCAGGGAGTTATGTGTCTGCTTTTTGTCCCAGGCTGCAACGCACTGAGTGACTTAAACCTTATGAGTCATATGCGTCAATATCTATGTTAATATCTATATGATTCCTGTGACCGGCAACCTGTCCCTGTCAGAATTACTCATCTTGATCAGTGATCGCCTTGCCTACATTTTTTATATTTCAGTTGGTTTGCTTTTGAAACTCAGTGATGTGTTGTTAATTTGTGTGTCTCTGCTCCTCCAGGTGGAACTTTCTCCTGCTCCTGTCAGTATGCTCAGCAGTGCTCTCTGGAGACGGACACTATCTATCTCAAGGTACGAGACAGAACCCTCAAGCACAAGTTAACATTGTACTACCAGTACTACCTGGACCTTTTTATATAAAGGCCTTTCTCTATATATTGTTTTTGTCTGTGATACTAGTGAGCTAACCTCTCTGATAATTGAGATTCTCACCATATCTACAGTTTAATGGATCCAGTTGATCCCTTTTTTTTGTTTGGTTTTAACTTCAGCCAGGAAATAGCTGAACTGGTGGTGACTTCTGACTTGTGTGACTCCACTTGAATGAATAATGGTTCATGACTGGTGGCTTATACTTTTAAAGATTTCAAATTTCAGGAAAAACAAACTGGTTTCAGATTCATAGTCAATATAGATGCAGATATTTCAGAAGCGAGATAGAAAAAGTTTAATTAGTGCATTTCTTCACAGTGAAACATTTACCTTTTGGGGGAAAACATTCTGCTGGATAAGATCCAAATATTAAAAACACATAGACAACAACTCAAAGCTGAATTTGTATTGCTCTATATTTTATCCAACAGGGTTTGAACAGGAGCTCGTTTTCTTTGCTTTTATTCTCATTTCAAACCTTCTCCCTCAACATGTCTGCTCACGCTCTCGAGCTCTTGCATCAGCCTGCGTGTAGAAACAGCCAAAATAGCCTCTCAGCCTCGGCCGCTTCTCTCCTTTCCCACCTCTCATCTCTGCTTCATCAGAAATATGCCACATGTAAACATAGTTTGAAGTACATGTTAGGAAGGTCACTCTGGGAAAGCACACCAATTAATCGGAGAAAGAAGAAGTGGAAATACCAGTGCTTGGCTTGTTTGGTATAAGGGATGAGGTGATTCTCCGAGAGGGATGAGAGGGGTTGAGGATGAGAGAGAAAGAAGTTGGGTTGATAATAAGCAGAGAGATTATTTTTTCTCTGTAGCCCCTCACATCCTTTGGTTTCACTCAGTTTGCTTGTTGCTGTTGTAAGGTGCGATACGAAATGTCCACAGCTTCAAAGAAGCCCTCACTACTGATACAGACACTGATCCAAACTATCAGAGAAAAGAGAAAAAACAAACATCCGGCGTATCTCTTCAAACAAGAGCTCCTCTGATGGGCACACATCCAAAACCAACATGATGGTCGACAACATCACCAAATCGGCATCCACCATCAACACCAGGCACCAAATGGACAAACCCCTGTTTGTTATGACCTGGCTCAGGTGTGCACAACAAAAAGCAGACACTGCAAACATAACGACTCATAGAGAATTGCATTTATATAGCACTTCCAGACCTAAGGTCCACTCAAATTGCTTTTCATTACGATTTACATTTACCCATTCCCACAAACTTCTCATTGCATAGAGATATATAGACTGGAGGAGCCGGGGGATCAAACCACCGACATTCCCGGTACGGTAGACAACCCACGCCTCACCTCCAGAGCTGCAGCCACCCTCTGCATGGGATGTGATAATCAGGAACATCAGTTGTGTGATGTGTGTATCCGTGAAGGATGTGGGCGCAGGTGCAAGTCAAAACATAAAATTTAAATGAAGGGAACATAACCAGACCAGGATGTGTGTGTGGGGGGGGGCTGGGTAGAGGAGCCCAGAGAGAACCTGAGACACAGAGTAGTACCAGTCAATCCCAAAGGGGCGTCACACGTCGGTACACTTTAGTTTCTTTGTAGCCATCTGATGGATGATAATTCCACGTATCCCTCCGGATGCAACCTCCTTGAAAGAACTTGCCTGTGTTCAGCAGGAAAAAATGCTGTCAAAACGATCTTTAGAAAACTTCATTAAGTTTTGAACCAATGTTTCGCACCTTTGAGGATTCGCTGAGCGGCTGCATTGTTGTTTGATTGGCACATTAATAGTCTACTGCCAGAAATACCACATCACGCAGGCACACTAGTGTCAGGTTGACCTCATGATGAATTCTTACATACCTGTTCACATCTCCACATGTATGTGCATTGTCTGTAGCTCCCTGGACAGAGGAGGTAAACGTGTACCTGTAGCTGATGAGCCCATTCCAGGCAGGATCAATCCATCATAACGAGAGGAGGAGGGATGCACACTGAGTGCTGGAGCAGCTTGTCTTCACATATGAGACAGGTTAATTGGAATCTGGGCTGACATTACCCGGGGCAAAGAATGTCAAAGACATATCAGTGCGTGCTTGAATCAGGCTGCAGAGAGATGAGTCTTCCTTCTTGGGTTGAACGTCTAAAATCCCTGTGAAACCACATCTAAGAATATTGTGTTCCTGTTATTCATATTTCCGACATCTGTCTGTCTGTGGCTCTATTTCTCCTTTTCATCCCGTCCTTCCTGCAAAGACTAAAATAAAAATACATCTATTACAGAAGCAGCTGATTCATCACATCACACATTAGGTAACAGGAAGGTTATTAGTATGCACAGAACCTGCAACCTTACCAGAAAGTAAGATATAACTTTTATGTGACTAATAGGATTCTTTAAATACTTGCTTCTGCAGTTTTTATACACACCTTCCTTATACAAAGTCCCCACACTGTAGTTTATTGAGACTTCTCTTCTGTTGACATTCATCTATTTACTGGCAGTTTGATTCGATCCCAGATCAAGGTGAAAGGTCAAAAGGTTGTACACGTGCAACTCAACAGAAGTATGTCCCAGCTGTGATGTCTGGTATTTTTTCATGTCTGCATTCCTAAAGGTTGTTAAAAAAGAAAAAAGAATCTAGAAAAACTAGGTAAATCTGGGTAATAAAATAAAATAGAGGCTAAACTTAATAACAGTAAAATCAACCTCCTTGAATACAGAGAGCAGTTGCTTCAAAGAAACACAATGTTTCTGGATTAGTCATGAAAATACCTCCAACCACCCCTACACACATGTAGAGGGGTGCACACACACACACACACACACACACACACACACACACACACACACACACACACACACACACACATACACACACACACACACACTCACTCGCTCACTCACAATGTGTCCCTCTCCTTCTCTCACACACTCTCGAACACACGGCATAAATTCTCTAAAGAATTCCCCGTGGGCATCGGGTAAAGAATGACAGGACCGTTTGGAGAGAAGCTGCTCTCATGAATCTCTGGTGGCAGATTGATGCTAAAAGGCTGCGTGGACAGGTTTCCTGAATCCAAGTTCAGCCCCGTCCTTCTCCAGTCCCGTCTACCCATCTGGGCCCCAGGTGCCCTACTGGTACTGACTCCAAGTAGAAAACTGGGAGGGGTCACCAGCGTCATCAGGAGACTGGTCTACTGTAACAGCTGAAATCTATTTGAATTCAAATTAGCAGCCGAGGATGAGGTTTCTTAAACCACCAGTCAACACTGAGAACAGCATCAACAGATTCTTGATTCAGTTTTCTAACATAGTGCTTCTGCAGATTGTCCTGTTTTGTTTCCAGGATTTGTTAAACTTGGCAAAATTACCCTTTACAGAAACAAACAGTAAAATCCACTTGTAAGTTCTGATTCAGGATCAGTTTAAAATTGTTTCATCCCTTACACAGAATGAAAATGTCTGAAGCTTACTCAAGAACCACTCATCCAAAAAACCTCAGTCGACACTGCACTTCCTTGTGTCCTCAGCGATACACCTGCCAAGTCTCAAGTTGATTGGATGAGTGGTTCACAAGAAAATTTTAAATACAACAGGCAGGTTCCTCCAGTTATAACAAAAGTTGAATGGAAGTGGAAGTGACAGGAAATAGGAAGCAAGATAAGTTATGAGCCAAAGTTCCCCAGTAGGACTTGAACTGGGTACTTCACCGCTACATGGTATGTGACTGGTGTAGCTGACTTAATCCTCTTCGTTATTCTTCAAATAAAGTCTGTGGAATTGTTGTCCTCTCCAAACTACCCATCTCAAGTTTACATGAAATGCATTAAGACTGCCTTATATCTTATTCCAGTAAAGATTAATATACTTACAAGTTTTTGTCTCTTTATCTAGCAAGGAATCGTAATATTAGACCAGGAGAGTTTTTGTTTATCGTCTGCCTGCCTGCTTAATGATCCAGTTTCTGCATGTCAACCTTACCAGTGTCTCCTCTGTTCCTCAGGAGTGGATATCCTCTATCGATTGGGGCTCACGGATCCAACCACAGACGATCCCTACGAGAGGGAAAGCTCACCTTCGACTTCTTACACCACTGTTCCCTCACACTTAACTCTTCCTGTTTCTGGATATGGAGTATTGCTCGACTCAAGCTCCTTCTATGAGGCTCCGGCAGAAAGTCTGTTCCCACCAGAGATTGGTGAGGAGTTTTCTGTTGTGGTTAGTCTAAGCTCCTGGCGAGCGAACAATGCTTTTATTTTTACTGTTAAAGATGGCAGGGACAGGCTGCGTTTTGGCATCCAGCTGCTGCCGCGCAGGGTGGTGGTCTACACTGCAGAGAAGGCCTCCATCTACTTCAACTACAACTGGCAGGATGGGCGCCAGCATCCTTTCGCTGTCGGCGTTCGTCCTCGCTCGGTGTCCTTCTACGCAGATTGTGGAGCGGTGCATCAGCAGGAGCAAACCCTGGGGAGATCTCAGTCGCTCGGGGACTCTGGGGGTCTCTTCACTCTGGGGAGGATGAACTCTAAATCAGCGACGTTCAACGGTCGAGTCTGCCAACTAGATATCTATCCCTCAGCCCAGGCTGCTGCGCACTACTGCAGCTACCTTAAAAAACAGTGCCGACTGGCCGACACTTACCGATTGCCTTTGCCAAATCCTGGTTTGGCTACTGAGGCAAATGAACCCCCTTCTCTTGCTTTGACAAACTCCCTTGTTGGAGTAGCAGCTACTGATCAGACCCCCACCAAAATCACAGCAGCTGTCAAACTGTCCCCTGGTACTCTGGTCACACAGAACTCGGCTCTGAGCCCATCAGCACAACCTAGTCTGGGGGACCAGAGCCACATTTCTGCATTGGATCCCCTTGCTCACTCCACCGCATCCTTGCTTCAGCCGGAAAGTCCTACCTTAGCAACCCTGAGGGCGCAAGCAGCTCTGGATCTTGTCTACAGCACAACGGAAAACGTTTTGATAAAAGGGAGTACGCCCCAAGGGGATAACGATTCCTCTGAGAACAGCACAGAGGAAGAGAGCCTGCCGACTCCGGATGCCAACCCAGGTCTGACCCCTCATGTCAGGCTAAGTCGAGTGAAGGAAGGACTCAGGAACAACTCCATCATCAGCTCCCGGGACTCTGGCTTTGGCTCCGAACAAACCCATCTGCCCCAAGGGACTCGTGTGAGAGTCAACGGTACCACTTTGTACAGGGAGAATCAGGTGGACACCTCAGAACAGCATGATCCGGATGGCAGCTACGATGATGTCGACATGGAAGGGTACGATTATGGATATGAGGAACCGGATTTCTTCTACGACTACGAAGACGGTTTCCCCGGCCCCAAAGGAGAGCCAGGTCCTCCGGTAAGTGACTGAATTCATGAATGCTCTGATGTTTATGGAACATTTTTCACATAAAATGTTGGTCGCGTGGCAATCAGAGCTATTTTATGGCCACACCAGTTTAATGATATGTAAATGTGGCTTTCCTACATGGGTACAGTATATGGAAAAAATAGTTTGGCAGGGCAGTGCCGTGATTTATCGGTGTTATCATGTCCAAGCACTGTTCTTTTTTCATGTATCAACAAGTCGCTATAATAACATGTCGTCCCCTTCACTGAAATACTGCCAGACAGGTTTTGCTCTCATGTTAGCGAGGAAAACTCACCTGAAGGTTGAAGGTATATCCTGGAGAAAGAAGAAGTATTATATAATTCTGGCTGTCAGGGAAACTTTCCCCTGAACACACTTCTACCGCTCAGATGTAGAAGGTATTGCTTATGTTTCCACGAGTGAGATGCGTCAGGGCTCTTTATCTAATCTGTTTAAATTGTGGAGTCGTGATGTAATATGTTTTTACTAACCTACCTGTTTCCATAGTGCAGCTACCTGAGATATAAAACGCCTGCAGGCCTGTAGGTGGGACTGAGAGGTTGCAATTTACCGTCTCATCTCAGGGCCTGAATACAACTTACTGCAGTGTTATGAGCATGATCACTTTTCCAGTGGCTCTCAACTTGGTAAAAAATATGAATAAAACAGTATGTTTGCATTTTTTGAATTCTGGGTTGGCTGAAGGTCAGTGTCTCTTTCTGGGGTTTCCACTAGTGCATGAAATGGCCAGCTGGGTGAAAACAGTAGCCAGCTCTGTGTGTGTTGGGGGCGTCCATTGTCCAGGAGTTTTTTTTTCCAAGAGTCAGATCATCCACAGAGGTTTCCTCTGCTCCAAAACAAATGGACCTGGTGAATAAATTAGGGAGCAGCACTGAATAACGCACTTAAGTTAAAAATCAGTTCCTCTGACACTGTTTGGCAGACACAGGCGCTCAGAGGCGACTGAGGGCTGTTAGCCAAGCTGTTGCTAAAGTTAACTCAGCTTACTTCTAGGTGCTAGTTGCTTTTAGGATGTGAGTCCCTCAGTGGTCATTGTTCGGGGGGGGTTCTACCGAGAGCCACATTATCCTCAGAGATCTTCTCCTCTCTAAAAACACACCAGGTGATTAAAAGTATGTAGAAATACTGAGTGTTTCTCAGAGTTTTTTGGATAAAGGGCGTCGGGAGAGTTTGTGGGCTGTTTGCCTGATTTGGTCCGGTCCAGTAAGGATTCCTTCAGTGTTCTTGGGGGGGGCGGTTACTCAGAGACAAATTATCCACAGAGGTCTGATATGCTCCAAAATAAACTGACATTGTGATCAAAACTGGTGAAAACACTGAATAAGATTTTTTCCCATTGGAAATAAGTATTTCTTAAGGGTTAAGTTAAGATCCAGACGTCTGATTACTGAAATCCTTCTTCAAGTTAAAGGTTATAATTATGAGACTAAATTGTTTAATGGTGATGTGACTTTTTAGCTTTTAATGCACCATGTTGAATCCATTTGGATCATTTTATACGAGGTGACATAAATCCAAGTATTTGTCATAGGTCTACTCACTGGGACTTGATGAATCTTAGAGTAGAAATAGAAAAGAGCGCAGTTTATTGTCATATTGATAATAAAACTTTATTTAATGTCATTATAGCTAATGAGTCTCAGAATATATTGGACTGATTGTTCTTTAACACAGCTGCAGTGACCGTAGTTGTTAAAAAACGTATTATATTGATGTGTTGCTCGTGTTTCTAAAAGCAATCTTGGAAACAAGACCTATTTGGATCTGGTTTTATTATTAGTGATTATAAAAATGCTTCACAGGATTCGGGTTAGTGGTTTCGGGTAATTCACACATTTATCACGTCCATAATGTTCCCTCGGTTACACAGTTTGTTATTAGGCCCATTTATTGACGACATGTGGGGGTAACAACAATGGGGGTGTTAAGATTCAGCTCAAGTTCGGAGGATGAGTCATTCCTCCCTTCGATTGACTTCTTGAATTTACTCCACGGGGGAAGAGATTTGATCCTTGTCTCAGTAGCACAGTTGAAGTTTGTGAATTATCACTTTGCTCCTCAAGTGCCTCGGTGTCTATGGCCCCTGTTGTTGTGGCGAAGGCGGTGTTGTGCTCACAGTTTCCATGTGTCTGTGTGTGGGAGTCCAGAGGAACAAACAGCTGTGTCTTTATTCATGTGTCCCGCTGTGCCCGTCCACGGCTCTGACAGGGGACAAAGATGCTCCGTAGCACCTCGTTATAGGCTCAGGCTATAGCAACAGTTCAGAATAGTGAACATTTAAATGTCTTATGATGTCTCTACCTTTTTTATCGAGAGATAATATTTATCTCTGTTGGATGACGTGACTGTGGGGAATAGCAGGAAAAGCTGCGAGAAAGAATCAACAGCTTCCTTTGACCAGAGGGGGGGTTTTCTCTCTGACTCCTCAGCTGAACTTTAGAAACAACAGAGTTCTGTCATATATTCAGATTCATGTTCAAATGCCTGTATGATAAAGTCTTCTATTTACTATTTAAAATCAATCAGCAGTATTTGTTATTGGTGAAACAGAAAGTACACAAACTTCATCCCAGAAAGCCGTGTTTACTTGTGAAGATGGATATTTGAAATGTGAAAACAAGAACGCAGTACCACAAGTACACCTTCAGCCCGGCTTGGTTCCTAAGTGAGATAATGTGGATCTGTCTTATTCGGGTTACAGCTAAAATAGATCATTCTTTTTAATCATTTTTGGGTTGTTAATCAATCTCTTAAAAGCCACATGTAAGACTTTTATCATTGTTATGCGTTCTGTATTGTATGACAGTATTCAGGGTGAGAGAAGTGGATATTTTTTGTAATTGTCCCTTCTATACAATCACAGTTTTACAAAACCACAAATGCACAGTCAGCTATTTTGCATGAATTTTCTTTTACATATGATATTTTGCATCCTCCAGAACAAGACATGCAGTTGCTTCATATGTTTCATGCTATGCTTTTTCAAGAACTAGGTCAATCCCAAAAACTTGGTGATGTTTGCATCATCTTCTGCCCAGAGCTTTACTAAAAGAGCATTCAGGTTTTTAAACTGTGGAGTTTTAATTACTCTCAAATCAGGATTAGTTTCCACTCATGGATTCTGTCTGTCTCCATGTGAGTTTATCTGATCAAACATCAAAGAAATCACTTGGTTTACTTTCTCTGAACTTCAAAGCTCTGACATCAATGGATCACTTATCAATACAGAGTTCTGGGAAGTGGCAGCGTGTTATTGTTCACTATTGACAAACTGTGTCTGTCCTTTCTTTCCCTCTTCTCTCACAATAACAATCCATTTGTTCTGCCTCTGTCCACTCTGTCTCTGGCTCAGGGTCCTCCTGGTCCTCCTGGTTTACCTGGTCCTCAGGGACAAAGAGGTTCTCGGGTGAGTAACCATGTGCTAAGAAAAGTAAAGTGTAAAGTATTGTATAATTTCAGTGTATCTTATCTTGGGATACAATTAAAATGTGTTTTTTTCTCTCTGCAGTAGAAAACAGTTGAGTTCTATGTATACGTACCGAGAATTTTAATTGGTAGACTGATCCCAGATAATACAGAGAGATATATAAAAACAATAGATGTGTGCAAATTGTACAATGTATTTAGAAGCATGTGACCTATTAGAAATTACCAGTATTACAAAATAATTACAATACAAAATTCAGCCTAAGCTCTTGTTGTTACTGCACTGATACTCTTCATGTGAGGCGTTTGAGGACATGTGTAAACTGTAGCTTTAGAAAATACGAGTTTGAGTTTTGCACAGTCACACACAATGTCACCCACCAACACAAGTATATCTTCAACTTGTGGGAAAGTGCACATGTGTTGATTGTGTTTTAAATTGAAAGGATCGACTTGTGAAAGTCTCATTTGAGTGACGGGTCTCTGACTGATTCAGCCCGACTGACGTTGAGTCCTTTTTTGTCACCAGCTCTTCAACCATGGTTCTAGCTCTCGTTGAATTGTTTTCCAAATGCGTCACTCATGAAAGAGACGTCATGATGGTGACAAGTGTTTCTAGCCAATCATCACAGGCAGGAATTAAACTGGTTTGTGAATGTTGTCTGGATTTGTGTTGTTGTTTAATGTCACAATCTGGAAAATGAGATTGTGGACGTCTTCATTATGAAAACATACGATTCCCTAATGGAAAGTCACGAAAGGAAAAGAGAAGACAGTTGTTCAGATATAACTTTCTGAAATAGAAGCCTCTCTGTGTGGGCCATCAGAGCACATGAAGAATTTTGTCAGTATTGATTGGCTGATAGTTTGTGGTGAGCGTAATCAAAGTCAGGAAAAAAGCTGAGCTCTGTAAAAGTGCATGACACTGAGACAGTTCTCTTTGAGGATGCAGGGCACCTTGTTTGGTTGTCAACACCTCCAGAGCATCAAGGCAGTTTCCAAACAGCTCCAGGTGCAACCAGCTGCAACCAGCTGCAACCGGCTCCAGCGTTGGCAGCACGGGCCGAGTTTCCGCTCTGATCTCCTCACTGCGCTGAATGCAGCTGCCAAGCTGTCATGATGCAATGCTGCGATCATACCACAGGCCCCGGAGGCACGTTTAAAACGGAACAAGGCACATTTTACTAAATGAATGTGGTATGTGTTCGAGGGGACATGTATAGATAGTTCACTCTTAGTCTTTGCAGAAGCTTTGGTCCATTTAAAAGCTTTATTTATCTGTAGACAAATCATTACTCATTAATGTTGGAAATGGTTTTGAGTCATTGTTGTTTTTTTGTCTATACTGTTTGTTTTTTGTGTAGCTGACATGTTGTTTTATTCTATAATGAGACAATGAATGATGAATCACTGCAAAATGTGTAAAACTCATAGACAAGACTTTACAAGTCTGAAAAAATGCTATAATGGCAGCAATTATCTTATGTTTTCTGATGACGAGGTAAAAAGTAGGAGTAAGGCCCTAACATCAGAGAACTCTACCAGGAATATATCGTTCTTATTTGGTGGCAGCAGCATCTTGATAGAAACGCGTTGTGTTCTCTTGCTGCACAACTGGAGCCAAGTTCAACTTTATTTTGATGGACGACCATTTCATTATTACCATGGATCCCGCGGCGTTGTGTTAGCATTCTTGTATTGTTGCATCCTTGGGTGTTGCAAGCCGCATAGGCAAAGCAAGCAATTGCCTGGGGCCCCCGAGCTGAAAGGGGGCCCCTAAGAATGGCTAATTATGTTTATCAACAACAATGACTATTTTGTGAGAGTCCCAAAAATTTGTGTTTCGATATGTCTGGGATGGATGGTGGGGTTTTGCACTTGTATATTTATGTGGCTGCACAGTATATGTTTGTGTACACTTTGTTTGAAGAGTTCCTAGTTCCCTTTAGCCTGGAGCCCCCAATGTCCCGTGAAACGCTCCTGGTGGACAGACTGTGTTTTAACTCTGAAAGTGTCCTGATCTGTTGCTGTGTTTTAATAGAGAACTCAATGGGCAGACTGGAAGACAGAGAGGTGGCAGACAGTAAAGTCTCCTAGTAAAGATTTAGAAAGCCCATGACTGATACAGAACAAACTCTTAAGCCCATAGGTTAACTCATAAAGTGGAGCCAGAGGGAGGAGTCATTATGTGGTGGAAGCTGTATGTGATACTGTGGTTTCGTCTCTGCTGTCTCAGCACAGAGCAGCAGACTTATTACCCTGATTATCAACGTTATCAGACTTTAAGGCTGTGCCCTTCGCTGTGGGCAGTTGTTATGGAAACAGACTAACCTCACTCTGAAGGTGGTGATTGGTGCTTGATACTTGGAGAAAGCTGCCGTGGCAGTTTTGACTTTTCACTTGTGAATGTGTAGGAATGTGGCGTGTTTATGGTATAAATGTATACACACATATACATGTGCACATGTGTTTATAGGAAGACGTGTAAATGCGCTTTTCTAGTCAGATTTATTCACATAGCACGTAGAAAATAAGGAGTTTGTTTATTGTTATCTCCCTTTGGTTCACATGGCTGCCAGAAACTCATCCTGAATACTGATCTTCTGTCGTCAACAATACACATTAATGAAATGTTGTGTTCTCCCTCTCTTCAGGGTCCTGCCGGTCCACATGGAAATGCAGGAGAGCCTGGACCCCCTGGGCCCAAGGTGAGTGGCCCTCTCTCAGCGTAGGAAGACATGAACAGCTGTTAGACACGGTCAGACAGTTGAGTTCCATCTGAACCAGAGCCACCACCAATCAATCATGTCAATGCCATATTCTGCTCCCACGCTCTTTCATTACAACCATTTGACCTTGTAGCTTGTGTTCATGGAAGTGAATTCCCATATTAAATGTCAAATACATTTTTTTTTAGCAGAGACGTGTTGTTCCTCAAAGAACTAATCTCAACAAGTGGGATTAGCTCTGACAGGACATATGTAGGATGGTAATGACCCACTGTCTTGTCACAGTGGTCACGAGAGACCGGAGGACACATGAGGGGTTGTTTGCATATCACAAATCTCTTAGCCTGGTACATAGTTACCACAGGGGATCATTAACTTCCTATAAAGAGGAAAAAAGAGAGTATTTTTAAAAGTTTGATAAGAGCCTTCATTGGACCAGATGTGAGGGATACATGGGTACCACTAGGCGAGGATGTGGGCAGCTGCATGCAGATGTCTGTGGTGACTGTGGTGCCTGCTGGTTCCCACAGACTGGCTGCATTTAAAGTGCAGTCAGTGAAGGAACAGGAACACGGAACAAATCTTCTACTTTCTCATGTCTTTTGATGTGAATGTGGATTGTGGTTCACTTCTTGCTCGTACATAGCTAAAGATGAGTCAAAGTTATGAAGGTGCTTGTCATGAATTATGTTCTCTTCACCCCCACACACACACACACACACACACACACACACACACACACACACACACACACACACACACACACACACACACACACACAGCAAAGAATGTTCTGTTTTCCTGCTTCATGAGGGGAACTGCACAGGGAGATAGATGAGTTTGTTCCCTGTCACCTCTGACCATGCCGTGCTGTGCACATTTAGCCACGGGGCTGTGATGGGGTTGTTATGAAATACAGAGTTGTGTGTTCCTTTAGCCCGTACGCCCACATTTGTGTGTACACATGCATAAAAAAAAGTGTATGCAATGCCGTAGTGAATCGAGTGAGTCATTCAAACGCCCCAAACCCCTTTGTGGAGGTGGAAAAGAGATCGAGAGACTCTTTGTCTCAATTTGGAAAAATATCTTGAGTTGAAATGTGTTTGGTTACCAGGACAAACACAGAGGAACATGCTCTGGTCCCACACGCTGAGCTGAGCTGACATGTGTTCTACGCACAGGCAGAAATGTTGTGACAATGTACTCGCAGGACTGAAAGGAGCTTTTCAATGTGCTTCATGCAATGTTGACGTTCTCTTTCAAACAGAAAGAAACCCTGGTTTTAAGCAGTCATAGAACATTTACTTACCCCCCCCCCCCGAATCCTGTATGGCTCACTGGCTGTCAGTCAAAACTATGGAAACATGATACTGAAGATCCAAGGAGATAATAACTATTTGGGGCAGGTAGAGCTATAGTATGTCGGAAGCTGCAGTATTCATAAAGAAAGGAACTGAAATTAGTATAAACTACACTAATATATTATATAAACTAAAGAAAAGACACATAAAAAGTTTAATCTTTTTTCTGAGATTTCTTGCCTTTTAAATGTTGCTTTAATCTGTGTTTAAAGTCCTTGCATATGTCAGGTAATTGTGTTCATGCATCAGCTATGGAACCAGAGACTGCAGATAAAGATGGACGACATGGCTTCACCGCAAAAGTGAAGCCAAAGTGTCTCTACCGCCACCCGGTGGCTGGTTGCTGTGCAGGTCATACACCTCACCTTCTCCATGTTAGTAGATTTGATATGGTTTCTGTCATTTTAGTTAGCTCTTATCACACTGGTGTATGTTCACGTGTTCATGTTTCCAGTAAGTTTGATTTTAATTAGTTATTTGATGTGGGGTGAGACATCATGATTGACAGCTGAGACTGTCTCATGATTGGTCAAGCAAGCGCATGTATCACTGGGACCTTGCTACCGTGGCTCCGTCCCCTGATCGCTACTGTGCATAGTCCGGTTCCAAGTGTGACGTTTGTATCCAGGACATTTTGGCTTCTTGCCTACGAAGTGGAGATGCGTCGTCCATCTTTATATACAGTCTTTGTTTGGAAATGAGATATTTAATTTCATCACCAGCTTCTGGATCAGTCTGAAAATGAGACTTCCCAAAAACCAATAATCTTGCCTAACTGACACTTTCTATTTCCTTATAATAATAGACAAAAAAAAAACCATTTGCACATCAGCGACAGCATCCAAGTTCTTCTAATGAAAAGCAGCAGAATCCTAAATTATCTGGTGGGAAAATATCCTCACTGGCATCTCTACTATGCACAAGTGTTAGAGGAACTTCTCTCTCTCAGCGGGGAGCAAACAGCTGTTCATGGCTTGTCCTATCACTTGGAATTGGAAAATGTTATTTACAACCACAGGACATGGGAAAAACAAACTGACCAATAAATAATGTCTATTCCAGGGTTCGAAGGGAGACCCCGGACTGTCCCCAGGTCAGGCGCTACCAGGAGACAAGGTAAGAAAACAGCCACTGGTCCACGTGTCTGACTCCCTGTGTTTTCTCTTCTTTTATGATTGTATCTCTCGTCTGTTTCCCGTTTATCAAAAAGCTTTTACTTGTTTAAGTGGTTCTTCAAACTATCTTCCAATCTTAACAACAGCAGTGACAGAAGCCTGCATCTCCTCAGATATCAAGTACTTCTCTAACATTTAACTTTCAATCCCACTCACCCTGAACTCTTTCAGTGATCCTCAATATTTCCAAATGTTTTATTTGTTTGTGTCTCTCTCTCTCTTTCATTCAGGGTGACAGAGGTCCTCCAGGTTTGCCCGGGTCAGATGGATTTCAAGGTCTACCGGTGAGTCTCATTGTGTTAAACAGTTGTTTTGTGTTCGAACTAGCAGCTTCTGCAGTGAATAGACAAGGACTCCCTGATCTTTATAATTACAAATAAATGCGTGAGCTGAATCCTGAGGGGAAACCTTAGTCTAAATTGACCCTTGAAACCAAGATTAAAAAAAACTTTAGAATTTGTGAGAACTGAAGAAAAATGTCCTCATTATTATGATTTAAAACTTATGTCCACACAACCAAAGAAAGATTTGTATGCACACAAACACACATGCACACTTTGCTGTCCCCGAAGTATCAGCGAGACGTCAGCTCAGGCCTCAGCCGCCTCTTCATGTGGTCAGGATTAGGTTACCTGGTCAGAGACTGCCGACAGCCCACCCTGCGCTCTACCTGTCTACATTGTTTCTGTCTCACTAGCAACACAGCATTACCTATATATGTACCAATTTTTCTCATTGGCTCCATGGTTCTTCCTCACACCGGCTTCTTCACAACCTTTTAAATACCTCTGTCTTGGCATAAATCAAATTGTGCTGCTGCCCCTGTCAGCTGGAGCGTCAGAGCTGGCTGCTGGGATGTTTTGCCGTCTCGCTTAAACCTGATAGGCTTTGAGGTCAAGGTCAAAAGACACATCCGAAAGAGGAAAGGCAGTAAGGCACCCTGCCCAGGGTCAGGGAGCGAACGAGGTCAGCGGTCGTCATGCGTCCAGGAGAATTTCACGGGCGCCTCTATCAGTAAAATGACAGTTGCTGGCGTTCATCTTGTGTCCGCCAGTTTCACCACATTCTCACATCCTGCATCTGTTAACTCAGATTCTTCCCGACACTCTGCTGCTTGCTCGTGAGGCCACGTGTCTGTTGCTGGACCTGAACTTGCAGCCTTTTGATGCAGAACAGACATCGATTGTTGCAGGTCTCCTAGTCGCCCCATGGCTATGTCTACGTGTTGAAGGTCTGAGTCTGGTCTCCACATATGGTTGGGAGACCATTTTAAGTGGTCTCAGACTTTTGGATTCCACTCTATCTCGACACCGGCTTGGCTCTCAGGAGGCCATCCCAGTGTTTGCAGTAGCTGAACCTAATATACTAAGCACGTGAACTATGGCCCGTCAGGTATTTTCAGAGGAAATGACTGACTCGGGGCCCGTGCTCTTTACCCCCAAGTGGCCCTTTTTTATTGACTGTGAAGGTTCGGGTGTCACAACCTCGGAAGCACAGGACACAGTCGGTGGTACTGTTCAAGGTCTTCGGCCGCCCCCAAAGGGATCCTGACCCGGCCCTGACCCTGTGTTTTATAGCCATACACATTTGTTGTTGATAATTGTGTAAAAAGGGAAGAATTAAGGGCTGAAGAGTAGAAAAAGCTCCGATTTACCAAACAATAAATCTTGTTTTGTTTAGTTTACAGAGAAGTGCTTGTTAAAGTAAATATGGGACTTGGGTCTCGTACAAAACTGACTTACAATGAGCCACTTTATCGAAGAAGACTTTAATAGTTTCTACATAAACCTCCCCCGCACTGAGCTCTGCGCAATACGTTTTAGATCAGGACCCAATTACTGGTACGAACTGCACAGCACAAATTGGATAATGTGAGAAATCTGGAACAACACAGACACACTTCATTATGGTTTATTACTTACTTTGCACAATCCCATCCAATGCACACACTATACCACTAAGAAGTACAAACCATGTCAGGTTTTTAAATATTGACCATCAAACCCATTTTCAGATTTATCCTGCTGGCAATCCCAACATCCTTTGAACTCTTGAGTGGAACCAAACTGTTGCCTGTGGGTAAAAGATTAAATAAGATTCCTTAACATCCTTCAACCATCTTATCGGTTCCTCAATCAACTGATTCTCCACCAGCCCCAAATGTTTGATAGTTTAATTGTTCATTTTAAACCACGGAAGTAGTGCAGCTCTAGGGAAGGCAGTGTCATATGACATTTGGTCCACCGCTGTGGTCCAGACTATTACATGGATGTAACTGTACAGATGTTCATTTTACCCAGAGGATGAATCCTATTCGACTTTGGTGATCTCCACCAGCAGATGTTGCGTGACAGACTTTTTGGATGGATTGGCATACAGTTTGATACAGATGTACAGAGGATAATGCAGAGGACCTTAGTGATAATCTGTGGTTCTTTTTATCTTGCACCAACACTATGATCTTCATGTGCTCCTTAGGATAAGTTATAATAGCTTTTTTCCTGACCTAATGTCCTTCTCATCGAGTTGTGCTTTGTGTTTTGTGATACATTAGCATGTTATCTCACTAAACTAAATGTTGAGTTTGGAATATGCGTCTGCAAAACATAAAAAATGTTTGAATTGTCATTGTGAGCATGTGTTGACCTTTGCATTTAGCTCAAAGAACCTCTGGCACAGCCTCATAGAGCTGCTGTCATGGCTTCAGGCTTGTTGTGTTATTTATGTGATGGTTTTGGTTAAATATACTTGTACCCCTAACCCTGTTTCATTTCATTTTCAAGGGTCCTAAAGGTTATCCAGGCCCCCTTGGATTGCCAGGAGAACAAGTAAGTAGTTATATCGGCGTGTAAACAAGTTGTGTATCGCCAGCAATTCACATCAGCATCGATGGGACATTGTGCGTCAAAAAGACTGAACCTTTCCAGTTGAGGATGCAGTAATTATACTCACAGACTTTATTAACAACAGGTGTCATACACAAACAGGATTTGTCCATTAGAACCAAAGGGACGAGAGAACATGGTTAATTCTCAGCCTTTAATTGTGCGTAAGACTAATTTTTCGCTGTGATGGGAAATCTCTTCATCCCTTCAGTTAGTGAACCACGTTACACAAACTCTCTATACACATCAGAAGACTATACACACACACACAGGTTTGCAGAGGAAGGAAAACATTATTTCTGTTAAAGCTGGAGATTGTTTACGTGTCAGTTACACTAGTTCTATAGATCTGAGGAAAACTAAGAGTTTGTCCTCAGTGACTAATCTGTTACCTCGTCATTGAGCCCTTTTACAAATCAGTGATAATGAATGGAAATGAGTTTAGAGTGCAATTAGGAAAAGTATCTAATTATTCTTGCAACCAATGATCGATTTAAATTATGGTTAAGAGCCTGAGCTGAATGTTTAAAGTGTAAAGTATCATTTTTACAGTTTGCTGAATGAACAGTAGAGTGAGCCGGTGAGGAAGGGGGGGGTAGAGAAGGTTGCAGAAAGGTAAAGTTAACAGACAGGGTTGTCTTCGTCCAGGCTGTCCACAATGAACAGTGCTTGTTTTATTCCTCAGTTGGCAACGCTGGAAGAGGGTCTGTGTTTCTCCTCTTTCACTTTATCCATCCATCTAATCTCCCCATTCACAGTTCACTCCCTCTCTCTGTTGCAGGGCATACCAGGACCTCCTGGGGAAGCGGGAGCTGCAGGTTACCCTGGCAGGCAGGTGCAGTGAAAAATACAAAAATATGCTTCCAGTCCCTCCATCGATCCCCTGAGATTCTCCATTGCTCTGCTGAGAGCTCCGCAGAGAATGCAATAATGATAGCTGCATGATTCACACTGCGTTTTGAATTAAAGTGCCAATATTATGCCTTCAGGGTTTTGACCTTTACTTCAATGAGTGTTTGTGCATGTTGTGTTAAAGGTCTGCCAAAGTCCAAAGAGTTGTCTTTTCCTGCAGAAAATGCCTCTCCTGAAAAGCCTCTTTTACAGTCTTGGCATTCCTTTACATTTCTTAAAGCATCTATGTCACCAAGTAGCATGTCCGCCTTCATACAGTTTTACTGAGAGGTTACACAATTATTTAGATCTGCATGAAATATGAACTCGGCATTGTGAACTTCCTGATTTAATCTTATTCGGTGCTATCGGCCGGTTCTTCCTGATTTAACATCTGTATTGACTTTAAACTTCCAACTCAAATCGTCTAGAATCAATGCCTTTGTTATCATGGCTTTTTTTATTTTGTTTTGTTTTTGCTGAAAGAAGGTGCATGAAATTGCCGACATGCATTCTAAGCGCAAAACAATGAGTCAGCTGAAAATCAGATCAGACAAGACTTTTTTTCGGGAAACTAAATGAGCTGCAATGGAGCATTTTAGAAGCTGGAGTGCTCCATTGTACAAATAATCAGAATTTTGTACATTACAGGATGGAAACCTGTTCTAGAAAACCCCCCAAGTTAAAATAACAAACCTGTAAACAAACCTGCAAATACGGGAACTTTAAATGTTAAACTAATTGCTGTTTCCACTGAATTGGAAATGCAGCTTGCTATGAAATACATGAATCAATGAAATTTGTTTCCTGACGTTTTTCATGTGTGAAATCTAAAGTATAAAACCTGTTTTCTTTTAGCTGTCAGTCAGGCTTGCTGTATCTATTATCAGGCCGCTGTCGGACCGTCGTGTCTGTTGTGTTTAGGTTCGCCTCACATGTGCTTGAGCTTGTGTGCGCTGTGACAATAAGAGCTCCTCACCAGAGTCTTTGCTTTGTTGCAGGGCTCGGCCGGGCCACAAGGTAACCCAGGTCCTAAAGGTGTCCGCGTAAGTACAAGTAGCTCTCTGCTCTCATTCCTCCCTCTTTCACTCGGCTGCATGGGATTGAACACTTCATTTCCTGAAAGGATTAGGACAGTGTCAGGCCTCTCACCTTCAGAGACGCTGCTCGGGATCTGAGTAGAATTCCTGTCATGCAATCTGACAGGGACATGCTGCCTGATGGGGAGAATGTTTTCGGGGGGTCTAGTCCTGGTTCTGGGTTGCCTCTGTGAAGGCCGACTGTTTCTCCTTACTATGGCTCAGTCCCTCATCAAGTAGGAATGCCCCCACACACACACACACACACACACACACACACACACACACACACACACACACAACAGGAGAATGGAGGGAAGAGAAGTGGATGGAAGACAAACAGATGGGAGCGTATGAAAGTATGAAAGCACAGGGAATGAGGTCAAATGAGCTAGTGAGACAAGGGACTTAAGTGGAGCGGTGCAGCGCATAGAAAGAAGAGAGCTGGGATTACTGTGTCAGACTGAAGGAGGCATTGTGAACGAGAGCCACAGAGACTCGAGAGCGAGGCTGAGACAGGGGGGCTGCACAGATGACTCATACATGCCGTCTTATAGCAACTGATAAAAACCAATCATGTCCAAAATGACAGCTGCAGGAAATTGTGTGTTGTCTTTACAAAAAAAAAAAAAAGGCCTAACTTTTCTCTGTTGTATCTGATATTCCCGTGACTATTTCATATGTATATTTAACCTGTGGTGCATGCACAGCACATTACAATATGTAGGAAGTCTCGTCCTTAAGCAGTCAGCAAGTACCAGAACAATGGGAACAACTCCAATGTAAAACAACTACTAAGATAGATTTAGCTTCAATTACACATTTTAAGTGTGTGTGTGTGTGTGAACAGAAATAGCTCAGCAGTCCAGCCTGTGGGGGTTTGTGGTATCGTTTTAGTGTTTTGTGGTAATGTTCAGGCATTATGTGTTGTCATATAATGTGTTGTTAATTTGCAGGGTTTCATTGGGCTTCCTGGTGTTGCTGGGCCATTTGGACTGGAGGGGGAGAAAGTGAGTAATGATTATTAAGCACTCACCTATTCTTCATGCTGGGTTTTATTCCTATTCTCAACTATCTTTAATAAATCCCCCCCCACACACACACTCTCCTTTGTCTTATATTTATCACATCACTGGTTTGTTGCCAAATTCCATCAGATTTGTTGGCTTCGCACAGATCAACATTTCACTGTCAGCTCGATTTATGACTACCACTTACAGATGTATGTGAGAGACTCATTTATTTATTACTTATTTACTAGAGAATTGTTTGTTTTATATTTCATTTTTTGAGGCAAAAGTAATATTGTTATGTAAAACTTGCATTTACAGCCTAAAAAGTATTAGGTAACAGAAGAAAATTGGGCAAAATGTAGCATTTTCACTCATTAATATGTGAGTTCTTCCTCGATTCTTCTGATTCCAGACTGAAGACCTCTAAGCTCTGAAGCTGCGTATCAGCTTGGCTCAATATGATGACACATTTATTGAATACTGGCCTAACCAACACTCTTCTATAACCTCTCAAGGTGTCTAAGTTTTAGTGTAGTGGCTAAAACACACATCACCCCTCTGGGACACGACACGCTACTGCAACCACAGTTATTCATCCTGCTTTTTCTCTTCTTCTAGGGAATTCCTGGTCCTGTAGGAAAACCTGGCCCCAAAGGAAGACACGTAATAATGAATCAATTGTGATTAATGGAAATAGTTCATAAATGCTTCTAAGACAAACATTTTTTTATAGATCTTTGCCATCTGTCAATAATATGGGGATCATCTGCAGCCATCATTATCTGCGTTATTTCATCGTAAAAACCAGGATTGTAAAAGCCTATGAAAAGCTTTCCATCGAGTCCTTTTGAAAAGCTCTACGCGATTCAAATCGAGATTAATTTGTATTCTGCATCTGTTTTAAATGTGCTGATGCAGCATAACACCGAGAGCCAATGGTTAAATGGTCCGGAGAGAGAAAAGTGGAAGAGGAATAACTCTCTCCGAGGGATTAACACTATTTAAGATGCGGCAAATCACTCTGGAAACGTTTGATGGCATGTACCGAGACTAAGATAAAGAAAATCAGGCAGTTTAAGATAGAGACGGATGGAATGTCTCGGTTGGGCTCTCACACTGTGAAAAGTTAATGTTCTAAAAACAAAATCTTAGCTGTGTTAAAGTTGCCAAATGGGCAGACGGCCCAGTGCCTGTTTTATCTGAAGGGGTTGTTTTTTCTGGCGCACGAAACTGGATCAAAGTCTGCTGCCCAGGGGCGGTTGTATTCCACGAGCTCGCCGCACACCGGCTAATTTAGCTTTATTAAATTAGCGTTGTTTTCACTCTATGTCAGTGCGAATTTCGATCAACAGCTCGGACAAACTGCATCTTGCATACTGATGCATAACTACTGGATAATATGTAGAGCAGGAAATGCGGATAAAGTTACAAGGAAATCAGAAAAGGAGATCGTACAAAACAAACTGATCCATTGTCGCTTTGACTCTTAAATTGAATGTAGGTGTTCTTCCATTGCAGGGTGTGGTGGGCGGTGTAGGGGAGAGGGGGCCTCCTGGTCCTGATGGAAATGAGGTGAGATGTTTTCAGGTTTATTTCCTTTGTCTTATCATATTTTATTCTTCTGCCTCCTTGGATCTCCCTGCATGTCCCATGTCCTCTCCCATCAAACAACTGTATTGATCAACTCAAAATATCCAGTTGTGCAGTTTTCACAAGGAAATGCATGAATTGGTCTGAAGGTTTTTCTTTAGTGGACAATTACTCTTATTACTGGGCTGCCTCGCTTCATTGAGTTGCATGAATATGATGAGATGCAGGAAGCTGCAGCTGAAGGAAACACAGTCCCACGTACAGTTGTTCCAAAGTAGCCTCAGCAAAGAGAACCGCCTGATACTGTAAGTGTCCTGTCCTGTGTACTTAGGATGTTGCTGTGATGTTTCACAGGGGCCTGTTGGTGGGATTGGCATCAGCGGCTTTCCAGGTCTAAGGGTGAGTATCAGTTATTATTTTTATTATTGTGTTGTATTTTCCCTCGCTTCCATGTCCATCTTTCGTTCTGCTAGTCTGTCCGTACTTATTCAATTGCGGTTCGGATGATTGATAGCAGGATGTGCTGGGTTTTTTGATGGAGGATGAGTGGGAATTTCCAATGCCAGCTATTTTTCGCTGAGAGTTGAGCCAGGGTGTTGTGTGTGTGTGATTGGCTGTATTGTATTTTTCATTGTTAGATATTCTCACTGCTGAAATTCCTTGACTACCAAGGGCTGAGTGTACGTAGTTCATGCACTTTTAGAGTTTGGCTGTCGGGGGAGGCCTCTAGTAATCCACTGGCACTTAATTGAATAGAATAAAAATAGGAACCATTGTGGCTGCATGTTATTTGCGAACTCCAGGGGCATGACACTAGAATGGCACAAAGTATAATGCATATTTCCGCCAAGGTTAAAGAAAGTGATCAAATATTCCTGGATCCACTTTGTCCAGCTCAGCACCAACATTTTGTAAAAAGGAGTTCTTTCCTGGCCGATGTCCCAAATCCATGTGCGTTAAGAGAAACCAACAAACAATCGGACAGGGATGCAAACAGAAACTCCTCGGTGGACATAAAGAAAAACTAAAAGTTAAAAACAGTTGATGATTTGCAGCTGAGAGGTTTAAAGGAAGAGGAAGAATCCAATCACAAGTTGATGTCCCACATGCATCGGAAGGCAGATGTTCAGAGAGCAGAGGTCGGACGTTACAGCAAAAAACGTCACATGGCTCCAGCTCCATTACGTCATATTTCTCCTATTTTCTATTAAGTGAAATTGCTAACAGCAAAGTAACGTCATTGGAACTGTCTCAGTTGCAGACTTTACATTTTACATCAACAGCAGGAGGGATCTGTCTTATTACTGCAGTGAGGAAATAAGTCTGTCACAGGCCTAATAGAGAGCCTGGTGTCTTTCTGTTGTGTGGATCTCGAGCTGTTAAAGTTCAAAGAGGCTGTTTTTAAACCAAAAGACCGACAAACGTATTCGACACCTTTTCCCTTGTCATCAATCCAAGCTTGGTTTCCATTGGTGTGCCGTCCTCACAGCATGGAGGTGGTGGGGGGGATTTATTGAGGTGTTGGAGGGGTCACCGGGTGGCACCAGACACATCTGGATGGATACGAGCTTCTTTCACCTCACCTCAGCTACTGGCTGTAAGTCAGATTTACTACTGACAGGAAACATCCTGACACAAGTTTTTATTGTTGAAGTTTGAACTTAAACATGGTCGTCATCACAGAGAAGGGCGACATCACTACATCGCCTGTATATCAATAAAACATTTTTATTTGTTGCAGACCAACACGACTATAACACTAATTTTATATCATGGATTATGATGCAGAATTTTCCACTGAAAGCTGGTAAAGATTTCTGGGGACGTGACACAGATGTTCACGCACGATTGGTTTTCACACTATTGACAATGGCAGAGATTCGAACCAGACTTTGCACCAGTGGTGACGCAAACTAAAAAATATTTTTTTCTGAAGCAGGTAGAAACATGAAATGAAAACCATTTGTATGATTAAGCTTCAGGGGTTTTATTGGAAATTATTGCCTTTGCCTTGGAAACTGGATATGGCACGAAAAAATAAGCAATTTTCCCATTTTCCATTTTGGTTGAAATTTTGTATTAACTGATTTTCATATTGTTAAGCACAAAAGCAGTGATTTGTGGTTTACGTCTATTGTGATGATTTAAGTTTTAAAGACGTAGACGCTTTAAAACTAAAGTGTCTACGTCTGTTTTTCCGACATTAGAAACGCTGCTGGTCCTGTTTCAGTTTAAGAATCTCCGGGGTTGCATTTTAGTTGGGATGGACAAACTAAGATTTTGGAAACTATGATGTTAGTACGC
Source organism: Hippoglossus stenolepis (assembly GCF_022539355.2). NCBI lineage: Eukaryota > Metazoa > Chordata > Actinopteri > Pleuronectiformes > Pleuronectidae > Hippoglossus > Hippoglossus stenolepis. The sequence continues at coordinate 5,883,443 of NC_061496.1, forward strand.
ACATTGACTTTCACGTGGGGTCCTTTCAGTCCTGACTCGACTTCCAGCGGTGAATACAAAGCCTCGCTAACACTTCCCTTCAGGGTTCTGTTGATCGATGGATTTATTGACTGTCCAAATAGCTTTGAGTGGCAGAGGACTTATTGGCAATGTGATATGTCCCAATACATTAAGGTGGGGTTGTGGATTTGCGTGTGACCACAAGGCGCCAGTGGCACAAAGTCTGGTTCAAGTCCTGCTCCATGTTGGTACCTGGAGCAGGAAACCAGTCCCTCTGCAGTGGGTGGCCTCCTCCTGACTTGCAGTGGGATAGGCAGAGAGAGTTGTATGTTGGATTTGAGAAAATATAGCAGGTTATGTGTGACTCATGCGTTTTCTCACCTAATTGTATATTATATTCTATCAGAGGGGAATAAATCAATTACCAATCATGAAATCTGATGCAGTAGTTACTTTATTAACATTAATTGGTGGTGAGTAGTCGTACCACAGAGCCCAAAATACTCCTTAATCCAGTCTTTGATGTGGATCATATGCAGTTGGTTTTCCAGCTGACTGCTTTTGACAGACGATCTCACTAAGAACTTTAATTTGACATCTAAATCTCATTTTCACTTCCCGGTGTCAATCTCGCCCCCGTGGCTTCAGTTGAAAGGCACATTACACAAAGTTAGTTTAACTTTAGTTCAGTAATCAGCCGGGGAGCAGCAAGTGTTCGCTCTGGTATGCACTTGATGTCTTTGCCAGTGTGCGGCTGAATGAAAAACCCAAAGGTGAGGCCGAGAGGGAAATGGTTTGAAACTCTGTTCTCTGTGTGTTACTGGTTTAATTATGATATTAATAAAGCAGTAATTAATACTAAATAGTAGAAGTAACATTTACAACAGTAAATACTGTACTTTCCCCATTGGCATGTTACAATAAAGTACGTTATATCTTATATGATTCACCAGATGCTTGATCAGTTTGTCTGAAGCTACAGCGGATGTAAAAACACCGTGTGCAATGCAACGATCTGGTTTTTGTCAAGTCTTTAATTACTTGTCGTCCCGTGTTCCAAGGTGAAAATGTTTTCGGAGGATCTGTAACCGTCAGTGCCTTGTCAGAGCTCGGAAGGAAAAGCTCTGTTGATGTATCAAGTCACTCAGGCGAAGGTTTTTTTTTCCTCCTCCAGTATGTCGCTGTTGCTGTGATCTCTGCCGAAAGCTTGTTTTGATGGAGCACGTGTTATTTCTGCACATGTTTTACTTCCGCAGAGCACGAGACTTTTTCTCCACGTGAGAAAGCGCAGTGTTTGAACGTTGCAATATCTCAATCCTCACTAAAATGTGTCTCGTGCAGGAGAGCCAACAATAACAAAGGGAACGGTTGTCATTTTGACGTCAGCCCGTGCGTTGAGTGAGGTTGAGTCGTGTATTTTTCTGCGTCTGCATGTTTGCAAGGCTCTGGTCCGGTTCCAGTAATGTCCATTTCGTCATCAGAGGGTGTGCGTGCAGCTCAGTGCGCATATCTACGTATCCTGACATTACAAAGCATTACAAAGCCAGGCCTAACTCGGACAGCTCGTGCTTCATCAACAACGACTGCTAGAAAAATGGCCTGCGGAGTTTTTATAGCCTGCTGGATAAGCTTGACCTCTGCCAGCGCTGCAGCTTTTCCTCAGAATGGATGTTTCCAATGCAGCTTCATTTGCTCGTTACAAGGGAGTAAATGAAATAATTCAAAACAAACTGCTTTGTCTAAAAGGCCAGTAAAATCAGTTACAGTTGATACATGTATGTGAACTCGCCAACAGAGGGACAGTGGTTATCTAACCTTTGGAACAAGCCACAGCTTAAACCTGCTTCATGTGGGGGGGGGGTGCGCACATCACAGGTGCGTTCTGGTACTTAAACAATCAGCACTACACCATTGTGTCCATATCCTGCTGCATTTCTACAGAGGAACTGCAACATCAAACACGGTCCTTACAGGTTCCAGATGGACTCTGAGCTCAAACCACATGTCCTTGATGACGTGACGTGAAGCCGTGTTCTCTCACTCGCCTCCCGCTCACGCTTTTTCTGTGTTCTTGGAGAGAGAGCGAAGGTTTGAGTGTGGATAGAAAAATTTTCAGCATATGGCCTCTTTCTGCTGAGAAGTGAGTTAAGAAGTTAAAAGGTTCTTAATTAGTGTTGCATGTGTTTTCACTATTTTAGCACATGGCGCTGGTCAGAGGCTTGGAGCAGGTTTCTTCCTTACTTCTATACCATGTAAGAATTGTTGTAAAGTGAGGTATATTATATCTCGTTGACTTGTGTTCTTACATTATCCAAAATGTTTCTATCAAGTTAAACCCGAAGAAATCCCCAGTTTTATTCAAGGTACAAGGACGTTTGTTATGAATAGAGCTTAATACATGAACATAATTTGCGTTTAAACCTTTGGAAAGAGGAAAAACTTGCCTGGTTTCATAGAAATACTTTTACCACAATATAATAATGAATCCAAACATATGAACCCAGTTACATTGATTTGTTACTAAAAGACTAAAAAGTCTTAAAACCTTTGGACACCAGTGTTTGTATTTGTAAATCTCTGCCTCTGACATCGTCCTGACAGTCACACTGACAGCCACCCAGTCAGCTGCCAGCAAACTGCCTGTCCGCTTGTAAAGGCTAGTGTTTCCATCCAGCCACACGCTCTGGCTGTTCCCACCTTGCCTCCATCAATTAGAGCGGATGTTGTGAGCAGGGCCGAGTGCAGACCCACACAAAACAAAGAGGAGACTCTGTCCGCGCCGCTCTGACTAGAAGGAATGCTCTGTGATGGAAACCGGCAGATATTGCCATGAAGAGATCGGAACGTTTTTGAGAGTGAGAAATGCCGCTCAGTGTCAGGCATCAACCCCTGTGCCAGGATCACCAGCATCAGTTGTGGGTTTGTGTCTTTGTGATGCATAAATTCCATTGTGTGCCTCCTTCTCTCCACAGGGGGGCTCAGGGCCTGAGGGACCACGAGGGCTGCCTGGTATGATGGGACCTCAGGTAGGACAGACGGCGGCTACTGCAAAAGTTTAGAAAGTTTACTTTACAGCACTCTTGGAATCTGTTGAGTATAAAGTCTACTATAAAGTATCCGGGGACAAACTAAAGGAAGAGAAACCAAACTGTGTCAGTGACCTGCAGAAGATCTTCAAGGCTCCTTCAAGTGTATTGAACTCTATCAGAGGAATAAACCTGCTTTCTCACAGAGGACATTTTGAAGTGTTTTGCTGATGCTGCTAGGAAACATTTTGAAACATCACAACAAAATCTCCCAATCAGAATCAGAATCAGAATTCTTTTTATTGCCAAGTATATTTACATATACAGGAAATTGCCTTGGTGTGGTTGGTGCCTTTGGACATAACAACAAATCGGACATAAAACAACAATATATACAGAAAAAACAATAGGCACGTGCGGTGCTAAGGTGCTAACAATGGTGTTAATATACCTAGAGGAGCCCTACAGTCACCTGCAGGCTCATGAGAAACCTCCCCAGAAGATGTCAGGACCTCTTAAAGGACATAAAGACCCAACAGAGGATTTGTAGAACCTCCTCAATGGTCACTACAACTTTAGTAAGGATGTTAAAACCTTGTCAATGACCCCATAGAACCTCAAAAAGACACCTAGGATGCCATGGGGTCCCTATGACGTCTAGACCTCCTATAGGACCCAACAAATCTTTTGTAATTACTAAAACCTAATAAATTTAAAATTACTGCTCATAGAATCCCCCCCCCTTTGTTATTTCTCTTTCACTCACTCACTCTTCTGCTTCTCCTCCCTCCTCTATATCGGTGGCAGGGCCCAGCAGGACGAGCCGGCCTGCCTGGATTGAAAGGTGATAAGGTGATCTAAATATTTATATTATTGCAGTGTATTTTTTTTGATATAACCTGTCAGTAGCCCAAGTTGTCTGTTGTTGTTTTCGTGTCATTTATAGCAGCCTGACTATTGGCAGCATCTCGTTATAACACCTTACAAGAGTTGCTAGTTTATGGATATAGTGTTCACTGGAAATACTGCCTATCTATGTTTTATGTGTAGTTGTGTTATGATCACTGTAGCAGGGCAGTGTTGTGTTATATCTCTGAATAATACTGTGAAATTCAGGATGAAGTTGGACAAAGGGGCGAGCCAGGAGAGATGGGTTACCAAGGTGACAAGGTGAGCACCCTGTCACACAAACATACTTTTAAAGGAAATGCATTTGGGAACATTATTTGCACGGAGATGTAACTTGCATATTCGATTATATACGATTAATAACTCACTCGACAATACTGTTGCAACAAAGGAACATTTGTTATTTTTCAGTCTTGATTAAACCTGTAAATCGTTTCCTTACGGCTTTGAAAAATAATTGCACTGTAGCAGAATTTTAACAGAGCATTTGTTTTTGCTAAATCAAGAAAACACGAGCATTTCCACAAATCTGCATTCTCTGTGTGTCTGACTAAATGCAGATGTCGATTCCTTACTCACTTGAGGTCACCACAAAATGCTTGTCCCATGTCAATATGGGCAGGTGTGTGTTCAGACATGGACTCAATTACACGCTACTGGCTGCTAGCAAACACACAAAGTTGCACAAAGATCCTGAGAGGGAGTTTTGTGTTTGTGTTTTCAGGGAGCTGCTGGTTCACCTGGTCCTGCCGGGCCAAAAGGGAAACCAGGACCATCGGTATGTCCGTGTGAGTGTGTATGTGTCTGTGCAGCTTTTATAGACAAACAGCGCACCACAATGAAATCTGGACCCTATTTGTGTCAGCTTGTAAACTGAAGTCAGTTCGGTCTCGGCACATCGGCTTAATCGTGCACTTGTTGGGTAGTGAGCTCCGACGAGGGAAGAAAGAAGTGGAATAAAACTTTTGAACATCTACTTGTCAGTGGAAGCAAAACAAATATAAAACACTTTAAACTCCCTGAGTGCATCATAAACAAGTCCAGATGCTTTTCTGTTCCAGACGTTTCTGTACACGTTACCACAGTTCTCCAGTCAGCAGAATAACCAGCTTGTTAATGTTTGCCCTGTGTCATGTTAAGAGGAAGAGGGAAAGGATTTACTGCGGTTGTGTGAAATATTTAATAGCAAAGTAGATCATATCCAAAGGTTTGCAAATGCATATAAAATATACTCACACTTTAAGGCAGAGTAGGAGATAGAAAGTAGAACATAAGCTGGAAAAAAATATCTTATATATGTTTTCTTCGTTTGTTCTTTTGTGAACAGGGTAAAATTGGTGAGCTTGGGGGACAAGGACCAGCTGGGCCTCCAGGACCAGAGGTAAGAGGACATCAGAGTATTTATATTCAGTATGTCCTTCACCTGGTTGTGTCAGGAGCAGGACATGATCAGGGGACAGGGACAATGTTTGGTGTTTGAAAGTCTAATGCAGAGAAACACTTGGTTATTACATAAGGTGGATGATTGTGATGATAACAACTTATTCCAGTTATCTACAGTCCAGACAACTTTACTCAAAGTCAACTCTCAAAGGTACAGGACGGGAATCTGTCTCTATTTCCAGGATAATAAACTTGATTTGTTATATTTTCTATATTTTGGAGATTTTTGTGGCAAAATACTGAAATGGAAAAAGGAGCATAATTGCCAAAAAGACAAAATTGAAATTCAAAAGTTTTAAGTAATTAAGCGAGACTGCCCAAACACAGACGCAGCTATAAAACACAGTTAACCTGCTTCTTCTTTTACCAGCTCCAGAACAGAATCTCTTCTTTCACATCTCAAACTCGAATGAGTGAACAACAATGACAAGTAGTGACTGTGATGATTCCTCCTTTTCACTCTGAGAAAAAAGAAGAAATCCCTTCATATGATATATATAACACACAATGTGCATTACAAGACCTTTTGTCATTACATTGGCTGAGCGCAGCCTTTTACTTTAAAAGTTCCTGAGGTTTCATCGTTGAGCTGTTATAACAAGACGGATCTCAGAACATCAAATTATTTCAGTATGTATGTTCAGTATTCATACTATGTGAACTATGTACTAATGATACGAGGGACTCCAGTGCAGCTGTAAAGTTTGAGCCCTGTTAAATTGTTGATAGTTGAATTTTACTTCACAATACAAAAAAAAATACTTAAGAAAGGGAAGCGAATGGAAATTTTCTTCAGGGACTCTGACGTCTAGTTAAACTTCTCATACTTCACTGGCACAATTTGATTGTGGGCAACAGAGGCACTAATCAAGTTGCCTCTCCTTCCCTGGAGCTTGATCGTGTCCATGTGTTGCATCAGAAACCACCGTCCCTCGCGCTTCCTGCTCTGGCATCCCCCCTTGCAGCATGCCTGAACTCTGGATGTAGAATAACTCACCTTGTGTCAGTGAGGTCATTGTTGATGCTGCACAGTGTGTAAAGTATCAAACACTCCGCAACACGACCACAGGTCACACAGGACGCGCACCCGGCAGGCATCTTTCTGCTGAAATGAGCGATTGTTTCATGGAAAGTTTGCCTGAAGGTGTTCAGCTTTTATCACCTCAGCAGCAATCCATCACTATCTTCACTGTCTGATACAGATTTATGTGCAGGACGCTGCCTCCAGTGGTTTCCACAGAGGGATTATTGTAGCACATCAACACACAAACAGGCTGTCTTTTTATTCTGGCCACATTTTTAATGCAGTATAATCCTGCCCCTCCTGTAATGCACACAGAGTTGCAGTGAGTTGATTTTATCTGGGATCAAGCTCAGCAAATTACTCAAATGACTCATGACAGGTGAAATAATTTCATAATCCGTACTAATGTCTCTCCTCCTCCTCTTCTGCCAGGGGTTTCCTGGGGACATCGGAGTACCAGGGCCCAACGGTCCACCTGGACCAAAGGTACCCTTCAAAACAGTGTCTCACTCTCTCACCCTCCGTTCATCTGTTCCGTTCATCCAAAGTAATGCACACACTCGGTTGTGTTTCAGGGTTTGCAGGGAGCCAGAGGGCCACAAGGTCCGCCGGGGCCAAAAGGAACAGAGGTGAGACGATTCACCTGGATTCTAACTCATCCGCTCCGTTCTTACCTCACTTGTACGGAAAGTGGAAAATGTGGCTCATCCAGAGATTTCCATTGGAATCATTAGTGTAACATCTCATTCAGCATCTACAGTGTTTGTATCTCAGTTCTGCCATATCTCTCGGGGCATGTTCCACTGGGTGATTCACCTTTGGGTGCTTATGAAAACAAAGCTGAAACGTTTCCATCTCCTCCAGAAAAGACACAGGATTCTTAGGAAGGTGTAAAAACACACACACATTCATACCATTGACCTCTCAGCCACTCAGAGGTGTAGTGTCGGCTCATCTCACACACGTTTTGTTGTGGAAATACAAAACTACAGAGACGAAGCTGTTTGAGGAGTTTGAGAAAATTAGTAACAAAGTGCATTTACTCCAGTTGCCTCCACATTTAAATTGATAAACTGAAAACAATTAGTGAGACGGCCAAATAAGTTTTTAAAGGATTACATCTATCAGACAGCTGAAGTTAATATTGTATCCCTGGTTTTAGAAGCTGTAGGAGACTTCAGTAAATCAGTTTTATTACCTCAGCCTTTCCTCATGGGGATCGTAAACATCCTGATATTTAACTAGTTATTCAAACAATTGATTATATCACTTTCCGTGCAGGGTTTTTGTTTTTAGATACTTAGCTGGATTTAGTATTAATAATATAGATTCAGACTTATTTGATATTTAAATGTCAAATAAAATGTGGTTTAAAAAAGGTCCCTGGCCAGAAACGAGCCGTGATCACTGAGGTTCTATGGTTCAACGTGTATCTTATGACCTTTTGACTTTTGTCACCGAACGAGCAAAGACATGACCAGTCCCAGATGGAGCTGTTGGTACAGTCGTGCATGTGAAGCTCTGTTAATCACAAGACAGTTCCTCAGTTGGATGGGGGGGGGGACAGTCCCCACACTCAAGCCTGTGCACTGTTGAAAGCACTTAGGTCAGGTGGCTGTTGTGACTGGACTTTGGAGCAATGGATGACTTTAACTTGACACTTTAACTTCCCGTGGCAAATGATGGACAAACTGGACTTTGCACAATCCAGTCTCTAGTGTTTACTCACAACTTATTGCACAATACTTCCCCTGGTGCTTATAGTATTCATTTGATTTTATTTCCTATTTTTATATTGTTTATATTTATACTTGCACAAATGCACCAGGGCAATAAAACCAGATTCTGATTCCTGTTGCCCAAAACCACATCAACTGCATCTTTAATGGGTCTAGAATCAATAATGCTATTAAATGTAAATAGATTTTTGTTTTCTTATCTGTAAATTGTCTGGTAGTCGTAGTGAGGCCGTATATACTCAGTGTATTAGTATATATAACTGTTCTGTGTCCTGCAGGGGGATGAAGGACCACTCGGCCCACCCGGCAGCGCCGGCCCAACTGTAAGAACTCCCATGCTAACACACTGTAGACACACAAACACACACATACACACTTTACCTTATTGCATGTGGTGTCAGTGATAGTTCACCTGGAGGTTGTGTCAGGAAGCAGCTGGATGAGATAAACCCATTATGAGATTTACTGTGTTTTGATCATAACTGTGTGTGTGTGTGTGTGTGTGTGTGTGTGTGTGTGTGTGTGTGTGTGTGTGTGTGTGTGTGTGTGTGTGTGTGTGTGTGTGTGTGTGTGTGTGTGTGTGTGTGTGTGTCTCTTTTCAGGGGAGACCTGGGAGGAAAGGCTACATCGGGGAACCTGGACCTGACGGATTAGAGGTGAGTAACTTAGATCCTCGTTTGTTGCAGATGAACTAGTTTCACACCGTTGTTCTTTGTATCTTCTTTTCTGTACTTGCTGCAACACATAGATGTTTAGAAATGACTTCCTGTTTATGTCGCCTGTTACCTCATGTCTTTCTACCACGGTGACAGTTTTATGGCTTCTACTGTCTGTTTAATTATGTAACTGTCACATTGTTTTGCTTCAACAAACCATAATATGCCATATCTGTTCCTCTATCTATGGGCTATATTTAGCACGTGCACCCACCACAAATACAGCTGCATGATCATGTTATCAGCGTGTTTCAAGATTTAATGATTCTAAATTATGGTCTGTGGTCTGGTCCTTGCCACTGTCTCCGTGTTTGGGAGCCGCTTAGACGTGCTCCGTCGTGAACATGCTTTTAATTAGAGGAGAAAAAAATGATTTCTTCCAGGAGCATCATCATAAACCACAATGAGAATCAACACAAAGCTTTTCAGAGTCCCATACTGTGTGTGTGTGTGTGTGTGGGCCCTTTTCAACGTGTAATGCCAGTAGTATGAGGCAGGATTGCAAACAGAGATTTCTTTAATTACAGGAAACTAACCAACGCACTGTTTGATGTGTTCTGCTTTCAGGGAGAGAAAGGAGACTTGGGAAACGTCGGAAAAATCGGATCACAAGTAAGTTGCCCTTTACTTTCTAATGATGTGATTATCCCCCCGCAGGACGGCTGGTGATTAGCAATCTTTCATTAAATCCTCCTGCAAATGTTAGGGTGGTGCCTCAGTTTAAGTCTTTATTACCTTCAATTGTCCTTGAATCCCGTTTAGTAGTTTTCCATTAACATTACATCGTGATAATCGTGCAGTGCTTCTGCAGTGGACTCCTCGGGTGCGGAGGAAGTTTCGGGGGAACTTTCTGATGTCTTGGCGTTTTCCTGACCCACTTTCTTTAAGTGTTGAGAGAGATGTTGATGCTCCATCATCACCGAACAGGGTTTTAATCATGAAATTGGCCGAACAGCACAAGCAGAGATCCTCCATGGAAGTGACCTCATTTGGGTTGCACACACGCCGCTGTCCAAGAATCATACTGTTCATGTTATCGAACTGGAGCAGGAAACGGGGATCCAAAAAGATGTTGCCCTTTGCACATAAAGAGACTTTGCAACACATGTTCAGACTAACAACAAAATCACAGATTAACATGTGTGTCTTTCATTATTTTGCTTGCTTCGCTGCCTGTTTATACGCAACATGGATCCTTGAGAGAAATGTCAGGACATGTCTCCCCCCTTTTGTAAAATCCTTCAAACGGACACAACTCCGAGCTCCGAGCATCCAAAGTATGTCCGTCTTTCCCTGGAGGCCTCGTAATGTTAATATTTGCATTCTGTGCATAGTCGAGGCAACAGAGTGTGGGCCGCGTTGGGCCGCGTTGGGCCGTGTTGCTGCAGCGCACATATGAGAAGGATTAAGGAGTTACTGACAAGACGGAGCTTTGAAGCCGCGGCGCTGCGCACAGAAAAATCCTCCACAACATATGGAGGCTCTAATGAATGCCATTACATCACTCTCCCGATAGATTAGAAACTCCAGAGAAAGTCTGCCGGGTCGATACGAGGAGGCCCGAGGCCGGCTGTCACCCCGAGGCCGGCTGCCATAAACAGTTTAAAGAGACATTTTACTGGAGGGTTTTACAGTGTGATGTGTTTTAAGCCAATTTAGAACGAGCTGCCGTGTTCCATTTTTAAGTCACCTCCCGCTCCACGAGTAATAAAACATCTGTCGCTCGTCAGTTACCGAAGGCAGCCACAGGTGTTCTTTGAAATATGGTTCACGTGATGAACGGCGCGCTTTGATTCTCATGTCAGTGACTCATTTGAACTTCAACATGTGCATGAGAAAGAGACATGTACGAGGGTGAACCCCCAGTTCTCCAGACAGTGTGTGACTCGGGCTGTATTTCTTCCTGAGCTGTTAAGTTAACGGTCGTAGCCGAACATCTGTAACCCAAGCTGTGCCCGAGAAACCGGAGCACCTTCACAGCGGTCCTGTAAAAACTCTGATGTCACGGCCCTGTCACATGAAAACCCTGTTTAAAACCATTTCCTCCAGTTAAACGATGCAGGGTACCACAGTGTCCCACTCCACGTCCCAATTAAGGGATTTGAGGTCAATTTGGAGCCGCTGTTCCCATGGCTGCAGGCTGCGTTCCCTCACAGACACTCACAGGCGACTAATCCGCTGCTTTACTCGCATCCAACAGGATAATGGCCTTTAGGTGATGATGCATGAATAACACGTTTGAGGCTCTCGGCCTTTTTAGCTGAGCTCAGGAGAAGCAAATGGAACAAAATCTCTTTGGGTTTATTCTAGTGGTGTGTGTTGTGCTCACTTTGTAAAGCAGTAACTTTTCTCTTTAAGTGTCTTTCTTTATGTTCTTTTTAAGCGTTTAAATAACTGACACCTCTGTCTAATATTTGCATGATAAGAATGAAGACCAAGGAAAAAGGATCAGGTGTGAATTTAGTGTTTTATCTTATTTTTTAGATTATTTGGACACCACACCCTGATTTCTCATTTCATTTTCATTTATTTGTTTATTTGAGTGCGACAATGCTCATTAATCAACAGCACAATGACTGTTCACGAGCCAGAGTTAGCTCAACAGGCTAATTTCCATCTGTTGTCCATGGCCAGTTTTTAAAATGGCAACCTAAAATTTTAAGTCAACACAAACAAACAATATATACAGACCTCACTCCCCTAATGTTTAACATCACTCACGTTACATGCAGGTTCCTCCACTTTGTCTCAACTAAGGAGCAGAATATACTATGTGTACTGGATAATGTTTGAGTTTACCAGTCATAACTGAGAGAAATAAAATAATCTACAAAATATATCTAATTTTACACTCTAATCTGCAATTGTACAGTCATATGAATATATTATTATGATAATACTGAACATTCAATTGAGTTCGGATGCTCTGTAAACAGCAGGGACTCTACTTTCAGGAGTTGTGTATGTGTGCAGACTTCAGGACGTTGTGTCCAGTTACACATACACAAACATAACTTGACCAGGATAACCGATAATCTTCACAAGTTTAATTTTACTTGTTAAACAAACCAAAGCATGATGAAGGGGGTTTGAAGATGTCCACTTGCCCTTTCTGGTGCAATGTCCACCCAGCGACCCATTAGGCTGCTGGTCTGGAGTCCAGTGGAGACGTTGGCACTCGTCCACACCGCAGCTCCCGTCCCAGACAGCTGATCTGGAAGTGGTTAAACTCCCCTGATAACTCCCATATTCACATTAGCTTGTGTTCTGACCATGATGACTCCATGTCTAAGAAGTGTGTGTGTCTCTTTTGGCGCCGGCGGTATTCAGTTACCGTGTGGCTGTGAAATGAGGACGCCCACAATGACTCCTCATCGGTGCTGTTGGGCACGAGCAAAGCTTGTTATTGCTCCTAGTCAGACAATATCGTTTTCCACTCAACTCATAAAAGCTTTTCAAAGCAGTTGTTCTTTTGGTTCTTGTAGTTTTTAGTTGAACGGTCCTTGAATATCAATTCCATATGGGTTATGAAAACAGGTTTCTAATCAGTAACAGCGTGCATCTGCATTTCTGTTTTCTTTGTCTCACCCTTAACTTGGAATTGATAAATAAATAAAAATCCTTTGAAACGCAAAACAGGTTTTTTTAGTTATGAAAATTAAGAAGAAACCCTCTGTTTTAAGCTATTAAAATTGGACTGTCAGTAAACCAAATTTTTAAAATTGAATCAAACTTCGAACTCCTTGGAATCGAGGAGTCAACTTTCAGGTTTCTCCTCAGCTCCTCCGTCTTTCCTACGTAAGCACTTCATTGTAATCTATGACCTCCTGCATTCCAGGTGTCGCAACCGGTTTGAGAATAATCCTCAGATGACTGAAGATCAGCTCCTCACGCTGACATACTTTCTCCTCATGTGTTTGTGTTGAATACGATTTCTCCCCATCCTCTCGTCTCCTCTCCAGGGTCCGGCAGGCCTGATTGGAATAGCTGGTGTGATGGGAGTTCCTGGTGAAAAGGTAACAAGTGTGTTTCTCTGTCATTAGGCCGTCAGTCAGCATCAGCCCGCTTACTCGGCGGCGGCGGACCCCTGTAATTAGGGCCGTGCTAAGCAGCCCTGGCTCGAGGCCCCTGAGAGCCGAGAACACAAGCTTAGATAAACACTCAACACTCTCACATCCAAATCAATTAGAACATTGTTCAAGCCGTGTCACCGTTACTGCCCCTGTCTCCGTGTTCTGCTCGACGGAAAAGTTTTACAAGCAGCTCTGCAGCCGTCCTGCTTCAGGGAAATGATTTTACAACATCAATCTGGATGTTGAATGAATATGTGGCACAAATATTTGTGTGTGCCATGAGGTTAAATCGAGATAAGACTGAAATCCACCCTTAGAGAATAATCAAGCTAAACTGGGGGGAAATAGTCAGAAACCTCAGTATCATTTTAGTTTCTTAGTTTCTTCAATATTTTGAAATTAATCTTGGCCATAACTCTTTGAGAATGTGTCCACTCATTCTAAATCTTTCTGAAGCTGCCAAGTGCAATATTGATTTGTGCCAGTGGGCACGACCTGTCTGATTAAAGCTCAAGATGCATTAGAGCACTTCTACTCACTGGTGACATCTTGTGCTGTAAAGTGAACACACACAGGTTTTCATCCACATCAGTTGAAGGGGAGACACTATGGATGAAATGCTACATACAACACATGTCATGATGAAACATATGTTACTGGCTGTATTACATGTAAACCCTCAAAGTAAATACATATTGTTGGTTCTACGATCACGTTTTACTGTATTATTAATGTATTATTATTTTTCAGGCCTAGATTCTTCTTATAATTGTCAAGTCATTATGATTTCATCATTTTGAATCTTTTGTTACTTATATAAATATATAAATATTTTAACGATGTAGTGTATATCTTTATCTCTCTTATAGTTATAGTTTCACAACCTCTCCCACTCTGATATCACAGACTCCATAACATCCCCCACATCTCCACTTTCTAAATATTCCCAGGGTTTTCTACTCAAACTCTTTATCTGCCACGTTTAGCAACTACACAGAAATATGAAACAGGGGAAGTTCAGACTTGCTGACACAGTTTAAAAGATAAATCAAAACATATCTTTTCAATATTGCGTCCAACAAACAGCTGACAATTTAAATCTGTGTTCATTATATTTTTACAAAGGACATTTACTGTGCTGGTGCTATTTTTAAAAAGGTACCAAGCACATACATAAACTCTCCTTTGTGTATGTTTCAAACCTGTTTTTCTTCTGAATCATGAAGGATTTAATGCTCCTTTTAGTTTGAATGGTGCAATATAAATAAAGTTTATTAATTGGTTATTGACAGACCTCCAAAAATCACCGTTCCCTCCCTCTGTCTCAAACTCTTCCCCCTCCTATCCAGAAGCCCCCTGTGTGTCAGAACATGTTCCTGTAATGGGAAGCTCGTTCTCCACCTCCTCCTGATTCAGTCTGTCAGCACCAGCCATACCCTGACAGCTCACAAATTCCTTTCACATTATATATATATTTAATTTTTGAAACCACCCCCTAATTTAGACGAGTTTTCCAATACAGCGCCTGAAAACTATTCGCGTCTACGAGGAGGGCAGCTAGACGTGAAGACGTACTTGTACAGTCATGAAAGTTACACAATTCATGGAGGATTAGAGCATCTCTGAGTGTTCCTGGGGTTAGAGAGGCAGGTTTACAGCTCACCCGGGGTTTACCTCTGCTTTTAACACGGCGTGCACAGAGCCACGAATTGGGTTTCAAAGTACCTGCTGGCTTTAAACTGCACTCAACCAGCTGTCACGCTTCACCTTCTGAAAAGAAGAAGCCGCTCTCCAGTTTCTCTTTATTAGGGAAACTGTACGTGAAGCTGTGTTAAGGTTTCAGGTCATAGTTTAATGATCCGCTCGCTCTTCTTCTGTTGTGCTGTTTTTCCCCAGGGCGACCGAGGACCAGCTGGGCCGACGGGTCCATTCGGGGAGACGGGGACACGGGTAAGAAAGCTCAGTCACTCAGGGACGCACTGCAGAGTTCTGCCTCTCGTCTGAGAGTCGGCCGACCCTACACTCGTCCTGTATATAGTGAGGAAGGCTTTTCCAGGAAGTCAGCAAAGCTTCAACCGCTTACGAGGAGCTTTGGATACATGGTTCAGTAAACGAATGTCTGAGGATGATGAATTTAAAACCAAAACACTGAGTACATTTGGCTGTAATTTCTTTGGCTGATGCTACTTCATTTCATGGGAATGAAAGCAGAGTCACTTAAGCACCTAAAGGGTTCCAGACTTCTCAGTCATGTAGAGACAAATCTTTGTCAAAGTAGTTTTTCCACAGTTACTTTGGTGATAGGGATGAAAAATAATCTCGATTCACCAGATCCAGTACGTGACTTGACCTGTTAAACTGAGGGTTGGAAACTTTTTATTTTGGTTTTTCCGATTGCCACGAAATATAGAAAAAAGCTGCTGTCTCTAAACAACACAACCTTGATTCGGTTCAAATGAAATGATTGGCCAGCGTACCTGTCTGACACTTACCGACCTGTCTGCCTGCACTCACCCTGCTCGTGCTCTCACTGCACATGACCTGAGTCGTGAAGCCGGAGAGACGTACACCACTGAGGCATTATTACCAACCCTAGCTTTAAAAGATGGGGATGTGATAAAAAAAGAAAAGGCCTGAAATCCCTGTTTCTGTCTGTTGAGCGATGTCATAACATCGAGCCCATAGATTGAGGCTGGCCCTTCTCCCTCTCGGTCCTGGGGCCCTGGATTAAGTCCATTTCGGTGGCTCCGGGCCCTGGTCCTGACCTCGCTGGGTGGCAGACTGGCTAATGGGCCAACCGGCTGGCTGGAGGAGACAATGACTAATTCTAATGGCTGATGATTGAGGCATTGCTGTGTGTGTTTGAGAGGGAGTGTAGTGACTCATGTGAGGAGTTCTGGTGATTTGTGTGGAACAGAGTTTGGAGGAGTGACAGTTCAATATAAAGACTTTGCTTCATTCCTCATCACAACGATCATCCCACGACGTTCTGTTTCCGTTTGAAGACGATTCGCGGGGATTAATGTTTCTGGCAAATCTCGGCCACTTTTGCCGTCACCGATTTTCTTTGTTATCGTGGTTTTTATTCTCTAATAGATTATTACAGGAAGAGAGGAGGTGGTGGGGAGAGCTGTGATGATTTCTGTACTTCCAGCTGTTTTCCAGAGGCACTTGGAGCCAGTGTGACACAACTTAATATGAAACACAGTTCTACAGAACAGTCCTTATTCACTCCCTTTTCCAGCAAAGTCTCCCACTGCTGCTGCACAGTTGTTACTCAATACTTATTGTTAAAATCCCCAAACTCTAATGCAGAATAGTCTGAATAGTTTATACAGTAGAACAGGGGTTTTCCGCTGGGTCTTAGAAAGTCTAACAAAGTCTAAAATGTGACAACCTTAAATAAGTTTAGGTCTTAAATACTTTTACCGACATTCAACATTAAAGGTTCAGTGTGTAGAATTTAGTGACATCTAGTGGTGAAGTTGCGTGTTGCAGCTGAATACCCCTCACCTCAGCCTCCCCTTCCAAACATGAAAGAACCTGTGGTGGCTTCAGTTGTCATAAAAACTCAAAAGGTTTAGTTTGTCCAGTTACTGTACTACTGTACTACTGTAAAAAATGTAAATAGGGAGATAGGGAATAGTATAATATACTATAGTATAAAGTATTTAAATATAAATTACTCATTCAAGGGTAAAGAAAACAACAATTTGTACAATTTAGATGAAACACACTGGACCTTTAATGTTCATTTAACGCTACACCCATCCTTGAGTTAATTTATTATGCTCTTAAACCAGAAACCTTGTGGTTGCAATATTTATTTCCCCAGTGTAAATAGTGAGTTGGTCTCTTGTCCATCTTTTCTTTACTGTTTCTTTCTTTTTCGTTTTGGACCAAAAGGGCTATCCAGGATTACCAGGAAGTCCAGGAGACTTCGGCTTGCAAGGGGCAACCGTAAGTATCACGTCCCCGTCACCGTGTCATCACACATAGAGATTCTTTGTATTGACATGGCTGCAATTTCCATTCACTCCTTTTTTCTGAGGTTTTGGGATCGAGTCACACACGTTAGTAGTAAATGGATTATTTCTCAGTAGCTGTAAATGTTTATAGGATTTACTCTGATACTCAAACAGAAAACAAGTTTTTTGTAAACATGAAATTTAAGAAGGTGATTCGATGTGTCGGTTTTCACTTTCCCCACAATTTGGTCTAGACGGGTGTAAACAGTACGCCTCCAGCTGTTCCTTATTCAGGTGTCCTGGTGAAGCCTCTGTCGTGTTCCTATGAGATTCATTTGACTGGTGTTGATGTGGGTTCAAAGATGGATGGAGAGGTTTTGCTCTACATACGCTCTGTATTTAGAGTTGGTCACAGAGGGGATATAAAAACCTTACCGCACTACAAATGCTCATTATTTCCCAATCTTCCTTCTCTCTCGCAGGGTCCTCAGGGGCTGAGGGGCACCGTGGGCATCGCCGGGCCGAAGGGCAGGAGGGTAAGAGCTGTCATTACTTCTGGGAACATTCGCTGCGTGGGTCCATCACATGTTATGAATATGAACCTTTCAACTCAACAGTGACCATGAAAACGGCTCCCATCAGGCCTGTGGTCGTCTGTTTAGCATCACAGCTTCGTTCCCAAAACAAGAGAAAAGTCAAAGTCATTAAAACACACGCGCTTCTCCTCCCACTTGGCCCGAGCTTCTTTATTGGTGCATTTACAAGTGTTTCATAAGCCCCATGTTGAAAGACATTATGAGTCAAATGGATGAGGTGCCGTGATACTGGTGGGACACCGTGTGGCCGCAGGGAGAACGACACCTTCAGGTGAGGAGGTGGAGATAGATTTATAGATTTTAGTTGTTAAAAAAGCTCCTTGACACTTAAATCTCTGCAGAGAACCATAGTGTTCCACATCGGAACAAAGAATAGATAGAGGAGAACATTTAGTTTGAGTTTCTTAACACATCATCTTCGAATGTTAAAACTCTGAGACACCAAAGTTTATTATACTTATAAAAGTAAAATCAAATAATTTCTATTCTAGAGGAGCTCAAACGATGTGAGACCTTACAACACATCGGTCATGGAACAACCTGTAGGGTCATCAAATCATAATAATCGTGTGCATATGCAAATTTATTAAATTGATCATTTTGATATGTTCATTTATTGGCCTTTAGTTTGAAGCCGCACCCACTGTAGTGTAATGATTCCCTGTATTCTTTGCTGTACTTTCTGGGATTCAGACACCCAGTCCACCCAGTCTTTTAGTGCATTAACATTAAGATGAACCATTGTCTTGTGGCTTGTCATCGACTGTGACTGTTGAACTGTTGACTGCATGTTGCCAAGGTTTTGTCCATGACAGTAAAAGGTTGTCTGCAGTTTCTCCTCTTCTGTGGTTTTTAATACTTTTTATTTACTGTTAATTATCTCTAATCTGATGGTTTTGCTCGTCGCTTCGCTCCAGACAACCAGACTGTGCTTTGGCCAAAGCTCTTAAGTTTCAGTTAATGCAACACTAACAGGCCGATTCAGAGCCACTCTGCTTCTCACACTTCATCACTCGTCCTCACACGTCACTTTGTTTTATCCTCTATTCACGTGTTTTCTAATAGATGAACATTTTTCCAAGGAAAACATGTGGCAGCAATTAACATGCCGCAGCTTTTTTTTGGAGTGGAGAGCGCTCGCTGTGATCTCGTCTGGCTGAGTCTAATTGATCAGATGATTATTACAGCCACAGTTTTCTCTTTTTCTTACCTCTCATACAGATTTTAACATAATTTACATTTATATATTTATTACTTGAACATACGATTATTTTCTATTTACTGCTTTAAAGATAAAAGAATATAAACTCTGAATGGTCGTGCTTTCCATTCGCATACTCCACCTGCTGCTGTGAGAGCGGAGGGAACGATATTTAAACCGTGTAAAAGTCCATTACAAGAAGTTATATAACTTCTGTTGATGGTTATTCTGTTTGCAGACAGAACGTATTGTTGAAATCTTCTTGGCAAACTAACCGGGCAGTACTTGTCTATCACTGTAATTGTAATTATGTTCAGAAGCTGTTTCATTTTAACTTCTTTAATTATGTAGAATTAAGTAATTTTCAAGAGACACTGGCGAGGAGGGTCGACAAGCTACATTAGCATCGGTCAACAAAGATGCAGACGAGGAAGAATGAACAGAAAGATAACGCTGGGTTTCGTCTGCATGGGAGCGACCTGATGAGTGATCTGAGAGTAATGGGAGTCTGAAGCCAGAGGCCCAGACAGACCAGGGGCTGATAAGGTCATCAAAGGTAGAGATAGAGACGAGATGCAACCCACTAAAAGTGAAAAAGTCCTTGACGAGCAGACAGGATAAAGAAGGGAAGAGCTTTGGGTTGTGTTTACAGATCTTTATCTGTCACCTCACCTGTGACTTGCTGCTACAATGAGCGCTGACATCAGTGTGGAACCCCCCATGTAGACAAAGAATAGAGTTACTACCATGATGTTGATGTTATGCAAAAGTGAAGTGTAAATACAACATGTCCTGTTGTGTCGGATGCTTTGATGCTACCTGTATTCCTGTTCTGCTCAGTCTTTGTTGAGTGATGTTCAAAGGTGTCTCTTGTGTTGTTGTTGCTCAGGGGCCCCTGGGTCCTGATGGTCCACTGGGAGAACCAGGCGCCGAGGGCACCAAGGTAAACACGCCACCCCTGAAAACTACACCATGTGCATGTATGGGTTTGGATACTATACTTTTGCAGAAAATGTAATCTTCTGTCTGTATGTTAAAGGTTCAGTGTGTAGAATGTAGTGACATCTAGTGGTGAAGTTGCATGTTGCAGCTGAACACCCCTCATCTCACCCTCCCCTTCCAATCGTGAGAATCTGTGTTAACCTTCAGTTGTCATAAAAACTCAAAAGGTTTAGTTTGTCCAGTCTGGACTACTGTAAAAAACATGGCTGCCTCCTGATGTAAATATATGCAAAGTATTTAAATATAGAGGGAACATTCTAGGGTAAAGAAATTAACTTTATTTACTCATCGCGGAAACACTGCGTTTATTGAATAATTTGTCATAACTAATGGACAACTTACTTCATTACTCGCTCTAAAAACAAAAATAAATCGAATGCCTCTTCATTTCTTCTTTCCAGGGCGAACGGGGGGACATTGGACAAAAAGGAGAATCAGGATTCATTGTAAGTTGTCTTCCATTTAATGCATTTCAACTTGCTTGTGTAAAACTCTGTCTCTTCCATCACATATCTGTCCATTTCACGCTCACTACTCTGTCAATAAGGAAAAGAACAAATGTTAGTTTTGAGCCTGAGCTATCTTTTGGTGTAAATATATTCAAACTAATTTTGCGGTTCTTTTATGGCTGAGTGGTCAAAATGCAGTTTTACTTCTCTCTCATATCTGGACGAAGGCTTCGGGCTGTGGAGTAAATGAGAAGGCAAATTTATGTGCACCCTCGTTTATCCAAAACAAAGAATAATCATTGTCGTAAAAAAAAATCATCCTGCAGCATCTTGGGTAACAAGCGCATCCTCCTTGAAACTCAGTGGAAAAGACATGACCACATTTATTTTCAAACACGACCACAGCTTCCAGTAAATCCCTCCGGCCTCTGTATAAAAACCCTGTTTGGCCCTTTAATCAGTTTTTATATGCAGAGAGGAGCCCTCGTCTTCTTGTCTCTATCAGGTTTCACCTAAATGTAAATACTTTGTACGGCTGGCAGCTTGTTGGGAGGAAACCTGAATCTGCTGAGAATGAACAAGATGAAAAACTGATGTAGCCCGAGTGAAACATCAGCTTCAGATTTAACCAAGAGGCCTTGTTTTGAATTAGTAAAGTAATGAAGACATTTTCCAACTGAGCACAGCCAAGGAGGCAAACAGCGGATATTGGGCAAGAGGTGGGGATTTCTACAAGGCCAGAGACAAACAACCATATCCACTCGCTATCACTCCATTCGTCAGTTTAGATGATTACATCAATTAGACCTTGACAGAACTAGGATTCGAACTTCTTACTTTGAGGTGACACAGCAAAATAAAACCCCTTTTTTAGCACTCACAACAATTTGATTATAAACATGACACATAACTGCAAAGAGCAAAGCAATTAGTAGCAAATGTTTCTCCTAAAAAAAAACATTTTTTATCGAAAACATTCGTAGACTCATTCAAAGGCTTCTGACCACATTAACAACACAATATGTTTTAATCAGAGGGAAATTCTCAGAAACACCTGAAAACCATCAAACCAGGACTTCTCCGTGTGTGGTGTCATTGTAAAACCCAGAATACACATCATCAGACAGGCAGGATTCATGTGATGGAGTCGAGGTGCTGATTGAAACGTGGTGTTAATATATTGATTTTCTCTTTTCAAAGGGAAAAGCTGGCGGTCCAGGAGAGAGAGGCCCACCCGGAAAACCTGTGAGTAAAGTCTCTAATCAGCAGACTCCCTTTAACGAGAAAACATCACTGTGACCACAGCAGACAACACAGGCGTGTAGAACACCTCCTCATCCTCCTCTACCTGTAATATATATAATTATGACTCGGAGACACTCGGGAGGAAGTCGTTGTGTGGACAAGACGCAGTGACGCAGTGACGCAGTGACGCGTGACGCGTGACGCATGACGCTGGTGCTCATCAAAACACAACCTGACGCATCAGATGTGTGCGGTTGCGAGGTTTACGTCCAGTATATCAAAATCAATTTGTTAAGATGAACACAACTTAACAATATTTCCAGTTTCTGTACTTCTGAATTCTTTATATTTTGTTTGTAATTTATTTTTGACTCTTAGACTAGTTTGTTTTTTTGGGGGGTTGTGGTGAACCATGTTGGATCTTGGTGGACGAATAATCTCCATGTGATTCCAGCTCGAGCTTTAAACTGACATTATATCTTATGTCCACCTGAATGTGGTCTAAAATGTGCTTTTTAAAAATACCTTTATATCAGAGCTATATACTGCGTATTTGAGTCTAACACGTCTGTTACAACAGAGCAGGATGTTGTGTGTTTTAAAAATACACTTGTCAGTGCCCCCTGGTGGACAAATGATGTAAAGGTGAAACTATTTCCCTCCTTACCTCATTTCTGTTTTATTATGTCTTTATATTACATCTCGTCTCCACCGGTGTGTGTTCCAGCGTCAATACACGTAACCAGCTATTAACGATCGATCGTATCTGCCAGCTCGTCTATTTCCGTCCGGCTCCGGCTTGGACGTGACTTGCACGGCCCCCTGAGGAGAAACGATCTCCTGTTAACAACTACGTCAACACAAGTGCCCCAGAATCAGCACAGAATCCATGTATCCACTATTAAACCATCGAGAAAATGACAGTTTGAAGTTTTGACGGCTTGTTAAAGGATATAATAACTTCGACAGATGGTAGAAACATGCAAACAGCCGATCGAAAGCAGACTGAAAGGCAGATGGGCCGTTTTATAGTCGAGAGATGATCCAAACTGTTTTAATATCCACGGTTTTGTTTTTTATTGTGCGGTTTGTTTTTGATTAATTTACGATGACCCCGAGTTGAAGAAAAGCTCCATCGGCCGCATGTTGAAGCACTTGTTTGGCTCGTGGGATTTTCCTCTGATAAAATGTCTCTTTCTCTAATCATGTTTTGGCTGAACATGTGATATTTCAGGGTGGTTTGTAATCACAGACACACAAACACACACAGACACGTGCAGGCCTGTGCTTTCACTGTCCTGTGCAGCCGTCGGTTACACCCACACACGTACAGGACACTCATGCACACACACTTCGTACTTCACTAGTTGTAACAATAATAATAACAAACTTAATTTGTGTAGCACCTTTGATACATGAAATGCAGCTCAAAGTGCTTTAAGTACAATATAGATACAAATAAAATCATGTTAATAGGAATAAAATCATTTCAGAATGTAATTCATATAAAAGAACAGATTTTAAGTATCATGAGAACATGACACTTAAAAGGAAAAGAAATATATTTTAATTTAAAAAAAAGAAGTGCAAGATTTAGTTAGAGGCCAATCAATCAATCAGATACGTTTTATTTGTATGTCCCCTGTTCATAAATCACAATTAGTCTCATAGATCTTAACAAGGTGCGACGTCCTCTGTTCTTAACTCTCAACAAGAGTAAAACTGCCAAAAAAAACCTTATTAACGGGGGAAAGAGAGACACATGTGAAGGATCCTTCTCCCAGGACAGAACTGAACACGTCAGCGAAGGACAGAGGTCCTGAGAGACACCAATCACAAGTGGACAGGGTTCAGTTAGTCTGTTCACACCTGGTATTCAAATGCATCCTGACTGTGTCTCCTGTGACCACATGTGATCGGATCTCACTTCCCTGCTCATAATGCATTGATATTGTGACAAAAATATCAACACATGGACACAGAGGAGTGAAAATAAGCTTGATTCATTATGAAGCTGAAGCAGTCAGAATAATTCAGCTTCACTCGTGGCCCAGGATGCATTTGGGCTCACACAGCGTGAAGAATGTGGCCACATGTGTCCCAGACTTCTTCTAAATGGGATCTTGTATCAGGACACACTGAGGACGTGCATTCAGACACGTGCTCAGAGCCGAGGCCGGATGTAAATACCGGCTTTAATGACCTCGTTCACGAAGCTTACAGAGAAATTAGATACTTCCTCTCACAATTGCTTTTGTGAATAGAGGCAAACATATTTTTACAGCTTTAACTATAAAGAGTTATGTTCTATTATTGTCTAAACCCATTTATTCTACAGTTCATGGATACATTCACTATCTCATCCAACGTTTCAGTGCTCGGAGCAACCAGGTATCTCTTACACACAAATTAATAAGTCTTCCTCCGTCAGTGTCGGATTAAAATCTTTCTCAAAGTTGTGCGTCTTGTTTGAACGTGGCAGCTCGATCTTTGATCTGCAACAAAGAGATCTTACATCGCACGGAGGAGAATCCGTTTGTGCTGCATCAAAGAGTTTTACGTGTTGTGCTTGAAGGCAACACTGAAATATTAAAAGTCCCTCGTCATGTTTGCGGTTTCGTCTGTGATGATAATGATGATGATGGTGATGAGGATGACGAGAGGATGACCTCGGCCAAAGCCAGGTTCTCTCACGCTTGTTTACGGTAATGACACCAACGAATGACTGTGTTTGTTTTCCAGGGTAAAGCCGGTATTCCAGGCAGCAGCGGGGAGAGGGGACCACACGGTGAACCAGTAAGTGCTCCGTCTCCTCACTGGTGCTTTGATGTGGTTGTTTCAGGAATCGAACCGCACTCTCTGTGGAAACCCAACTGGAATCTGTAACGACTGTGAGATCATCCTCCACAGACATTTCTTTGAAACGAATCATGTTCAGAATTATTTACCGAACAGAACAGTGTTGGATTTGTCACCGGCATTTCATTTAAACTCATCACACCTCACGCCTCCCTTCTTGGATTAGTCTCCACGTTCTTGATTTTCCTGGAAATCCGCCGACCCCTCGGGGACTTCAAGAATGTCAAACAATCAGATACAAATATTTATTAGGGTAAGAAGTCTCAGTAACGCTCGGGGCGTTGTTTATGTTACGGGTTTCATCTTGCTCTTTGGCTGGATTTCAGTTTTACTCCCGTCTTTCTCAGTTTTCAGAGATTTAAACCGTAAATGTGTTTGTTTTACCATCATGTGCCAGAGTTGTGTATTATGTCTGTTCTGGTGTTTTATCTCCTGGTTTACTGTACACACTAAATTCCATAATGATATTACTGTATAAATAAACTAGAGTGCTAAAGGCTTCATGTGATTATCTCGCAGGGACCCAAAGGACCTGCTGGAGAAGCTGGACCTGATGGAGAGCCAGGCCCTGGGGTATATTTATTTTAATATTTATAACACTTTATTGATTCTTTATTAAATGGGTTTTATGTTTACGTATAACATCTTATACACGTTTCTTTTTTCCTCTGTTACATCTTTGTAGGGTGGGCCAGGTGCAGAGGGGGAACCAGGTGCCATCGGAGAGCCGGGTTCAAAGGTCAGCACAACCTTCCCTCGCACACCTGAATCTTAGAAAACATCTATCGTGTGAAACGATCAATTTGTACTTGACACAACTGTAACCTTGAGTGAACGAGCAGCTAATTGTGAATTCTAACCAGTAATTTGCGCAGGCTAATATCGGCGTGTTTGACCTCCGTGTTGGTTTGTGTCTTGTGTCCCTTCAGGGTGATGCTGGGCCTCCAGGAGCTGAAGGGGAGCAGGGACAGGAGGGGATACGAGTGAGTGCCTGCAAACAAACCACTAATCCCTTCCTTCCTTGTGTTTGGGTGAATCCGACCCGATTGTATATGAACTCCCTCTCATTCTGACGAGGACGTGTAATCCCCCTGGTCTGCAGAGAGCAGAGCGGAGGAATTGTTTTTGTCTGGTTCAACTATATGAACAGTCGTCCCGTCCTGTCCAGAGAATCACACCAGAAACGCAGTGTGTTTTATACACACACCAAAGGAGAGTGTTTTCCTTGTTGGCCTGAGGTTGCAGGTGTAACAGAACATACCTGACTAGTTAAACACAGCTCAGCCTGGTGTTAGATTACACGAGCTCTCATTCTGACGGGTGCATAAACTGATGAGCTGGAAAATTCAGTAAATTGTGCACTTTATGCATCATTAATGGTTTCTAATATACTTTTAACAACCACACTGATGATTTGGATCAATTGACACAAACGGTAATCTGAATGATTTATACCTCTATGATCTATAAGGGTTCTAATTTCATCAGAGCTATTTTCGTGGTTGGAGAATAAAAACATAAACCTATTTATCATCACACAGAAAATACCACTTTCACAATTCTCCTTAAGCAGATTTGATGAAGGATATGTTGTTGTTGTTGTGTCTTTTTCTCACATGAATGTGTTTGTAGGGTGTCCCTGGTCCCCCGGGTGAAGACGGGCCACAAGGGAAAGATGGACACAAGGTAAACGTAACAAGCCCTTGTTTATATTGACGTAACTTCACGTCTGTCTCATTAAATCGAGCATGAAAGGATCCACGTGTTTGTTTTAATGGGAGTTCTCCATATGACAAGAATAATACTGACTACCTCAGTAGATCATCTTTATTAAGGCATAGAGAATAGTTCAGTATTAAAAAAGTGAACCCAGCATACACTGCATATTATCACAATAAACAGTATGTAGAATATAATCTAATAAAGGAAATCAAAATAAAGCGTCTACACGCCCCCAGGTTGTCTGAATTATGGACCTGTCTCTGTTAGTCCTGTATCTCAGCTGAACTGTCTCTCACTCTGTTTTCGTGGCCGTCTCACTTTCTGTCTCTGTCGTCAGGGGGAGCCTGGTGACCGAGGGCCAATCGGAGAGCCAGGTGATAAAGGGATAGAAGGAGACCCTGGGCCCCCGGGACCCCCTGGAGAGCCTGGAAAACAAGGCTTTCGTGTATGTTTACGAATGACTCACGTTTTTTTTGTGGAGGGTGAAGAGAAATTGCTGCATATTTTGATATTCTCATGGACTCAACACTTATACACAGTTTAAATTGAAACCAGAGCTGATTAATTATCATTACTTGCAGAACCTTAAATACCTGCAACTGACGGAGCAGATTATTGAAATACAAACTCTTAACCAGTTAATGCCCCTGTATCCCAGTAGGGGTCAGCCTTCGCTTCAACAAAGACTTCAACCACAGTAAAAGTTACTGTTGTAGATAGTGAATTTTTTTTTTTTGCAGCGTGTGATAAGTGTCAGTAAAAGTCTGATCTAAGAGCTTGTTTGTTTTGAGATGCAGATCCAGATCTAGTCGTGGGTGTTGAGAGGCAGGAAGCTCTCTGGTGTCGGGAAGGGGGCTTCTGGGCACACATACAAAGCTCTGTGGGAGAGAAAGCAGCATTTCTCAGTTTGTATAAGTACAAGCTGACAAACGTGGTTAAACTTTTAAAGTAAATTGTTGACTATAAGCTTTAAACAACCTTAAAATGAGATTCTCTATATTTGAAATCTGCAGGACGAAATAGGTAATGTTTATGCTCAAAAAGCTGAGGAACTGATTGGACGTCTTTACAGATGCAGTTCAATCAATGCCCCTGGATTCAAGATAGATTTTTTGATTGTGTGGTAAATATTAAGTTGATCTCCTGTTACAGGGGCCTGAAGGAAAACTGGGGTCACCGGGGAACAGAGGACGACACGGGAAGAAGGTAAAGAATTTATTCGCCACCTCTTTTCAGCGGGGAGGAGTGGAATCTGGTCCAAGAACCACTGAGTCACCGTGTTTCAGCTGCCTGACTTATCACTCAGGTCAAATCTCTTACGTGTTGACTCAAGTTAGGACAAAAAAAAGTTACTGGAACCAGCTTTAAAGACAAATATCCCGGTGTGGGTTTTAGTTTTCTGTATGTAGAAAGGTGCCAGGTGTTGAATTTCCTCTGAAAAGATGCTGATGTTTGACGTGTTGTGTCTTTGCAGGGAGAGAAAGGTCCTCCGGGTCTTGTTGGTGAGATCGGCGCACGGGGAGACATCGGCCAGCCGGGCGAGCCGGGGCTGAAAGGTGCCAGAGGAACCCGAGGAACACCAGTTAGTTCCCCTTCTTCCTCCCACCCAGTCTCAAACTTTAATACACAGAGATGTGGTTGTGTTTAATCTTTCTTTTGCACTTCAGGAAATAAAGTTTAATACTCTACACTAAATGTAATTTCACATCACATTTACACTTGTGTTTATGAGAAGAGTTTGACAGCAAAGTATCACATGCTCGTCTTTGCTCCGGGCCTGAGACAGAGAACAAGAAAAGACAGGAAAGGCCTTTATTGTTTTTCTTCCTTACGGAGTCTCAGCAGAACCAGTACGACCATGTTGTGATAGGTTGTGAAAACAAAGCATCACCGATCCACAGTCTTTACTTTATCTTAACTTTCTGCTTCACTTCCAGGGTCAGCCGGGAGTCATGGGGATACCGGGACAACCGGGACTGGCCGGATACACAGTGAGTTTTACCTGTTTGTTTTATAACAACTGTAAACATGCATATATTCTGTACGATTAAAAGACATATTTGCCTGTTTCTGATCAGAAGACGTCTTCATACAGGAGAATCAAGCCTCATCCTGCTCTGCTTCAATCACTGGGGGGGGGGGCTGTTGTAGAAAGTCAAAGTCAAGAACACGGCTTGAAGGAAAATGAGCTGTTCCTCCATTATCCGTCAAATCCTGATTCTACCTTGAGGAACTAAAGACTCATGAATCATTACAGATCTCATCTCCTCATAGCTGTGGTGATTTCAGTCTCCTCCCCTGGTATCTTTGTGCCATAAGCACAACATGTCCCGCAGACATCCTGAGTCTGAGTCTGGCGGAGGGCATTGAACTGCATCCCTGCCATTCCTCTATTTCCCATTACATGTCACTGTTAATTATTCAAAGACAACAAAATAACAGGGGGAACCTCTTTTAAAACTAGCATACAAGTACAAGAGATGGAATTATACACAGGCTCGAGTCTGCAGGCTCATTTTTCCGGGCAGCTCCACTCTCTGGTCAGTGCCAGCAGACACTGGGTTCAGGTTGCATAACTTAAACAGGGCACCTCGAGTTCATTTTTGCCAGTTTGTGTGTGCGCTTGTGTACAAAGGCTTCTTCAAACTTGACTCTGGTGGCTGAGTGATTTCTGAGTCTGTGCCAGAACCCAAATCCTGAAGTGACAGAAAGTCGAGAGCGTCTCTAAAAAGGAATTGTGTTTATATCAGCCGCTGTGATTAATATGCTGACAGCCGTCACAGAGGAACTCTCGGTGCTTCTCGGAGAAAACATGCTGTAGCCAGTAGAAGTATGGCGGCTTCCTCAGGTTCAGTAACAAGCTTTCTCTTTGTAGGGACACCCTGGCAAGACCGGGCCCATTGGACCACCGGGGCCTAAAGGGGAAAAGGTAAAACGACACCTGAGCAACTGTTTAAAAGTTGAATTATTCAAGTACTTTGATTTGGTGTGTAAATGCAAAAGTGCGTCTATGCGCCACCTGGTTGCAAAACTCCTGTCTGCGTGTGTGCGCGTGTGATTGTGTGTTTGTTTGCTGCATTCCAGGGTTACCCAGGCGAGGACAATAAGACTCCAGGACCGCCAGGGCCCTTAGGTGAACCAGTAGGTCTTGCTTTCCTTTAAACTCTCCTTTCTGCTGCCTAACACGTTCTGCTCTGTTTAAGTCCGAGCTGTAAATACCGGATTGACACTTGGGGTAAAAGTTAATCCATGACCAATTAGCCAGGTTCAGTCTTTTTGACCGGCACAGTAATCACTATGGACCCTTATTATCAACCTGTGTGGCTTTTATGCTTTCTGGTCATTGCAGGCCGAGCATTTATGGAAAATATTTAACATGTTGTGGTGAAACATAAGCCGAGGAAGGTTTGTGTTTTTAAACGTCCCCTGAATAACAATAGATGTGTCATCATAACAGAAATGTTTTGTGACTCAAGAGGCTCTAATGAGCTGTTTTCAGATATGAGCTCTTGAAACTGTCTGGAAAACTGGGGCCAGAGTTTTCCTTGAGAATATGAAGAACACAGCAGGTGTCCGGCTCCTCTGTTTCAACCTTTACGAGTTAGAAACGTCATCAACGCGCCCACGACATTTTCCTGCTGTATTCTCACATGGGCTCACTTTGATGTTTTCAAGACACTTTACAAGAGGCCTGGCAGGAAAAGTTCCCGAAAATGTCCGGAGCCACCGGCTCTAGACATTTTGCGATCTCGCGCACACCTCACGTACACACGTCTGAAAACAAGTCGACTGTGAATTCATACAAAACATTTCCACGGGACCACTGAGGCCTTTTATTCACCTCACGTTACCTCCAGGATTCTGCCCATTCGAGAGCGCCTGAGAAAACAAATTGATTCCTTGACTAATATCAAAAGAGGATCAGTTCATATCAAAGAGGCTTAGCAGCTTTGCAGGGCTCCCACTTTTATAACAACACCATGACTTCTATCCACGTTGACTCGTTTCCCAGCACTGGACACTGACACAGGCCAACACAGTGTGAAGAAATCCCATCTGCTGCATGTCCACACACGTCTAGATAGCGACCTTCCATATGAGTAGTATTGGATTATCAAGTTGGCACCGCACACAGCAGCAGCAACACAATGGCCGCCACTGTTCTCGCCGCAGCTGCTGACCACGATCGGCTGAAAAGTAAAGTTCAAGGTGAAATTACGCCTTTTCACTTCATCCCAGGAAAGATCCCGACTCGTAGGTCACGTCTATACGTTTCGTGTGTGTTCGCCCGAGACGTGGCTCTTAACTCCTAAGTAGCTGCCCAGGCTCAATCCAGGCTCTGTGGGTGTACATTACGGCATGCGCTTACAGTGAGTGCGTTCATATGTGTGCATTTGTGTCTACACAGGGGCCCCCAGGAGAACGAGGAGAGCGCGGAGAGCCCGGCGATGAAGGGTATCAGGTAGACAAAAGCCATTCGATCAACACCACGAACACACCACGCAGTCACGACTCAGGGCGCTTGTCTGTTTGATTGTTGTTCGCACTCTTCTGGTGCTCGACGGAAACACGTCTCTGTTCCGATAAGGACGGACCACACATGGTGGAGAGGAGTAGAAACATTCCCAGAATGAGGCTGCTGAAATCTGCTGGTTTTGTCACTTCATGCCTGACGGGCACAGGAGTCTTTAAATCACTCACACACACACACAGTCACACACAGACACACACACACACACACACACACACACACACACACACACACACACAATTTCTAACTGTTTATTAGTTGTGTACTGATTATATTCGGAGTACTTTAATAGATTGTAGCTGCTGATACTGAGTCCTATCTGAAACCTTAAAATAACATAAATAATATTACACCGGAGATGTCACCGCCGACAGTGACAAAGATGTCTCACTCTGTTGGATTTTTGTGGGCCTGAGGAAGCACTTCACTCGTGGTTAACAGTGGATTTACAGAGCGGTGGTTCTTCTCCCATAAACTATCTCTGACGTGCGCTGACAGCTTCGTGCACAGACACACAAACTGACAGCGGCTAAGTTTAATCCGCGACGGCTGATGTGAAGAACCACCGGCAACGTTTGTTATTACAACAACAGGATAAAATGAGAAGCTGCAGCTGAGGGGTTTTTCTCCATTGATTAGCTAATGGTTATTGTCATTGGAGCAGAGTGAACCTGCGTATCCGTCCAATCTCAGAGTCTGACCTCGGTCGCCTGCTGCTGAAGCCAAATAATGTTTCACCGTCTCGTTCGCTGATTTCCACTGAAATGATTGACGGGTATGAACACCTCCGTTATATGAAGTCGTTCCAAAACTGTCAGATCCGTCCATTCAGACACAGGATGGGACGGGTCCAGCGGATTGTGTAAGAGCATCGTCTGGCTCGCTTCAGGTTCGGCCAGAGGTTCACTTGATATCAAGGGATTTTTGACAACGTTGGGAAAATATTGATAAACTTTTTTGTTGCTGCTGAATTTCACAATATGTGTTATTGGCACCGTGTGCTCCTGAATACATTTTAAATCAGCACACATCTTTTTTTATCTTGCAAATATGATGTCGAGCCCTGATTATATATTAAAATTATGTTCCAGGGCCATACTGGTACGTTTGGATCTCGTGGGGCGGTTGGACCACCAGGCCCACCGGTAAGCCAGAGAATATGTGTTGTCTGTAGTACAGTCGCTACAGTACAAAGTAGCATCAGCTGTGAAGTACTTTACTGTCATACCACTGTACCAGTAGTTTTGTGCTATAAATATTGATTTAAAAAGATTCAAAATGGTTGAAAAGGCAAAACTGGGTCATGTTCTGGGTCCTGAACAGTAGCGAGGCAAAATATGTAAATATATTTTAGCACAAGAATAGAGAAAATAGTCATTTACATCACAAAGCTTTAAGAAGAAGGTTAACTTCCATCCATCCCCAGTTACATTCATGTTGTTTTATCTGAAAACGTAATAATTCAAATGACAATATCTCCAGAGCACATCCTGCTAACAGAGTGTGTATCCAGGTAGCACCTTGGTGTTATTGTGTTGTTTGTGACTGTGTGTGTGTGTTTGTATTTTCTCTTCTTGCTTTAAGGGATCACCAGGCGTTCCTGGAGAACTGGGTCCAAAGGGAGAGATAGGACCTGAGGTAAGTCCCTGAAAATCACCTTAACGGGGCAAATTAGAGGGTAAAGGGTAAATCCTGTCACTCATGTGCTGAGTAGAAGAAACTTTGTGTCCTCGCTGCAGATATAAACCATCTCCACCACCAGGCTGCTCTTTTTGTTCCAATTAAGGATTTTACTTATAAATTGAGCTCTGACACTGTGGATAAAGATAAATCCTTCTGTTAAATGTCATAAGCATATTCTTAGCTGGAAGTCCTGGATAAGGAGGGATTTTACAAAACTTCTCAGAGCGAGGAAGGGACAGAAACTTTTAGCCTGTGAATCTGCCATGAACCAGTGAATAAGAAAACCGTAACTGGGAGCAAGTTAAAGAACCAGAGAACCCAGCCGGTCCCGCAGCCGTCAGTGTTTACCATCAATTCTAAAAAGTTGACAAGCGTAAAAAAAACGTTTTAAGAAGAAAATTCAATTCCAGGGTTACAGCACAAGCCAAGAGGCAAGCGTGGGAGAATAGTCCGGTTGTGCTGCATCGGTGTGGAACACATGTGTTTGAGCCCGAAAATGAGAGGGGAGATTACAGCTCACAAATAAGAATGTATTTCTTCTTATTATATACTTATTCTTCACTGCTGTTAGTCTTCTAACTTAAGAAACGTTCTTTTCTGCTTAAACTCTTCAGCCTCTTCAAAGACTTTTCCTTTTCCTCAAAGTTTTCACCGTTTCCAGGAGCTCTCATAAGAAGCTTTGTTTTAAAACTCATCTTAACGATGAAGAGAAATTAGAAAAACCTCCTAAGAGAGAAACAGGCTGTGAAGGAAATAGCATGAAGTTTAGAAAGCAACTGCAGAAATACGTGTTTTGATGCCTTCGTGGCCACGATTCCACTCGTCTACGTTTATCCATTTTCCCATTGATGTTTATTAAAGAGTCTTTGCTTTTGTTCTTTTATGGCTTGGATCCTGACAATTTTTTAGCTGCTGGCATCAAAGCAGACGTCTTTCGGGCAAAACAAACTTTTTCCCGAACTGACAGCTTTTGCTTTCATAGCAGTCGTGTTGTTTTGAGTCCTCAGCCTCGTCGGAGGCCGTCTGATTGCATAACTTCCATTTCCCCCGTGAAACAACGCTGAGCCTCCTTCATCAAGTTGCACGTAGCTTTCTTTCCTTTTAAATGTTCGCAGGTTTCCAGATACCCACGGACTTTCTTCCACATGTGAAACAGCTTGTATATGCAAGTGTGATTATATAACCAGAACGCTATAGAAGGGTTTCTGACGCTATGGGAGTATTTCTGTTAATTTATTCATCCTGGCCTGAGCAAAAACCTTCACATGCAACATATAGACCGAGCAGTGGAGAAATATCAGTAACTCAACAGTCTGCCAAGAAACACTGGAAACGTATGGATCTTCACTCGTCCTGTTTCAAACTAACGGCTCCAGTGAAGGACTCCATGAAGGATATCTGCAGAACTGGAGACGCAACTTATTGTATCGGGGATTCAAAGCATAAACTGAGTTATCAATGTATTTTGGGAATCTCATGAGGTGGCATATACTATTATTAAAAACCCAATGTTAGTGTTATACCACATACTTCACTTTAACCTGTGTATATTTTCTCGAGTGTCTGGACTGTAGAAAGTATAAAAAAAACTTCTTCAGGCTCGTATGTAACGAGGGCTTTAACGTCTCTGCTCCTCGAGGGCCGACTGAGATATGTAACCTTGTGTGTTTGCGTATGTTTTACTCTTCATGCTTCGTGTTTATCCAGGGCTCAGCGGGGAAAAAAGGAGCACGAGGCCTGACCGGAGCTCCTGGGATTGAAGTGAGTATCACATCGTCTAACGCTCAACGCTCAAAGAGAAACATCAGCAGGGCACCGCACTTAGAACAATAACTCAGGCCCTGAATTTGGCTCCATCCCAGGAAACCCTCACGCAAACCATCAGACCGTTAATCGGCTAAATTGGATTGTTGATGTAACAGGTATCAGAATAAGCCCGACATCAGCCACATCTTACTGTTTAGTTGGTGTCTAGGTACTTGAATTTGTTCTGAACTGACTTTCCTTAAAGTTACAAACATTTTAGTGCTTGCACACTTGCAAAATCTGTAAGTGGATGCTGACAAAAGCAAAAGATCCTGGAAAATATATATATTTTTGGTTTAGTTGATCAGGAACGCATTCATTTATTTAGACAAGAAATGTCATGTGTTGATCATGGGGTGTTTATATCTAGTGAGAACAGTTGTTTGCTCTTCATCTGTAAACGTCCCTCAGCCTGACACTGACTGTGAGTGGCATTGTCCTTTTCCAGGGGCCTAGTGGTTCACCTGGACTCGTGGGAATGATCGGATACCCAGGGCTCGACGGTCCCTCAGGAATGAGCGGTTTGCCAGGACTACCAGGAATAAAAGGACGCCAGGTAACGGACAACATAACCACATAGACAGAAATTCATATCTGAGGATATTGGGAGTTTTATGCTACGTCTCAAGTCCCTAGCACCATAAATGTAGGTCATAGTCAGAAGATTTGCTTTTATAACTGAACTTTTTAGACGACATTTGCTTTGTTCCGGGATTGAACCTCGATCAGAGACCTGTGGTCAGTGATACATCCTCATCGTAACCTTGTGACGACCTTGAGTTCACAGATTCTTTCTCAAATATATAATTTCCGGACACAGCAGTGCTCTGATGGACGGACTAGATACATTCTACAATGAATAACTGTGGTGCCTACTTGATCATTTACAGCAAGTGTATTGATGGAGTGAGTTCAGCATTATCAGCTGAAGACGATCAGTAGTATATAAAGACTTCATTTTTGAATCTGGCTGAGGCTGTAACACGTCATCTTCTCGCTCTCCCTCTCTGGACAAAAGATAAATACCAGAACATATCTTTAAAAGAAGACAGAGACATGTGGCGGAGATAGACTAATCATTAGATGTCTTGTTTGGTTTGATTGGCTTCCTCTGCTTGTGACACACTCGGTTTATTCAAATAAATGTGCAGCCAGAGCGGATTGAGATTTCATGCACGAAGGCCAAGTCCCTTCTGTCTGGCTTTCATTTACACAATATGACTGTGTAAAGGTCAAGTGAGTCTAATTTTGGCCTGTGATGTTTTTCACTTGGCCTGAAGTGGGAGAGTTTCTTTCAAGCAGAACTCCGCAGGCTCTTAAATCACACAAAATCATTTGAAAAATACACAGACAGTAAATTCAAAAAATTATTCTTCCTTTTATCCATATTATTTGTGAAATGTTGTCTTGAGCCAACAGTCTGCCTCGATTGTTTTTTGTGATATTTTAATAAGCCTGTCTGAGCTGTTGAGTTCAGTCGGAAATTCCATTATCAGTCTCACACAACAGCAACGTACTTCCACTGTGGCAAAGATACTGGAATATGGCTTCCTGCTAACCAGTTCCCATCAAACTGCTCGTTGCACTTGTTAGTCACTATTCCCATAACTGTCCGGTATTCTTTTATTTATAGTTCTCCTCATTGTCTGCTCACATTGCCAGTTGGATGCATTCGCACAGTGAAAGGGAACTTGTTTGTAAAAATTTTAAATAACGGGGAGGGAATGCAGAAGAGGAATTGTTGGAGGCAGTAGTCATTTTCAAGAAGACTCATCTACCTTTTTATAATTTTATGCACAAAGCCACAAAACACGGGAAACAATCTGAAACAATGAATATCTATACTCTTGCTTCTGTCCTGCTCTCTGTGCATGTGAACGTTTTGACGGATCAATATCAAGTCTCTGAGAAACCTTATTAAAGTGACAGTGGCGTTTTCTTAGGCAAGAGCTTCTCAGCACCTGCCGGTTCGGGGGCATCACCCCAGTAAACCTCCAGCGGTATAATCCCCCCGACTTATCCGCTCTCCTCGTGGCGATGGAGGAACAGAAGCCCGTACGCGAGGCGGCGACCCGCTCGATCTGTTATTCTAATATCAGCCGCTCGCCTCCGCCTCACCACACCGCTGATGGAGCAGGAA
Organism: Hippoglossus stenolepis; assembly: GCF_022539355.2. NCBI lineage: Eukaryota > Metazoa > Chordata > Actinopteri > Pleuronectiformes > Pleuronectidae > Hippoglossus > Hippoglossus stenolepis. Next base: position 5,919,575 of record NC_061496.1, read on the forward strand.
ACCGCTGTGGTCTGCGGCGTGCGAGAGCCGCTCGGTGACAGGCAGTCAGTTTTATGGGCACACTTCAGGGGCATGCTGTCAAGAACTGTTATTACAGGCAGAGGCCGGCAGATGTGAACACTGTGGTTTGCAGACATGACTCTACAGCAAATTTACAAACGTGTTGGGGATTTAAGGAAATTTTACATCGCGAGAGCCTGCACATAATGTACATAAAGGAATTCATCATCAAGCAGTTTAGTTTTCTAATAAAATTCCAGCTTTACAAAAAGACATTAAGATCAATGTTTTGTTTTTCTTACATTAAAGGACATAACCACTGATTTAGGATGTTTTACCATATTAACTACACACAGTCCGTTTGGCACTTGGACTGAATGTTTCTTATTGGTGCAGAAAAGGAAGCTTAAAAGTTGGTGTCAATAAATTTCCAAAAGATGTAAAAATTAACCAGCTGTAAACAACACAGGGTTTTCATACTTTTCATTCTATAGTATATTTAAATGCTATATGTCTGTGAAGAGTTTCTGTCATCCAGGTCACGGATATCCAAAGAAAAGTTCAATCTAGTGCAACTGAAATTGGCTCTAGATACATGAAGACTCTTTCTTTAAATGTCCGCCCTTGGTTTGCCCTTGATATTTAAATGCAGCCACACACTGGATTGGACGTTTTCATGTGACACTGACACACTCTGGTTTACATGCAGGGTCAGAGAGGATTGCTGGGACTCGAGGGACCTGCTGGACGTCCAGGTCTCAGGGGAGATGTTGGACTTCCTGGACTTCCTGGAGAAAGAGGACCAACTGGTCACAAGGTAAATATTGATCTAATGTAATTTTAAAAAATATATGTCCTGCCACCATTTTGAATGACCTTGAATGACCCTTTGTCGTTTCAGGGGGAGTCTGGTCTGCCGGGGGACAGGGGGGCGTCAGGAATCAAAGGCATAGAGGGGGCTTCTGGGGACCAGGGCAGGACAGGTGACCCGGGACCCAAAGGACAACTAGTAAGTGTATAAGGACATTTGTGATTTAAAGCAAACTCCATCAAATAAAATACCTTAAAATAAGATTCAGTCTTGTGGACATTGTGGCAGGATTATTATTATTAATAAATATAGGGATATTGACACATACGTTCTTATCTACTTGAAATTGTTCTACAACATTAGATATTAATACGTTTTGAAAAAAGTTAAATATGCACGACGAAAACTACTCAAATTGTTATTATTAATACTCAGTAATGTTTGACCTTCATTATTTTAATGTTTATTTAAAAATTGCTGACCATCACAAAGTTGCGTAACGCAGGAACGTGCGTTTCTTTCATAGACTGAGAAACAACGAGCTCCGTTCTCTCTGTTAAGTCAGTGTATCCTTAAAAATATTCATATTTCAAGGTGAAATTGTTGCATAATGTGGCTTTAAATCGACACCAACCCCTAGAAAATTCTTATCACGGGGGTTATGAATGTATCCTTGTTGCTCTAAATATAGCTTCATGGGATTTGGTGGCCAATCTGTGGTTCGGGTTGAAAATGTGTGTGTCTGACACTTTTCCACCCTGAGTGCAGTAACAAATTATGTGGGCGAGACCAGGAATGGAAACATTGCGCCTGGTAAGTTATATAAGGTCCTCGCACTCCAGAGACCTGAGACAGAGGTGCTCCACTTCACTTATGTAACTCCTTTTATGAGAACAGTCAGTCCCCCCCAGCTATCTCCATTGATGCTCAGGGAACAGAGAGCGCACTCAGGCCCTCTGGTCAGATCCTCTTACGCTGTTCGCTGAATAGAGTTTCTCGGCCAAAGTCGCGGGGCTGAAAGCGGAGCTGTCTGGAGGATGTGATTGACTGGCTGTACAAACACAGTGTCTGCCACCCTGGAGCAGGGCGCAGACACCCAACCCCACAGTGTGTGTGTGTGTGTGTGTGTGTGTGTGTGTGTGTGTGTGTGTGTGTGTGTGTGTGTGTGTGTGTGTGTGTGTGTGTGTGTGTGTGTGTGTGTGTGTGTGTGTGTGTGTGTGTGTGTGTGTGTGTGTGTGTGTGTGTGTGTGTGTGTGTGTGTGTGTGTGTGTGTGTGTGTGTGTGTCCCAGTTCTTTTGAAATAGACATGGACATTTCTAAAGATCGACTCCCAGCCTCTCTTCTGTGTGTGTAGATCATCAAGATATGATGGGAAAATCACACATGAAAACACTTGTATGTTCTTTATGGTGTTGGTCAAATGCATAATGTCCGAGTGTTGCTGTACAAAAAGGAGATGATGCTCCTCTGTTGCTGTGACGTGATGTTTTCTCCTCTGCTTGCAGGGAGAATCTGGAGATCTGGGGATGGTCGGTTTAAAGGGGTTTCCAGGGCCGAAGGTGAGGCACTGAGGAGCGAACCAGCAGCTAAACATCCTCAGGAACAATGAGCAGAACGATAATAGAAGATGAGAGTGTGTTGTCTTCTTTAATAACATATCTTAATTCAAACAGGGGCCGAATGGTGATTTTGGATTTCGAGGATTCCCTGGCCCTAAAGGCCCGATGGGAACTCTGGTAAGTTAAATGAAAGGCAGAACCAGTACATCACAGTACTGCTGGTAATACAAATATATCGCATTACAAAAAATAAATATGACAAACTTGAGTATTCGGCCTCAATCGTACTGTTTCTTTCAGGGATTCTCTGGACCTGTTGGCCCTGAAGGAATGATCGGCCCGATGGGGAAACCTGTACGTTTCTGTGTGTGTGTGTGTGTGTGTGTGTGTGTGTGTGTGTGTGTGTGTGTGTGTGTGTGTGTGTGTGTGTGTGTGTGTGTGTGTGTGTGTGTGTGTGTGTGTGTGTGTGTGTGTGTGTGTGTGTGTGTGTGTGTGTGTGTGTGTGTGTGTGTGTGTGTGTGTGTGTGTGTGTGTGTGTGTGTGTGTGTGTGTGTGTGTGTGTGTGTGTGTGTGTGTGTGTGTGTGTGTGTGTGTTTTCACAAGATAAGTTCTCACCAGTGTGATGATATACTTTATATTACTTCATGCTGTCATTTGTCTTTTCCACAGGGGCCACGGGGTCCGAAAGGAATCTACGGTGAAATGGTAAAGTCTGATTCAAACTGATATGATAATGATTTACAGAACATATGAATACATGCTGATAATTTGCTGATGTGTGATCGTATCATGGTGACAATACGTCCTCACTGTCAAAGCACTGGTTCATTACGTTACCCGCTCAGTGTAAATGTCTGTGTTTAGAGACGCTTGTACTTTAGGTACAGTGGTAGTTTTGTATGACTGCATCCTGAGGTGGCGGCCGATCGCTGAGTCGTGGTTGTTTCTCGCCGTCTCCCACACTTCGCTGCGGACCCACTTATGTAAACACTGTAAAGGAAATGCCTTGTCGAAATGTTGTGAAATCCGCATATTCACGTCTATATCCAGTCTGTAATATAAACAGGAGAGTGATTCCCGGCTCAGCTCTGAATCCCTCTGTAATTTACACAACCACAAACACACAATGAGCCTTTCTTCGAGCCTTTTCCTCAGACACCGATGTCAAATATGTGTGTGTTGACATGAGCTACCTGAAACCCCACAAACAGACTTAATAAAGTCCAGCTGCCCCTCGTACAAGTAGCTTCTACAGAACTGTGTCAGATCCTCGGTCAGCCAGAGGGGGCAGCAGACGACCACAGACAGTACGACACACAGTCCCACTCATGTCCCACACGAACAGAGAAAGTTAACGCAATGTCCACACAAATTGCAAACGAGTATTCACTTACTCACAGAGAATTCAGTTTCTACATATTTTTAGCCATTTTAATGAATTGATTTCTTTCTGCCTCACACTTCCAGGGGCCTCAGGGACCACAAGGAAATCCAGGACCCAGAGTAAGTGTTAACCCCATCATCACATTTCAGTTTGATATACTTACATACTCCATAAACTATAATGATAAAGTTCTGTGACGTTTCTATTTGTGAAGGTTCATGGATGAGCTTGATTTTACTTAAGATCAATCCAGACAGATATTTGCCTGTGCATAAAAAACTCAGGGACCATTTTGGATTACTGGAAGCGTTGCATATGAATAATCTCAGATTTCAAATTATTTCAATTAATTTTAACTAGATAGAAATGCACATATCTGAAACAAAACACTACTTTCTTTCTGTCTAACTTCACTTGGGCCCTCATACATCTCCCAGTACTGTAGCTTCACAGAGACACAGACTCCATACACCAGAACGTGAACTGAACTCAACCACAATGGGATCATTTTTCACTGGGTCTTTTTCTTCTTCCCCACCTCAGGGACCCCCTGGAGCTCCCGGTCCAACAGTAAGTGCTTCACGACACAGACAGAGTCAGGATGACTCAGGAGAAGAAGCAGGACTGTTGTTTTGAGACTGATGTAAAAGACAGAAATATAAGAGAATGGCCCAATGACAGCTGAGGCTGGAGGTGTTATGGTTTTTGGGGGATTGTACGTTTGTCCGTCCATCATTTGTCCGTCCCATTCTCATGAATATCTCAGGAACATCTGGAGGGAATTTTGTTATATCTGCCACAAGCATCCACTAATGGCTGACGGCCAAAGGTCAAAGTCAGAGTTAAAATGCCAATTACAATAGATTTTTAATGAAATGAGTGATATTTTGTACCCAGACGGTCAAAGGTCAACTTCACGATGACATAATATCTTACCGGTGATTGTTTAACACCATAACTCACGGAAGAGGAGACTGTTTTCCTGTGGAGTTTCTGTTCCATCCTCGTCCTGTAACCCAAGATCTTCCCCTGTCAAGATCCGTTCCTCCGACCGCAGAGCAAAGCCAGGATCATGTGCGAGAGCCAGTGCGAGAATCCTTTGCTGCTTATTTGTTAAACTACGCATGAGCCAACAAATCATCCAGTCATCATCCTCACATCTCTAATCCGTCATAACTTCTGGATAAAGTGTGGGTTTTTTTTTTTCTGTCTGAATGACGTTTTCCTGTTCAAACAATTCCAAGAACCCAGAGGGAAAAGCCATGAAGGGCTCCAGGAGTCCGAGAGGGGACAGCGGTCTCAGACTTATGGACTCCTCTGTGTATTGGACTCCTTGTCTTGTTTACACACATTATGTGATAACTTCACTGTTTATGTTGAGTGGAATGTCTTATTCCCCCCCGCCGGAGTCAGGAATGTGACAGTTTATTGACGGAAGACTTATTTTACTGTTTTCCTCTTGTTATTAAAAGTGGATTCAGAAACTGAAACTGCCCGGGATTTCTGTAAACTATCAACAAGCCCCGTGGATTAAAATCTCTCAGTTTAATAATGAACAGGATACTGAGCGTGTTGTGTTGATAACCATGATTTTCACTCCACAGAGGCGGATATACGATGACTCGGTGTTCTACGGTCGATCCGACTCTCATGCTGACCTCAGGACAGAGGTGAGACACGGATTCTCTGTCAGCACTGAACTGTGTCAGCTGCTTGGTCAGATTGTTGGATGGATGGTAAACAAGTTGGCAGATTGATGGTTGGGTCTCCCTCCAATTCAATTTTACACTCCTCTAACCAGAAGGTCGGCAGTTCCATCCCAGTCTTCCCTGAAGTGTCCTTGGGCAAGACCCTGACCCCAAATTGCCCCTTCTCATAGAGAAAGTGCTGCACATAGATGCACTGTATGAATGTGTGTGTGTGTGAATGGGTCATCAGGACTAGAAAACAGAGCATTTATCATTTCACCGTGTTTTACCAGAGTTTCCAGAACACAGACGTGAGCCCGCCCGACCAGAACACGGAGATCCTGAAGACCCTTCACTACCTGAGCAGTGTGATCGAGAGCATCAAAAAGCCTCTGGGCACGAGGGAGAACCCGGCTCGCGTCTGCAAGGATCTGCTGGACTGTCAACACAAAGTCCAAGATGGTGAGAGACTCGACTAACTGGTTCCGTGCACTTTTTTTTAATAAAAAACCTTTTAATAGAACACTCACCTTGTTCTCCTTGTTCTTTTCCTTCTGCCTGAATGGGGACTCGCAGGTTGGTTCTGGGCTGATCCCAATCTGGGCTGCACTTCTGATGCCTTCAGGGTCTTCTGTAACTTCACCGCAGGAGGACAGACCTGTTTACATCCACTGGCCCCGAATAAGGTAACAGCTGCACTGAGCTCGGACGTCCACCAAGGCCAAACAAAAAAAAACTTAGTGTAAAAAGTAAAACAAAACTTCTAACCTTCAAGGTGCTGGACAAAGGAATGAAAGATGTTTGAACTCTGACTCTCGTGAAGCTTAAATACATATTTTTTAATCATGGGGACAGGAAAATATATATTTCTCCCATGTCTGATTCTTAGAGCTTTTCCCTCAGTTGAATGCATCCCAGAGGTTTTAAATCAGAAATTCCTCTGTATTGTGTTCTCTATGTTGTGTAATTTTTCCAAGTCTTTAACATTAGACAACTTTAATTACAGATTGATCACACTAATGCTCTTACATCCACAGATGGCGTTCGGTGTAGGCAAAGTCCAAATGAAATTCCTTCACCTGTTAAGCACTGAGGCCCGACACAGCATCACGCTCCACTGCCTGAACGATCCACCCAACGGCCCCGCCGACGGCTTCACCTCCACCGGCCCCGAACACAAAGAAAACACCACACTGCTGTTCCGTGGCTGGGACAAACAGGCGTTCGAGAAAGACACGCTACTCGAACCACATGTGCTACAAGACGAGTGCAAGGTAACAGGAAGGACAAAGAAGTGGCTCCTTTGATTTCTCTTTCTCTTTCGGCCAACAGGGATTCAAGTGTGTGCTCTCAAATCCTGGAATGTCCCCTTGCTTTGATTATGTTTATGGAAATCAGGCTGTAAGGAGATTTGGACTGAGGTGGTTCCACTGTACCGCTGTTGTTATGTTGAGGGAAGTAAAACTTCATTTATTTAGAAACCTGATTGATACAAGATGTCATCGTAAGCTGCGTTGATCTATCAAAGATAAAGTGATACCGACAAGTATGTTCAATAATGTTTTTACAGAACATAATTCAGAAAAAGTAGCTTGAGGGCAATTTATAAACTGTCTCTCCTGGTGCGATTGACCTCATGTTTTTCTCTTTTCAAAACAACTCTAACACATAAATCTAAAGACTATCAGCCAATATATGGGCCCAAAAAACCCAGTATCGCTCCTACTCTAGTTTCAATATTTCCGTTGTTTGTTCGTTAATTGTCATGAAAGGGAACAATAAACTTATAGACTCAGTTTCACTGCACATTTATATCTCCACAAACCACGTCCCATGAAACAGACAACAGAGACAATAAAATAACAACACAGGACAATTTGACGGACAGTAAAGAAGCCGAGCTGGGTTGGTATTGGCTGCAGGTACAGAGCTTGTACAGAAGCAGGCCCCGGTGTCCTGATGGCAATTTAAAACAACATTAACACTTTTGTCCCTTGAGTTAATAAAGATTTCTAAATAAAAGTTGTTTCCAAACAGTTGCATCGTTTTAAAATTGGAATATTAAAAACACGTGACTCAGCTTTTCATTCTTTTCTCTTTCAGATCCAGGACGGGAGCTGGCACCAGTCGCGTTTTCTCTTCCACACTCAGGACAGTCGTCAGCTCCCGATCGTAGACGTGCAGGAACTCACACCCACATCAACGCCCGACAGCCAGCAGCATCTAGAAATCGGTCCAGTCTGCTTCCTCTGACACCAGCATCACCCTCCTCCAACCCATCACATCAAACTACGTCAATACAAGGCGGTTTCAAAATGGCTGAAGCTTGAAGACCAAGCCTGAGCGAGGGCGTCCACGGGAGTCGGTCATCGTCCTCTGGGCGTGTTGATGGGACTTTGTGAGAGTAACAAAACGCTCTGTGTCCAGCTGAGGGCAGAAGTGCAGGAACTCGATCTCTGTGGAACATCCAGGCCAAGAATCCAAGAGGAGAACCGTGTATAACAATATTTATCAAATACATGTGTAACATACGTTTTTTTGTTTGTTTTAATTTGCAGTCAAATGGTGCTTAGGTTGGCTTTACATGGACCCACGTTAGTCCCTGATCACAGGGCCGGGCCTCACTAAGCCGCCGCCGGTCCGAACCCCAAAACTCACACACACACACCATCCTACGCAGGGGCCGAACCCGAAGGAGCGTGCCAGGCCGCGACATAGGAGCACTGTCTAACTAAAGGTTTATATGAGTGCAATAGCATGTGGATGATAACGTGTGACTTTTGAATAGTTCATTTTTCCAATCAAAGGCCTTATTTTACATTGTTTATTCATGACATGTTTTTCAGTCCCGCTCAGTCGGACCTGCTCATCTTGACGGATGGCGCTCTACCTCTACCTGCTCATTTGCTTTCCTAGAATAGTCGCTAATGTCGAGTTAGTCCGTTTTGCCTTTTTGTGTTGTATGTACCGGTTACATCAAGATGTGTTAAATTGTACAAGTACCTATGTTGATTTGGTCATTTCTAATTTATGAACCAGTTTTTTTTTGTTTTGTTTTTTGATACACCACATATTTTTGTAGCTTTTCCTTCTATGTGGCAGGTTGTTCAGGGGAAACCTGCCATTGGTGCTGCAACACACAATTAGTCATCAGCGAGTCTTTGCATTTCCTGTGTATATATTGACAGCATACTGTATGTTTATTTATATCCTTTTTTTTTTGCTCACATCACTGTATCACAGTAAATTATACTCAGAGAAATACTTGGTCAACCACAACTCAGTCTGAAGAAGTATTTATGTTCTTAAGGTGTGTTTGTGTGTTGGCACCTGTGACTTTATGTTTTTCATCCTGTTATTTACAGTTGGCTCAGTGGACTGGCAGCTACAATAAGCCAGAGTCAGAATACACACACACAAAAACACACACACACACACACAACTCAGTCATTTCATATCCTTAACTTATATTACCTTGAACAAAGTGTAATTATATAAAGTCTGTGGCGGATTCAGTCGGATGCTGATGTGTAAATAATAAACAAGTTGTCAAACAATTAAATGAAACATTTTATCCACAAGTGGGTCTGTGTAGTTGAATTGAAAAGAGATAACACTTGAATGTAAACTTTAATAGAATTTGTGACATATACCAATACACATATACATATCTATATGTGTATATACGGTTTATTGAGTCGCTTCTTCATTGCCATCATTGAGGAAACATTGAGTGAGACCTTTAACCAAGGATGTGGTAGATTGAAGCAGGTTCCATGTGCGACAATTGCTTTTACTTTTCAGACAGACATCTTATCCATTCAAATACAAAAACACGGGCAATAATAGAATCAGGCATCACAACAAAGGGAATATGACAACGAAAATATATCTGTATTACATAAATTATGATGAATATAAAGATAAACAACAACAACTATTATTATTATTATAAGAATTGTTGCTGCTACCATTAACAATGATCCATAATCCATAATTATCACTCTCATTGTTTTCATTATAACAACTAGTCTGTCTGAGCTGAAACCTGATCGCTACACGACTGTTCCTAGTCTCTCTCTCCTCCTCCCCCCCTCTCTCCTCCTCCCCCCTCTTTTCCACCCATCTCTCCTCTCCTCCCCATTTTTCTCTGCTCAGCCCAAACAGTCGAGGCAGACGGCCGACCTCACTGAGTCTGGTTCTGCTAGAGGTTGGGTTCCTCTATAATCTTTACTGTCTTGAACTTATATGCAAAGTGCCTTGAGCTCACGTAGATTATGATTTGGCACTATGCAAATAAAAAATTATTGAAATTGAATTGAATTGTCAAAACAAAACAAAAATAACAAGGATAAATGAATAAATAATTATAATATACATCAAATAGTCATTTTCGATGCATTGAATAGAGTCTGAATGTTTGAATCTTTACAACAATTCTGAAAGATTGAAAAGATGAGAACTTGGCTCCATCTGCATCTTCATCCCTGGAGGTGGTTGTAGTTCTTCCGCTGAGACACTAGGAGTCGCCCCCGAGCGGGTTCCCAAACCGGAAGTGTTGTCCCACGTGCAGCCGGTGCGGAAGTGTTGGGTTTGTTGTGAAGTCTCTGAGTCTTTGAGTCCAACGTGTTTCCGCGGCTCCACCGGGATGTGCGCGTTACTTTCACCGGCCACCGGGGCCGTGACACCGGCGGAGCCCCGAGGGGAAGACAGCGGGGAGGAGGAGGAGGAGCAGAGAGGGACGAAGAGGAAGATGTCTCTGTCTGGGTGAGTGGTTTTAACACAGTCAGGAGCTAACGGCTAACAGCTAACAGCTAACTCGTGTGCTCCACAGCTGGTTTATCACAGACCCTGTTACAGATGTGGGGTTTGTAGTTTTTCGCTGATTTAAAAACAAACTAAATAACTCGTTAGATAACGTTACATGTCGAGGTCAGCTTAGAAATATGTCAATCAATTAATTAAATGTAAACAGAGGTACCATGTAAAGTAAGTTAACAAATAAAAGTCCTTTCTTGACACTTCAAGAATGGAAAAGGATTTAGAAAAGACAATTTCTTTATAACACACAGGATAAGTGGCCAATAATCCAAGTGAGGTTTTCTTGTCCAAAGCAGATCCACACCTCCTCAGGAAGGATGGTGTTAATTTAAACATAGAGTATATCCATCAATTATTCATAAAGAAGATAAAACAAACAACATTGATATGTCATAGTATTATGATGAATTTAATTGTGGAACAGACCAATACATTCTTCCACCAAGTTTAGTGGTAATCCCTCCGGTAGTTTTTGCATAAATATGCCAAACAAACGCAAATGAAATGATGAAAGTTGGGCAGCCTTTTTACTTATCTCCTACAGTTTTTCTCTGTTTAACTGTCAAACAGCTCTGTTGTGTGTGGGTGTGTGTGTGTGTGTGTGTGTGTGTGTGTGTGTGTGTGTGTGTGTGTGTGTGTGTCTCTGTACCATTGACATGTTGTGTTTCCAACAGTTGTGTCGTGTGTCGATCAGAGGAGGCAAAGTACAGATGTCCTGCCTGTCTTACACTTTCCTGCAGGTGAGATTATTTCACTTTTATACAAGTTATACAGTTATTTTACTGCAAAATGCAATAATGTTACATCACTGTATACGTGGCACATATACCTACATAATGGGTATATTTATATTGCTAAATGCATTTATATATACAAAGATAAAGAAGCATCTTCATTACAAAAGAAAATGAAAGTTGTATAATTTGATCCTTTAGTTTATAGACTAAAGATCAATGCTCCAATTCCATGAGGCCTGTTCTTTCTGAAATGTACATGAAAACCTAAATGTTCTATGAACCTGTGCACCATTAGCAGAGAGCTCAGTCTAGTGCATCGCAGGACGACGAGGAAGAGAGAAAGAAAAACTTGATACCAAAGAAAAACAAGGACAGACTTTGCCATCTGCCTTGTTTAAAGCCCAAGCTTTGATGTTGCTAAAAAAAATTCTCCCTCGGCTGTTGTAACGTAAGACAAGACAAGGATGGGGATGGGTGCACAAAGTCTTTGAAGGAATCTTGTGTGTCTGCTTGACCATGTGCGATGGACAGTGTCAGTAAACAATCAGAAAAAGTGAGGAATTTTGATTTGGCTGTAGATTTGTCTGTTGATTTTTTTGCACCAGTTCTCTTTGTCCATGATCTTTGGTTATTTCACAGCTTTGAAGATGTCTGCAGGCAGATTTGTCCAGAACTGAAAGAGCCAAAACCTTCTGTCACCTCATCAGAGAGAAATACTTGTTTATATGTTGATGTTCTGGTATTAGTCTGTAGATCTCACTCTTGATCCTCTGCTCCGTCCCTCCAATCAGCTCATGTACAACATAATAATCGTCTTCCATGCTTGTCTAATATCACTAATAAAAACCAAAGAAGTAGCTTCGCTCTTTCTGATTAAAACGCAGCAAACCTCGAAGTATTATGTAACGATCGTTAAAAAAAATCTCCCCTACGGCTGCATGTAGAAATATAATATTTAGAACTGACTTACTGCCTGAACTGCTCTTTAATTCGTGGCCAGGAACAACATGCCGCTCTAAATGCGACTGATTCACGGCCTGTTCCTCTTTCTGCGGAAGCTGAAACGTTCACAAAACAAACCTTGAAATAGTAAAAGGCAGATTAAAGGTCATACCTGAAGATTTCATTAAAACGTCTCAAAGTTTACCAGGAGATGTCCAACCTCCTCTCTCTTTGTCCCCTGTTGTTCTGGGCATCGCTCATCGCTCCTGCTACACGGTCTCTATGGAGACGGTCTCTGTCGGACTCCGGCCAAATACCTGTCTCCATCCGACTTTCTTTCCATGCTTGTATGACTCTTTTTTTCTTTTCTAATAACATCTTCCAGAATGTCAATTACAGGCTCTTGGGAATAATCGTATTCGCTTCAGTGATGGTTTTAATTTAAAACAGTTTCAGTCAAAAATGTTCCTGAGCAGACTTGAGTATTTAGGTTCTTTATCTAATTAAAAGTAGTAATAAAACTCTGGTAAAATACTGTGTTACAAGTAAAAGTCTTGCTTTCAAAATATACGTAAATAGCTAAATGTATGTTATTAAAGCATCAAAAGTAAATGTACTCATGCAGCGTAATGGCTCCTTTTATTTTTACAAGATTAGATAAGATAATCCTTGATTCCTCACACTATGGGGAGATTTGTGAATTATACTATTTAGGACTGAGACAGTTGATAGACAGGAGATTATTCAGCTACAATTTCCAGTAGAATGTCGCTCAGTAGACAAACCTCCTCTGCCAAGGCCACTTAGAGTCAATCAAGCTTCACCAAACACAGTCACTCCACTAAAGCTGCTTGAGTTTTTCTCACCAATATCCATGAATAATTCCTGGGAACTTCAGTGAAAATGTAAAAAGGAAAACATCTGTCTCACAATGTTACAGGAAGTGATAAACAATTCGTGGATCCTCAAATAAACGTAGAGCACTAAATAGTAGAGTGATTTTCTGACTCTGATTTTGTTTCTGTTCATTTTCCAGCTTGCTGTGTGTGAAGAAACACAAGGAAAAGTCCGGATGCAGCGGAGTCCGAGACAGAGCGGCCTTCGTGTCCCTGTCGCAGTTTGATGAGATGGCTCTTCTGAGTGGTCAGCACCTTCCTCACTCCAAAACTACCAAGCAATATTTATTTTAGCGCCTTTGGGCAGACATGGTTGAATTTAGATTTTTAATTAAATGCTGTTGGGCCTTGAGATTTTGGTGTGCGTTTCCTCAAAGATTGAAAAAATTGTTGCTCTAAATTATCTCTCTTACCTTTGTATTTTTACCGTTTGTCCAGACTACAGGTTTCTGGAGGACACAGGGCGATTTGCTGATGGCAGCACCAGGGACCGTCTCGTCCGGGTTCCTCGGACCACTTTTAAAGTACGTCCTTTTCCTACCGATGGGTTAAAGTATCTAAACGTTTGAAACGGACGATTTTAGAGTAGAAAATTCCCTCAACATTTAGGCCCCTTATTTATGTGAGCATCCACAGAGATATCACAGTTTTTATATCCTCGAACAACAAAACAGAAACTTAATAAAGTATATAAATATATCAAGACGTAACATTCAGACACCATGAGGTAAGTTTTATTAGATTTAAATGTGAGAAGCAGAGTGAACTGTTTTGTTAATAATAAATCAATATAAAAAGATGTGTGCGAGAGGTAGAATACGTTTAAAAGTAATTGGACAGAAACACAATTATGAAATTCAACATTTATTCTAAAGTCCTCTGCAGTTTGTGCGGCTGTAGTTATGTCATTGTTTCGGCTGTTACGCCAAACCACAGACACTTTTATGTAACATTCAGCGTCTCTGCCAGTCTGTCCGTTCCACTCGTATTAGAGCGATGTCTCAGGATCTGTGAGGGAATTTCTCCTAATTTGGTCCAAACATTCACTTGGACTCAGAGATGGAATGATTAGATTAGATTAGACCTCAGAAACCTTGAATATGCAAAATCTCTGGAACACCTCAAGGGAATCCCTTCAAATTTCCCCTCAGAAACTTTCGCTTGGACTCAAGGATGAACTTTTAGTTTCAAAAGGTCATTGTCAGTATGTTTTGTGATCTCACAGAATAGCTTTTTGTGGCCCTCGTGTGGAATGTGACATTTCAAGGTTGCTTTGAGGAATTTCCTTAACATTTGGCACAAACATTCACTTGAACTCAAAGAGGAACTGATTAGATTTTGGTGGTTGAAGGTCAAAGCTGCTTAGAAAAAAAAATTAGAAAACACGTTTTTGTCTTGTGAATGTGAAATCTCAACAACACCTTCGAGGGCATCCTCTCGTATTTGGCAGAAACGTTCACTTGGACTCAAGGATCAACCTTCTGGTTTGAAAAGGTCAAGTTCAACATGTTTGGTGATTTCTCAAAAAAAAATTCCTGGGCTCCTCTGACGGAATATTTCAAGGTTGCTTTGAGGGAAATTCTTCAAATTAACTTAGACTCAAAGATGAACTGATTATAACTTGGTTGTCGAAGGTAGAGGTTGCTAAGAACATCAACATCATTTTAAATGTATAGCAGCGGATAAATTGGTATCGGATTTCTTTTTCTTCTACCTAATTTTGGTATCTAAATCGCTCTTGCCCTAAGTGTATATATCGTTTGCGCTTCAGTCAAAGGTCAAGGTCACTGTGACTGCAAAAATATGTTTTTCACTTCATTGACATGTTGTCTCTGGAATGTCTTTAGGAAGCTTCTTTAAATTCAGCACCAGAGACGAACTGATTTAGAATTTGATGGTCAAAGGTGAAGGTCATTGTGACCTCATCAAAACATACCATTGGCCAAAACTCACAAAAACGACACATACACTTATTATGACAAAATACACAATACTTTATTTATTAAATTCCTTCAGAGACTTCACTAGACTTATGAGTCTGGACGGACGTGGATGTAAACTGCTGCTCGACTGGTTAGCGGAGGCGAAGGGCGGCGAGTCGGCAAATCCACTTCCAGGCAGCGACTGTTCCTGTGGTCACAAATCAATCAAAACAATGAGGCTTATTCTCAGCAAAGTAAAGGCCTTGGCACGGGAGGACGGGAGAGATTTGATTTTATTCCAGATCACTGCAAGCACAGCGATCTGTTATTGGCCCTTTGTCTGTCCCTGGCTCTTAATAAATCAGTTTTACTGTGTCTTTCTACCCGTCAATCTGAAGTCATGAAGAAGCAACAGGAGCGCCAGACAGGAAAGACTTGTCCTTTCAGATTTAGATGAGAGCGGTAAAGAGAAGTTCAGGTCATCCTCAGTTTGATTGTTAATGAAACTTGCCCAGCTGGATTGTTGGATGCAGAACAGATGTGTGGTATTTAGATCAGTTTGTTCTTAGACAAGATGTCTCCCCCCACCGACTTTTCCATTGAACTGAAATGTCACACAGTCTGTGGTCCCAAAATAATCAGTTCCAAGGATGAGAACAGAGGCTTTCTTTTATGACCTGTTTCACTGGACAGGGCTGATCTCATCAGCAGCATCTATAATTAATCAGATTATTGTCTGGTGCTGCTGTGAAATCTTAATTAAAGATCAAACGGCTTTTGTGTTTATGAATCTGCTGCTGTCTAAACTTAACTTTGCATGTACCAATCTCTTTCTGCGAAATTACTATATTATACTATGGTTGTTAATGCTTTTTTCCACTATAACATTAACCTATTTATTAAATTAACTGTGTTTGCTATAAAATTATGGCTATTCCAATTTTCTAAAGCCCTAATATACACATTAAAAAGGATTTTACACATTTGAGAAAGTGAAACCAATGAATTTATTTCATTTAAACTTGAACCATTACTCTGCTTCTACACTTTACCATACTGAGCTGTCTTTGATTTCTGTGATCCAGGCAAAGAGGCTGGCAGCCAATGCCAGAAAGATGAACATCACTCTGAGGTTCCTCCCCATCACCTTCTCCAAGAGCAGAGAGAACTCCACCTTCTTCCTTTCAAAGTAAGTAGCTCAGATGCAGAGTATTTATACTGTAGGTTTACTTCAAATTGGATATTAACATGTTTGACAAAGCTGCATCCATCCAGAAAGTTTCATGGCAATCCCATTCAGTAGTATTTCTGAAGTGCTGCTAACTATCAGACAAACAAACGCCAATAAACTCGTAATCTCCTTGGTGGAGGTAATAACTGGAAAGGCACTAAGTAGAGTGTATAACTCTGCCAAGGTCAAACAAATCCAACACACACAACCTGGATCTGCCTGTTAGTCCACAACTGCTCCAAAGCGAGTTCACTCCAGGCCCCAAACCTTCCATCAAGTTTATTGGAAATAAATTCCATCGAGTTTGAAATTGAGTAGTTTTTGCATAATCCTGCCAACAAATAAATAAACAAACAGGGATGTAAACATTAAAACATCCATGGTGGAGGTATTTATCACTTTCTTAAATGTGCTACACTGGTTCTACCGTATCAGAGAAAAGAGAAAACACGAACATGCTGTAGAACAAAGTCAGTGTTTGATTTTCAGTCGGAGCTGCATCGAACAATGTCAGACTGCCGATGTGCTCGGTCACCAAGGCAACATGTCGTGGTTTTCTGATGAGGCTGAGTCCTGTGTCGTCTGCAGCAGAATGAGCTTCATTAGTGATGTTTAACTTAACCACAGGATGGCACTCTTGTTAAGCCTCACAGCAGCCGCATCAGTGCTGCCTCTCCTCAGGCTATCTCCAGGCATGATGACGAAACACGGACATTTAATCACGTCAATGTGATATAAAGTCACCTGAGGCGGTGGAGGTCTCACTGACATTTACACCCGTCTATAACTAACTGACCTGGGCACAGCAGGGGGTCCTTCTCCAGCTGCTGAGCTGTAGCCAGTCTGTTTGCTCTCATCAGATATCATCAGTGTCTGTGTATTTACACAAACACGCACACTTCCTGCTGAAGATCTCTGAATCTGAATTTCAAGCTGCAGACAAACCCCCCCCCCCCAGTATATTATATTGGTTAAAGCATTTTACACTACAAGTGATATTCACTCACTCATTCATACAGCGTTACTATGCGCTGCACTGTAAATGTGATCTTAACACACCATTCACACGCTGCCAGCAATTTGGGCTTCGACCGAGTAAGAGCTGCTCTGACTCCTCCTCCGCCCACATAGTGTTTAATCAGTAATTGACACATTTTAATAATGCCTTTGGCCTTTTTGTCATTAAATGATAATGATCAGACTTTATTAAATTGTAATCACCTGTTAATCATCATGTATTTGAACATCATTACACTCACTATCCTTTCATTTCAACAGACAAAGAGTTCACAAGACTGTACAGGTTAATGACTAGTTTCCGAATAATCTATTAGACGTGTAACTGCTCGGTCTTATCTCCACATCTGTGATGTGTTGGAAATTAGTTTCATCGTTTATTTATTGTAATTGTTGTCATTTGTTTTGATAATAAGTTATTTAATGTGCTGTGTTGTAGCTGGTTAGCATTAGTGGTTGTTGACAGACGTCAGTGGTTATAGTCATGAAATGTGAGGGATCTTTAAATAAGGAGACTTTGGCTTTACTGAGAAAATAATCAGAAACTGGAGAAAAAAGACACCAAGTAACCAAAGAACAATCTATGGTAAAAGATATTTTTATCACTAAATTATCCTCTAGATTAAAATGTAACTCACAGACAAACGTACAATGTAGATGCTGTTGTTATTTAACTCGTCCCTATTGTTGCATTAATGATTTATGGTAGATGATTGCAGTTTAGTCAACACTGGCGTCTTGCAGTAATTTAAAGGACAAGGCTCATTGCTTCCTTGAGGCTCTGAAGTAGTGAGTAATTCTTTCACACGGGCCTTTTTCCAATTTAGCTCGATTCCACTGGTGGTCTCTTCATGTTTGGCACCTTTTCTTCCTCATTTTCCCATTTCTTTTGACTCCCGAGCTGTGCCACTCTAATCCCCCTGTGGAGGAGGGGGAGGAAAATGGTTATTGAACTGCATATTAAAGTTTTACGAGTCTAAAACGCCATGGGACAACATTGGGTGCCAATCAGGATTGCCACTAAAAGAATCCTTTGTGATTCCCTCGGGCTCGTTTCATGTCATTACTTTCCCTTTCACCACCCTCTTTTCCCTCCTCGGAGTCCGCCACATTGACACGTCTGTCTCTGGTGTGTACAGGCAGTGACTTAAACGTGCACGTCACACATCTCAGGATGAGGCAACATCATGTCAGGTTATAGTAGCAGACTCTGCCCACCCTCCGGTTCCCCGCACGCCCCTCGTTCCCAACTTAACACTTGTCAGATGGTGACAGACAGTTTTTGCAGGAAGGGACCAGCGTGTCTCTTAGGGGTTGAAGTTATTTCATAGAGGTTGAGCCTCTGGGAAATGAGCTAAACTGCTCCAGTAAAAGACACAAGAAGAGTCTTTATGCTTTTTTCTGCCATGACAGTATCCGTAGAGGAATCATGCGCCAGCTGCACAGTCTTATGTCTTTGTTTAGTCTGGTTAGTCTCACCACGTCTCAGTGTGAGAGAAGATTATTCAACTAACCGCAACTGTGTACCATTCGCCGATCAGCAAATGGACACGAGGGACGGGATGAAAGGTATACAGTACATTGTGAGGAGCCGAGAGAGAACGTGCTTCAGAATGTAACAAGTACATAATATGAGAAGCAGATGTGCGAGCAGTGTGACTGCAGCTGGTTAGCGACATATTCATGCTACGCACTCGCACTGCCAGAGAAGGATCATTACTGGCAGACAGCTGACGAGAACACTTTCATGCCTGGCGGTGGTGTGTGTGCGTGCGTGGAGTGTGAGTTAGTTAGCATGTGTATCTCTGATTAAATGTTTGTACGCAAAGTAATGGTCGTGCTTGCTAGTTTCTTTCCACCTCTTGCCGGTGACTAATTTCCAAAACAAGGTATGAACAGTAAAGAGTTTGAAGAAATACAGGTTGCCTCTCAGTCCAGCCCTTGGAGGGTAAGTATATAACAGCTGGCGTTTGGCAGAACATGGGGGAGCAGTTGTGTTAGGGTGGAACTCTGTTTTCTACAGCCTCAGCCTGGCGTGGCAGGATATTTTTTCCCAGAGACCACTTCAGTGGACTGGACAACATATTACAGAGCTGTGCACAATAACTAAACATATTTTTTTTTAAAAACTTGAATAAATTGAAATACGAGCTGGTGGGGATCTGTGCCATGTATGTCAGTATGTCGCAAGATTTGGAATCAAGCTCAATTAACTCAGTTCTCTCAGTTAAAGGAGACTGTATTTGTTTGCGGATATTCACAGGCACTGGAGAACACTGATCCCTTAGATCTACTGCTATTCGATGATAATACTGTAAGCACCCTGGTACTCACCTGGTCGAGTGCGTCATTACAGCAGCATCATGGGTTCAAGCCCTTCGCTGCATTTCTCTACAGCAAAAATACAGAAAAAGAAAACATTCAAAAGAAATTAACATGCCACAGCTACTGGAACAGTAGATGAGGGGCATTAACTCAGTCCCTCCATTAGGCCAATTAATGCAATTTTCAAAATGCTGTAATGTCAAAGCCACATTCATCACAGGTTTGCAGAAATCTGAGTGCGGTATGTAATCTTGCACATGATGAATAAATGCAGTCGTGAATTAAATCAGACAGAGCCATATTTCATGGCTGACGGATGACTATTCATCACTTTGCATGCTCAAGTGCTCTACGCCTCCTGCCTTCCAAAGAATTTGGTTCAAATGTAACAATCAGCAGCAGCAGCTTTCGTCAAACGTTGTTTTAGACTCCATCAGACAGCCTTCTGGCCGTCACTGGCTTGATTAACCACTGCTGATGCAGAACAGAGTTTACGCCGGCTGCCATCCGAGGAAAAAAACTCCCATCAGAATGGCAGGCAGCAGTTTCATCAGCGTTGCAAACGCTGTCATCGCAATTGGCCACATAACTGTGGGCTACACGGCGCTCTCTGGCTCGAAGTGACATTCCAAACTGTAAATTAACCAGAGACGTGAATGTGCTGCATGAGCTCGAGAAGGAATGAACTTGCCATGTGTCTCGTTTGGTAGACTACATTTTAATAATTAGGTTTTTCGATTTGTAGTTAAAATTTAATGACATTATTTTGTACTTGGACAGAGGATCTTTAGTGTCAATGACTTTTGGCCATGAAACCTTCCCTCATTTTTTAATCCACACTGATGCTTCAGCTCTAGAGGTGGACACAAAATATATCAGCAGCTATTGAATTATTATTTCTGACCCAACACATGTTGGCACGTTGGTCTTTTTACTCTTCAGCGAAAGTAGGCAATGACTAAGAAAATTAAGGTTCAAGCCAGAGCAGAAAGAGTCTTACAGTAATATTTGTCTCCCCTCCCTTCCTTGGAACCAACCATAGCTCTTGGATACTTACATTATTTGTTGTATCTCAGTTATGAGGCCCCAAAGACACCAATTTGCCACCCCAATGCTGGCATCGGCCGCTGATGACACATGGTTTTGCACATATTGCGCCATTTGTGTTGGATCTGTCCAGCCTTTAATCCAGCCAGATGGATTTCTGCTCTCACTGCCAAACCACCAATAAGGCTTTCTACTCTTCGGTGTTGATGACATAACCAACTCTAATCACTTAACCAACGGAGTGTGTTCTTGTTAATAAATTCATCCATCCTCCTCAGTCTGCTTCATTTCTCAGTCTCCCGCGTGGATCACTGCAGCAAATGGGCTTAAACTAGTTCGGCCGACCATGTCATTGAAAGGGAAAGTTTTCCACCTGTTGTAAAGCAAAGCAAAGCCAATGAATGTATGAAGTAGGCTAACGGAGAAAAACAAACCTGAAAACATGCCTGTTCGAAAAAAAGAGATTTACTTCTAGAATTTCACAGATTTAAACTTAATTCCATTGCAATAAGCCGTCTGCTACCTAACATGGCCTTTTGTTAATGGGCAGTTTTCCTCCAAAAGGGATTATTCATCAAACAGCTTGTTCGACCACAAGAAGCTTAACTGTGTAAAAACAAGATTGACATGTGGCCAGAGAGGAGTGGAAAATGTAAACATGTTTTATTGTTAATACTGGGGGACAAAATATGATTCTTGCCCTTTGTTCTACATGCACACTGAGGCCTGAATGTATTTTAGTTGTTTTGGTAAGATATTTATGATTTATTTATACACAAATGTCACAATTTGTCCACTTACAGCCTAAACACCGGACTTTGTATTTATACAGCTCTTCAAGTTGATTGTTGCCAGGCATGACGACATCCTCTGCATTTTTTTTTTTTATGTGAAAGACAGAAGTGTGCTCGGGATGATCACTCACACTTTTCCTGACTTCAGGCAAGCTTTGGAAATGGAAATAACTGAAATCAACTAGAAGGCCACCCAGTAGAGAGCACACCTCCGCCAAGGGCCAACTTCAATTCAATTAAGCTGCACCTATATGACGCATATCTGAAGTCATCAACATCTGTGCATTATTCTCAAAGAAATTGCTGACAATTTTACAGTATCACAATGTTAAACAGAACCTGGACCTGCCCCTTTTGTCTGGATATGGGTTTCTTCCTAGTCCATGTCCCATTCTTCCTCTAATTTGTGAAAATGTGTTCAGTAGTTTTTATGTTGTCCTGCTGGAAAACAAACAAACCAGCCAATCAACAAAGGAACACAGCAAGAACAGAACATCCACGGTGGGGGTGACAGCAGCCTCTCAAAGTCTGGTTCTCTGTGAACTTGCCTTTAGGGGTTTCATGTTTTCAGACGTCAAGTGTGTTGATTTTTAGAAAAAAACAAAATGTTATTGTTCCGTCTTTTTAGAAAATAGGCAGCAAACTTGGAAAGCAACAATGGATGACCGCTTCAATCCTCCCCATGTTACTCAATATAATTTGAGTAATTTCATAGTTTCATAGTGAGACAAAAAAGGCAGAATCTTACATTTGGATCTCACAATAATACATCTAGAGCTGATATTAAATTGTCCTGCATGGCAACCCTCAGATAATCTAAGACTCTGGGACTATTCTTCCTCGTGTGTATTCAAACACAAAACACACAGTGGCCGATTGACACCAATTCAATAGATCATGAACCTAGAGATTTAAAGGAATCAGGATTTAATCCCTAGAGTAGTTAATCACTTGTACCGTATTAGCAATGAAACACATTTCTATCCATTTCAATACGAATCCTATTTAATTCACTCAGGCTTAGTTCATGTGGCCCAACAAGCTATTTGATGCATAATCCCGCTTGAAAGAGAAATGCCCTTAAATGCAGGACATGTAAGGCAGGAAATTTCTTTTGGCAAGGAATTCTGTAGAGGGTATAAACCTTTCACCGTAATCTTTGTGCGATTCAAGTGCATAATCTTTTTTCAAACAAGCATGTTTTCCTGTGCTTAGGAGGGAGTTGCACCACACAACTACCTTTTTACTGTTTGCCCCTTCTCTCCCTTTTGAGTTTTAATGCTTTGCTCGAGGCCCTTCAGCAATACAGTAACTGCAGAGGAACCAGGAAGTGCGTTCTGTTTTGACTTTTTTGTATCCTGCTCTCTCCACGTTTTCTCCTGACAATGAATGATGGCTCTTATCCCAGGTATGCACTGTGGCCTTGCCGGAAATTATTGCATGCATCTTTGGGCAAGCCTCTTTTCCATGAAAGACATAGTTTCCATTTGTTGTAATGACAGAATAATGGCATCACACCTGGTGCTCCACCCTATGTACTTGCAAACACACACACACACGTACACCTCTAAGTGCACGTACACCAAACCAAAGAATAATGTCAGAACCTAGCAAACACATAAATTCCTCTGACTAAGGGGTTAGAGGTGATGGGTACCTCCTACAATTACGTAGGGAATCCCCTCCCAGCCTCTCGTCTTCCGCACCCTTCTTATAACTCATAACTACCTTTCATTGGGTCTTCTGCCTGTTCTGCACATATTTCTCCTTCTTTGAACGACTCTTACCCATCCTGTTTCTGTTTCAAGAAAGAAGTCCCCTGATTCATATTGGTGCCACCTGGATCCACAGAACAAGCACCAGAACTATCAAAATACACATGTAGCTGATTACAGAGTCTCTGACAATATGCTTCTCCTTTGTTTTGTTCATTGTTTGCTGTAAATATAAGGGGATTTTGTGATAAATATAATATATCAAAGAGAATGAAACACTTGCTGTGGTTATTCTTCTGATTCCATTTATGAACATGGGTATAACATTAAATGTAAAATACATATTTTAATCTTGGGCCAAGTTGGGGTCAAATTCATTCTCCCATTCAAATGCAGCTTTTGAATTGGCTGCATCTGAGTCTGGTTGTAGTTTTGCATCACAATTTGTCCATCAGCCTGCTTGATCAACCCTTTGGCCCAGAGTAAAACAGAGACCCGGAGATTGGCAGGACATTCAGTGCGCACGATAATGATCCTCGGGGCATGAATGACTTTGTTGATTTACTGGTTTATTATGAAGATCCACAGTCCTCCACTACACGCACCAAATGAGCCGTATCTGTGTTATTTAAAAAGAAAACATTTTATACCCCCCAGAATTATTTGAAATCCAAGGACACAAAGGTTTTATATTAAACATATCAAAAGAAACCTCCAATTGCTCTAAATCTCTCTCGGTGAGTTCCAAAGCCCTAATAACAAGGTCTCTCACATGTACTTTACAATTAAACCTTGCATCTCTCTGAGGGTATGTTTCATCTTCACTCCTCAGATCCATCAAGGCCTCAGTCCTCCTCCTCTGATGGAGAAGTGGTTGATGAATCGGCTCCACCCTATGTGTGGCAAATTCTGTGGTCTTGGTCCACACAAGTCCTTGTAGTTATGTTCACTGCTCCGTATGTGTGGTAAACTGTTCTGGACTGGGTTTCTGACGATGTGCCAGTAGCTTATATTCTGTTTTTGTGTTTATCTACAAAGTCATACCTGTCTTTAAAGTCAGATACAGCCCGTGGATAGTTTGCGTTGACGTTTGGGCCTCTTATCTACAGACAAACCACATTCTAAGACACGAAAAACTGAGATTTGTACAAACGCCTTTCAATGTGCAGATTGTTTAAATCTCTGGTTTCTGTGTATCCGTGTGTACAAGTACAACCCAGCTTACTTTGTGCATGCCAATTATTGCATAGAGTAATGACGATGCACCAGAAGCAACAACATCAACCAGTCATCAGGAGAATAAGCTCACTGAGCATGCTCACAAGGTTTTTCTGTGGTATTTGACAAAGCATTGATGTTGACTTCATTGCCACCTACTGGCCTGGCATGCTTGTTTGAGCATTTGTGTCATTCTTGTCTTATATATATATATCCGTTTACAATATATCTGTTATCTTCAACAATCAAACAGTTTAAATTACTGTGAGTTACTTTAATCAGCAATTTATTGGTAATTGCTCTGTAATTATTAACAGATTTAAAAAGGCTGGAATCACATCCTCTTGTATCTCCAGCACTGTTTGAGATATTAGATTTTGCTGGCTATTTCTGAATCCTGGTGACAGTAGTAAATATGAGCACAGCAGCAGCTGTTTGGGGAATAAATGTTTGGTTGTAGAGCACGCCCAGCAACCCAGAAAAACCCAACCACGTTTAATAGTTACTGCCCCAAAGCATTACCCCAGAAGAAGAGATCATTCTGTGATATCCACCAGCTGCTGTCCCAGTATTGAGTGTATATGTCACGGTCTCCATGGCAACTCTCATTTATTCATTTACACACACACAGAGTCACACAGATGGACAAGATCTTGGAAGCAGCCAGGCGTATTGTCTTGGAGAGATTAAGACTGAATCCATTTAATGCTCAGAATTCAAACAAGGACATTTGTGTTGGGGATACTGTGAGAGCACCGGTGACCTCATCTGACAGACATCAAACACTATTGTGTTTTTTTTGTATATATAAAAAAGCAGAAACTAAAAATTTGTTTGTGTTTTGTCTCATTCAGGGAAAAACAGTTCATGTGGCATCTGAAGCTCATGTTTCTCCAGAGCAAGACAGAGTTCAGTCAGAGGAGGTGAGTCATGTAACAATATTCCAATTAGTGAATAAGATACTCGTCAAAAATGTTGTTAAAGCATGAATGGTGACTATCAACGGCCCTTTCAATAGTCAGAATATTATAAAAGTAACAATCATAATGTTGTTTGAAGTTGATGTTCACGTTTTCTCTCACATTTGCTCTTTCCTCCACCATCTCTTTCGTTGTAGGGTGTCTGACAGTCAAACCTTGAAGCAGCTCTTGACGCCTTATATCCATCCCACAGAGTCGGACCCTGTGACTCGCCAGAAGTGAGCCTTGTTCCATCTTATATCTTTCTTCTCGTTGTCTGCCCTCTTGAGCTCAAATGAAAACTGTGCCTGAGTTCTTGACAGTAAGCCAGAGGTATTGACTGAAGTATATTTAGCCGTGCCACTGTGGGTTTTTAGTTCGATTTATTGCCACTGACCACAGTTCCTGCTGAATCGCGGTGCAAAGCCAGAAACCTGAAGATCAATGACGTGCATTCAGTGGTAGAAATTCAACCACTTGGTTGTTTTGCTTCAGTCACTGGACTCATGAATAGAAACAGAAAACTTAACAATGTAATAACAGGCCCAGAAATCAACACTGGTTTGATATGCGGCTTGGAAAACCTTTAAGTTCAAGGATAATGACGGCTTGTTTTTTCTCCTCTTGAGAAGTTCAAAGGAGCAGTTTCACTGTTGTTAACCGCTGTGAAGCTGTGTTTAGTTTGTGGATTGTCTTGTTCATAACAACTGGAGGGAAAAAAGTGGAGAAAACCGAGCTAATTGAATTTCTCATAGTAATTGCTGTTGAAATGTAGCTACAGTACAATCTGCACTTTTAGCAGCATAGCGTAATAATAATAAACACAAACCAGCGATTTCAGCACCAGTGTGACGCAGTTGCATTCATCTGTAATTGCATCATCTCGTCTCGGGCACATTACACAGATTATGAGCTTAGTGTATTGTTTAAAACTGACTTGTCCACATGCAGCCTGAGCATCACTGCAGTAGATATGAAACAGCTGTTAAAAATAGAGCCCAAATCATTAGTTGATCAATCGGTCGATTATCAGAGAGTTAAAAGCAACATTATGTAACTTTTACTGCGCAGCAGCGCCCTCTGTTGCCCAGTGGTGATTCATTCTGTTGGGGTCCATGTCCGAGCGATGACTGCCTAGTCCCATTCACTGAACTGAAACACAGCAGAGCGGATATCATGGGATTTTACCCATGATCCCCGGCTTCCTGAACCAGAAGCCGCCAGCTGTAACAAATACAACAAACTCTGCTTAGCAATCTGGATATTTTAAAGGTTTTATCGCTGAATATTGCAGATAAAGTTGTTTTTTTAACTTCTAAGTCTCACAGGAGATCATGGCCACTCACTCTATCATATGTCACAGTTGGTTATTAGTGTCTTAATGTTAATGTGACTTAAGACGTAATTTCTTCTCTATTTTTCAACATCTCCTCGAGTAAAAGGTTAATTAGCAGCAGAACTCGTTAAAGCACAGAACTGCAGTGGCTGTAAAAGTTTGAGATTTACTTTCTGGCCACACACCATTCTTCATCTAAAAATATCAGCTGTTTTACTGCAGCCTTGGTTTTGATGACCTGAATCAAGTCACGCCAGACCAGAACCCCTGTAATTGAGTTTGGCAGCAGTGTGTTCAGGGATTATGCGTCAGTTACAGACTCGGTACAAATCCAGTCTGGGTGTAAACAAAGGAACGGATAAGAGTATTTTATTTTGAAGACTCTTTTCTCCTTTCCACAACAAATTTCAAATATATTTTCTGTTTAAATTTGAAATTTACTGTACAATGTGAGCGTATGTGTCATGTAATGAATTTAACATTTGACACTGATCTGTGCCACCTCACATGAGTGTTAATGTTCTCCATTGAGTCGATGAGCCAGTTATTCTGAGGCAATTTTACATCCTGATCTTTCATATCAACCAACTCCATCCAGTTTCCCTCACACAGGATCCGTTGGGTTCCTCATCGTGTTCCGTCTGATTCCTGCCAATCCTCTTTCCCCACATTTATCTTTTCAATTTTGCTCTCGCTTCATTTTCTTTCCCATTTCCCGGGCTCGTGTTTCTCCCGACATGAACTTTGAAGAAGCTCTTTGGTTTCGGAAACGCTCAGTGTTTTGAATGTGACCCTCTCACAGAGCAGCGATCTGACTCTTCTGACCTAAGCTTTGTGCTGATAACAATCGGCAGTAAACGGTCTAATGTAAAACTACTGTAAAGCATATTGTAGACGGGTGGAGCTCTTTGAACAGACACCAGCCATTTAGACACAGCCCCTGCTTAGCCTGGAGTCAAGTGAGCGGAGGTTAACTCTCCGAGGCTCGGGTGCTGTGGCCGTCAGTAGCCATTCAGGAGTTTCCCTTACACAAGATACTTCAGAGCCCGTGCATGCTGCCTATCAGTCAACGTGCCAGACGAGTGTACATTTAGGTCTCTGTTGTGCTCAATGGGCTCTTTGTGTTTTCCCCTTTACCGTGGCCATTAGAAAAACTGCACAGTTAATGTACCCATATCTTTTGTTCCTGTCTCTTTACTTGATGTGAGTCTCTAATGTCCTGTGTTGATGTGAACTTCTCGTCCAGGTTGAAGGTGTACGTGCACGCCCCGTCCAATCACGTGAAGGTCTTCTTGAAGGCAGAGGGCAGGAAGGCCAACTCCGTGAGGTGAGATTTGTTTCCTGTGTTATTTCACATGTTCAACAATGTGAAATATTCTCGGTTGACTTGAAATGAACTGAGTTGAATGAGTTAAAGCAGAGGTCATGATCTCAAAGGGTTGAAGAAGGTGAATTCTTGCTGTTAACAGGGTTTATTCCAGTTAAAGGAAGAAAAGCCACTTGTGAGGACTCTTGTTTTTGCGTGTGTGTGGACAGATAAATGGATTTTCACCGTTTCCAGATGATTAACATTAAATAGAGACAATCTGAAGCTTATGTTTAATCAAAATCATCTTAATCAGAAATCAGTAATTCCCAATCATATGTCATCAGTGACATCATGAAGAAATCACGATCAAGAAGTCAGGACGTTATTATAATTTATGATCATATCGAAAGAATGAATCTTCATGATCCACTATGGAGTCAGAACATGACATCATATAGTGTAGTAATGCTTTAGCATTTTCAGCCAATAACATTAGATACACAATCTTTTTATTTAGATTAACCAATCATCTATCCTCATATGGTTGGAATGGAAATAAGGCCTTTATTACAGTGACTGATTGGGGTATTTGCAGCATGGCCAGGGTCTGCATCACTCCCCCTTAGGGTTAAGGTTAGGGTTATTTATTAATTTGTTATAGTATTTATGCCTTTATTTAGTCCAACAGTCAAGAGAAGCAAGAAATCAATTATCAACCATCTGAACCCTCTTAAGGCAGAGGATCGAATACAGAGGATGGGATTCGAGATGTTTGAAATTGCACTTTACAATAAATACATCAAAAAAAGTAAGCTCACTAAAGAAATAAAGTAAATATGCTCCACAGTATAAAGTCCTAGAATACAAATGATGCCTTGTTGAAAATACTACAGAAAATAAAATGGAAAGCCACTTTTTTAAAACCTTGTGTTGCGTGTTGCGACTCCTGTCATTCCTCAGGCATCCTATCCATGTTTGGCTCCGACGGTTTGATCGGGCCTGCCAGTCATGACTGGTTGCTTCAGAATGTACAAAGTCGACATAATCCGTTGATGAGCATGACATCACTGACTGAGAAATTCACTAAATCCCTGCGAGGCTACACAGACTCTCAGGAGCGAAGCCTGAAGGGGTTTTCAGACATGAGAGTCTCCCATCCCTGTTTTATTTTTCTCACTCGCTTTCTGTCTCCATCCTCATGTCCTGTGTCTCCTCTCTCCCCCCATCCTCTCTTTTTTTTTTAACGAGGGTCTTATTAGGGTTTCATGAGGATGGTATTCGTAGCACCCATTTGCCTCGCCTACTGTCGAATGCGTTGGCTGTCCTCCATTTCCACTTAGTCATGGAGTGAATGATGATCCTCTGTGTTTATAATCATTACCTCCCCCCCCCCCGGCCAGAATGAAACGTCATGAAAGCTCCCATCCTTCATCCTCGTAACACTCGCGCTGCTTCTTGGTTTGCCCAGTGGGCTGGGCCGCACACACACTTTCTCACAAGACAAATGATATCGTATGGCAGCATATAGAGAGGAATTACTGAAAGATGAGTGGAGATGCGAGTTTGAGCTAGTATGAGCTGTCACCTCTAACCTTTTTATGAATTTAATGAGAGTTTAAATGCTTTTAAATCTTTCATTATTCCTAATGCTACACACCTTAACATTGGGAGCTTTATTATAATGACATTACATTCAACAGTACAATGTATTTTTAATACTGCCCATCAAAAATACTGCAAGGTCATAAAGTTACTGACATTTTTATGATCTAAACTAGATATTAAAAAACCAAACAAATGAAATAACACGGAAGATAATTAAACACAATTTATAATGTCAGATATTGGTTTTAAGTTCAGAGGTCTTATTTAGTACCACGTTTACGCCTCTAGAATGTTTTAAATCATTCACAGTTTGGTCTTAAACGTGCAATAAGAACCTTTGACCACTCGCATTCAGAACAATAACAAAAGATCTACTTTGATGGCGTCGTGAAGCAGCATGTCAACAAATCATAAAACATGGGTCTAGTCGTTCTTAGACATTTAGTGAGTAATTATTACACATAGGTGCAATCAAAATTTGTGATTAATAACCTTTTCCATCTTTCTCTAGTTTCTCCTCCGTGATTACATATGAAGACTTGATTACACTCACACACCACAAACAAGTCACAGATGTACCCCTCTGTAATGTTATATCAGCGTGAGCCAGAGAAAGGGACCGTGAAAGCCAGAAACCTTTTTCAACGTATGGATTCCCTTCCCTCACTGGCTGTAGTAACAGGTATACATGCATGACTGTGTGTGTGTGTAATAGCTCACAACTGTGCACATGTTTTTGATGATTATAGCAGATGCCTCCTAGGACGAAGCCAAGGCTTTCATAATAACATTAAATAGGAATTTAACTCACAAATCTTTTTTTTTTCTTCTGCAAACCCACATTTACTCATCTATACGGTGAACACAAGTGAGGTCATCCTACCTGGAGATCATCTGGGTCTCCCCCCAGAATGACAAACATGCAACAGTCGGAATTTGCCATAAAGCTTTCAGGGGGAAACGCTGTAACTGTACATCACGGCGGAAAACCTAAAAATCTGTCGTCCAGATCAACTGAACAAACAGATGCAAAAAAAAAAACACACCAGGAAA
The DNA here is from genome assembly GCF_022539355.2 of Hippoglossus stenolepis. Classification (NCBI taxonomy): domain Eukaryota; kingdom Metazoa; phylum Chordata; class Actinopteri; order Pleuronectiformes; family Pleuronectidae; genus Hippoglossus; species Hippoglossus stenolepis. The sequence continues at coordinate 5,949,944 of NC_061496.1, forward strand.
GTATAGTATGAAGTGATGCAAGCGTCTGCAGACAGTTTCTTAAAAAACTACAATGGCACACAGTAGAGCACATATCCCCATCAAGACCCAAACGTGCACACACTCATCATCATCATCTTCATCATCAGCTCATTGTTGATTGTTTTCATCAAGATCCGTGAAATATTCTCTGGGAAATTGGTGAAAATGTCCAAAAATCTTGCAACGTTTAAGAAAGTCATAAAAATATCCTCTATCCACCCTTTAAAATATAATGGATTCTCTCTCTGCCGTTTTTCCAATCCTTCCACCAAGTGTCCTGGAAATCCATTGAGTAGTTTCTGCTTAATCTTGGTGACAACAAACAAACAAACAAATTGGTGAAAGCATTACCTCCTGAGTGGAGGTAATAACATATTTGTCATTATTTTGTTGCTTAAAAATAGGACCAGAAATCTGTTAATTACAAATGCTGTCTTAAATATGACCTCAGGCTTTGTTTAATGCAATGTTATTTAATCCCTGTTGAGATAAATACATATGTCAAGAACCTACACTTCTAACTCTACGTTCCCATACACACGAACCACTTCTACCCAGTGTGGCAGCTTTACCAGTTTCTCCTTCACTTAGTGATACTAAGGTGGTTGGTATCAGGAAATAGTCATATCAACGTTGAACCCTTATCTTGGAATTTTTTTATAATTGAGTCACAACAGCCGCGCTTCACTTAACAGCATCAAGAAGAAGGAATGTTTTGACCGTGTCTTATCATGTCTGGGGTAGTGAGTAATTCACGGGGTTGTAAATCTCACTCTCTGTCTGACCTCAGTAACAGTTTCCTGTCAAAACTTCATTGCCTTAAGCCCGGGTTTGCACAATGAGGAACTGTTGAAGTTTGCCATTCGGATATTAGATATGAGTGTTAAGTGTCAACACTGTCCTGAGGGCGGATGAATCGCGGTGGTGAAATTAGGATGCTTGTGCTAATGAGAATCACCTTACGTGAACTGCTAGAGTTTCATAATACGGCCATTGCCAAAGTGCAGCTCGAATAAGAAGAGAGACCCTTCCAAACTGAGGTCACATCCAGTTTGTGGTTGCATCCACGTGTGGTTGCAGGGGGCGCTGTAGCTCAGTGAAAGTTAATTAGTGTTGGCACCGGTCATGTCTACTAGGTTGCCATTTGTTGCCAAGTACAACACAAAGGTCGTGATTGCATTATTTGTTGTCGAAGGTCTACGGGAATATCAAGCAGGTCCAATAAAGGAGCTCTTGTGCTAAACTAAACATAAACGTGTGACCGGTCAACATCCTCTTACTGGAAAGACGACGGACTGTGCATCAAGAGAAGCATTCATACCCGTCTGGGTGTTTGTGTTTATTTTTATTCACTCCACCCCAGAGATCCAGAAGATGCCATCTCCCCGTACCCGTACCTCCCCTTAATACAGTGTTGACTTGAAGAAGAGATGCTGGTTTTACATTAGCAGCCAGAAAAAAGAAACCTCAGTCTACTTTTTTAACCACTGTTTTGGGCCTGAAGGACACTGATGTTTCTGTCCTGCACAAGCAGTTTGTTCTCTCCCGTCGATCCGCTCTCCCTCAGCTTTGCCTGGAGCTATGTTCAGGTTGGTTTCAGTACAGCAGCTGCTTCCTCAGGTCTCCTGCAGTGCTGAACTTGTACTGGGTATTGTTACTAAAATAGCAGGGCATAAATAGCGGCAGTTAATATTGCCTAATTCGTCAGTGTCACGGTTACAGTGCGGTAATATTTCTGCTGGATAAATTTGTGGTTATCCGTATTCTCCACTGCAGTCTGCCTCAGATGTTATGCTGAGATCGCGGGCCAGGTTATTTGCAGAAAAGAGTCTTTATGCATGTTCTGAATTTGCCTCCCTTGAAGACAGAATGAAAAGCACGCTGTCGTAGAGTGGCCAAGATCTGCTGAGCTGTCAAAATATTGGGAATAATGCCACGGATCCAATGGCCACAAGTGGGGACTAGTTCATTACTGTCCATCATCTCCTGACACAGCCATGGAGCGAAAGAAGCCTCCCTGAAGAGAACACCAGTCTCTGTTCTGTTCATCCACCAGGACACTGTATAGAGACCAGATGTGTGCGTGTTGTTAGCTGAGCCATCCAGCCGTGTTTCTAGAAATGGATGCAGCTCTAATGATCCCATCGACACCATGAAGAGCCACAATCTTCTAACTTTGTTTTTGTTTTTTGCTTGTATATTCACAGAAATACAAAAACATCTACGAATATCCCATTCATTAAAAGTTAGACATAAAGACAATTGACGGAAGCCCCATTTTCAACCACATTACAAATATATGCAGTCCTAGATATCCTGCTGCAGTATCAGCTCCACAAGCTGTTTTTTACAGATTATCCTTCCACCATATTTTTGCGTCCAGCTTCCCAGAGGCTATTTATACTTTTCTGATGTAGAGGTCTGTCTGAAATACCATGCAGCCACTCATTGTACTGTGGCAAGACACTTCCTGTGCGTTTTCAGACTCTTACTTTCTTTCCTTTATACCGTCCAGGAGGAAGTGCCAGAACACGGCCGTTTATTTGTGGGATCATATGAAATCAATCTTTAGCCCACCTAAGACAAACTCTCCCAGGAGTGAGGGCTCTCCTGGAAACTATCCATCCAGTAAAAAAAACGTTCACATTACAGTAAAGGGCTTTGATTCCCTGGGGGGAGTGGGTGTCTACCCGCATGGTTCTCAGTCTGCTTGTGCTCTAAGCAAAAGAAACAATGGCTCAGTAATCGTCAGTCTGGCAGAGGCTTGACATCTGGAAGGGACGGTGCCAGTTAATAGATATACCCAAAATATATGGTGCCTTCCTGTTCGGTGGTGACAGCCCGAGCTGGATGGTTATGAATCAGTTGAGGAAAGTCACGTCTCCCAAAAACATCTAGTTAACCATTCAGTGATTTATGACCATTGCTAATGTTTGCCAGGGCTATTTAGAGACGAGACTCGACTGATGTCATCTCATACAAAGAGCTAAAGGACTTGAGATTCACTTGAGAGTGACACTTCTGCATCTCTGTAAAGCCAATTTTCATCTTTTGAGACGAGCACCAACCAGGGAATTCACTTTGCCAAGCGGTGACTCAAAATCAGTATCAATCCTCAGAAGATGTTCACCCACTCAACATGCCGTAGGCGGCTGGAAATGAAAAACGGCAGTTGCTGGTGAAAGAGTTCCGGCCAAGTTTTCCCTCTGTCTTCGCTGCTGCCTGGCACCTAAAAACTTGAAATTACCTTAAATGAGTCTAATGTCACATAATTTACCTTTAGCATCATGTAATTGCGTTGTCTTGTAATCTCCTCTTTGTCGTGTGTGTGTGTGTGTGTGTGTGTGTGTGTGTGCGTGTGCGTGCGTGCGCCTCAATTTGATCTGGAATAGGTACCACGAGTTGGACATTCAGAAGAGCCTGAGGGACAACCTGAGTTACAAAACCCTGATTGAATATCCTGTGCTGCATGTTGTACTCAGAGAACATTGGAAGGAGTATCCTCTAAAAGGAGCAGGTAAAAAAAAAAAGCCGTATCTAATTTTAACTTCTACAAATTTCCTACATCCTGTCCTTAAGCTTATTTCTGCATCAACACTAACCTACTCTTTCTTTCTTTACTTACAAAATATAACTTCTTCATCCCATCTTTCTGTCACTAAACAAAAGTGTGCATGTATGACATGAGTCGAAATTCTACGTAGCCCCAAACCAACCTATCTCCACTCCCTTGATTCCAGCAGAGTTGTATCATGTCCTGGGTTTTCCAGCTGAGACTTTGAGTCTCCTTGTTCCCGTATTTTTCACTATGGTAACACGCTACCCCAACGGAAATGAGTGTGCTCTGCACAGCATCATGCACACCATGTTAACCTCAGCGGCGACCATGGCCAGAAGGAGGATTAAGCATGGCTTACTGTTAAACAGTGACCTCATGAGTTGTGACAGATGACAGAAGAAGAGCGAACAGCAGGTCGGCCTTCCTCTGCCTCACCTGTTTGTCTCCTCCAGTGTTTATATCATGAAGAAGCTTTCAGCAATTTCCGTCCACTCAGATTTGCACAGTTGGCAAAACAGTGTCTCTCTGAGTCGGGTTAGTGTGGTCAGAAAAGACCACAGTCACCCAGTATCATTACTCTGTCAGGCCCAGACGGGCTACATGACGAATAAGGTAATTTTAGTCTGAGTGTGTGTGTGTTTTCAGTGATAAGGCCTTGGTGCTGCACTGTTTTGCTACAGTGTTAACCATAGAAACATCCTGATAATTGCACATGCCAAAGCCTGGGAAGCCAGGCAGGAAGTGATAACGAGCAATCGCTCCCTGCGGCTGCAGCACGTTCAGTGAGGATAAAGTCCTGTTGATGTTCTCGCATGCTCCGTACAGGAAGCAAGCAGTCGGTCAGTGTCTGAACTACATGAAGCTAGACACCGTTGACTCCAGCAGCTTAGTCTCAACATCTTTACTTTCAAATGTAGCTGCCCTTCAGTGGGTTTAGGTGAGAAGGTTATCCTCATTAACAAACATCAAAACAATCACCCTGAGGCTACTTTCACAGCATTAAGTTCCAGGCTGCCAGTGCTTTTAGAGAAGGGTCAAATCTACCAACGGTGAGAGAAGTTTCTCCAACAAACTGGTGTCTGCTGGGCTTGTTATACAGATGGAAATGTGTCAGCTTCTGAAACAAGAAAACACATGTTGAATCAACACGTGTGACGACTGGCGTAACGAATACGGAGCCGTATCCCAAATTGAGACATCTTCCTGAGAGGCCCTGTTCACACTTGGTATTAACATACATCTCCAGTGATCGGATCACAAGTGGACAGCTGCAAGGTCTTCACTTCACATCTGGCATTAGAACACGTCCCCACATTTGTCTTGTGATAGGATTTCACTTTTCTATGTAATTTTTGTTGGCAGAGAACAAACTTTGATGTTTTTAGCCAGTCTGAATACAGATGGATCCGTTGCTGGTGCAAGAAGGGGCCGAGTGAAACGAGTTGCTCCAACTATTAAATAGGATTTTACTACTGAATGAGAAAACACTGAGAAATGTAAAAGTACTTTGGTTCATTATTAAACTTTATCGGGTCAGAGGACATCAGCTGAGTGTCTCCTTCAATGCAGCTGAGGAAACATTTTGCATTAACATGACTAAAAGAATAGCCAGATGTGTCCCAGTCCACCTCCGAATGGAATCTGAGCGATCAGATCTCGAATGCGTCACGTATTGGATCTTAGGTGCATTCACAACTGTGCTTAGAGCTTTTTGATCGGATCTCTCAAGACAGATGTTAATACCGGGCCTGAACAGGGCCAGAGACCTGGAAGATAACACAACTAATCTAAAAAGTTTATGAAACTGTTTTTACACAACTAAATCTAAGTTTGTAATTAATTCTCATGCTGTCAAACGTTCCCACCAATTATATCTTCAGCAACATTTGACTGCAGCAGGTGTGTTTTTTATTCATGGTCCGTTGAGGACGCAGCATCCATAACTCAAACTCAAATTTATGTGGTCAAAGTAACGTGCAGCCTTTACATTATGCAAGTAGCAGCCATCTTTTTAATTCTCTCATGTTACAGCACACATAATAAAAGTTGAATTGCATTAATCTTTCATAACATAGCCTCAGTTGGATAACCTTTTTTTTGGGGGCTATAGGCTGTAATGTGTTGGCCAGCGTCTCTGAGATTTAAAGTAAATTTTAACGCACATTAGTTCATGCACATCATTTCAAGCGTTTTATGATTCACCAGACTGTGGGGACATCTTTCTGGGGAGTAATTGGCTATAATTCACGATTATTGTTTTACAGTCGTTTATTCTGCCGTCTTTCTCTCACACACGTCCACCCTACTTTATTACATAACTAATTGCTTGGCATGCTGCCTCATCCTGGAAACGAGCATCGAGCCAAAACATGGCGTCATCACTCCCAAACTGTCTGCACTGACCCTCGCTTTCTCACCCTTTCTCTTCAAGCATGACCCCCAGCTGTTCCTGAGAATATTCACGATAACTCTGATCACTTGTGTATTAGTTCAAACAACAAGTCAGAAATATACTGTTGCAACAGTCTTGTGTAATCATGCAATACACAAATGGGGTCATATTGTTTCAGCTGAGCCTGCGTCAGCCCGGAGTAGTTTTGCAACAAAGGGTGAAGAGGTGGACCACAACAAGGAAGATTTGACCAGAGTTTCACCATCCCCGCTCGGGTGTCGCACAACACAAGGAGCCCACAGCTGTGCAGGAGCCCGGGGGCCCAGTCCTGAGACTGAACCTCCACGGGAGAAACGGGCAAGGAGAGAATCAGGGGAGCAGGAGGTAGAAGAGGGGGAGATTACGGACAGTAGTGACGAGGAGGAGGATAATGCTGAAGAAACTAACTTGCGTGGTAAAAGCTTTGGTGATGCCAAAAGCTCCACTGGTGACACGCAGGTTATTACAGAGGAACCTGGGGATCAATGCGGTGATAGCAGCAGGGATCAGTGTGTAAACGAGGACATTACTGGTTCCACCGATGATATTTCAACCGCCACAGAAAGCGCTGAGGGCAGCAAGACCGCGGAGGAGGCTGTGAATTAGTCAGGGTCTGTTCATACCAGGTTAAAGCTCCCGACAGCTGTGGAGTGGAATTCTAATACCCAGATATTCATGATGAAATGATTGAGGACACAGATGCATCTGACAGAAAGTCAATCACCTGTGGTTTCAGTATTTTCACCAAGTGTATTATCATGTACACAGAGAGTCCTTTCAATGTTGCTGTTTATAACTTAACCTTGTCTGGAATCATAATTTCTTAAATAAAGACATTTTGTTTGAATATCTCTGCTTCAAGGCTTTTTCTTTACCTCAAGCAGTTGTTGAATATCTTCATCACACAATATGCTTTGTTTTCATCAACATCCTTGAATTATTCTCTGGGGAAAACGGTGAGAATGTTGAAAAACACCCTCTCTTGCAATGAAAAAAAAATCTGTCATGTTGTTTTTTTGTGTGTATTCTAGCTGACAAACAAATTCACAAACCAACCAACAATTGGTCAAATCATACCCTTGGTTGCCGATGCATTTAAGAGCTAAACGCTAAATGACCTTGAGTTGAGATTGTTTCGTCTGTCACTAGATTCCGAACAATTTTAAAAAGGAGTCTCTGCACATTACTCTCTAAACTACATGTTTTTAAATGTACCACAAATTAGGTAGCGTGTCCCTTAACAAGACTGTTTGTTTTAATCTAAAGGAAACCAGCAAATGTCTCCTCTCCACCGAGCTTTAGTGAGAGCATTAGCGTAATTTTTCCACCAGCTAATAAACGCTGACGTTGACGCGCTCGTTTCCCTGACACCTCTGACGTGTCTCCCCCCGTGTGAATGTTTTTACGCATGTGGAGCCTCTCTGTGCCGTCCTCTGACTTGATGTCGGTTCATTACGACAACAAGGTGCCAGCACTAACTGACAGCATGGCCCGTTGGTGGGGCCGGCGTCTACAGATGTGTTTTTATAACCTCTGCTAACCCCCCTTTTGGACGTTAACCCCTACGGACAGGACGCCTTTGATGTCTGCACTGTGATGACTGCGGTGACGCACTTTCCACCCCTCTGCAGTCAGGGGCCATGATCTCACATCTGACTGCGCATCCCCTCTGTGAGGGAGGACGCAAGGGACCCTAACTCCTTTACTACCCCTGTGAGTAGTGTTCATCTGAATGTCCGTGTTTGAAGCCATGTTGCTATACATTATGATCTGTGCTCATATAATATAGAGCTTGGTGTTGTAACAGTTTGCTGAATAAACATAAAATATGTTTCTGTCAGTTAGATTAGAAGGTGAATTTCATATTTCAGAAAGTTTGACGGCACAGCCAGGAGGCGGTGAGTCTGGCTCGCTTCAAAGAGAGTGAACACTTCACCCTACAGTGACCATTGTGGTAACATTGACAACTCGCAGTTTCGGGTTCAACGCCCATTGACCTTTTTTATGTGACCTCTTCTGAAGCAGACCGGCACATTGTTTAGAAACTGTCGGAACACCAGCAAGTGGATGAAAGTGCCGGGTTGGTAACTTCTGCTGCCTTCACATCTGCTCCTTCTTTCTGTCACAGCTTTCCCTGGGTTTAATTACCACCCGTTTAATTCGGGCAGTTTTCTTAATTTTCGATCTCAATAAAGTCACTCGGCGTGACCACACAAAAGCCGTGCGTTTGTTACTGTTTGCTCTTAAAAGTAAATCTCAGCTGTTTTTAGACACAGCCATTGGAAATAATGCCTCCAATTTAACTAAATTGCCCTTTGAAATGTCTTAAGTTGGTTTGCACTTAATTAGTCTTGATTTTGTGGGCAGGGCTCAATTGTGCTGCGTGCAGAGCTGTTTTTTTTTTTTTTACGAGGCCATTTTCAGAACGCAGCCCTGCTGTGGCGGCCTAATCCAGAAACAGGCACACGTCGGCAGAACTCTTGATCGGGAGGTCCGGCAGGTACTGGAGCACAAAATCATGTTTCCAGAGCCTGATGTCATCCATTTTTCAGACGGGTTGACATAAAGCACACTGAGAATAAACTGTACAGCACAACCTTGAAAATGGATGGAAAACATTTTCCCAAATCAGACACTTTTCATCTGAAACCATGTCTACACTTTAGCAGGCATATTTTTACATTTTGAAAATTGACATTCAGCTGATATTTCGCTTATCTTACTGTTCCAAGCTTTGAAAAGTGCTTCTAAATGAGGCCATCTGGTTTTCATACGGTTATGTGACATTCAGGAGAACTCCACTGTTCTTTCGAGCTTTTCGTTGTTGAGCTCATCAAGCCAATTATTTTGTTACACTACGAGTTGTTCTTGGTCAACAGTAACGTGACCTGTTGTGGATTCACAGGTTCAATGATTCTTCCTTTTTCCCTTAGAAAGACACAAAGTGCAGGTGGTTTGTGAGATCAAGCATGAATTTGTTGGAGGACTTCAGTGTTCGCTCATTACATCATCCTTGAGAGATGAAACCTCCTGCAACCCTTGCAGTTTAAAGGGTTCGGTCGTACTTTCATCAGGCCTTACTTCAGTTTTTCACCACAATGCAAGTGGAGTTTGACCTCTTCAGACTTTTTCCCCTCTACGTGCACTTTGGAAGTAGGTGGAGTTGTGCCAGAGCACTCTACTGTAAATCCCCCTTTCGGACGGATCAGGGCAGAATGCAGATTGAACTCGGTGTTCGTTTAGAATAAACAGACGTCACTGCCACGCTTCGACACGCAGACCGGCAATGTTGTAACCATTGTCACCTCGGACTGATCCCCCTTTAAGTCGTTTTCAGGAAGTGATTCACTTGTTCCCGTTCGTCTGTCTTGTGTCAAGTCGACAGTTCGAAGCAACAAAGGCTGCTGGTCGTCTGTGTTCTTCTTTTATCATCCGCCTCCAGTTATTGTGATGAATCGGTTGTTAGAGCAACTTGTCTTTCTGTGGTCATTCAACATTGTGTTAGCTGCTTTGTCCTGTTTGACCCGAACTCGTCAAATCACCTCTCAAGACGAGCAAGTCGTTGGTTAGCAAGATAAAAAAAAGAACCAAAAGCTCCCAGTGACAAGTGACCATCAATCTTAACTCCCACATCCCAGCTGCACATCTTGAATTGCGACTGGTTTAGACTGCATTGAGGCACATGCAGAATGATTTTAAAGAAAACTGCAAAAAGAGTTGTGCTATTTCATCACAATGGAGAACCTTGTGTCCCCCACACTTAACTGGTCAAAGATGATGGGACATGCTATATGTAACTCAATGGTCTATATCGTTTTTTGGAAGGGACTAACTAAAAATAGGCCTTGGCCTGTACCTTGTAAGTGTAGGGGTCTGGTGTGATGCCAGTCGAACGGCAGGAGAAAGACGTACTCGGAGGGTTCTCATGTCTTTATAATGTGGGGGGGTTTGGACGGAGAGAAAATGAAAGAGAAATGATATTTAACTGTGGGTTCCTAGTTGGATTCAAATCCAGAAACTTTGTGATTCATGGTCACTGCGCTACAACAAAGTCCTTAATCGGTGCAGTTTCTTTTTTCTGGGGATCGCCACTCGCCTCATGGCTGAGAACTACAGCATCTGCTCTGACTGTCTGTCAGAGAAGAGAAGGTGCTAGTCAACGGTGTGAGGTACAGTATACTGCCTTCTTTCTTTGGGTGGTAACCCTGAAAAGCTCCCTGTACAGTTCTGCAGATGGAAGTTGTTGAACGATCCCTGACAAACACATTTTATTTGTGGCTGCTGTTGAAGTACACCAGGACATCTGCTCAGGTCCTTGGGTGGTTTGACACCTGCTGACGTCCGATTGTTAGACATCTATCCACGTTTGTACTCTAATTTATTGTGATGACCTCTGGTTAGCAGGTGAAACAATACAATTGCAGATACAAGTAGTACAATTTGATTCTGTGAAGGGTTTCTGGGCTCAGTGTTTGAGACAGACGTCCACATGAAGCTTGGAGTGAAATAAAACTGAGATATGACCCTTAAAAAACTTGATGTGTGCTGAAACAACACGTACAGCAGTGATAAAAGCATGAAAAGGTCCTGACATAATCTAATTCCACATCCTTAATGTCCTCACGTTTGGGCCTCACCATCTTTTTAATCCGTCGCTTTTTTATATCGGCTACTAAACATAAGGCCACATTTTGGGAAGTGCATGTTTAAGTACTTCTTTCCTCACATTTATGTCTGTTTCTTTGTGTGTTTACTTAATTGCAGTTCGTGACATTGGAGGCCAGCAGGCCCTTTTATAGCGCACAAACCCAACGGTCACAGTTGCCACTCATTAGCCACATTTTCATGTCACAGCCATAGTCAGCCCCAGAGATCAAAAGACGCAGGAGACATCAGAAGTTGTGTTACAGGGGAAAGTGGTGGCAGTATAATGACTGAGGCCTTACGCACCCTCATCCCTTCACGAACGTGGAAACCAGGCTGCAATTACCCAGCGCGAGGGAGACGAGGGTCGGAAAAATACATCATTCTTCTCACTTAATGATCCATATCAGCACATGTCTTGGTCCTGAGGTCCGCTGCTGCTTATATGGTCAAAGCACATTTTTAAATTCCAAACAGGAAAAGTTATATTTAACTGGTCTGGTAAAGATTGAAATTATCTGGAAAGTAAAATCCAATCCGTCTCTCCTGCAGTCATGCATCTCACAGGTTTGTCAGTTATGAGTTTTAAGAGTCAGGGCCTGTGGCACAATTGCTTTAGGAAACTGGTGTCCGCTAGAGTTCTGCTGCAGTGTTTTATATCTGTAGATGCTCAGTTTGGGATTTATTCTGTGTAGCATCTCTATATTTATCCCTTAATATCTCAAATCTAGTATTTATGTCAATATTAACACGTGTGTTTTAGCTGTTTTTTTTAGGAGGCCTTCAGAGAGGAGCTGTGGTGTTCAATCAGTTTAGCATTTTAAAGCGAAGCGAGGGCAACAACACAGCTTCTGATAATGTGACCTCCTTGGCCTCGCCTATGTGAACCGACAACAAGAGCCTCAAATGCCAACGTTAGCTCAGCTGTGGATGGTATGTGCCCCCTTGCAAATTATTCAGTCCAACATTGTCTCCATTGGGCTGAGATTCAAGACACCCAAAGTGCTGCCTCTCCCATCAATGCTCGGCTTGTTTGCGCAAATAATCACCGCAGTAGCCAGTGGCCCTCTGGAGACCCACGGAACAATCCCTACAGCCTGGGTGGGAATCCACTCTGATTTCCCCCTAAGCCTGCTCGTCAGTTATTCTTATGTAATTGCAGATGGGGATCTGATGGATGGGTGTGTCAGAAGACTTGAATTGCTGTCATTGTGTGTGTGTGTGTGTGTGTGTGTGTGTGCGTCTGTGTGTGTTATTGCAGGATGAGGGTCCCACACCCTTTCAGTATTTGGCAAATGTATGTCCTTTACATCACTGGGCTGCAGTGAGAGACTTAACTGGATTAAAACACCATTTGAAAGATGTCCCTTTCTGTTCTACATGTGATTGCATCAAGTCTTTAAAAATGTTTAGGGTTTTAACGGATGATTCTATCTAGATTCAAATCCTACACAATGCTTTTTCTTCTTTTGTCCAGCAGATGGTGCTTTTTGAAACAAATGGGAGCCTCTGTGTTTTCACTTGGTGGTCATTCTCAAACGCCCCCTGGTTCCTCAGAACAGTGCATATTAACCTGAGGTTATGGACAGGGGGGGGTTGTTAAATAGCTGACATCAGTGCTCAGCAGCTTCCAGTATGTCGTAATGGCCACTCTCGATCCTGCGAGCTTCTGGTTGCAAAGCATTACGTAGTGCTTGATGAAGCTTTAATGCTAATGTCTTTGTCATATAAACATATTTTGGGTTCGGGGGAATGAGGTAGTCGCTGAGTGATTTAATTGCAGGGGCGCCTGTGTGTGAGAGTCTTGTTTGCCTGAGTGTCTGAGAGCAATATATTTTACAGGTTCGTGCTGTGCTGGCAGGGGCACCGTGGTTTATTTCTCACAATAAACATAATCTTTGGGTTCTCGGAGTCCGTGAAGGCTGAGGGATTGCCAACCTCGCTACTGTGCTCGTCTGTGCATTATGAAGGAATGCTACGGATGACCGAGAGGACTGCTCACATAACATACAAACGCCATTACATAATCCCATCGGCTGCACTGTGTTAACAAGACAAACGACGGTGCGATTGCATGGCACTTTGCAAACTACAAAGGACAGACAGAGCGTTTTTCTGCTTTCAGAAGCAGCAGCAGAAAGGAAAGAGCAAAAACAGAACTCCCTCGACGTGTTTTGACTGTATATCCAGGCTCCACGGGGCAGCCACACATCTTTGTGATTAGGTAAACCTCAGAAGCCTTTCATGTGAGCAGTCTGAGAAACCTCAGTGGGCACATCCTGTGTGGTATGCCGTTCAGTCAAAGGCAACGTGCTCAACCTCTTATTAAATGCACTTGATTAAGACTTATTTTCAGCAACTATGCATGAAAGTTGTGCACAAGTGGCACGTCGATTGAGATAGACCACTTTTATAGTCCTTCGAGTGGAGATAAAATGCCTCTTGTGGATACGAGCAAGTTCGTGGGAGTGTTTGTGTATATTTGGAAAATCTTCCTTGCTAAAGTGAACATGTTGCTCTGAAATATTTTCCAACATCTGCCGCCCATCAGGATGTCTGCTTTCTGAGCCACTGCTACATTCCTGAGCCGCTCCCTCTACCTGGATCAAAAAAAGAAACCCTTCCCTGTCGTTGCCCCTGAGCTCTGCTCTCCATGCCCCTGTCGAAACTCTACTGTAGGTATTTATACCAGGTGCAAGCGTTTGACTTCAGACAGACCCTGGGTCCCTGAAATTAAAATAACACATTTCTTTCAGACTGATTCTGATTGTGTTGTTGTGTCATATTGCACATGGGTTGGCGTCCTGAAGCATGCAGGCTTAACACATACAAGACACATCTGAGCCCAAGTAAACATAAATAATGAGAGAACCAGACGGGGGGAGAGTGGTGTTTATGTGACAGTAGTGACACACTTTTCAGGAGCTGGAAAACAGAATCTGAAGTTTCTATGGCCAGAAAAGCAACTATGTCACCACTGTTTCCTGTCCGTCCCCCTTTTTCTCCCTCATAATAATATTCCTCAATGCCTGTTAAAGTGAAAACTGGAAGTGAAACGTAAGCCCTCCTTACTCCACAGGCCTGTTTACAACTCTTTAGCTGACCCCCGCAGTTTAAGAGCCAGCGGAGGCCAATGCAGCTAATACACATTTAAAGGCCGCTGCTAATGAATCGGGTCAATTTGCTTGTGCTATTCCACCGTGTGAAAAAAGCTTAGCCAGGAATGTATGGTTTGTATACACCCTTTTTGTATACAATAATAATCATTGTCCTTGTTGCATGGTGTCTAATCCAAGCCCATTCAGGGCAGCACTTAAGATTCTTGGCATACTCCCATACTCATTGCTACTCGTGGACTTAATCTTCCCCCCCCCCCACCTCTCTCTCTCTCAGAATCAGTCAAGTGTATGTCTTAGCCAGATCAGATGAAAGCAAGCTAGCCTGCTGCAGAATGGCATTCCTCAGCACAGAAAGTCAGGAGAGAGGGTTATATAAGAACAGACTGACCCTGCTCGGTGTCGTTCGGAGAATCTGTTGAGTCTACACAATGATATAACAGGAGGATTTGTCCCACCCCCCCACCCCCCCGTCGTTTGTTTGTAGTTTGAACAGACTGAACTCAGGCACTGACGTATTTCATAAATAAATCAGTTTTTTATTTATAGCATATAAAATTAAATCACTTTACAATTTATTCCAGTATGACACATAATATCCAAATAAAGTAGCTACATTTTCGATAAATAATATTAATAACAATAATAAAAACATTCATTCATCCTTTGACATGTTTCGCTTTGTCTTTTTTTCGTGAAGGGAGTTCAATAGCTGCCACAAAACATGAACAATAATGCCCACGTTAGGAAGGAATGAAACCGCACACTTGTCAAACAAGTCGGGGGGTTACATTTCGGTGTCTTGCTCTTACGATACAGGATGGTATGCTAATTGAAGTTGCGCATGTGCATATACACATATACACACACAAGTCTACAGTCTGGGTTCATGTCTGATGTAAAGGATCAAAATATACACAGTGAAATGATATCAGCAACTAACTCAAATGTACAAATATTAATTACATCTTGCTCCATAACGAAGCTACTTCAGATGCTCCATTAATATGAAGCAGTTCTTATTAAGAATGCTGATGTAGTCACAGCAAACAGTGCACTTCATTAAGTCCTCATGATGTAAGCCCACAATTCCTTGGGAATCTAGTTACAACAAGAAGCTGGTAGTTGATAGGTGGTCTATTTACACCCCGGCATTCATCTGGACCGCCATCGGCCGCCAGTGATGCCGATGGTCTCTTTCTCTTTGTCGAGGAGTTTGTTTCGCCTTCTTCATCGATCAGTCTCTGAACTTGTGGATGTCATTGGAGAGGCGGTAGAAGGGGTAGGACGCCTCGTTGGCATGGGGACAGTTGTAGGTGCACTTGCAAGACTCGATCATCATGATGTTCTTGTTGAAGGTCTCGCCATCCTCGCAGCGGAACTTGACCCGGATGGTATCGGTCTTGTGTGGGCTGCAGCAGCGGCCGTCCACACAGGCTCCGCAGTACTTGGGCCTGTACTTCTTCAGGCTGGAGCAGCCGGCGTAGGTGAACTTCACCGGCTGACTGGACTTCTTGGTTCTGCTACACTTCTTTCCTTTCTGCAGAGGAATCAATAGGGAGGTTAGTTTTGAGCTCAGATCAAGAGGTGATGTGTTTATCAGAGATCCATCTAGTTCATTCAGTCACTGTGGCTCAAGCTTACCTTAAGACTGGAGTAAAGTGACTGGGTGCATGGCCGCACTTCACAGATTCTCGTCTCTTTGACCAGCTTGCATTCGTTGTTGTTGTTGGTGACTCTGGTGGAGATGCCAGTTCCACAGCTCTTGGAGCACTGGGACCAGGGTGTGGTTTGGACGATGCACTTCTGGGTGTCAAACATGTGGACTTCAGGCTGAGGTCTGAATGCTGTGACAGAAAAAAAATAACCACATTAGCAACACAGAAATCGTACATATTTCAAGATCTTCCATTAATGTTTCCAGAAAGAAATTCCAGAACAAGAGGCTGCTTCTTACCGGGTTGATTCTTCAAAATGAGTTTTCTCTTGACATTTGAAATGAGCTCATTCCTGTTGGTGAGGTCTCGTTCCAATTCATCAGTCATTGTGTCTTTTCCAAAGATCCTGTCCAGGATGTCTGTGTCCTTGCCATCGTCGCACACCCACTCCTCGCAGCACTGGCCTGGAACCTTGACCAGTCTGGGGTTGGCACAGCCCAGGTTGGGCAGGGAGAGCTCCTGAGGGCACAGCGGGACACATCCCACCGCCCCATCGATGCATGTGCACTGGTGTTTACAGTTGGGCTGGAAACTCTCTCCGTTCTGGTAGATCCTGCTATTGTACTCGCAAGGTCTGCCCTCTGACTTGGCTGCAGCGGGGAGAAAAAACAGGAGGAAAGGAATGTTATTCTTTCCTGCTCTGCTCAGAGACGTCTGCTGAAGACATCACATGGCTGCCAGATAAAGATCAGTTAAACTGTGAAATTCTTCAGGCTGCCTGAGGTAGTCTCTTTCCCTCCACAGTTGGCTGTCTGTGCTTTGAGGTTCAGACTGTTTCCTCCTAGCTGCATTCCACAGTGTTGAAATCACACAGGTTACTATACCCCCTAAACTCAGCACCCTTATTTCAGTTTTACTTTTAGACTTCGACTTCAGACTAACCAGAGGCATGCACATCTGGAGCTGAATGAACTTATACACACCTCGGCAGATGCCACGAGTGGTCGCAGCGGCAAAGCTGGCCCCAAAGTTACACTCCAGCCCTTTCGTGTGGTCACAAGGCTCGGTCAGGCTGCAGTCCTCGTTCAGCTGCCTTGCGCAAACTTTGCAGCAGCCGCAGCCGTCCAGGACGACGCTCACTCCCGGTGCGCACTTGGGCATCTCCAGCGGACACTCGCACACGGAGGGGCAGGAGGAGGAGGAGAGGACCTGCACAACAAAAAACGCCTCATTAAAGACTGAAACTCCTGAAAACTATTGATTTGTCTACTCGCAATCCCCACATCTACTCCATCGTGTCCCCCCATGTGATAAAACCACAGCAGCTGAAACGTTTCCCCCTTCAAGGCTTGAATAGAGAATTCACTCACCAGGTCCAGGCTTCCAAAAAGGGCAACGACAACAGTGAGCATCAGCATCTTGGATAAAACAAAAATTGTTTGCGCGTTCCAGAGGAATCCCAAAGAAAAGTGGATAAAGTCTGTCTTCGGAGGAGTCCTTAGGTATTCCCTCCCTCGGCCGTCTGTCTCTGGGTAGTCTCTGGTGTTAGAGGCTCCTTTAGGAGTAGGGTGAAGCTCTTGGTAAAGCGGTTGCAGTCTGCTGAGGTCCGGCCACCTCCGGACTTTTATACCGTAGTGGGAAGCTGACGTCGTCCCTGGGCTGCCTGCTGAACTGTTCCCAAACTATGCCAGGAATGTTTCTCGGCGCATTTTCCATCCAAGACCTAAGCTCCACCCTGTCTAAACCTTTCTCCTTCTCTTTTTTTTTTTGTTTTACCTCCTCCTCCTCCTCCTCCTCCTCCTCTCTCCCTCTCTCTCAGATGGATTTTTTCCCCCCCTGGATCCAATCTGAACACACTTTTCCGTCTCACATTTTTTCCCTTTCTTGTTTATACCCCCCTTTTCGTTTTCCTCCCTCTGCGCGCTTCTCACATTTATCAACTCGGGTTCAATGGACTTCTCTGGGGGGGTGGTGGAGTCTGCGCGCTCTCTCTGATCCCACAGGGTGACGGATAGATAGATAGATAGATAGATATAGATGTGGATATTATTCATTTCCGTTTTTAAAAACATGTTACCAACAAAACAAAAAAACTTCACAGAGTATTTTAACGTCACTGTAAACACATCTCGTTTATCCAGACCGGTGCTGATTCCGGTGCCACTTCTCATTTTTGCTCATTAAGTCAATTTGTTAAAAAAAAAAAAATATATATATATATATATATAGTGGCCACGTTTTTAAACAGCTGGAGCCCCTCTTTTCTCTCTGAGTGTTAAAGGTGTGGGGCAGGGATACGTTTTACAGTCTATTTCTGTCTCTCCGGTGCCTTTATCCAGAGGAGCTAAGCGCTTCCAGATGCGCACCAGACGTAACAATATTGCCATATTTGGTCTGGTAGTAGCCCACATTATTAACATATTTCCCTGCCTTTTGGCCAGGCAGAGAACCACAAAGCATTCCTGACAGCTTAAAGCCTTGTTAAATGTGCTCTTCATGCAGGGGTGGGGGGGGGGTCCTTTGCATCTATTCCTTCGGGCAAATTTGACTTTTTCACGCCATCTGTCCATCACCTTTCTCGGGGGGAAAAAGGGTGTGGGTCCAAGTTTCCACCGGAGATGTTGAGACAAATACCTGGTGTCTGCTCACAATAAGTCCCCCTTTTCTCACCGAAGTTTTTTTTCAAATTGATGAAAACACTCCACCATGAAGGGAATGTGGCACCGTGAGCCCGCAGCTCTCTGGCGCATCCCCCTGAAAACAGGACGTTTTAGTATTTGTGTTTATAGGGATCGGACATTTCTCTGCCTCTCTCTCCCCCCTTGTAGCCTCCCGTGTAGACCCAACATAACGGTGCAGTGAGACAGCAGCACCGAGCAGCCTCTCCGGTGAGTTTTTACACTTCTTCTCCTTCTTCTTCTCTCTTGACTTTGTGGATCACTTCTTCTTTTGACTTGTAAAACACCCTGAAGCATCGCTCGACAGAAGCGATTGGAGGTGAATCACAGCAGCTTAAAGCGACTTTTCTCTGCTAAAAGTAAATAACTCCGCACTGTGATGTGTTTGTTCTCCTCCGGGTCGCTTCAGAACCCGGATTGCAACGTTTCTCTTGACTCATGATAAACTTGACTTTCTGTTGGTTTTGTTTGATGTACTGTCTGGGTTGTGTTTACACATATATTTTAATGCTTCCACTTCAAGACACTAGATGGTGATGTGTGAGGATAACTTTGTGCATGGTGCTTTTTATTGAAAGAATAACCAATAATCAGATTCCAATAATCAATCCAAGAATATATAATTTGCATATGTTGTTGATCCATATTGCCTGTGGCGTGTGTGTGTGTGCAGCCTCTCTGGATAGGGGGTGTGTCTGCGTGAGCACGTGTTGTGTCTTTCTTGGCTGTACCATGCAAATGTGTGTGTCACTATTTCTACGCGTGCATATCAAATTAAAGTTTTAACAGTGGCACCACACTGATTTTTTTATGCCAAATACTCAAGTCAGCCCCCGAAAACAGTTGGAGAAAGTCCTCTGAGGGAGAAAGGGTGCTGCTATAGAGTATAACATTAATTATATCATGTAATATTATAATTGTATTACACTGACTATGACCTATGACAATAATAGTCTCTCTAATAGACTCTGGGCCTCCAATGCTGAGCCTTTAGTATTGTTCTGACGATATTTTTATTCAGGAGCTAAAATTCAGGACATCTCAACCATCTGTTTTGATTCTTTTCATAACGACTCTCGTAAAAATTAGAAAAGTGCCATTTTAAATTGCTGCAATAACCCTTTAATGTGTGTGGACTGCTTTTTCGCTCTTATGTCATGTTCTGTATGACCGTCCGCTGCTGTGTGTTGACTTTAAGTCTCACAAGTGTGTGTCTGTGCGCATATTGTATGTGAGCCCGTGTGCACAGGGCTGTCATGGCGAGAGGAAACAGTGTTGTTATTGTGCGTCATTGGAGAGTAACATTCATTCCATGATTACCCTCTCAGTTCAGGAAACCTTCCAAAAGCTGGACATGCGGCTCCGTGTTGTAATTGTCCTGGCATAATAGTTTCCATCAATTCTGTCTGGGAACCCACATCACATACACACACACACACACACACACACACACACACACACACACACACACACACACACACACACACACACACACACACACACACAATTCACACTTCTTTACCTCCCAAAATGGAGTATGGGGTGTCTTTCCTTTACAGAAAGAATAATTTGGATTATCCTCCCGGCTCTATAACATGGCTATCTCAACAAATTTCTATCCTCCGGCTTATGTGATTTCATTGTTGATTTAATTATGAGATAGTGCATGTCATCTTGTGTTGTGGCTCTGTAATGGAAACCAATTGTCAGATCCCACCAGGAGCTCTCGCAGCCAATGAGACGGCGGCCTTCAGATTTGGTCTGCAGGAAGTCTATCGCCAGCTGCCCTCCGCCTCCCTCCCCCCCATTTATGTCCGAGTGAAAGATGGAACAGAGCAGCGCATCCCGGCATGTTTAGAGAACAGATTCCATTGTAGTATATTCAAGATAAATGTCATAACCGGTACGCGGTGTGTATGGACAGCGCTTCCGTTGCTCTGTCAGCTCATGGAGCCGCAGGAAGTCGGCTGCATCGTGAAGCTGAGGACTAAAAATACTCAGCGATGAGTAAAAGCAGAGTCTCAGCTTTGACCCCACGAGTTAGATCATTTTGTCAATGTTATATTGATGATGTTAAATGACAAGTCCCCACCCCCCTCAATACTCTTTACATTGACTCCCCATTCAACTCAGGATCAATCTTAAGGTTAAGGCCCTACTTCTACCTTATAACATCAGCAGGTCGTTTAGGTCTTCTGATTGGGTCTAGCTGTCCCTCGCACTCGACTGAAAATGAAAGGCGATCGTCCATTTGAACTCGTGGTTGCGGTGCTGTGCAACGCTCCTCCTGCGGTCATCGTAGACGCCTTTAAAAAAAGCAGCTGGGAAGTCATTTATTCAAACTGGCCTTTGTCTAGACTTCTACTGTCGTGTTTTCCAAATGTGCGTTTAACTATTGTGCTTTTACGAAGCACTTTGCCTTTCGTCTGTGAATTGTGCTATACAATATACTTTATTGATACAGTAACATTTCATGTTGGCCTGTACTCTGTAGGGTCTCCTTATAGCTCAGGAAACTCAGACCTGGCACAGTTCTCTTCTCACCAGAGCGGTTTCTTGTGTATTTGTGCAGCGGAATATATTGTTTAAAAATGTGAAGGTGATGCTTTGATCGGCTGCAAGATCACGAACAGGAAGGGGCACCAACTTGGCATTAATGAGGAAATTGAAAGGGGAGACGCAGGTTACCATCTTCTTTTCAAAGCACTGTCTGTTGTCATGGGGAGCTTACTGTCAGAATCACTCTTGTAACAGCAGGTCTCCAGCGACATAATGGCTTTTTATTCCTCCTCGTGGACTGGTTCTTAAAACGCTGAGGTACATTCATGTCTGCATTGTGAACAGATGACTTACATGTGGTTGTAAGTATCTATGTGTAGTGCTGAAGGTGTAAGACCTGTTCAGTTTAACAGTTTAATAGTACTGTCTCCTTTTTATCATGCTAAATGTATTTTTAAGAGAATACATCAGTGGTTGGGAACTGGTCTGATTGAGGAGGAAGGAAAGCACAGATACACTTTGCTGGCTGTTCCAAAACTTGGAAATCGAGGCTGTAAAAGTCACAATGAAAACGGGCTGAGGTTCAACCCATTTTGTTGTCAAATGTGAAAAATCAACCGGTACAGGACGACTGTAAAATGATTCTGCTGGCTGGCTGAGGACAGATTGAGTAGCACTTTGATATCTCTGTCCAGATGGGACATAAAGCATTCGGAACATGTGACTCAGTGAAGGACAAAGTAATCGGTAAAATAAGGTCAGTTAACATTCACATATACTGTCAGGACCGTCCTCCAGAAATGTGAGGAATCAACCGGCCCTGTCAGAAAATGACAAAAGAGGAGCCGCTGCTCTGTCAAAAATTGAAATGAGCAGGAAAACGTGTCTGTGGAAACATGTCATGTGGAAAGTCGTCTGCCATGTTCGTGTCTAAATCAATTAGAGGAAAGACGAGTTCAAGGGAAGAGATTCTCTCTTTAATGCTCTTTCATCAAACTCTGAGCTCCAGTGCATTCCAAGAGTGACTGCGTGATGAAGTGTTGAACTTCTTTTGTATCCGATTTCCCTCAACCTGCCTTGTCTAGTTTTACATTACCTCAGGGATGAGGCCAGCAGTAATCTCTATTTTACACATTGTCAACAGAGCCACCAACATGTCACAGTCTGTCTCTGAATGCGTTTTGATTTCCCAGCCTGGAAACAGACTGCTTTTACCTATTCAACTCTCAGAGGCAACATATTTTAGTGTTTCTTTTCCTCTTGTGTGGTATAACTGTTATTTGTGTATGGGAAAGTTCTGCAAAGTTAAAAAGTCCAAAGTCAGCAGCGAAGGGTGCTCCTCCTCCTCCTCCTCTTCCTCACAGAAAACACTGCTCCTGAAGCCGTGTCTGCAGCCAGATCGATACTTCCACACCATCTTGACCTCGTGATGCCCTACATTTGCATCATGCACGTCCAGCTGCTGGTATGACAACCCCCTAATGAGCCAAGTAAAGTATACATGCACTGGAAGTCGTTGACCAATCACAAAACATTCGGCCAATTAGAGCAGACTGGGTTTTATCGGGAAGGAGGGCTACTTTCATTTTTGGAGATTTCCAAAAACTGTAATTTTAGCAATCTAAACTGAAACAGGTGTAAGTGGAACTATTTTCAGAAGGAGATTATTTCACATTCTGTTAAGATTGAGACTCTTAGAAAAACGTCTTGTGTCTGAACTAATTGTAGCTTCTGTCAAAATGGCATCTAGAAAAATCCATTTTTAATCACTTCATCTCGTGCCATTTCATAACTTGAATATCAGATTTATACACTGGCCAGACTGCCAAGAGTTAAATCTGCTCCGTGCACCTGTGTAATCATAAATGTCCGTGTCACTTTAGACATCCCATCATGACTCCAGTCATACCAGTCAAATAGAGCGGTGCTGCTCCCGGTGCCGCAGCTGGAGCGTCGTGTCTGCTTTCACTCATTTTCTTTTATAGCCGCACGGTGTACCAGCCAGGTGTGCCTAAAGTATGAGGGCTTTTCTTCATCCAAAGTTACCCAAATTCCTCAGCACGCGGAGAAAAGAGAGGGTCTTTTCTTGGGCCGTGTCCATCCGTGATGAGGAATGATGGAAAAAAAAAAGAAGACAGAAGACGAGGTCTGGGTGGGGGCAGGTGTTGGTGTCGGGAGAGGAGGGTGGCGGTTGTTGATCCTGGCTGCAGTGGAAAAAAAGGAATGTGGGGCTCCTGGAATGTTTAGAGCAGTCGGGGATAATTGAGTGAATCTGGAACAAGAAAAGACAAACCGAGGTCCCGCGGTGGAAGAATGTGCTTCTGGGACGTCTGAAGAAAACATTCCATCCATTCAGACGGCTTCACCGGGCCCAGAACCTTCCTTAGATGGCACCACAGGGAATATAACCCCACCACCTCACCACTCCCTTACACACACACACACTTACACCGCTCTTCCTCTCACACTCCTCTTGCTTTACATTTCACACACTGCAGGACACAGAGACCCTCCTCTTTACTGTATATGTTGTTGGCCTTGAAGTTTGTGGACGTTATTTGACGTCGGCCAAGAGTCTTCAAATGCAAGAACAACCACGTGCTCTTACAGTCAAAGCATGGGAATCGATGGGATCTACATTTCGTACTCTAGCTTTATGCTGATCCATATAGCAGATAGATTCTCCAGTTGCCTCTGGTAATCATTCCTCTAGGATTGACCCCCCCTCCCCAGTGTTGTCATCAATAAATATCCATCCACTGATGTTCTGCTTTCATACATCTGCTCAGTCGACCAGTTTTACAGAGACAGCCCACTGTTATTACGACTTCATCTGTTCTAAAAACCAAGATGGAGAGAATATCTATGGATCCCACATTCTGAAAATATCATGTGTTTTCCCCCAAATATGTCAAATCTTGTCACCCGAAGAGAAAATGTGCAAATTATTGGCAAACACATTAATAACGCAGCTGAAATTGTTTATTAAGGACAGAGGGTGTCGCACCTTGTACAGCTCGTTACGCCCTGGGATGCAAACTGATTTGTGAAAACAGGCCGCACAACTTTGATTGATTGATTTGTTATCGTATTCTTACCAATTTAATAATTTCATGCCAGAAAAATCCTGTCAAACACACGAGCCTTCTGCAGAAACTGTAATCGTCAGACGTCAGGCTGCAACCAAACATTATTTGAAAAATGAATAAAAACTGTGGATTGCAAGTTTCAAAAATCCTTAAAACTTTCCGTTTTCAATCCAAAACCTAAATGTCTTCAGTCATTGTCACATAAGACAAAGAAAAACAGAAAATCATAACAAATTTAGACACTAAATCTAGAGAATTGACTTTAAAACCATAAACCTATAATTAAAATATATTATTAATCCATTATTAAACTTATTGCTGGGAATTTCAGCTCTGAACTGGTTCTTTCAAATACCCCATCAAGTTATTAATGCATTATAGATACAGAATTTATAATAACATCTGCAGAATATATACTTATAGAATGTTGTGTTGCCTTTTTTTAAAAAGCATGGCAGCGTTTTGACCTGCAGGCTCAGTGGGATTGATCGAACCACGTGGTGAGTGTGTGTGTGTGTGTTTGCCAGTCACTTGTTGGGCTCACACACACACACACACACACACACACACACACACACACACACACACACGTGATGGTCGGTGCGCGTCACCGGAGCGCTGTCGCTCGCCTGCAGACTGGAGCAGCTCTGACTGACACTGTGAGCAGCTGCTGGTGTAAATAAAGATTAACCAGCAACAAAAAAAAACTACCAATCAAACCGGGCTGCATCGGGTTAAACTGGCTCTAGTTTCTTTCATTCATTCGCTGACTTCTCTGTGAGGCTGCTTTTTTCAGTCCTTTCCTCTTTTTTTAAAAAAAAAACCCACATTTGCCAAGTAACGAGGAAAACCACAAAAAAAACCCCAACATGGCTGGTTTGATGGCAGGTTTCGGTCAGTGCACCCACGCCATCGTCCGGGGGATCCCCGCGTCCCTGGCCGGAGAGGCGCTCCGGATCTGCGCGTCGGAGGTGGACATCGCCGGGGCGCGGAGGGAGCATGACGCGTACGTGGAGGTGCTGAGGACCAGGCTCCGGCTGGACGTGGTCGAGCTGCCCGCCGACGAGTCGCTCCCGGACTGCGTGTTCGTGGAGGACGCGGCGGTGGTGTGCGGTGACACGGCGCTCATCACCCGCCCCGGGGCCGAGAGCCGCAGGAGAGAGGTAGGGAGGGCGCGGTGTGATCCACAGCGTGACTCATCACCACCACGATAATAAAAGATTTAAACATAAAAAGTTGAATGTGTGTGAGAGAGAGAGAGAAAGTGGAGAGGAGGCATCATCAGCTGGGTTTTCACTGAGCTGCAGGGATAAACACTTCACACAAGTGGCTGATGGATTACAAACATGTCTTTCAGTCTCTTCATAATTTCCTCAATTAACACCGACTCCAGTTGTGTTTTTAGCCTCATGTCAGATTCACTCCTCTGCAGAACACGTGTCTATAAGTTGAGGTTTCAGGAGGGTCAACATCCGTGGGAGCTGCACAGAATCACCAGCTGTGACATATCACGGTTTTTAAACCATATGGTGCAAAGGGATGTGGGGGATTGGACATGAGGAGACACCCGTCACAAGGTTGTTTTTCATGCATGCATTTGTAAAATTGCTTTGCAGCCAATGCAGTGTCCTCTCTGTGGGGGTCCATGCATATTGTGTGTGAGTTCTCAGCAGAATTGGCGGGAGGCTCCTCGAAGCGTCCCAACAGGTCTCACCTCACGAGTCAAACAGGGATAAGAACCACGACGAGACCTCGGGACGGTGGAAAAAGTCAAAAACATTAATCAGTAGTTTATGAAACGAGAGGCTTTTACGACTACTGATTAGATTTGACTGAGAACCATTGTTGGAAAACAAAGCACCAGTCCAAAGTGCACTGGGTTGCCGGGTGAGGGTGAAGCTGCAATGTAGGGTTGTCTGTACGCGAGTGTGTGTGAATGACAATGAGGGAAACGCAAGGACAGCTCCTGTGAAAGCCCCTGTCGTTTCACATCAGAGTCACTTGACTTGGCTCAGTGGTGCTAATGGTCCCCGGCCTCACTGGCGGGCCCCGGGTATTGATTGAAAAGCTTGCCACCGCCGCCGCTGCTACCTTCAGCCGCCACATTTTTATTTATGCTGAACGGAGGTGCATTTTACATTTGCACGCCGCATCAGTACACCACCAAAACTCCCCCCCCCCCCCTGTCACATTTTAGATTGGGAAATCTTTCACATTTCATACAGTGATAGCGGTGGTTTGGTTTCTTTCCCATCCCCGGCTCACGGGGAGCTGTCAGCTGCGATGAATGAAAAACTGGCAGAGTGAGCGACATAAATAACATGTTCGCAAAAACAGGCCTGTAAAAAAGTCCCAGATGGATTCCAGTGACTGAGCATTGATTGGCTGCTGGAGAATTAGAAGTGATTCAGCTGAATTTGATACTTTGGTTCATAATGAGAGGTAATTATCCCTGAAAACGACTTATTATTATCATGGTGTGGCTTTAAGTGCTGCAGCCTGGATGAACAAAATGATGCTTCTCATTGACGTGAAAATAAAGGATATATACAGTAGTTGGTTGTGGATTGGATGAGAGAAAAAGGTCTTTTACCTGGTGACGCTCAACAAAACCACGGTTCACGGTTCTGCACTTAGCCGGTAAATAAAGATGGGCAACGTGTCTCCGCTTCCTCCCGCTGTACTGAAGCCAAAATATTCTGGATACGGGTGCCGCCATCTTGCACTGGTGATGTCATTTGGAGCCAGGGTCTGTTAAGTAAATTTCAACCTCCCGCTCACCGAAATGTTTCTTTGGTTTGACGTCTGTAGACATCTCACTTTCCCAGTCACCTGACTGGTTTACTCTAGCGCTCCAATTCCTCTCTCACTCGCATCCCTCTTACATAATGGCCCTGTTTTCATAATTAGATGCAGTTGCATGATATTAGGATTTGTATCTGTTTATGCATGTATTATAACACATTTGTATATAGTTATTATAACTAGAATACTTTAGATTTTCATCTAATTTCCTGGCGATGCAGCAGGATCACGTTGCACTCCAACATTCTCAGCGTCTCCCGATCACCAAATCATTACAGATTTCAAAGCTTCTAACATTTGTCAGTGCAAATCAGAAAAGTTCTCCCCAGGTCCCCATCAAGCCCATTGTTCCCAGCACCTGCTATTGCAACATACATGGTGCGGCTATCAGAAATGCAGGAGCATGTCTCATAACAGTCAAACCGGTTTGCTTGAACATCCCTTGGGTGTAATATGTTACACTGCATGTCAGGAATAATTACAATGCTGGCAATCTGCATATGTTTTTGTAAGTTTGATCAGAGTGTGTGCACTTGCAGTGTGTGAGCGATGCCTTATTATTCACCCCCAAACAGATGTTGCCGTAATTATTAGGTGCATCTTTTCTTTTGACCTGAGAAATTACAGAAAATGGGAAACAGCAGTTTGAGGCCTTTTATCAGCGCTCGTTAGAATTAATCATTGTGCTCGTGGAGCTGGAAGTGAACTGCAACTGTGTGATCACTCACTTCCTGGAGGCTTCGCGGATGCTTTTCCATTCTGCTTTTTGCTCGTTCAGTTACAATTATAACATCAGCTTGAAGGTGCAGAGCAGAAGTCTTTGCTTCAGACGAACCTTTTGTTGAAATAATTAACGTCCCTTATTTGCTGTTGACCGAATAGTGAAGCCTGATTTTTCATTGCTATTACCCCCCTGACCTTTCAGCAGCTGTACATGAAGCGGAGGCGACGCCACAACCCTGCATCCTAATTCTGTGATAATATTTCAGGGGGGGGGGTACAGATCCTTAAAAAGTGTTAAATTCTCTCAAATTCACATTAGATGGGTTTTGTTTTATTTGCCAAAGGTCACCACTAAAATCTCTCTACTCTGGCAGACCTGTAAGAAGAATCTTTATTTCTGCTATGCACTGCGTTGTTAGTCTGTCTCTGGTTATGTTAATGCGTTAAACTAATGTCTAGTCAGGTCAGTCGGGTGTCTAGAGATAGTGTGATGAGTTCAGACATCTGGAGGGAGCTTGGATCAGCAATGCTGCTACTTTATGTAGAAATGGGACAGTTGAGGTTGGGCATCGCCCGGTTAGACCCAGAAGTGGCTGGAGGGCCCGGGATCCCTGAGGAAGAGCTGGAAAGCGTGACTGGGTGGGGGGGACATCTGGGATACCCTACTTGGCCAACTATACCTCCACAACTTTCTAGTCAGCCTGCTGGCTTGACTATAAACCTGGAGAAAGTTTAATGAAAACTGGCTTGAGAATATGACCAGGAAGACCATTGCCTGTAAGTTCTAATGAAGTAAACTGTGTCTAAAATCTTTCAAACTTGGAATCAATGGGGATCAAAGTGTTGGATTCTTTACTCGGAACAAGTTCTTTGTGTATTCCCATCATTATTTTGGTCTTAAATTTAATTTCAATAGGGTTTTAAAAAATCTTAATTTGTCTTGAATCGAATTTGCATATAGCTGTAGGCACCTTCAATGTCAGATCAAGATAATCTTACTTTAATCTCACGAGTCGACAAACACACTGGGGGACTTTAATGGGATCAGCCTGTTCTCTGAGCTAAAAGATTAAGAGCCACTATCAGGAAATGGCCTTCCTATCAGCTGCATGGCTGATCAAGGCCATGTCTCTTCTCTTTGTCTTGATTCACGTATTTTCAACCTTCTCATCCTCCCGTCTGATTTGTAGGACAGAAGAAAGGACCTGTTGCTGTTTGTCATTAACGTCGGTGCTTATTTAACTTCTGCTTCAGGATATTTAATCGTTTACCAGAATAAACGTGTATACGTGCTGCCGGAACAAATTAGACTTTGTTCTTCGGATAACCGGAGACACTTGTGCTTAAACTCTTTGACTCTGTGCAGCGCGGCCTGGAAATTGATGTGGGAAATCTCAGGTGTACTTATCTGACTTGGAATCCCTTGTTGTTGATTGGCCTCTTCCATCAGCTCTGCTTGGAGCTCCCTTTGCTTCTGCTCCTCCAGTCGTCTTATAAAGTCACAGCAGGGAAGATTAACGAGGTCGGTTCACACAATTTGGTCCCTCTCCTGCCTCTTAAAGGTCGAGTCCGTCGCTTTTTGTAATTTATTTTATGGATTATAAAGGCTGATATTGTTCAACTCAATGAGACAAAACGATATGGGACGGAACAAGTTATTAAACTTTACTGAAGGTTGCCGGAGTCTCATCCATTAGGTTGTGGCTTAAAAGCTTTATTATTAGAGGAAATGCTCGTCTAAATGGACGTCCTGATCGTGCACTGAAGACAGGAGCGTTGTCTCAAATCAGTCCAAAGAGCCAAAGTTACTTCTTCCACAATACTGAACATTAGTCTGATAGGCTGAAACCCAAGTTGGATGCAGACAAGCAGATTGTCGGAGGACTTTTATTTCTTACCTTTCGTAAACTCATTTAATCAGAATGAAAAGTGGCTCAGGATACAACTAGCAATTATTTTCTTTATTTATTCATCTTTGGATTTATTTTTCTCTTTCTCTTCTTTTACCAAACCTTCCTTCATTGGCTAAATAAGTTACCTATAAATCCAGCAGCTTGTTCAAGTTTGAATTCAAAATGTCCTCAAGTGTTAATGTTTGGCAGAAGGGAGGAAAGTGAGTGTACTGCAAGTGTTGTGCGTGAGTTCATGGTCTCGTCATCGCACTCTCTAGAGGCAGGTTTTGAACTGCTGCCACTTCTTGTGCCAATCAAAACTCACATGTTTTTGCTTGCTTACATACTTTATTGATCGTTTTTCAGCACCAGCTCAGGTAAAGGAGTTCAGGTGTCTGTACAGCTTCATGTATGGGAGGGTGAGAGGGTATTGCAAAACTGGGAGAGTTTTTTTCCGCAATGACTGACATCCAACTATGGCAAAGATCTTTCTCACAGTCAGAGGTCAGATATGTGTCTAAAATACACTGTTGCACAAGTTGTTGACTGTCTTTTAAGTCTAAAGGATGAATTTCAAGGAAATATGGGTAAATAAAAACATGACTTACAGAGGAAACTGCATCACATCACTCCATTTTGTTCACTATTGTAAAAATGTTCGACTTAAGTAAAGTGTTAGCAACTTTAACAAAAAGTGGCTCAAATTAGTTTTCACCACTTGGTTTGGTCTCTTCTGCTGCTCTCTCACATTCAGGCAGATAAAACGACAGTTCACTGAACTGTATCTGTTGAATCTAGCAAACATACAAATGCCATATGTACATGAAGTTGAGCTTTGCTTGTGGAGAGGTCTTCATGTGAGCCTCCACTAGCTCAAGCCTTTAGAGTCTGCTCTATGTTCTTCCTTTGACATGAGGGGGGGTCACAACAGGAAAACATGATTTGTAGCCAAAACCAGTTCCAAGTTTGCACTGAGCCATCTAATCTGCATAAACACCCATTAGTTGAGTTCCTCAGCCAAAGTGTAGACGTAACTTTAACGATAACTTCTTATGGTTCCATTTCTTTACACAAAGATAATATTGACGAGGCTAATCATGACATAATGAAGCAATCTGCTGTTTTAAGTCTAATTATTGAGACAATTAGGTAAAATGACCTTTGTTATTAATGATGTAGTTTAACAGATCACTTGTTACACTAGTCTAATTATGACACTTGAGAAAGGCTTTTAATTGAGGCAAGAGTTGTTGTAATAATTGTGAAGAGTAGAAACCACCTCCCCTACAACTTCTCTGTGAGCCTGTTTCACCCCCGATGAGTTTGCACTTGTGCTGTGATGACTCAAGTGAAGCCTCTCACTGTTTGGGAAGTGCCAGTCAATACTTACTGTACCTTCTAATGCTAGACTGCGGCAAGTACTTACTGTAAGTTAGGCTCACCGAGTCTGGAAAATAGTGGTCATTAAAAAGTGCTAAAATGTAAAATAACAATTGTAAAAGGCTCAGGTGTCAATTTACGTCTGGAGACAGGATGGAAAACTCTGCTCCATAGACACAATATTTAGGGCATGTTTTTCATAGACGTAATATTTAGGTTCAGTCCTCTCAGTTTATGTGTCCGTGCTAGCCCCTTTCCGGTCGCGCCTCACGTAGCTGCCCCCAAACTCACACCAGACAGCACAGAAGCCTTGTTTTGACTAGACGGCCTCCAGATGCAGATTCCTTGCAGCCGTCCACGCTCTTATATGACTTCCCCAACGGAACCGACCTGGTTTCCCTCAGGGAGGCTTGACATCCGCGTGTGAACGGGGGAGGCGGATGAGACACCTGGAACCCGCCAGTAATATGTGGACCGGGGTCAACGTGCTTTCCCCAACTGTCTGTCACATTCCTACCACAGTTAACCGGCCCTTCCCCTAACTGTTTGTCCGTCTGACTACTTGTCTTGTCATTCTGCTGCCTCTCCCATCCTCTGTCTCTTTATCATTTTCTCACAGACGATAGTGTCACGGCACAAGGTTCCCTGAGGTCGTATTCACTCAGATTAATCTGCTTGCCTTTATATGTAATAACCCGATTTTCAGGAAACTAGTTTCAATACGGGAAAAATAAATGTTTCCAGTAATACGATAATATTGGTCGTAAATTTCTGTGCTGCTGAGATGTCATTTATTGGCATGAAAATATTGCTCACATTGAAAATACATTGAAAACCGTGAGTGGGATGAAAAGGAAGTGTGCATTCCACTAAACACTTTGCAGTTAGCCGGACGTCTCGACTCTCCTGCTTTCAGTTGGAGCTAATTTGGGTTATTTAAATTTTAACTAAACCAGACAAACAATAAAATGGATTCAAGTCTAAACGCTGTAAATGTAAATAATGCACCAAACAATGAAGCTAATGCAAAGAAAATAGTTACTAAATATTTATGCTAAGTAACCTAATATTTATTTGTGCTAACGGAGCCAAAAGCAACGTTAGCTTTCATATATTATTAAGACTAAAAGAGATAATATGGGAGGTTTAGTCAACATAAAATGCTTAAAGATTTCAAATGACATTTCACAAAGATGACACAATTTACGCTAGACGACTGAATTACAAGATGAGTTAGCATAATCCCACATTTCCCGCTCTGCATGAAACTGCTTGAATATTTCAAAAGCATTTTCATGCATTACTATGTTTGCAAAACAAAGCCGTTAAATGTAGCTAACTCTATATTGCTTGCTGACCTAAACGTCTCTTTACATAGTGACTAGATGCTGCTATAGATGTTCATTGATATTTTCGAAGTTTTAAAGTTTCTTCCTGGTTTGTGTCCAGCGTGTTGATCTAAGACCTTTATGCACAAAACCAATAGCTGGTGCACTCCTTGGTGGGTAAGTTGTTTCCGTACGGGTCGGCTAACACGTGCCGGGACTTTGCCTCTTGTGCGTGTTGTGTAAAGAACAGACCAGGCAGCCTTCTCCCCAGCCGGCTGTCACCTTGGATCCCTGCCCCCTTTTGGCCCCGGGTTCACCCACCACAACCCCCTCCAGGCCTGCACAGCGCGGCAGCCTGCGAGACAGCTGCGGGAGACTTGTGAACAGGAACTCCTCTCAGCCTCACAGAATGACCGGGTCACGCTCAGCCGTCACCGTGGGTGTGTGAATGTCTGGTTTGGTATGTGAGACTGAGCAGTGGAAGACAGGAAGTGGGCCAGGCACGGCGGCGTTGGGAAAAGTCGTGCTCAGGTCAGGGAGGGCACCGAGACAAAACCCCACTTTTCACTCGGCGCTTCCGGGGCTCAAAGCTCCTTTCATATAAATGTCAGTTTCTATCTTCTGTCTGAGTCATCAAAGGGTGAACGCACAGTAAAGTAACCTGAGACGAGATGCAGTGGATTTTCTGAACAATTTCTTCTGAATAAATAGCTGTGCCTCAGAAGTTGTCACGGTCATGAGCTTGATAATGTTTAACCAGTGATTTGAAATGATTACTTTGAGTGTTTGGAAAAAAAACTGGACCTTTAGCTTTGTTATTTTATATCTGAAGGGCCTTATCTGAAGGGCCTCATTGATCTTTGATTCCAAGACAGAGTAAATGTGTAAACTCATACCCGCTCTGAACACTTGTACCCATGCCCTGAGAAGACCTCCTCAATACTAGGTCATTGTTCATTAGTTGCATGCTTTGTGGATTATGGACATGTTTGTTTTGTTTTAACAGAACTGACAGATGTTGGTTTAGGGCCGATTATGCAACAGACACCACTGACACTGAGGAGTCAGGGCATGCAGTAAGAGTGCATTTATGTACTTAGAGTTTATGTAATGCTGTCGTGGCCTTTGGTTGACCAAATAAATACTTCACTGGTAATATCACGATTGCTCCTGCCACATTATTCTTCGGGTCTGTAAGAAAAACAGAAATCAGTCATGACGACTTCAGATGCAACGTCTTACAATTTCTCTCTCCCTCTACTTTCTCTGTCACTCGTTGACTTCTCTCGCTCACCCTTCCCTTTTGTTCCCACTCTTAAAAAACAGTCCCTGAGAGATACAAACCGTCAACATCAGTCCATCAGTCCAGTCGGTAGTCGGTAGTTGTTTGAATGCCCAGTTTCTCTCTGCTGCCTCTGAACAACAAAAGTCTTCGAATCCTTAATTTTTATCTCAAGGCCTCCTGTTAATGGGATTTGGCTTCCACCTCCAGTTTTATAAATGAGCTATGCCTGTCTAAGGAAGTGGGGAGTCTGCTGCCTGGTCTCTGCATTCAAAAGCTCCAAGACTGTTGTCAACAGATGGATGCATTGATTTCAGGCATTTTATCAGGATCAGAATCAGAATCAGAATTCTTTTAATTGCCAAGTATATTTACACATACAGGAAATTGCCTTGGTGTGGTTGGTGCATTTGGACATAAAAACAACAATCGGACATAAAACAACAATATATACAGTAAGAACAATAAGTTATGGGCACGTGCGGTGCTAAGGTGCCTCCTTGGTGCGTTCCATTGGAGTTGTTAGACCCAGAACTTGCTTGAGGAACTACATATCCCATCTAGCCACCCCCCAGCAGGAGCTGGAAAGTGTTGCTGGGGAGAGGAGTGTCTGGAACATCATGCTTAGCTGGTTGCCTCCTCCACTGATCTTGGATAAGCTGCACAAAATGGATGGATGGATGGACCTAACCTTTGAGGGTCGTGGGGGGGCTTCAGCTAGTCCTGTAGCTCCTATGGAGGCGGTGACAGGTTGCCCATCGATCACAGGGCTGACACACAAAGAGACAAACAACAATTAACACACTTTATTCACACAATCTCTAATTAACCTAAGGTGCGTGTCTCGACTGTGTGAGTACTCTGAGAAAACACACACAGACACGTTACATACAAACTCTTCACAGTCTAGCACCAACAATTATATGAAATTCATTCTAGATTTGTCAGATCACCATTTTATTTATACACAAGACTTTCACTCTAATTTACACACCATGGTCTATTTTAACTTTTGGATGGATGCTATTGTCATATGCTATTCTGACACTTTAAAGGCAATAGATTGATTATGATGGGAAACGATCCTTTGTTTATATAGGATCCTGAGGTTCAGACATGACATGCTGTTAAGAGACGATGGTAATTTGTATCCACTGAAGAAGCCTGGGAATGTAATGGAAACGTTGAACATGAAAAAATGTTGAAATGTGTCCTGACTACAGGTGCGAGCCTGTCAAAACACTCCTCTTATCCTTCTTGTAATTACAACCAGGCGGGTTATGTGATTGTGTTTTTCCCCATTTGGCAGTTTGAATCGACCAAAAACGATCAGACTACTTAGTTTAAATGGACTTCTTTCCAATGAGCTCATGGTAGCTGAAATAATGTAATTCTACACACAACCAGGCAGGGAGTTAACAGTCGTGTAGCGCAGGCAGGTTTCAGGGCTCAGCGTTGAAAGAACATGGTTGAAACTGTCTGGCTTTGGCAGCGTGTTTCTGCGTGAAACAGAGCAGAGTGCTCACTGCTGATCTGGAGTTACATCAAGAGTGACGTAAGCGATGAAATATTTAACACGACCAATTATATCCTAATTGTAAGAACAAGGGAACCAAGCAACGAGATGAGAATCAACGTTAAGGACGTGTAGCTACTTTGGGAAAAGTTCTCCTCCTGTCACATGTGAAATTCCTCCCGGCGCTACTGTAACGTTCGGCCCTGCACGTCAATTATAAACTATTCACCCCTTTGCCTCCCATTACCAGAAGGGGCAGGGTTTTGTATTTACATGTCAAGATTAATCCAGCGTGAGCTCTGATGCACAATGACACACTGCAATGATGCCAGCATCAGTTTGAACATGCACCTTAGAATACAGTCTGGACTTTAACACTTCTTTTAGTCATTTGCAGTAGAAATGCAAAGCCTCCAGAGGGACTGCCAAGGCAAAAACACTGTTTTCACATCTGCTCGTCTCAGCCAATATCACTTCAAAATGATCTTTCTGACTGGAACATGAAGGGATTCGTCTCTGTAGCACGCTCCAGTTTTTATTCTCGCCTTGTTTCTCGTCTGCAGAGTCTTTCCACAACAAACCTGTGTTAATGCTGCAGATTCACAGACCTGAAATAAACCTTGAACTGTAAAAGAATGTGTCTTTCTCTGTATGTTGACACATTCACTAATCACGAACTGACGATAACTCATCATCAATGTGAAAACCTTGTCTTTGATGCTCGCTCCGAGTGTCTTCTCTTAATTTCTGGCCTCATCCATCACAGCATGGAACAAATATCCTCGTCTCTGTATGAACCTCTTCTCTGCTCTGGCTCGTTGGAAAGGCCGACTCATTGGTCTGTGATGAAAGCGATATGTCTGAGATGCTGTTTCCTCTCCAGAACCGCCCTCTCCGAGTTTGAATGTTTTCTTTGCTCCATCATTTCGTCTGACTAATACCATTTGCAGAGTAGTGCTCAGTCAAGCCCGTGCACGAGGCGCTCTCAGATAGAACAGTGAGTGAATCTTGACCAAAGTATGAAGTGGATTTCAGCCGCTCAACAACATGTGTTGTCCAGTTGCATGTTATTCATCGTAAGGCTACAGCAGGATATGTGTTTGTTTCCTCTGAGGAGACATCAGACCAATGAATCACTGAACAATTAAGGATTAACAGCGGCCAAGAGATCGATCCAGTGATTCAGCAAGAAACATTCAGCTTTATTACAAACTGAACTCTCTCTGTACAGAAGCACCGATAAGGAATAAGCTGATGTCAATATTCTGTTACTAAGCAAGAGTATGTGTATAGATTTAAAAGTTCCTTATGAGTAATAAATTCAATTTAAGAATATTTCAACTCCAGCTAATCGAACTCTGTAGTTACCTTGAACTCTATGAAGCGTCATTGCTTATTGCTCAGTGATCACTGTGACGCTCTCCTCTCGTGAACACGTTCAGATCACAGGTGGACGAAGTCAGTCACTAGTTTGACTGTTTGAATGTTGCAGAACATTTAGCAGATAAATAGACAGTTATTGTGCTGTAAGAATATTGGTTCTACATTCGTCAAGAGGCCAGAGGCACAAACCATCAGCCTAATGTGTGAACTGGCAGCCGTTAACAAGTTAGATTCAACAATTTTGGAAGATACTAATGTGTTAATGTTGTGTTAACAGTTTTTTCCGCTACCCACATAACCTTGGACTGACAATGCACAATTGAACAAAAGATCTTGATTGATGCAGAGGATCCAGATCGAAGTTTATTGTGATCCATGCATTCTCCCTCCTTCTTCTGTCAAAACCTGTCTGCTATGCTACCCACAATGCAACACTGGCTGACACAGCCTTGAGCCACTAGCCTCAAACAGACATGAGGCTTGATCTGCAGGGAAATGGGATGCTTGCTTCTTTGATACTTTTTGCATTTTAATTCTTCAGATATTTCACAGCTCCTTATGTCGACAAAAAAAGAAAAATGATGAATACAACTTCACATGAATAGAAAAACATCTTGAAGCTGATGTGATGTGTGAAACAACAAAGCAGCTGTTTTTGTTGTATACGCTTACTGCTGGTTAAAAGTGCTTGAATTCACCATGTGCGTATCGACAGTCATGCACGTCCTCATTCACACGGAAATGCTTACAGTGTGTGCGTGCGTGCGTGCGTGCGTGCGTGCGTGCGTGCGTGCGTGCGTGCGTGTGTGTGTGTGTGTGTGTGTACCCATTCATTTATTCCCATACGCAGAAGATGAGATTCCGGTGTCTAGTTTCCAGGATGAGTCAGGAGACAGTATTTGTCGAGCGGGTGCCACAATGTTCTTCGAGTGTCAGGAGGAGGCTGGAGGCAAAGGGGGTGGGGGGGTGGGGGGTGCCCGTCTTTTGCATCTTTTGCACCAATGTGTAATTTGTGCATTTGCACACTACAGTAGTGTGTCTGTTACGTATATGTTCTGTGCTGCTGACATCCA
This sequence comes from Hippoglossus stenolepis, assembly GCF_022539355.2. Lineage (NCBI taxonomy): Eukaryota > Metazoa > Chordata > Actinopteri > Pleuronectiformes > Pleuronectidae > Hippoglossus > Hippoglossus stenolepis. The sequence continues at coordinate 5,987,021 of NC_061496.1, forward strand.
ACCACCTTTTAGATGGTGGGTTAAAGTGAATCACAGCACTTAGCAGCACGTCGAGCAGTGTCGACCCACGTGGGAAGATTTGGTTTGAAGGTGCATCTCATACTTTTGCTCCTGCAGGAAGGGATCTGCATGGATTTTTATTTGTATTGCTTAGAGACGATGTCCTGTTACTACGGAAAAATCTTTAGACCGGGGCTGTCAACAGTTTTTATTGGAATTACTGTCGACAGAAGAAAATAGTCAGTAAGCAATTTCACACTTTGGGAAACTGAATTCCCCTCCAGCTTTTTAAAGAAGTCGTTTTGTATTCGTGCAGCAGCTCAGTATTTACCCTCCAGCAGTGGCAGACAGTCTACATGTGGCAGTAATGGTGATTCATGGTGATTCATATGCACGTCTGCATGGACTTTCACTCCACAGCCACTTTGAATGTGTCTGCCTGTGCTGCCAACACCTGTGGTGTCATACTGTATTTATCTAATTTAAAAAAGGGAGAGAGGTGCTCAGACCTGAAGAGGCCATCTCTTCTAAATAATTATTAGTCATTAACTGCATATTTTCACATCTTTGTATAAATAACATATCGCAAAATGACAAAGAAGTGTTTTTTTACTTTGATAGTTGGAATCTTGTGTACATTTTATGGCTTTATCCGGCGATATAAAATGCAGCAGTGAAAAATACAGTATGTGTGCATGTTCACATGTGTGTGATGGGTAAGAGTTTGCATGTGCATGTGGACGTGTGAGAGGTCTGCAGGGGCAGGGCAGGTATCGGGGCCGGGCACAGAGGTGTGTGTCTGCTCTCCACCGTCACAGTGTGGTGTGATGTCCGCTGTCAGTCTGTTCTCACGCCAAGGATCACACTGAAGACACACACTTCTCCCCAGTCACGCACACGCAGAGACGTCAAGAATGTGTGTCATGACGGAAATGGTCAGTTGTCTAATCCAGTGGTTACATAAAATGTGGGATTTATTCCACATTTAATAGATGCAGCCTCTGACATTGGATATTTTGCTGCTTTTCTTTGTTTTTTTTTTATTATGAATTGAACATCTTGTGAGTTTTTGGAGAAATTATATTATATATTATAATATAAATAAACCTAGAGTTGCACCTGTGCTGTGCATTTGCAGTAAAGATATTCGAGGCTGACCAAATTCGGGGTTTGATGGCTTTATCGTTATTAGGGGGTAAAGAAAATGTTCTGGCTGATATATATATATTGCAAACAAAATAGCCACGGATTTCTAAATATCTTCATAAAACCTCATTACAAGTAAATATAATTGATGCTTGATATTTTACAGTTTAACTGTAAACTTCATCATCTTGACCCCCTAACCCTAACCCTTTATATACTGGACCTCCACTGGCTCTCACATACGATACATCCACTTGTAAGACAACAACGTAAAGAAATACTTAGATTTTTATTGTCAGCACCTGAAGGACTAGACGTTTATTTAATGTTTATTTATTGCTTCACATCTGATGATAGATGAGATCTGATCTTCAGGGAAGTTGGTGAAAGCCTGAGAGAAGTTTCTGTCCCTTTTACGTAATCTACACATTGATTGCATATTTCATGTTGACTTCCTGTATCTCACCATGCAGCCGTCAGGGTTGTTTACAGGAAAGTGTCGAAGGTTGGGAATTCAGCCGGTGACTCTCTTCAACTCGTCATTTCTTATGTTAATAGAATTCTGGAAAGCAAACTGTATGATCCATATCAATTTAGTCTCAGGCATTGATCCTTTTAGCTGCAGGCACATTTTCCTCTCTACCATGTATTTCAGTTAAAAACCCGCAGTGCTGCCAAATGTAGGAAGTACAGCAGTGCTGCATGGAGGTGAGAGTATCCTACTCAGCAAAGTGCCTTATCTATCCAATGATTCCAGAAATTGTCTGTCTGTCTGTCTGTCTGTCTGTCTGTCTGTCTGTCTGTCTGTCTGTCTCTCTGTAGCTTGCATGTCTCAAGAATCATCATATTAAAGGCCCATTCAAGGAAGTGCCTGCAGCAGGTCTTAACTCGCCACGGTTCAATTACTGCAGGTCACTTTTATAGTTTCAGAAAGAAAAGCTGCAACCAGCCTCACCACAGACCGAACAGACAGACATCTTCATTCACATTTCATTTTTAACCCTTAAAACTGATGCACATCACGTTGCATATTAGCGTCTTTAACATCATGCAGCTCGGAGACTCAAGCCACACCTCCATGTATTCTTTTAGACGTCACTGTAGAGAGAAAGAGAAACACCACATATTTCACAGCAGGTGGATGTTGTATATACAGTGTGTGTGTGTGTGTGTGGGGGGGTGGTGTTCAAGTTCAGGGCTGTGAACATTGCAACGTTCGGGCCACAGCACGACTGCTGTGCAGTTACATAAGACCCCCCCTCTCTATTGTGTTTATTTAGTTTTCGGGGCAAATGCGTCGGCAAAGAGGTGAATCTCGTAGCGAGACTCAGGAGGATACACAGGCCTCCAAGGTGGAGCAGATGAAGTATTTTGTTGGCACCGCTGTTGGAAAAAAGACATCAACAGTGTTGGGAAACACTCGATGGACTGCGCGGGGAGGTGCAACATCTTATTTTTCATTCACGTGGGGAATGCTGTGTTAGTGTTAGTTCACATGCTGCTGCAGGATTATATGTCCATTGTTTTATTCCTTATTGTCTTTGTTGGTACTTTTTTACAGCTGTGGTGTTTATACAGACTCCCTCTGCAACCTGTGAATATACCGACAAGCTCCCACAGCACTTGGATCATGCGATGATAGACGTTGTAGCGCAGTGAATGTGACAGGAGGCTCAGGGTTTGGGGATTTTTTATTGCAGCTGGCCCACTTCCATTCCAAATGCATGGACTGTACTGTAAATATAACTTCTATAAAGAATAATACGATCAGAGCAGAAGTCCTAAGGAACTCCATGTTACTTCACCAAAGCCACTGGACGCATTCTTCTGTGTGAACGTATCCCAAAAGTCCCCGTCCGTCCCCCTTTACTGGACAAAAATCATTTCACGTTGCCAAACATCAACTACAACTGTCACCAGCAAGCATGTTTTGGCTCCAATCACTTAGCAACAAAATGTAGTTAAAGGAAGTTTAAAAAAAAACAACAGAATCACTGCAGGGTTCAGACGTGTTCCACTTTCCCTCGGCTCTTTTTTAAATGCACGTCCGTGGCCCGCGTCCACCCTTGGCAGCACAGAGAGGTCGCGTTTGGAGCGTTGGGGAAATCAGTTCTGACAGAATGACAAGCTTCTCCGCTTCTTAGCGCTTACCATAAACTCATCTAATTGCTCTGGGGCTCCGAACCCACAATAAGAACCCATCCGCTGGGGCCCAGAGCAATGGGAGGCTCCGGGAGGCTTCCGGTAAATTGGAAGGTGTAGAAAGGGCTCACACGTGTTCACACGGACTGGGAGCTTGTTAAGTTTATCTTTCACAAATTTATACTTCTTGCAACTACTGATAAACACAGATACACCCACACTTGCTATTGGCTCGTTCTTCGCTGTGTCTTTCCCCTTGGCAGATGTTTCATAGCAGGAAGCAAAAGAGCACGTGTCTCCCTCTGAGTTCATGCGTGGTTATGTATGCGTGCCATTGTATCTTTGTCATAAGATGGGTTAATAATAAAAGCTCTGCGGGGGGGCAGCTGGAAACAGTCTTGGCAGGTGATCACAGGTCAGGGGCTGCAGGGTCAGCAGGCTCAGTAGAGGATGTGCCTATCAGCTGGCTAGCGGACTGGATCAGCGCATTAGCACTGGCTTTACAGCTCACACAGTTATTTCAACAACAGTGAATGAAAAGGCTCCAGCTGCAGTGAGTTATTTAAAGGGATGTGTTGAACATCGTGTAGCTGCCACTGTTGATTATTTTCTTATTTATGGATTTCTCTCTTGGATATTTAAGGTTATGAGTCATAATTGAATCTGTAGATAAAGAAATGACCATCACCGTTTACCTTCAGGCTGCTTGTGTTGCCTGTTTACAACTATATAAATGATTAAGATAATAAAACATTATCCGCAGACAAGTTGATCAACTGACTAATCGTTTTAGCACCAAGTACAACAAGTAATACCTGTAGAGATTTCAGAAGCAGGCCTCATAATTACATATGTTTGGGTAATAAAGGGCCACAATCAATCGTGTAATTAACAGTCTAAAAACTAAAGATATAAAATATATAGTAAAATATATATTTGAACAATAGAAATATGAAAAATCCCACATTTCCAGAACCAAAGGTGATGTCCTCAAAAAGCTTATATATGCGACCATCAGTCCAAAATCCAAATATATTCAATTTGATTTTCCTAATTTACTCAATGTGATATTTCAGCGATATAAAACAGAGAGAAAGCAAAACTTTGTTTACACTCAAGTGAATTAGAAACCTTATTCTGTCATTTTTGCTTTACTAATGACTTAAATGCTTATTTAATCATCAAAGCCTTGTGACTAATGTGGCTGAGGGAGCTATGGAGTCATATCACACATAGAAATCCTTCGCATGACTCAGGGGATTTGCTATTGAGTTGAAAGGTGGTGATGATGACTCCGCTAGTCTGAAGCTAAATATAAACTCTAAATTGGTCTTGATATGATCTTTAGCCTTATCACAGGATGCACGGTTCCCTGGCTGAGTCGCACCAGTGATGTAGTGGCGATGGTGCAGTGTCTAGCAGATGCCAGGGTCATTACAGCAGAGCTATTAGAAAGAATCCTCCATCTTGTCCTTTGTCATAATGGGTCCATTTCCCCTTTTAGCACACTCGTCTGTAAAGGACTGAAGCACATGGGAACCATCGGGTCGAGTAAATGTGAAATCACACCGTTGTCACTATGTGGAAATGGTCTAAGTTGTCCTGGAGTTTGCTCGACAGCTACAAGCTAATTGCATAACACTGGTGAGATGCACGGCAATACCAGCTCATGAACCAAAATGTCAAACTTTGTTACAGAGAAGGCGTTTTCCCGCCGGTGGCATCTTCTGCAGTCGGTGCAGTGAATAGCATTAGTACAAAGTGTCTTCAGGGTGAAGAACATGTGACGGAGGCGAGCGTGCAGGTCATGTTTTGGGTCTTGTTTGCCAGAGATGCTGTGGTCAGACCAAAGGAAGAGGTTTACTCAGCGGCAGCAGCTGCACAAATAGAACAATAACTCAATAGTGTGCAGCCAAATCTATTCCAGCCCTCAGTCTATGGCCTGTGTCAGCTGACAGTGCTCTGAACACCACAAATTACATTGTGTACAGGACATATACAGATTATATCACAGTGTGGGACATGCCTGCGCTGAGGGGGAGGAGGACTTGAAGGGAAGGTGCAGAGGGAGAGAGCTGAGGTTAAAGGGACAGGTACATGCTGGAGCTGCAGTAAAAGGACGGGACAGTATTTTTATATAGTGCTTTACCACTCAAAGCACTTTACAGAAAAAGTTGCAGCCAACCGAACATTCACACACAACTGCATGCAGCACTTTCCCTATCACACCATTCACACATTATCGGCTCGCTGTAATGGTTCCGGACAAACCACCGGCCTTCTGGTTAGTGGCTGGCCCTCTCTGCCGCATGCAGGTTACACCAACATTAGTTATAATAGAAAAATGCCCAATTTTGACGGTTGCCTAACGTCTCAGCTGTTACAGTTCTCTGGTGCTTTGCTAAACTTGACATAGATTTGTCGGTTTCCTTGTCGGCAGATCTGACGCTTGACTACTTTCACAAGACTTCACATGTCCCCGTCACAGTGCCAGTAACATGAAATGAAAAAACATTAAATGTCCTAATGAGGGAATAACCAATGAATCATTAACAATAATGCATGTAGAGTAATTTTGGATTATAATATCAACACTAATCCTAATCATAATAAACCATCGAGCATTGGAATATTTATATTTGCCATCGATCATCATGGCAAAGGTTGAAGCTTTTCCTCAGTAAGCTGATCAGGTCAGCATCCATGGATTCAAGGCAAACAAGAACAGCTCATATCTCATTTGGATCATTTGAATGGTGCCAAATTGCCAAATTCAACAAATACTGGCCCAACCAAAGTTGATCAAGTTGAGGCCTGTGTCTAACGAAACAACTCCTTGGCAACACTAAACTTCATGTTTACATCCACCCCTGCATGATCAATCCTGCAAAATTGAATCATCAGACCCATTCAGATACAGATAATTAGCTTGTATTGAAAAGCTGAACATATAGACAAAGACTTCATCTGTTTTAAATTGCAGCTGGAGTGAGGGGTTCGGTCTCCACCCTGACAAAGGCTCTAAAGTACAGACTACACACTTAACTGTGACATAATCAGTCTGGAGGAAGTTTTGGGAACGTGCCGAACTGGAGGATTCCTTCTCTTCACATGTCTTCGACCACCCTCTTCTGCACCCAAACACTCAGGCAGTCACACACACTGAGAAGCTCACAGACAAATACACAAATGCATCCAGAGCCAGACAGACACACAAACACAACCAGATAAGAAAACAGACTGAAAAACACAAACCCAAGATTAGCACACACCCTGAAGAGCTCGTCCCGGACACTCAAAACACAAACCAGTACACACAGACATCCCTTCCAGACACACGCACACACACACACACAGGTGGGTGTGTCCCAGCATGCAACAGTGAACCGAACTCATTGTCTGCGTCCTGTTGGCCGAGGGCCGCGCTCGTCGTGCAGCCATAACAGACGCGGACGGTTCCTCCTCATCACTGCTCTGCTCTGGGATGTTATTGACTGAACTTTTTCAACCAGGCGTGTCAGGTCAGCCGCCGTTGCCGCTCTACGCTGCGACTGCCCTGCAAACCCCGGATAACAATTTAGCTGATCAATGACTTCCTATATGTTCCTGTCAGAGATTTCCATGGATCTATATCCAGAGTTGTCAGGTTCACTGATCCTCGGCTGCTCGTGTCATCTGCCTCATTAGCTTCGGCTGCAGTGTTAGAGTCGTATAGTGTTAATGTGGTGATCAGGAAAGCATGGAACAAAACTGATGAGAACTAATGAGAGATATGGTCATTTCTAGAAATATACAACATAACCAACACACAGTGAGATATTCTTCAGCCCCAAATAATCAATTTCATGCCTCTGCACCAGAGAAAGCCTGTGGCTAGAGGCACTATTTTTCGTTTGTTGTTGATCCTTCCATCCCATTCTTTTGAAAACAATATTTCAGGAACTATTTGCTGCAAAAACTTGATTCGATTCCATTTTTGTGGTCAGAGGTCAAGGTCAGAGCTTCACAAGACATGTCTTTTGCCTCTTGAACACATGTCAAGTCTGCTTTGAGGGAATTTCTTCAAATTTAACCAGTTGTCATTTGGACTCAAAGCGTTTCAGTGGTTAAAGGTCAAAGGTCGTGGTGACCCCATAAGTTTGTTTGATGCAATAAGTCAGGAACACCTGGAGGGACTGAAACTCCACCGGTTGGTGGAAGCATTTAACCGCAGGGCAGTAGCTGTACTAAGTTTTAAGCATTGTTCAATAAAGTAAAACTTACAATTCAAAATCTGGGCTCAAAGCTCCAGGAGGCTTTTATTATTCATGATAATCTTTTCAGTTTTGTTTCAATAGAAAAATCAATAACGTTCTTACATCGACTTCTGAGCGTGTGTGTGTTTTTTTATCTAGGACATGAAACATCCATTGCTGCTGCTGCAGGCTTCCTTCCTTCCTCGAGGCCCCCTGTGGAGTTTATTATAAGTCAGGATTCTTTTCATCACAACATGATTAAAACCCCTGATGTGACTTTGCCCCGTCATTGAGTATTCACTTTGCTCCTCCACTATGAAAAGCTCTGGTGCCACTGAAGGCGAGCGCTGAATGAAAACCAGCTCATTCTGACATCTTCTGTAATTGAGGTGGTGGCACTCGAGGATTGAAAAACAATCCACTTTATTCACTGCGATGTTAATAGCTGTGGTGTGTGTGACTGCAGAGAGCTGAAGTGATAATGTGCTTTTTATGTCGGGGGAAACTGTAGCTCATCACGCAGCACTTGTTTTTAGAAGGTGTCTTTACTGAGGGGATGATTCTTCTGGTCTTAATTGAATGATCTGGATGAGGCGACAGGTTGTCAACAGCTGCTTTGTATATTGTTAGTATAGTTTATGTAAGTATCCGCGTTGCCTTTCAGAATAAAGGTTCTGCTTATTACTTCAGCATCTCTCTCTCACACACACACACACACACACACTCAAGCACTGACAAGTTATGTGCATGCCGTCATCCACTCACGTTAGTCTTTCTCCTGCTGTGCATGAGTGCAAGAGTATCAGTCGTTCACCTCTGACCTCCACAGCAACCAGACTCCCCACATCATCACTCACCCCCTCAGTCCCTGTTTGCTTCCACTCACACACACTTTGTTTTTTTGGCCTACCGTCCAACAGGAAGATGACATCAGCCCCAAATCTTCCTGAAAACACTTCCTGGCTCGCAGTGCAGACCAAATATCCCCGTCCTCGCTCAGGCTCCCCTGCTGCTGCCGACGTTTAAGGCAGCGATAAACATAAGCAGTCTGTGCTGAGCAGACGAGAGCTCATCTCAGCTCGTCTGCTGTGAATGTTTTTATTACTAAATCCATGCTGAAGAATTATAAACACATCTGTGGAAAACAAGACACTTATCAGTCCGGCGTAACTAAACTCAGCTTTGAACATTGACGTTTCTCAATTTGCTGATATTTTTTATCCAAAGTAACTTTCAACTGCAGACTAAACATGTGCTAAAGCCCCCAGTGCAGCAGGAGGCCTGGAGGTACACAGGGCTAAAGCTGTTCAATAAGACAAAGTGCAGGAGATCAAGTGAGAAAGTGTAATTAGGGTGTGTTGGGGGAGGAGCTGCTCCTGGAAGAGATGAGTTGTCAAGAGATTATTGACGATCGAGGGACATTCTTGCACTTTGTGGTTTGCTTCATCATCGAGGAACCTCGAGGGAGAACGGTCTGGACTGTGATTGTCTTGGGTGCCGGGAGCGGCAACGCCAGATAAGGTTCCTCGGAGGAATGAGGCGGCCGAGAAGAATCCTAAGCATGTATGATCGAGTAGATAGATGCAGGTTGACAAGTAGTTGGGATGGGTTAAACTTTATTTGGGCGGCTATAAGCAGAGAGTGGAGGCTGAATCAACATGATTCCTGTGAATCTTGTTCAGTCTTGTTGAGTCAGACTGGCCATGAAAACTATCAGGACAAATCTAAGTGGGACAGGGGACCAGCAAAATATCCACAACCTCTTCACCACCCGTCCGTCTCTCCACTGTCCCTCTCTGCGTGCCTGTTGTTTCAGCGAGCGCGTACCACATGCGTATTCTAGCGTCAGTCCATCGCCGGCAGACGTTTCTTCCGTGCACTCATCTGCAGCCACCGATTAATCCCATTTCAAAACTCCAGACTGATCCCTCTGCTTCTCTCTGCAATCCTTACATTGGCACCATCCAAACACCCAACAAAGGCTGAATTTTTTCCCCCCACTCTGACCATTATGTCACTGTGTTGGCAACGGCCCAGGGAGCCTGCTCACGCCAACAAACTGCTCACTGCAGTTCACTGAACGGCCACCAGGGTCATTAATAATGTTACAGATAATACGCTGTTTAGATCATCTTGATAAACTGTTTACTTGTTTACAGACGATCTGACTGTTTGCCGGCATTGTCCCAGTTATTAGCGATAACTTTGCTGAGAACAAAGTGGCCACAAGTACAGTATCAAGTTAGTGCTTAAGTTTTAATGAACTGGAATTGTCCTGTCAAGTTTTACTGGTTATTGTGCCGATGTTTGAACATTATAAATATTCAACATAGGAGCAAGATGTGAACTCCAGGGTGTGTGAAACGTGTGGGGGGCCACCATGAGGTCCCAGCCCCTTCGCCCTCTCTGTAGGAAAACAGCTCAACTTTTCCTCTTTCGAATCAACCACAGACTCATTAACACACAAAGCAGGGGGATCACAGACTAAACTAACTGATCAGACAGCAAGTCAACAGATCAGAACGAGGGTTAAGGGTCCAGACGAGGAAATAAGCTCTCACTGTCGTGGTTGCAGCCCCCCCTCCTCCCCTCCTCCCCTCCTCTCCATTTCCCTCCGTCTCTCTTTCTCCCTCTGTGGCACTATAGCGTAGCCCCGACCACCGCACCTGCTTTCCCCATCATCTCCTTGCAGCCGTCCCACTCTGTACGGAGTGAGCGCTGTGCTGTTCTACGGCCCGCTGACTTCAAACATGAGCCACTGCAGGAATGATAATGACAGAAACATGCCTGGAAAAATAGGATTGTCCTCCAAAAATACACTCTGCTCTTTGTGTTGATGGTCCGTTTTTTGTGTGCGTGTAATTGGCACGAGTCGTGCGCACGCGGTGATTGATGGATGTTCTTTTTCGACCTGTTTACCAGCGTGTGGATGGGATTGGATGGGTATGAGGTGGTGATAAAAGGATTTGCCGGGCAATAACAGGAATTGTTCTATCCCAAGAAGTACACCTGTCCTGTGCCAGACCTGAAGGATTACACACACACACACACAAACACACACATGCACACACACTCAACCACACACAGCAGCCGCCCGTGAGACATTCCCACTGTGCTCCATTTCACATTCCAATCCTCTGACAGCATGTCTGCTTTTATATGATCATTTTTAAGGTTTACAAAAAAAAGAATAATAATTGACACCTTCAGTTTGAGAGACTTGTTGTCGGGTGACAGTGCCGGCAGAAAAAAACTGGTATTTTTATTGTTTCACAGCCCTCAAATCCGCCAGTGGCTCCGTCACTGCAATTATATTGATCCCTTGATTATTGATTTTGTTGTAAATATTATATCTTGTTAGCTGGGACATTTCATTAGCTCATACACAGGGAGCTCACGTGCAGGCCGATGGGAAAGTTGGAGACAGAACAGTGATCATAAACTACAATTAAATGCCCGATTTCACATTATGGACTCAGGCTGGATCGCTTTTGACTCTTTTAGTGCAGAGTGCAAGTCAGGATTACGTTACATAATGACAGTGGGTGAAACTACACGCTAGAACAAAGTGACCATCGTTAATCTGCAGCGGTTTGATAAAGATTTATTTTAATACAAAGGCACAAGTTAATTCACCACATGCTGCAACGTCTGTCTTTCAAATATAATTTATAAGCCTGAGGAAAACTTTCCACGCACACGTGCACCTATCGGAGTTTCCTGCAGTTTGGTGTCCTGAGTGTTTGTGTCGACCGGCCATTCCCAAACTTAAGAATGCCGCGGCCCAATTTGAAAACTGAAAAATGTGTGCGGCCCACCCACACCTTTAATCACAACTACATGATCCACACACAGGACTAGAATCAACTATTACCATAAATATTATTCTTTTTATAGCTAAAATAATTGTATATGAACGTGGGCATATGCAGTGCAAATCCAATAACATCCACATTTAAGCGTAACAATTTGCTCCTTTAATCACAATCATATAGTTGGGATTAAAGGTGTGGGTTGGCCGCACACATTTTTCAGTTTTCAAATTGGGCCGCGGCATTCTTAAGTTTGGGAATGGCTGCTGTATGAGATTCCCCGTCCATTACCCGACTTGGTGATGCGTCACCGCGTGCCGGCCACATTACAGAGAAACATGCAAACAGATGGAAAGTCACACGTCCGGCTCACAGGAATCCTGGTGTCATGGCGGCGCAGCGTCAAGGTCTCCTCAGACATGTCTGAGCCCTCGGCCGTCACCTGCTTGCTCCGAGTCAGCATGACTGGTAGATGTTCAATGGGGAGGCCGGCCATGTAAGGCTGTGGTGCCAGTATGGATCATGACTCAGTGTCGTATCTATGGCCTCATCGGTCAGTGTCATACATTTGGAATGGATTGGAAAGGCACCTGTTGGTTCCTGGATCATTTGGGTCGGTGGTCACCAACCTGTTCGGCCCTTTGACCTTGTAAAACAAAACTATGTCCACTTGCAATCTCATGTTGCATATGTTAAAATATATATATCTGCTTCTCAAATTGATTTGTTGAATACTTTACCGAGGCCTGGAGGGGTTGTGTTATCCAGTAATCTACAAACAAAGACGATCCTCACCTCATGGCTCCTGTAGAACTTGTGTTGGACATATCCTGGTCTTATCAGGAGATGAAGACTAAGCTAATGAAGAACCCCCAAAGCTCCAGAACAGGACGTGACTGAACCGATTTCCATAAAACTTGATGGAACATCGGCCAAGAAAGAACCAATAAAATGTTTGTGTGGATCCGGAAAAAAAGGAGCAGATCCAGGAATTTATTTTCACTTTCTCTGTGAAAGAGGACGGTTTTTCGACTTTTCATGGATCCTCATGAATAAAATCGGGTATATTTAGAGGACTGATATCTACATATTGATATCTATGAAGGTCTGAATGATTTGGTGCAGCTTGATTGAATTTAAGGCGACTGTTCAGCCTTGGGGGAGGTATGCACTCTGCTTAGTGCCCGTCTAGTAGTAGGAATATTTAGATATTTGGGGAAATGCATTTATTTGATTTCTTACTGACAAGATCTGAATACAGAAAAGAAGCTGGAACCAATTTGAATACTGGCACATCCGCTCTGACCCTAAATGGCCCTTTGGTAAGTCAGACGTCAAGCAGCGAAGGATTAACCCCGACTCCAGGAAGAACGAACCATTTATGGAGCCTGGCACAGTGAAGCTAGAGGAGGAAGAGGATGAAGTGACTTGTTCTGCAGCTATTTAATGAAGGAGTCGATGTATCGAAATAAAAACATCAGGAATGTAAAATATTTCGGATTTTCCAATGAACAACACAGGCAGCTCTTGGTGTTTTGTCATACACGACCATATTTCCTCAGTCTCTTAGTCATGTGCTGTGCCTTTGTCCTTGGGAAATGTTTGCTGCTTTTTACATTGTTGTTTATTGAATCCAATACGTAATGGAAGTGGAATCACTTAATGAAACTGCTGCGTTCTTCCGACTCAATTGCGATTTGCCATTCAAGGACGATGACTAATGGAACACAAGAAGCCTTGAATTGATTGTCCTGACACAGAGGAGCGTTTTGCATGTATCCCCTTCCATTGTCTCAGACTCTGTCCTTTTTTTTGTATATTTCCTGCTGCCTCAAGGAGGAATTTAGTTTAGTTCAAGAAAACACAAGCATGAGGCGCTGAGCATTCACAATGGAGCAATTTGGTGTGGAGCCAAACCTCCTCCGTAAGAAGGAAGAGATTCATGTGGAGCCAGATTCCCTCGTCATTCTTCCCATAGTTTGTCAGAAGAATCCGCATTTCCCTTCGCCAAACTCACAGTTCAACTCTCCCACCATCTGCGTAATCCTCTCAGATTGGGTCCATGACATCACCCGGGCGATAACAACACGAGAGCCATCAGCTTTTTGCGGGGAAACTTTTAAATAGATGGAGTTGGAAATCATAACAAAGTTTAAGGGGATTTGGAAAGGTTTCGCAATGATGTACAAATCGATTCTTCCCGTCAGATCTTTTTCCCTTTATGATGCATGAGAACATTTGGTCCTGGTTTCCAATGCTTATAGCAAAGGGATAGAACTGGTCACACTGGGGCCATTAACTCCGAGCAGGAGTTCATCCCGGGTCTTTTATGAATGAAGACACCCCCCAGGTCAAACCCAGAGAGCCTTAGTCATCACAGACCCTTTTCCACACAATCTGTTCCTCCTTCACTTGCGGTCCGTCACTTTCTGGACTTTAAGTTGTTTTCAATCTGAACTTTGCCTACCGATGATTGAATTAGTTTACATCATGTGGTTTGTTTTTTGGACTCTATTATGCAACCGTTCAGCAGATCTCTCTCGATTCATCTAGTTGAAGGGACGGTGATGAATATGGAACCAGTAGGACTGAACCAGCAGAGTCAGGGTGAGTCACACACTCGAGTCACTGCCTCAGCTCATTGAGAAGAACTTTGTAATCGTAGTTAAAGCCGTCTGAACTGTGGATTATGAGGAACGGTAAATTAAAGATGGAGGGATACAGATAACGGGCAAGAATATGTCCTTGATTTTGATATTTTATACCTTCACTTGTTGTCCGAAGACAGTGTCCACACAAATGCTGTATTTTCTATAAGCTCCAGCTCTGTGTTTTCTTGTCTCGACTCCAGACTCTAGTTTCCTGAGGGTTGCAGATATTATAGCTCCACTTTAAAGTCTCTTAAAGCTAGTGTAGGTAAATCCTGTCAAAGCTACATCCATTTCAACCAGGTGATTTCTCCGTTACTTGCTCGCTGACTTCAAGCTGTCGTCAACTGTATTTATTCATCGCTATCGGGACGGGAAGAGGATTTGAGCATGTAAGATAAAACGTTTTCCAGAAACAAAACTGTACCTTTAAGTTTATCATGATTGAAATATTTTCAGCCATGCGCACGTTCTTCTCTGAACATCATCCACACAGGATGATGTTCAGAGAAGATAAACCCAATCTCCTGATATCAAGGAGAGATGTTTGTTTTCACAGACCAATGTTTGGTCTTCTTTTCGGTTTCCGTGGTGTTGACGATAACCTTCTCTGAGGAATCTCTGACAATCACCTTGGAATCCTTGTTTGTCAAGACTTGAAGAGACTGTGTTCTGCATAGTGAGACCTGGTTTGTCCGTGAGTGCGAACATGACATTGCTCCTTTGACATAAAGTGCAAAATAAATCACAAAATATGACGTTAAACTCAATCCTCAATGTTTCCAGCCGCAAGAAATATTAAACACATTATTCTTCGTTTGACTCTGTGGTATTTTTACCAAGTAATCGGAACAGAAAAGCTGGAGCCAAAGTCCAAATAGTTTTGTTTTAATGAAGAAATAAAACGAGGGTAATGCATCCGTCCTTCAACTGACACCTTCACTACTGTGGGTCACTGTTCCGCTTTAATGAAGCTGTGAATGTGTCGGTGACAGCTGCCGCTCTGTTCTCTGCCGCCGCTCTCTTTGTCACCCCGGTCATTTGAAATGAATGACCACGGGTCACTTTGTCTCTTGATGTCATCGCCGGTGTGAGACACTCAGAAAGTGTGTCAAGTGTTTTACACCGTTCGCGGAGATCCTGTTTTCGTCCGATGACTGCACGCCCTGAGCAGGGGGCCCAAACATAGCCCGGACCCTGAAGTGAGCAGCCTTTGTTCGTCACTCCTGAAGGTATTTGTCATCGTGCACGGCCCTGATCCGTGACTCCGAAGTGAGGGATGACTCTTATTGCTGGCACGAGTTCAGCTCTCCTGTGCGTGTGCCCGAGCAGCTGTTGATTAGACAGTGGAGGGGTGGACTCGGCCTGCACATGCATGCCTGATTATGTGCATGCATGGCTGAGTGAGCGTGTGCTGCTGCATGTGTCCTCTTGACCTCGAGCATGAACTCTGTGGCCCTGTCCCTGTAAGGCAGAATGCTGGGCATGCTTTGCCCCTGCATGCTCGCCATAATGAGCGCACCTTAGGTAGCTTGTTCATATGTCACGTTTATTCACGGGTCCTGGGCAACTTGATCAGTATTCAATTTCAGACGTGCAGCTGTGTCTCAAGTGCTGCCATGATTACATCTGATATGCTGTGGATTCCCTTGAGTCACCTTCCTCTCGCAGATATGAGATCTGACTTATCTGACAGCTCTCGCCCTAACGGAGAGATCTTATTATTGATTTAACAGCCAAGAAATAAAGACTTGAAGCAGAACAGACGTTTAAGATTTCAGCGTTCTTCTGTCAGGTCAACATACACAAAGCTTATCAGCAGCAGGTCAATCAGGGATATATTTATATTGAGATGACACCGTTCATCTCAGGTAGAAGCAAGTTATTGACAACTTATAATAATAAATCAAAGGGAACTTAATCAAAGACAACAAATATAATATTACAACAGAAGCAGCTTTGCCCGGTTTGTCCTGACTTCCTAATAATTTGTTCAAAGTTTATCTATATGACATCAGTGTGGAGTTTTATGTTGCAAATATTAGAAAGTAAAATCACACAGATTTTTAGGGACTGATGTTGTTAGGGAGTAAACATTTTCAGTTACAGATATATACTGTTTGTACATATCATACATGAGCATTGAAATATAATTCAGGTTAGATGTTTTACAGTTTCCATGAACTTTATTATAAATAACTAGAAATATCAGTGCATGCCATCAAATATAAACACACATATGTCTATGAAAGGCCCATTTTGCCCAATTTTGAATCGGCCAACTGATAAATCGCTCGTCCTCTGTTAGACAGAGTAGTGAATTGTTCTTTTTGATTCTTTACTCGGAAACAAATCCTTGCTTTGACTTCATAAACCGACTTTAAAACCGTTCCCTCTGGCCCAGACCCTTCATCCTGCACAGCACGGCTCTCAAGTCATTCTCTCAGTGGAGAGGCAATTGTCATTCTCCTACAGCACGGCCTCTCAAGCGATTGTCTTCTTATCCTCTTCCCTGAGATAAAGGAAATCTGACGGATTTGTAGAAGCCTTTTTTTTTAAATGATTTTGTTTGGGGCATTTTGTCTGTTATTAGATAGGTCACAGTGGAAACACAGGAGGGAAATCATGAGGGAAAGAGAGAGGGAGGTAGGACAGGCAGCATAGAACCAGCGATGTTACACTCACAGGACATTTTATGTGTCTTAACCTTTACACTTTAGCTGACACCTCGTTTTGCAGAGATGTGGCAGTCGAGGTAATTACATCTGTAGTGAGAATATTGAATGTAATTACACCGATGAAGGACTTTTAATTAGTGCTGTTAATATGTTAAACATCCATTAGTAACAAATGCCAGCAGAGTGAAAAAGAGGCTAATCAGCAGGGGCAGGCTTTTTTAAGTCGAAGCAGCGGTAGAAAAAACAATGATCAGAGGGTGACATTTCCTGTGATGTGCGGAATGCTAAACAGTTTTCCTCCAGTGGTGGTGGAGCAGACTGCAGTAATATATTAACATTAATGCTGCAGGATCCTCACGAGCTGCGGAGGAAGGGAGGCTTTGGATCGGAGGTTTCTAGAATTCCAACAACGTTCCACTTCAGACACACCACCAGGAGGTTTTCTGTGTTTGTGTTTGTGCATGTGTGTGTGTTACTGGCATGGACCAGGGCAATGGAACGATGGTAGATCGAGTGGTAAGCATGGAATTACACCCCCTCTGCTTTAAGCTCTCCTAAACCACTGATGCTGGCAGAGACTCCATCTCCAGGTGAAAACTCACCAGCTGTGTGAAATCCCCCCCCACGAAACCTTACCTAGCTCCTGCAGGACGCCTACGCACAGACAGACACGTATACACACATACAAACAACCTAAGGCCTGGAGTAGTCAAACCCCTTATAAGGTAAAATGGCAGGTCGGTTTCCAGCGAATCTGTTTTGCAGCGAGCGTCCCGGGCGAACTTTGGCATTTGTGGCTGGGAAAGGCATCAAGTATGCAGAAAGGACATCCCTCAATGTTTGTTTTCTCTTCGCTGTATGCATCCTGTGGTTCTGACTGACTGGCTGCTGGCATTACGTAAAAAGCCAGACTCTGTGCTTATATGTTTCTTTCCACCTCAGCTTTGGTAAATGATTCAGCAGAGCTTGACCAAATGAATGTTTTCAGAGTTATGAGTATAAACAGCTTTCCTTTCTTTTTTCCTTTTTTTTCTCTGACCTGACGTTTCTGATTGTTCCAAATTTGCGGTTTGTTCACGCTGCACGTTTTAGGCGACGTGACATTTTATGTTCCATTTTTCTAAGCATTTGCAGATTTTGGGGTATTTATTCGATCAAGTATTGATTTACTTTGCACTTTCAGATGTGTTGCCTACTATATGCAGGTGCGTGTGTGTGTGTGTGTGTGTGTGTGTGTGTGTGTGTGTGTGTGTGTGTGTGTGTGTGTGTGTGTGTGTGTGTGTGTGTGTGTGTGTGTGTGTGTGTGTGTGTGTGTGTGTGTGTGTGTCGGTGCATACCTGAGCCTCCCAGCTATGTAGTTAATCATGTCCACCTACGGTCATTCAATAAACCCCACGAGAAATGGCGACTCACGCCACAGCTATCCCACAATGCCCCCTTCTCCTCTTCTTTATCACCAGCTCGTAATTATGTGCTCCAGTGAGAGGCATGCAACTCACTTTACTCATATGCACATACACTTATACAAACACAAAGACACACACACACAGGGACACACACTCAGCTTGATTAGCAAACCTAATGGATCGCCTTGCTCTGTATTCTAAGAACATTCCATAAAGCATGGAGCCATATAATTGCTTTCTACACAAGTGCTGCTGCCACCTCATCATCCTCTTCATCCTCTTCATCGTCCTCCATCTCCTTCTCCTCTGCACCCCCCTCCATCCATATCTCCACTGGTTGAGACATGGGCTACACCCTGGACAGGTCGTCAGTCCATCACAGGGACCTACCAAACAGACAGCCTCATATTTTCCTCAGAATGTCATGAAGACTAAAACAAATATAAAACACCTGTTAAGTTAAACAAGAAGCAGAAACATTACTGTGATTCCCTCTGTTGACTGAGTTGTGGTTGTGTGGTCTTCACTGTGAGGTGTTTTTACCCAGGGGGCCGTGGGAAAGTTGAGGAGGAGACACATGAGATAAGACAAGAAACTGTCGGCTGCAACCGGACATTAGCTCATGCAGTTTGGTCCACTGAACTTGACCCAGTTACCAACATGGTCTGCAGCTGCAGCTGCACCAGTAGATTCATGGAGGCAGTTAAGGTACTTTAAAACCCCTAAGTGCTCAATTTGTATAAAGATGAGCTCTGAGCAGGGAGACCACGGTTTGATACCCTGCTAGCTGGATCGTATGTCATTCCCTACTCAACGATATCATGTGTTATTGTAACAATACCTACAGGAAGTGCTAAGAGCTAATTTGGCACGTGAACCCAATTGAATCACATAAAGATTTTTAAACACAAGACAAGATGGTGAATATCCCTTTTACGTGTCAAGTTCTTCTGCACTAGTTTGATGATAAGTTGCCGACCACCAGCAGATGTTAGTGACCACCAGTGGATTGTAAGGACATGAGACGCCCTCTGCGGAGGCAGGCCCACCACAGGCTGTCCCGACCTGGGTGTGTGTCCCTAACATCTCGGGGCCCAGTTGGGATCTGTCCTCCCGATCCAGAGTCATGGGCTGCAGTGTTCTGGAGTCTGTGATGTTCCTTTGATAGTCTGGTTCAGGGCTTGTCCGTTGATACCTAAAGTAAAACGTGCAGCCAACCTCCACTGGGCGGACTATTGCTGTCCGGCCTTTAGGTTCTGTAGGTTACCATATTCTAGCTGACACAGCTTTGTCAGTCTGATGTAATTCAAGGTGCAGATATGTGCAGCATGTGTGTGTGTGTGCTCGTGTAGGCTTGAACCACACACATGCTCACTCTCTCACAGCTACATAATAATCTGCACATCGATGTGAATAAGACGCCTTCATAAGAAAAGCTGTTGTTTTCACTCACAAGTGCAGCCACAGTCAAGTTTGCACATAGTCATGCATTCTTTGTTAGCTTAAGTTTCCATGTTGAAGCAAAGGCTCGGCCGGGGGCTATTTTCCTACCAGCTTCGCTCACCCAATGAGGTCACACCATCCAGAATCTCGAGAATGTGAAGAATGGCGAGGTTCAAGAGCTCCTGAACAGCACTATACGTTATCAGATGGAAGGTGGCTGATGGAGAAGGGGGTGAGGTTGAAATGCGATCATAACAGTGAAATGAAGCAGGGGTGAGGGAACCACACACTTCTTCACCTCCACAGCTTCGTCTCTAATCTGTGAACCACCATATAGCAGATGCCAGGACGTCCCTTCAACACTGCTTCATTTAAACTTTTAAATAAAATCCCGACACCTTCGGTTAATCCCTTTATCCAGACACCAAGAGCAGGATTGAAAACTGTACTCAAAGTTGGTCAGACTCTTATTAAGTCTGAGTTGTGTCCCAGTTTAACCCCCCGAATCAGACGTAGATTAGATTGAATTGCTGCTTATATGAGATCAAAAGCTGTCTGAAACGGTTCCCTGAGTAAAGCAGTTTGTCTCAAATCCACTAAGGTAAACTAGGTCATTTAGCCAAGTTGGTCTAATTCTATACAACAACATCTTTGTGAAGTGAGTGTTGGAAATTACAGTCTCGCCTCATGAGTCCTTGTTTTTCTGTGCACAAACACAATCCACATATCCAAGAACCCAAGGTGATATATTTAAAAACACAATCATAGATGAATTTATTCATATGATACAAACAAACACAGTAAAACCTCTTATTTGAGAAGCTGAATTAACATAATTACCTTTACCAAGCAGGTTATGTTGTCTGTTTAGTCTGATAGTTGCAAAACTTGAGGGAAGGATTCAGTAAAATCATTCATGGATCTCGATGAAAAATCTGACATGTTTAGGAGACAGATGAGTTTGTGCAATTTGGTGCAGATACAAATAAAAATCCACATCTAGAGAATTTAAATGTTGGGCCTCAGCGGGGGTGTATTCCCTCTCTGGGTGTAATAATCATTTTGGGCATTTACATAAATGCTGAGTAATATTCTGTCAATCATCGAAAACAGTTAGTTGACTAATCATTATCGCTCTATATGCAACATGCCGATGTCAGTTACTAATATTTAGTCTGAAGAATGTGAGACAATGTGAAATATAAAAAAATCCCATCTTTGTCTACCACAGCCCCCCAAATCCATCCCACCACAGATTTGGAAAGTACACAGGTGAGGCATGAAATTCCACAAGAGACTTCGTGGAAATATTATTATTATTAGAAATCTTTTTATAATCGTACATTATATAAACTATTCCGTGCATGACCCTCCGGGGGGAAAGTCTCGACTTCCAGCTCTGAATCATCTGTTGAATCATAGAATGATCAGTATGCGACACAAAACAGGGAAATATGAGTCTGAGGAATGTCTGCACCTCCAAACGCAAGTGTGCAAAACTGCTTGAGCCTGGCACCACAAAAAAAAAAAAGAAGTAATAATAATTAGCACGTACAAGGCGGGCGGTGGGTCCTGGAGGAATTTGGATTGTCACTGTTTTTGTTGTCTTTTCAAAATCCTCACACTGGAGGAGTTTATTATCTCCAATGTGGTCTAATCATTACAATGTGCCCAGTCATTTCCTGAAAGACAATATGTCCGTTGTCCAGACAAGCAGGAGGAGGGTGGGGGGTGGTGGGTCGGTTAACAGTGTGTATGTTTTTTCAGTTCAGGCGAAGATGCTTGCTGGTTCCCCTCAAGTGTCTGGAAAGTGTGTCGTTTCCATTACAGTCTGTCTCGTTTCACAGCAGCAGCAGCAGCGGTGGTGGTGGTGATGTTTTTGCATGGAGGCCCGGGGGTAAGAGGCGAGCTGTGCAGTGCAAAGCATGGGAGGGGGTGGTGGTGGGGGTGGAGTGGTTATGGCCCTCATAGACACACACACATGGGTTACATGTGGTGCTTCAAAGACATAGCTGGACGGGCCTGGCTGCTGGCGGGCCGCTATCGCTGACAGGAGCTCAGAAGCAGACTGCCAGAGACCTGGTCCAGACTAGTCAGTGAGATGAGCGTGGTGGAATTACAGGATTACTAGTCAGCTCGATGGCATGCTAACTGGCAAGCTAGCAGGCCAACGTGCTAACAGCACCGCCAGTTATTAAGTTGGTTAGGATTGGGATGAGAAGAAAAAAGTATTTGGCTTTCTGTTGAATTGTGTTTTCTTTCTTATTTTAGTTCGGCAGGGTCTTTCTGTGCAGAGTTTGGATGTTCTCCGCGTGTCTGGGTGGGTTTTCTCTGGGAACTCTTCCTCCCACTGTCCAAAAAACATGCAGCTTAGCTTAAATCGGTGACTCTAAAGGTGTTTTCTGTTGGATCTGGATGATTTACGGACTTCTTTTCTAGGTAGAGCAGCAGTTGACAGGACATAACACATTCATTCTGCAGCTGGATCAGATAATTTTTGTTGACAGCCCATCAACACCAGCGTTGGCCCTTATCTTCAAAAGCTCTAGAATGTCATTGTCTCAAGTTTGCATCTTCTTCATCAACAAGCCCACTAGCTCGTGGTGAATTTGGCAGGAAAAACCCGAGAGAATTTCTGGAGTAACTGACTCAGACAATTTCTGACATATAGCCCCTCTGGATAATTCGAGAGGACATCCAGAGTTAAGTGTCTGAGAGGAGTTAAGTGTGAATGGGAGTGAGTGTGAGTTGTCGTTCGCCTCTGAATTTCAGCTCTGTGACGCACTGGCGACCCGTCATGGGTGAACCCCGCCTCTCACCCGGTGCCGTCTGGGATTTGCTCCGGCCCCCATGTGGCCCTTTAAAGGATAAGTGTTACAGATACTTTATAATAATGTATGGATGGAAGTGCACAAAGGCTTCTAACCAGTAAAATCTCGATTTTAATCAGCGTAGTCCTCCTCAAACAGCTCTGATGACATCAGTAGTAAGCTTTAATAAGCCGGACCACTGGAGACCGTCGCACAGCCAACACCATTAAAGTATAATGATGCAGTTAAGGCAACTTTTTCACTGATGCAATATTAGTGAGGGTGTAGAATATCAACTGTAATAAAACTGTCTGGACCGTAAATATGCGATGTAACTGTAATCCTCCCAGTAAAGTCAGCGTCATTGTGATACACTGACACAGTGGAGTCACTCACGTCTTTATTGCCTGAGTGTAGCATTTCCAAATGGTTTGGCTCTAATGGCACAATCTAAAATAAATATTGAACATTTTACGAGTTCAGTTGCCTCTGCTGTTTGTCACTGTCAGGAGGCCTGGTTCAGGAAATGCATCCGCACAACTGGTAAATCTCACTTTGTTTCTGTGACACGTACTTTTATTATCTCTCCCGGCTTCTAAAAGTCCAAAACTTGTAAATCGTCACATTGTCAAAGAAATAAAGAAAAGGTGAGCACATTAAGTGAAGTTAAGATCTGAATTATTAATGCAGCGCTGAACGTCCCTCTTGGGTTTGGTCGCTGTGGTCCTGACACAACTCTCAGCAGGGGGTCAACAGCACGGCCGTAACTTGTAGGATATGTTTCATAGCTAAACCCACAAAGTGTCAAAGAACTGGTGCAATAGTTCAAATCTGACGTTTTTGTCACTATCCAGTTCCTGCACCTACTGTGAAAAACAATCCCAGTGCAGTTTGTAATTGGTTATCGTTTACTCCACATATCCCGTCCATACTTTTGTGTATCTCATCACAAAACACGACGTACCTCTGACCTGAAGCCTGTGTACAGATCAGATTCTACCGTTATGAATTTAAGAGACCTGTCAGACTGATACAACCATTCATTAAAGGCCAGCTGCTGTGGTGTGTGAGTGCATGATCCACTGTCTCCCTCAGGATGTTTAATAGACGCCTCACAACACAAGCGACTTGTTTCGTTTGGAGGGCGGCGCCTTCAGAACACATTACAGTGATCTATGGTGTCTTAAATCTAGCCACAGTGGCTTTTTACCGCCCCTGGGCCGGCACACGATGTGCTGAAGCACTCCTAAATTAACTCACGACGTGGCTATTGACTCGGACAAAAAGTGAATCAGAAGTGGCTCAACCACGTTTTGTTTTTGACTGGTAGAACAGTGAAGAAAAACCCTGAACGATAAAGATACGACGAGCAGGAAATGCATACGACATGTTCGTTAATGTGGAACAAACCGACGAAACCATCCAATAAATATCACGAGGTCTGACTGTGTCTAAGTTAAAGAACGAAACAAACAGTTACTGTATTTTGGATTTTCTCAGACGTGTGTGCTTCTCTGTGAAGGAGACCTGCTCATTCCTTCTCACACGTCATCCATCCACAGTTTGCTACGTCAGTACGAAATCCCTGCGTGGTTAGTTCCACGGGGTTTCCGTCTGTTAAACTTCAAAGCGAGGTCTCTGGGACTCGGTCCTGCTGGTTAACATCAGCACCTGACCTCTTGTTTCATACTGAAAAGGGAGGAAGAGAAAAAAAATGTTTCTGGGAAAGCCCTTCATTAACATTTATGGGAAACCTTTTGGCCCATCTTGCTCTTTTTTCCTGCCTTACAAGATTAAAACACATACTCCTTTTCCTCATTTTTCCATACCAGCCCCTCCCATACATCCAGCTTCACAGGGGCTGTTTTGGGAAATCCCTCATAATGGGCAGTTAGTCTGTACTTTGCCTGGCAAAGTCAACTTCTTTCCCCTTTGGGATCACATCCATTACATTCTTTGGAAAGCGTGGGCGTAGCCGTGTGGTATGATGGTGTTTTCTTTCTGCAGAACGCTCTGTGTTTCCAGGTTTCTTTTTTAGAGTCCTGGACCGAGCAGAGAGGAGCAACCACTGGAACACCTCAACAATGAAAAGAATGCAGATATGAAAAGACGACAGATTCTCTTACACTCTAAACAGCATGCGTGGCTTCGTAAGGGGGACGAGTACTGGGGTTATATAACCTCACCGAATCCCTGTTTTTAGCACATATTCAGATTGTATGAACAAAAGCTGTTGGTGTTGCAGGCATGTCCGAGGGAGCAGCTCCTGTCAGTCAGACTCCTCATATTCAGTGAGGTCAAGATCCTCTGACTCTGGACCCCCCTCTCCTCCCTCCTCACTTGCGTGGCTTCCCTGACCTCTTAGTCAGGGGTTCCTCTTTTCTCCCGGCGAGCAGGCACCATTCACCGAGAGGCCTCCCTGCTCGGGGGGGTGGAATAAAGACCGAGAGAGGGGGGGGGAAGCCTTCAACAAAAACCTCATCTTAAGATGACTCACCCAAACTCCCCGCCTCTTTCCTCGACCCCTTCTCGCAGCTCTGTTCTCTCTCTCCGCCGCACCAAACATATCGCCCTCCTCCCTTGGAAAAGGCGGTGGTAGGTCAGGCTCCGGTCCACATAAATTCATACACACCATCAGCCTGTGTTTGGTTGGACATTCCATTCCGTAGCACACCTTGGGCCTCGCAAATGTTGAAATAACTTAAATGTGTGGGAGTTCTGGGTATTTTTACTTTGGATTTTCCGTGGGGCCTCAACCCGGTGGAACAAAAACAAACAAAACGGGGATTCCATCTCAAATCACCTCAATTGAATCTTCTCTGGAACACATGAGGCGGGCGGGCAGATTTTGATGCCGTAAGGGCCAATGCAGGGTTAACCAGAGTGCTCGGAAAAAAACATATAGGTTATGGGAAATGACTTATGGTCACAGTTGTCAGACATTCCACTTTCCATTCTACGTTTAGCCCTCGACCATATGTACTTCCTCGAGATGTGGAACATATTGCATATACGATACATTGGTTCATCCTGTCCCTGACTGTCAATACGCTGATTTGATTGTTTACAGCAGCTTCTCACACTTTTAAGCTGCCAACGCTTTCACTTCAGGATCACGCCACTTTATTTGCATGTTTTAATCCTTAAATGTGTTTTCCTAACAAATCACTGCACTGCATTCTTCTTTACTTTGGGCCACACGACTGATAATGACATGACAACTTTGTTGGTATAAACTTTACAGCTTGTTCTCATATTGTTCCTTAAGCTTTTAAGATGTCTGAATTGGCTATTTCATGAAAACACACTTAAAACATTGTTTTTCCAGAGAGGCTGCCGCCCCCAATTCTTCTAATGAGCAACAGAACGCTTTGTACAATTTTCATTGGCAGCTCTTTAGTAGAAAGTCGTTTCAATGAACCATTGTGGATTATCGAGAGTAGCCTTATTGTGAAAAACATCTGCTTCTATTTCTCGCTTCAAACACCTGGAATTCAATCTGTAATCCCCCCCGTTGTATGCGAACCACCAAGTCATTAGTAATTCGGGTGATCTGATCCTTTTTTGTGGCGATTATCTACAAAGTTTTACATTTTTGAACATATTTTTTCCAGACATCCATCACTTATTTTGATAAAGTATGAATTAATTTAACAATCCGGTGATTGATTGACTGCTTTATCTTATAATAAGGATGTACAATTGACTTGTATTGAAACTAGTTGATGCATGTTATAGGAAACACACTCAAACATCCAAACCCTGGATTTACATGGTTAAGTTGTAAAGTAATTTGGAGTAAATGGGCTATAACATGTCCTCTAAACACTGTGGACTCTACAGTTTTAAAATATATGACCCTCCTCACACACACTCAGGCTTTATACTTACACTGTAACACTTGGTGTGATTGACACACACAATGTGCTCACCTTGAACCCATGTGGGTGGTCCTGTTTCTGTCGGCCCAGGTAGGCCAAAGGTGACGGCGAGTAGAGTTTCCCACTTGGGTTTCCCCTTGAGAAAGAAGGAATGGAGGAAGCGAGGAGGACAGGATGTACAGCTTCTTTTGGTCTGTACATTCTCAACACGTACCACACTGACTGTCCTGTGCTCGCTATAGAGCTGAAATATGACTTTTCACTGGTTTGGCTATTAGCGTTTTTATCGCTTTGGATGATAACATCACGTAAATGCTAAAGTATAAATCTCAGTTTATCAGAGAAGAAGCTGGGAGAGGCTTTATAGCCCTGCTTGATATGTTGGAGGAGAGTAGAACGACCTTTAAGCATAAAGCAGCACTCTCTGTGCTTACCCTCGACCTCAAATCTTTGGAATATTTAACTTTTTCCAGTTGATGTCATGAAACACAGGAAGTGTCGGTTACAGAAGCAGTTTATCGGCCTTCCGTGCCCGTGGTACAGAGCAGAGTGACCTGGGGAGCATGCAAGTGGTTTGTCCTGAGCACAATTTGCCGTTGCTGATGTCCTAACCATGCGTTGCAGCAATACTTGAAGAGGAAGTCAGATTGTTTGTTTTAAAAACAGCCATAAATTCAATCAATCCTCACCAAATTTCACATACTAGATTTTTGGATCTTTTCCTTTGTCCTGATCCGTGCCAACTTTAATTGGTTCTGTCTTTCCCAATGTCCCAGTCTTCCACCAAGTTTCCTAGAAATCCATTCAGTGTTTTTTTGCGCAATCCTGTTGACGAACATCAAACTAATTAACCAACAAACCAACGGAAAGCGGTGAAATGTACTTTCTTCGAAGGAGGTAATAAATCTTTACCCTTTGTGGTAACAATGTTCTTAGCTGGTGCAGGGATCTTTGATGAGTAATCTATTGAATCAGTGGAGTCAGGCAAGGCTGGACTGTAATTTTCTGAGTGAGGAGAGTTTATTGGCTTTCCCCCCTTGTTTGGGAACGGGGGTCCAGTCCGTGGGGGTCAAACCCAATAAACACGGAGGAGTCGGCGGAGATGTATTTACTGAAGCCCCCTGTGTTTTTCCCCATGGTGGAGGCTCACCTCAGCAACCTCCGGCCCTCGGCTTTCCAGCAGTTCCTAGCCTGCAGCCCTCCTGTATTTGTGGAGCCATCACAGTGAGAGGTAGGCAGCAGACACATTCTTTACAGCCCTGCTGATTGGAGCGAGCACTTTATTTGCTCTGGGACGGACTTTGGACTTGTCAAACAGACTCATATTTCTGTTTATTTTTGTAGAACTCGGCTCCGCTTGGGTGTCTTTCTATGTGAGTCTGCACTGCGACCAGCAAGGTGTTACAGTACAAGAGGTTATTTATCTGACCCCTTCTCTACTGAGGACAGCTCTAAATATTTCCTTTTCATTTTCCTGCTCTTTAACCACATATTCCCTTCATATATGAAGGTTACTTCCTGTTGTCCACTGCTCAGAAATGTGCTGGACCCTTAATCCTGTTTACTATTGACTTAAGAGGTGAAGAGTGTTCTTTAACGTCAAGTTCAGACTGCACGGCTTTCTCAAAGTTGTCGGATCGCTGTGCAGATCACAGTACGGATATGTTGCAGTTGTTGGGAGTTAATACTACACAATACTACACAATCTTTCAGCCACAATCTTCACCCCATTCTTCATTCTGATTGGCTGTAGTCGACGTAGATTGTTCTAGTTAACATGTCAGTGAGCCTCTTAAATCGATGATACTGATTTAACGCTGAGTTGGATCCAATCCGGGGGATTTATTTGGCGAGTTCCAAAATATGTTGGCAGACGGAGAATTGCAAGACAGCACAAATCTTTGAGGATGTGTAAGAACTTTGATGATTATCTCGCTTTGTAATTAATTTGGAAAGGTTGATTCTCTGAATCATCAAGGTAGATAAAGGGACTGTCTTTTATATCCATCTGTGAATTACCACTTGTCCTTTGAGGAGCTGACATTGGGACAAAAGCCGGGTACAAGCTGGACAGGGCTGACATATAGAAACAACTATTCACACTCACATTCACACCTACAGGCATTTTCCTGTCGCCAAACAGTCTGACTTGAAAGTCTTTGGACTGTTGGAGAACGTCAGGTTGCCAAGAGCACCAGGCACAGGAAGATAATGCTAACTCCACCCAGAAAGGCCCTCGGCCAAACCGGGGGTGCGAACTCAAACCGTCTTGTTGTTGGGCAACATGGCTTATACTATAATCAACGCTTTTTTATTCTTTATATTTATGCTTCGGTCCAGGACACAAATCTACACCTCTGTTCTCTAAGAAATTCATGATGAAATTAAATAGTTTATTTTGTATCTGTTTTCTATCTAAACTTTAATAAAAGGAGCAGATAACGAAGCGCTACTAGAGAATTGATAGAAAACTCATCATGGAGAAGTCTTTATTCTCGAGTCTCTACACAACCATCCATCCACGCTTTAACGTGTGATTACATGTACAACAGCCTCTCTTAGCTCTCAGAAATGCAATTATGTCTCACACACCAAATGCTTTCACACAGATACGCCATTTAACAGTCGGAGCCACCACAGTGTCCTGCACTTTTAACTTCACTCCTCTCTCGCTTTGTCAATTGATTTGTTTAATCCTGGCACGGCCGTTGTCTCCCGCCCCTCAGCCGGCTGTAAATGTGTCCAAGCAGGACTGTAGTGTGGCATTTTCCTCCTCGGAGCCCTGATATCCTGGGAGCCCCCGGCTGACGGTGCAGTCACTTTGGCTAAAGCAGCTCTTTTACTGGAACCCGCCTGCCAGATCCTTGTGGTCGATGTGGTGCGAGGGTCTCCAGATCTGCTACTGTTAACTGTGCACGCCTTCACATTGACCTACTTCTCAACATTCATGTAATCTTTAAACTGATGGGGGAGCAAGGGAAAGGGGGAGCGATGTCATGGCTTGGTTAACCACAGGTATGTTCCAACCTACACGGAGGATTTGTTTAGATAAAGCAAGGACAGGCCACGGAGAGTTTGTTTTCTCTTGGCTGCTGCTAAATGAGTTGTTGTCATTTCATACTTTGGTTAAACACTGTGACAGTGCAAACCCTCGCAGGGAGGAATGTGCTGTTTGACCACCGTGACAGCACCAGACTCAGCCCGAGTCTCCACGTATGAATCCACCTGTGTGACTCATGTGTGAGTGATCTGTGTTTCCTTTGTGATTCCTGAATAAACAAAAAACATTAAGTGATTTCCGATATTAGAACCTCACATATTCATATTCGTCACATGTGTCTGCCTGTGTGTGAGTGTTAGAGGTGTGTAACTGTAACAACAGCCCGGTCAGAACCACTTCACAGCTTGTGTTGTTTTTCTCCCCCATGGCTGCCATTAATTGGAGCCTACAGATGCTCCCTCTACACAAGCATACTGTGAAATCTGACAAATCTCTAATAGAGCCATCTAATCGTACTCACTCTTCTCAGCAAACAAAGGGAATCATCTGTTTCCTCCATGATGCCAGAGACTGTAACACCTGAAAGGTCCTGATAGCCTTATCCAGCTACTGGCTGCATAGCTAATGAGATCTGTGCATTTATTTTAAATTCCATTCGGTCGATTGCCTTGAAACGCAGTCGTTACTCCCGTTCTGTACTCCAGTGGTCTTTGAACTTAGCTCTGCGCTAAGCCCCTGCTATCTGTTGCTATCATCATCTGTGTCCCCGATGTCCAGCCAGAGATTTAGCTGTGACGCACAAGACTCGCTGTATAAACTTGTGCCCATGTGTCAATAACACTTGATATCCTTTTTGTGTCATTTCAGGTTGAGACATCACAAATAACTGTAAAGCTACACCTTTAACATTTTTCACATTTTTATAATAGAAATGTGGCAGAATACTTTTTTCTCATATGCAAGGGGACCCTCGTGGTGAGGATTGAGGATTTGGCTGCTGAAAAAGACAGATATTTCCCTCAGGAGTTGGTGGAGACCAAACCAGAGCTAAAAGAGCAGTGAATTTTATACGTGGTGACTCCAGATCAATGCTGATATTGCTTCACATTGTACTAATTGCTGGATAAGTAAAATAGGCAAATCTATCTGTGATGGTGATTGCATGGTATGTCAATGTAGTGTTCGCAGCTCTTAACTGTCTGGCATTGTGTTCATACACAAACTGCAGCTGATAACTGTCATTTGAAGAGGTTGACCTCCTTGCGTGTGAAGCTCGGAGGAATGCTGTATCCCCATTATGTCGGAGCGTGGGACTCTGTTGCCTGGGGTAGGGAGGCTAGGATGACCTTCAGGAATGCCATTGTTGTGTCCTCTATTCCCTCTCCAAATGCACCGTGCCCTATCAGACTGATGGTCCTTTTTAGCAGAATGCGATATCCACGGGTACCAGGGGCGAGACAAGGGAGAAGGGGGTCCATAAAAAGACCCAAATAAAAGGCTGTTCTCTCTGCTCCGTCTCCCCTGTCCTGGGCTGGAACGGCAGGAATGTGGCAGGCAGGCAGACTGGCCCTCAGAGCCTTCTGCCCCTAATGAATTTTAAAAGGCCTTTTTCATTCAAAGCAGGGTGCTGGCTAATAGCATGTCGCCTGGCCGAGCACGGGGGAGAAGACGAGAGGAGAACAGGGAGAAGAGAAGGAGGTGTTGGCACAGCGAGTTGGCACCTAGACAGGACGGGGTATTGGATGTCCCTCACAGTGAGAGATAATAGGACGCTCTGCATGGGAAGCTGCTGTAGGAGCGTTGTTGACCCTGGCACAGGGGTCGAGAGAGAATAGACGGAATGTGAGAGACAAAGAAAGAGAGAGAGCGAAGGAGGAGAGAAGGGCCGATGTGCGGAGTCAGAAATAATGAAGTGAGGTTAATTGGTAGAAAGAAATGTATTCAAAGGTCATCATGTCAAATTTTAAATGTCAGGTTAATAGAAGGCACTTGTTAATTTCAATTTCTGAAAATTATGTATGTGTGAATGTTCAACTTTAGCTCAACTTAGCAATAAGACTGGAAAGGTGGGAACTGTCAGGCTGGTTAACTGGGCACAAATGATAGTATCAGCCAAAAGTAGTCCTAATAAAAACTACAGGGTGAGAGGCGTGCACACCCTGTACATTTTGCCAGCGTAACTAAATAACCATTAGTGCACATATTCACACCCACGGTCCATTAGAGTCTTCAATTGACCGAAGCCAAGTACCCAAAGAAAACCCAAGCACACGTGGGAGAACAAGCAAACTGCACAGAAAGACTTTTGAACGAAGAACCATTGCTACCAACGTCATAGATGATAACTGAGTGCCACAGTAGAAAATTACCTTCAGCTTGATATTGTATAGATCTGAATTGATTTATACTTCCTTCCACCTTTTATGACAAAGGTAATGAAGCACTCATAACTTCTGCGAACCAAAAAGGTCAATAACTATTGACAAAGATTGATTTGTGACCTAATGATTGATCAGACTGAAATTGGATATATTTTCCTCAGATTGCAACTTCAACTACTAGAGGAACATCAACTTCTCAACCTTATTCTGCTCTAATTAACAGTTTATCTGTGGGGAGCATGCTAATCGTTTTCCTATATGCAACAACCAGCAGAACTTTGTCAATCATTCTCACTGCCCTTGATGCTACCTATAGCAAAACTCATAACCAATAAGAAGTAATTCAATCATAATACAAAAAGACAGTAATATTCATTGGCTGCTTTATCGTAGAAGAACACCTGCCTGTTAAATTGAAGGCTCTTCCTCTTTCTGTTGTGAGAAACGTTGCTGTGGCTCGACAGTACACATGGCAAACAGAGAGGTCTGATGTAATGTTGCAATGTGCAACATCTTAGAAGTTCCATTCTTCTGTGACATCCAAACACTGCACGGAATTTATGAAGAAATTAGTTCGGCTGCAGTCGTGCGGGTAAAAAATTCGTCGAGTTTTGAAATATTTGGAAACAGCAGCTTTAGATATCAATAATTGCGAGGAGAGGGATTGTCAGCACGAAAAACCTCATTGGACCTCGCGCTGGATGTGTAACAGCAGGAAAAAAGGCCGACTCCTGCCAACTATGCACAAGTATATAGGTTATCTGCTTGAATGAATCCCGGTTTGTGTTACGACCTGCTGATGGCAGCGTCCAAATGGGCTGTAAACAATATGAAGAATGTAGACATGTGTAGGTGTGGCGCTGTCAGGGGGGGGTTTCGGGGGTTTCAGTCTCACGTGTTCGCTGCCAACAGGAATCGTTCAAACCCAACAGCGTGTAGAAACTTTGTCGATGAACAGGTGCATTCCTCTGAGGCCATTGTAGTCGTTCTGTTTGAATCAACACTTCCAGTGTGAACTTTTGCCCCAGTGCCTCCTGCACAGCTGCAGAATCTCACTGTTCTGAAACGAGACGCAGGAAGAGGTTTGGAGCGTTAGTTTTTTTTTGGCCTGAGCAGGATCTGAGTGACGCTGCTCGGCAAATCCCTAAATCCTTATTGGATTATTTGGGACTTTGAATGCATGCTTTGGAATTGAGTATTTCTACTAATTTCTCTCGTGCTGCTAATTATGCATTCAAATCTTTTGAGAGAAACAGTAATTGGGTAGAACAAGCTGACTCTTGGTTTTTCAGTGCAAGGACACAGCTCTCAACTTCATCCTCCATGTATGATGCAGGTTTAAGACACTGGAAACTAATGGGGGGTAGATTTCATGATTGATGAGGATTTGATGAGCTCAAAGGCCATGACGTGATAATATAATATCTACTCTAAGAACCCAAGATTGATCTAATATTTATTTAACTTTATTTCACTGATGATAGTGTTTAGAGGTTCTTTACTATTTTTTTTCTTGCAGGATTCCAGCAGCATCTTGTGGTTTATAGATACATGACAGTATGTCTGGACTTCAACACTGTGTAGGCAGGGAATGCCTGACCATTCACAACTTGTATACACAAGACCATTACCTCACCGCACTCAATCTTCCCCTCTGTGTACACTGAACGTGGTGACCCAGTTTAAATTTATTATTCTTTTCAAATGGAGATTTTTCTTCTTCTTTGCTTTTAGTTCTTTTTCTACTCAACCATCTTTGCTTCTTTTTTTGGGCCACGTCTCATTTTCCATGTGGACCGAACCTCTCATCCAAACACACGAGCTTCGCTTTTCACGTCCGTGGAAGAATAGAATAATTGATGGTTTGTAACACACATGGGGCAGCAGCAGAGCAGACACCATTCTGATGTCTGTCTGTAAGGGCCATTACGTTTCACATGATCTCTGTGTGTATGTGTGTGTGTGTGTGTTTGGGGGGGGGGGGTCTAAACACCCTTGGGGTCACATCACCTCCAGTGATGTCAGAGGAAATGCCAGAGAGCTGAGGTAGAGGGCTGCCTCAAGCAGGCCAGCAGATTCCTGGGCGAACGACCACAGTGATAGTGGAATCAGCAGAGTTCTACAGAAAGTAAAAATGGAAAAAGATGTCACTGGTAATG
Source organism: Hippoglossus stenolepis (assembly GCF_022539355.2). Taxonomy (NCBI): domain Eukaryota; kingdom Metazoa; phylum Chordata; class Actinopteri; order Pleuronectiformes; family Pleuronectidae; genus Hippoglossus; species Hippoglossus stenolepis. The sequence goes on from NC_061496.1 coordinate 6,020,763, forward strand.
ACAGCATAGTTTTAAACAGTGACTAATGAGGAACGGTATAATCATAGAATCAGCTCTCAACCTTTGGGGCTATGAGGATGCTGCTCTGCAGCTGTGTTGCACAGGACGGGATTTCCATGGAGCAGTCTGAATTGGCTCATTTGACCGAAGTTTCCTGATGTATCATGATGCAGTAATAAGAATATTGGGACCAGCTAAGACTCGGCAGCAGTGACACACGAAGACAACACAGCACATGACTTCAGGCAAACATTAAAAGCACAAGTTCTCATCAATCGTCTGGATTGTTTACTTCCTCGGATTGTTTAGTTCCTGGGAACAGGGATTAACTGTTACCTTTATTACGCTGCACGCTGCGGCTGTCAGAGCTTTTAAGAAACCACTCATGAATTTGGGAACACAGACACTTGGAAGGACCCCGTGTTCCTCTGGGTTAACTAAAGCCAAAAGAGCAGTGCAGTGAAGATGAAACATGCAGGAGGAGGAAAGTTTGAATATTCTGTGGGATTCCACTGTCTCACTTCTGGAGCGTGAACAGATTGGAAAGATGCCATTTTGGTTGTGAGCCGTTGGGCACATTTTTAAAGTAAGAGGCTTTCCTGCAAAAACCTGTAAAGTCAAACAAAGACTATACCTGGTGGTTATAGATTAAACAATACCACTGCGTGTGCATCTGTGCTACGTGTGTGTCGCTGTGACATGTGTGCAGTCGTGTGTGCGTACAGGCCTCTGTTGTGTTATCTGGGAAGTGCATGGCAGTCTACCTGTGTGACCTCATGGTTGGACCTTGAGTAGAAGCAGAAGCATTGTGTTTCGCCAAAAAGCACAGTGAGCAGGCTGAGGTCATTGGGAGATAGGGCTCGTGGAAACACTGATGCTCTCGCTAACATGACCGGTCTTGGAAACTACTCGAACCCCCGAATACAGGGCGGTTGAAATCTGTCTGGGCGGTCAGAGGGGAGAGCGGACTGGTCAAAGGTCACCCCCTAAAAAACAAAGAGCTGCTCTCTCTGTCTCAGGTTTCGGGTTCAGCAAGAGAGTTAATGCAAGTGAAATGAAGCCTTCTCCTAATTTTCCATCCGGCGAATGCATTACATAATATATGCAAATGTTCTCCGGATGTCAGCCATCTTTTCTCCCCTTCTCCTTCCTGCACACACACGAGAGACAGACGACCCGGAACACGAGGCAGCGTACATGCTTTTCCTCAGCTGCGTCCTTGTAAAGGTTTTTACATACTTCCTCCAAAAAAGACACAATTTCATAGCTCATTGAGATGATGTCATTGCAACCTGTTGCAGAGAGGGGGGGGGTTTCTTTGACTCTGCTCAATCTGGTCACTGCTAAAGACTTTGCACTGAGGGAAAGCTGCAGGGAGACTCCTCCTCCTGCGACTGATTTTTCCTCTTGTTTACAGTTGTCTGATTAGAGCTGGATCATATCGTAATATTCCTGAAGAGAGGAAACGCTGATAGATCGGAACGAATGACGGTTCAACTTAACTCCATCATGAAGATTCGGTCATTTGTTAAATATCAGCAGATGTTTTAAAGGGGATTTCTGTTTGTGTTTCTTCCAGACGGAGGCAATGAAGGGAGCTCTGAAGGATCTGAACCTGAACATCGTGGAGATGACTGATGAAACTGCCACATTGGACGGAGGAGACGTGCTTTTCACAGGTGAATTACTCCTCCCTCACTCAGGTTGATCACACAATCCCTCCAAACGTCATCATTTATCCTTGATAATACAAGTTGAATGGGTATAATTTAACCTGTGAGGCTGTTTCCTTTTGTTTCTGGGCTCCAATATGAACTCATGCAAGACTAATTTAATTTTAAATAGGTGTTAAAACCATTTAGTGCATCCGGTGTAATCAAGCTACATTACATGATCTTTTACTGGCTTCAGCTCATGACTAAGGAAAGAATAAAGTCCATCCTCGTGAGTCTTTAACATTTCATTAATGTCCATGGATTTTCAAAACTGTTGCTTCTCTACACAGTTAATAAATATATAGATTTAGGAATTCACATCTAGTTTAAGGGAGGGAACGTTTTTCAGATTATAATTGTTATGTGAGAACAATTTGGTACTTATTATGATATTGTTATAAAACACATCCTCGGGTTTTCTGAGTGAATTTTGCAGTTTGGTTTTAACAGCACCATCTCCCGTGAGTAATAACATAATATAAAAACACACTAAAACAATGATTTGTTGCTTATAGACTTCATCTTAACATCATATTAGAAAATCTTCATTTGCTATTTGAAAAGTTGTGATAGCATTGATAACATGCTCATGAATGTATTCAGTGGATGTTTATCTGTCTCTACTGTTGGGCTTGTGTATGTATTTGTTGTGTTGTATTTTATCTGGACCCTGAGTCTCAATAACAAAAGTTATCATCATCATCATCATCATCATCATCATCATATTGATAACTTTGACTTCCTCAGAGCCTGTAAACTTGTAAAATCTGTCCTTCCCACACAGGAAATGTTACTTTTTCATGCCTGGATGATTTTATATTTATGGCAAACTGGTAAAATTACACTTTTTCTTACAACCTGTACAATAAGCCTGGTTCCTGAGAGCAAATTAACAAAACAATCCATGTCTTTCCAACTTGTTGTAATGTTTGAGGTCAACAGTGACATGCTTTCTACTTCCTGTTTTCTCTGTTCGGCCATAAACAGATGCAGAAATGCCCCCAACCATTAAAAAAAAATATATATAATAAAGCAGTGATAATATGTTGTATTGATGGAAGTTAAAATCGTTTAACATACTGATATTTGCAGTATATTTTTGTGATTGCAAACAGGAAACCTTGGAGAGCGGTGAGATATCCGCGCCTGCAGCTTCTACAGTCATAGAAGCTTTTATAAGAGCAGACGATTGCGTGTCTTTGACTTTAAAGATCCTCCACGCAAACATTCCTCTCTGCAACCTCGATGAACCTGTGCCTCGGCTCAGAAATTCCCCCCCTGAAAAATAATCTGCAGCAAAAATGTTGCGCGCTATAACTGCATGGTGTAATCACCTCAGCAGGACCTCGGGCTCTCACCGCTTATTACTCTGCCATCAGGTTATAAAAGTGGTGCAGGCCGAGAACCTGGAGCACGGTGGTCTGTATTCGATTGTCTGTACATCGTGTTACTGTCATGTTGTGAGTTAAAATGTGGGTCAATGTCTTTTCTGCGCTGTGCGGGCTGCGAGGGAAAACGCACAGTGCACTTAATTGGGTTTCTAGACGCTGGCTGTGTGCTCTCGCTCCTTCCAGCTGAAATGGGTTTCACATGGCAGGGCTAGAAACATTTCCTGTTGGCCGGGCCCGGGCTAACGGCTCAGTTTGTAAAAAAAAAAGGCTCAGCAGCCACATTAGGAGCCGAGTGCTGAGCTCAGTGTGCTGCAGCCTGGCCGGGCCATCACAGCTCTGTCTGGTTGTTGTGCCCCTTCCTCACTGACACATGCGGTGATCAGATACTGCTGCTGCACATTGCTCGTGTTCGTCAGATTTTCATCACCCTTTCTATCTCTCATATGTATGTTGATAGATATTTTCCCCAACTCCATTTTCATCTGATTCTCTCTGCAGGTCGAGAGTTCTTTGTGGGCCTTTCCAAGCGGACCAATCAGAGAGGAGCAGAGATCCTGGCTGATGCTTTTAAGGTGAGTTGAGGTGAAAAGCAGCTAAAATACATCCATCGATTATCTAAACCTCTAGAAACCATCATTCACACTTTAGTCTCCAGTTAACCTCATCCCAGTCTGCATGTCTTTGGACTGTGGGAGGAAGCCAGACCTGGAGGACCAGGAAGAAAACCTGTGTAGCAAGAACATGCAAACTCATTCTCTTCTCTGTACAGTGAGAGCAATACTTTAAACATCCATTTTCCAAATACACAATGACCACTCTGTCGTCTCTAGTCCCCTGAAAATGTCCCCGAGCACAAGCCTGCTATGAGCGATCAGACCTGACAGAACCGAGAGGAAGAGATAAATATGTTTTCAATCGTAAAAGCTCTGCGGCAGGAAGATAAAAGCATCATTACCGTCATGATGCTCCCCCTTCTGTTACATCTCACTTTCTCTCTAATTCTATTTCTCCCTGCAACCATCTCTGCCTCGCTCCCCCCCCCGCTCTGTCCATTATATCCATTCTTCATCCATCCACCTCTGCCTCCATCTCTTCCTCCTCGTGTTCACTCTGCTCTGCTGGTGGCAGATGTCTGACTGCCAGTCAAGGCCACGCTGTTATTGTGGAAACAGCATGAAACATAAAACGTAAATATGAAATGTTGCTAGAATATGTGAAAAAGAAAGTATTTTTATTTACATTTTAAGTGTTCTGACTCTTTCAGGCTTTAAACTCTGATTGTGGACTCTTTTGGTTATTTGACTTTTACCCGATTTGTTTTCTTTCTGTGTTTCGTACTGTGTTAATTTGAAATTCTAAATTTCCCTCGTGTTTTTGTTCTCTTTACTTCCTGCCTTTGTGTGTTTCCCTCCAGTTGTGTTGCCTTGATGTGTTTCACCTGTTTGTCCTGTGCCACCTGTCTCAAGTTTGTCATCAGCTCAGTTTGTATTCAAGTCAAGTCGTCAGTTGTGTGTTTGTCGAGTCGTCGGTTTAGTGACGCTCTCTGTTTTGTCTCTGTTGTTCTCAGGTTGTTGTTTCCTGTCTTGTTTCTTCTTGGACTGTTTGAGTTTTCCTTTTTGTTTCCTGCTGGGCCTGCTCCCTGTTTTGTGTTTTTTGAACACCTGCTCTCTACACAAACCCTGAAATAGTATCACACACTATATCACTTGTAAACCTACTGATTTAACCAAAACATACAATCATAAATCTTATCATATTTCTGCTTTGTTACTAAGCCCCACTGTCACAGAGCGCTCTGTGAATATAAATGGATATACAACTGTAAAGAGTCCCAGTGGCAATTAGTCACTGGTTCCAGGCCCCAGTGCTCAGAGGCGTTTTCAATCAGCTGCTGATGCAAACCTCTGCCAGCTCTGTACACGGTGATTAAACAAGCAGTTGATTACACTGATCATAAAGGAGAAAACACCTCTTATTGACTGTATAGAGGACAGTTGTGTCTGATGGTCATTAATCTAATTAACCTGTCCACTCATCGTGGCTGAAGCGACAGATCGTTCCCACTTACAGGCGAATTAAAGAAAAACAAAAAGCTCTGTTTGAACGACTACATTTTCAATTAGTATATTCATTAAATTCATGCATGTTTGATGGCATTTATCCTCTTTAAAATATGATTTGCAATTTTAGATTAAAAAACCCTCATATCTTCTTTATTCTTTCCCAGTTTTGAGAAATTCGGTGGAACTCTAACTTATCTGTGGTGGGAATAATCTATTCTCTTCTTATTGTCAATGACAAGAAGAAAACCAACAATGAGGTAATCAGACCATCAAGTCTTGTCTGTGTAACCGCAGCCTGATTATTTCTCTGCATTGTTGTTGAAAATCTATGACAAACACAAAAATGAGACACACTGTTGATGCACGTACACACACACACACACACACACACACACACACACACACACACACACACCGTCCTCCCTCTGTAAATACACACTGATACACCAGATCTGTAGTAAAAGTCAGTGCACGATTTAATCCTTTTCAGTAACGTTGGCTACAAACTACAATGGAGGCTCCTTCCTCTCTCCCTGTGTTCACTGCTCTGCTCAGCAGTCTGCGTCAAGGTCACACTGTTGTTGTGGATTCAAATGGAACACGTGAATTGTTGCTAGAAGATTTTGAACCCCGCTTAAAACGAGTGTATATTGTTTGCTCAGCTTTTAAGCAGGGAGCTGTTTTTCTAAAGAGTTCCTGTCTGATTGAAAAAAAACAAGTTGTGTTTTATCCTTTTCCTACTTGTGACATATTTTTTTAAAGATCAATGTCTCCAGTAGGAACAAATCGTCTTGGGGCAGGAAACCACAGACTTGGAGCAAAGAAACACATCATTGTTTTTTTGTCCGATTTGTCGACAGTAAGAAAAATATTGATCAGCAGCCTCGTCCTTCAAGGGAAAAGGCGACAGTGTGAGTGTGTGTGAGTCTGGTCAATATTTATTTTCAGCCCTGGTTAGTGTCACTGATGTTTTGTATTGGAAAGGATTCCACCCTGGTTTTTTTCCTTTTTTTTCCCGACTGCTCTCTGACTAATCTCCCCGAGCCGCGGCCGGACCGTCATCACCACAACCGAGCTCCACCATCTCCATATATGACACAGAAGGAAATCGCTGAGACGGCAGGTTTGTCTCAGGGAGGATTTAGACTTCACTGAGTCACAGCGTGGGTCAGTCTGATTCAAACGTCTCTTTGGTTTTTGAAGTGAGAGACCATGACCAAAGTTCAGAGGTGGGTCATGAGTCCCAAGAGTTCAGCTCATTACAATAACCTGAACGGCCTCATCTCACTGCCTCCCTCTTCCCATCTGTATCTGATTCAAATCCCTCATTACGGATTCCTCTGTGTTTTCTGTTATCTTTCAGAAGACGGGACTTAATGATGCGTCGCTGGCAAATGAAACAAGGAAAAATCACTTGAGCGTCCATTATTGTTTTTTTTTCCGTTTTATATCTGATGGCTTCCCTCTGTCACTGTTGTTTTTTCCTCTCATTATCAAATTTAAGGATCACTTTCTTGCCAGGTTTGTTTAGCGCTGTGCAACTGCGTGCAGATGTTACAGCTCCTTCTCTGTTCGGCCCCTCGCACGGGTCAGAGCGAGTGGAATCGTTTTGTTCGGGGGGGGAAGTAACCTCAAGGTTAAACCACTTCTTTTCTGTTCAGAGTTGTTGACGGCGTATTTGCACCAATAGTTTACATAACTTCGACAGACGTGTGGGTTCTTCAATCGGGGTCCTTTCAGGTCACAACATGGCAGAAATGTCAGCCTGCGAGCGCAGATGAAAAGCGACTCTGTCTCTCCCTTAACTCCCCCCCAGGATTTTTTATCTTGATAAGGAGAGAAAAGAAAAACAACCCACATTTCTAATTTTACACCAAAATTCCTGTCCAGGGATAAGAGATGAAGAAAGTTTAGATTACATAATTCCCAATTGTCCTCCTGTATCTTCTAAACAAATGCCAAGGAATGAGTTCAGGAAAACATCAAGGATGGGGGGGGGAAGTTATTTGCACGACCGGCTGCCAAGTTTCTTTTCTGTTTTTCTGTCACAATAACTATTTCAGCGAACCGCGGAACTTTAATGGAGCTAATGACGGCGCACAAGCGTTGACCTGAGAGCTTGTTTTTTTTTTTTTAAACGTGGCGTGTACGTGAACGGAAAACGACACGAGCGAGTGCAACGATGGAAAATGTACACAACACTTCGACGGAGTTTTTATGAACCTTAGAGGAATAAGAAAGAAAGAAATCCCATTGAAAACATACTTTGTGATTAACAAAACACATGGATGTCAGATGAAGTTATTTTCTTAAGTGCAAACCAGAACCGGTTATATAAATGTATTCACGTAGATTCAGGAAGGAAAGGTCTTGGAAAATAAGCCTCAACTCTTCGGTATCACTTCGAGGTTCGTGAGCGATTCTCTGTGACTCCGCGTGGGTCACAAACTTCATCAGAAATTCAATCCGTCAGTTTGAAAGCGGGAAATTCTTTCAGTCTAGGGAACTGAAAATCCCAATGAAGGCAGTGGTTAAATACCGTGTATGATCTAATTCTTCCGTCCCTGAACCCACATCCTCTCACCAAGGTTTCTGGTAATGTGTTCTGTTGTTTATGTGTCATTTTTACTAACAAACAAACCGATGAAGAAACACACACAGGGAGGAGAACAGAGTCTCCTTGGAGATTTGTAACCGACATCTCAATGCCAAAATCAACATGTGGGGCCTAAAAATACATGAATCACCAAAGGACCCTAAATAGTAGCGTGGGTGTAATCCTATTCAACTGTTGAATGATGCTTTTAGATATGAAACGTTTGAAAAAGCTTTGGTCATCTGATGGGAGATTTCTATTTTTGTGTTTCTGGTTCTTGCTTTTCTCACTGGTTTGAAGTGGGTGTGTGTGTGGGGGGTGGATTGCGTCAGAGTTCGGTTGCGTGTCAGGCAAAAATGTGATGACGGGTTTGTTGTGGTGTTTGCTTACGTTGCCATAACTCTGATCAAACCACTCCCACACACTCACTGGTGAGGCAGAAGTAATTTATGACTTTTAATAAAGAACAAACAAGGAATCTCCTCTTCGTTGACAATCTTTAACTTTGATTGTTGCTTGTTAAGTTGGGATCTCAATATATTTTCTCGAGTTTTAAAACCTTACAAAGATGCTGAGATCAGTAAAAGTCGGTATGACTCTCGTGTCTTATGAAAACTGTAATCAGTGGCAGGTTGTTTATGATTCTGTTAATCCTCAGTTTTTATAAAGCTTCTGATGACAACATGTGGCCTGTGACTTCCTGCAGCCGGGGAAATCCTCTCCAATCCCACTCCTACGAGCCGCTCGGTAATCTCCCCTGTGAGCGCTCGGCTCAGTGACATCATCCTCCAGCTCACTCCTACTGTTTCCGACTCCGAGCTGCCCACTGCTCTATTTAAAAGGCCACTTGAGACCCCACTGCACGACTCTGCTCTTTATTTATTACCCCCGTGTTTGTTTGTTAGCACGTTTACACAAAAGCTACCGAACAGATTTCCACGAAACGCGCAGGGTATGTCAGAGAAGAACCCGTGAAATGTAGGTGTGGATCCAGGATTTTCTTTTTTTCACTTTAGTTCACAGTGTGAGGTCATTTTTCAAGATTTGAATTGATTTCTCAGCAAATAATTCATGGATCTTAACACGTGTAGATGTACTGATATTTATGAGTGTGTGCAATTTGCTACAGGTCCAAGTAAAATCTGGATTTAGTGAATGTCAATGTGGTTTGTGTGGAGACTGCATATGCACACGAATACCATTTGACATTGAATGGAGCTGTCGTGCTTTGTTATCTTGCACAGAGTTATCACCATCTTATCTCCATGAAGCTCATCACTTCTAATTCCTTTCTTCTCCTAATTGACTTTGTGTTTCTGCAGGACTACGCTGTGTCGACGGTGCCAGTGCAGCAGGGGCTGCACCTGAAGAGCTTCTGCAGCATGGGGGGACCCGGCCTCATCGTCATCGGCTCCAGTGAACCGGCACAGAAAGCTCTCAAAGTACGGTGCTTCTGTATATGTGTTTGTGGTGTGTACATAAAAACATCATCCCATTTGCTATGCTTTTCCCCGGCTGTAGTCGTGGAAACCACTCAATCACTCCAGTGGCTTTGTTTTGATAACGATGACGCACATTGACGCAGCGGATTCATATTTTCCCTCTGTGCCGATGACAGCTGTGGCTCGAGGCATGTTTGGGATTTCTTGAAATTTGGAAGAAACTCTCTCTTGGAATCAAGGATGAACTTATTGTCCTCTGGAGGTCAAAGGTCGACGTGACCTCACAAAAACAACTCAAGAATCCATATGCGAATTATGAAAACATTTCCTCCAAATGTCTAGTCGGCTAAAACAAAGTGATGGCATTTTAAATATCTGCAAGGTCAAAGGTCAGCATCAAGGTAACATTATAATCTACAAATACATTTAATACCTTATATCCAATTCCTTCTGAACATATGTTGTACAAGCCTGGATTGTGACACACACGGATCCAAACTCCAACTTGACTGGTTGGCGGAGACGTGCAGCCGCAGCGTCGGCAGTGCTGCTTTTTTTTCCTTTGGTTGACTCTTGGCACAATCCAGTTGGTACGAACACCTCGTTCTTCAAAGTATTCAGCAAGAATAACACCGCAAGACAGGACATTACACATGTTGATCCAGAGCAGACTCCCTCACTTACAGCCCGATGGCTGCTTCCCACTGTAAGCACATCGAAACCACCTGTCACCTTAATCCTTCCTCATTAATTCATATTCCCGGCTAATCTGCGGGGATTGGCCCTGGCGCTCCCGCTCCGGCTCCGATTACAAGGGTATCGTCCTTCCATCGAGCAGCTTGAGCTCATTACCGCGCGGAGGCTTCTGAATCGATCAAGGCGTCGATGCAACGATGGAAACCCAATGGATGCTTCGGGACACGAGGAAGAAGAGACAGTTTAAACCCCAACACGGAGACAGAGCTCGTCCCCTGTGATGGAATCTTCCCGAGAACTCCCCAAACATCAGGATGTGAAACTGTATGTTAAATTATTATGATAAGGACACACAGCACATCTAATTACTTGAGTATATAGACTCAGACACACATGCACAAACACCCAGATCCTCCCTGACAGGGCTTCTCTCTCGCCTCCTAGTGTGACATCTCCCCCTACTGGTCCATCGTTGTTTTAAATACCTCGTGTATCTCAGGGGCATTTTTAAAAACCCAGATAATCAGACAGCGCGTGCCAATGAAGCACTCGAGAGAGGCACAAAGTAAGACGTGTTGGTTTGTGTTGCTGTACAAGAACTTAAAAAATGTATGGATAAACATGGGCCTATTAATTTTGTATTCCAGCCTCGACTCATTAAGATTCCTGCCTGTTTGACCGCCCCAGTAATAATCAGCCCGTGGCGAGGAGTGGCCGTTGGCGAGACTAAACGACGGACTGCCCGTTTCCTAATTGCGTCTTACGTCACCCCCTCTCCTGCAGCAATTAGCTCCCGTTTTAAAGGACTTTTAACAACCGTGGATTTGTAATTGAGGTAATGTTCTGTGTTTTGGGAGGAGTGAAAACCCATGAATGCTGTTTTAATGCCCGTTTCTGGATGCGGATGTTGCTCTTGTGGCGATGTCTGTTTACCCTTTGGACAAAGACGCGTTATACCAACTTAAAGCTGGAGCCAGACTAATTAAGTTTATCTTTAGGGAAGTACATTTAGCTGTGGGGCGAGAAGGAACTGACCTGCATGGCTTTTAGATAACCGCTGAACGTCCGCTCGTATTTCACTTTCATTAAGGCCGTTGGTTTTATCTGTTAGTTGGTTTTTATCTGTTTATTTATTTGTAAACCAGGTGTAGTCCCCGGTCTATGTTTAGCTCTCCCCAGGACGAGAACACACGCTGACCTAATGGGATGTCGTCACCCATCTGCTGCTGTCGGTGTCAAGCATCTCTCATAAAGTCATCATCCTGAAATATGGCCTCAGTGCCCACTCCCTCTTCCCTCACACACACACACTATTCCCTGGCTACATTACAGAGCAATGACCGGCAGCCTTCGCGTGCCTGTCGCCCCTTCGACTCAGCCCTCTGTGATTCATGAGCTCATTGCTCCGCCGGACACAATTTGATCTTCACCTCGAGGATGTTTTCACACTTTTTAGAGAAAGTGAAGCTGCAACCTGGTGAAGGTCATGTAACTCCTGATCGCTGATAACTTATCTAGGATGTTTTCACATTGGGAAAAGGGCCTCGTGTGGGTTTTGAGCATCAGGTTGAGACACAATGAGTCGTTCAATAAGGTCTTGAGCTGCGATGTTGAAGAGCAGCAGCTGACACCACAACTTAGGTTAAATATTTAAGTCTCTGAAAGTCAACCTTGTTTGTTCCTGAGACGATAATCTAATAAAACTAAGACCTTACTTAAACAGGTCAGTGTCAAAATACACCATACATTTTAAAATGGTTAAAAGTTAAAGTTATCAAGTTAAGATTTTTGGAGCTCTTTCACCACCACACATTTAGCATGCTAACATGTGCTCTTTCACTCTAAACACAAACTATAGCTGAAGCTGATGAGATCATTATTCTCTCAGTAAGTGATTCCCTGTCTCATGTATTTGCTGAATACTTTGCTGAGCGGGAGGAAAAAGGACAAGACTGTCCACACGAATGGAATCAAGTCAAATATCATAGAATACATAGGGTCTAAATCAGAAGTTTTCAGAATTACGTTCTCTGGATTATCCGAGATGCTCTGTGTCCTCCCCTCCCCTTCCTTCCCTCCACGCCAGTTCCCATTGGATACCTCAGGGGGCAACAATCAACAGTCCATATAGGCCAATAACATTTCCAGAGTAGATGTGTGTCAAGGAACCGTGACAAACATTTGCTGTACACCAACAGGAAGCAATTTCCCTCTCGTTTCCCCACCAGATATGGAAGCAGGCTTCAGAAGGATGTGTTTTCGTGCATGCTGCTGTTGTTAAGGAGTAAAAACAAGGAGCATTATAAAACTTTAAAAGGCATCATGGGAAGTATTTCTACAATGAGCATTATAAATATTCATAGCGAGAGCCAGAATCTGGGTTATGCGGATGACGCCACATCCAGTAAATTGTCAGTGTTTTTGTTAAATGGCTGGATTTTATTACTTTCCCGTTAATATTTGGTATAAGTAGCTCTGACTAAGCAGATTGTGTTGCCCAGTTACCACTCTGTGTATTAACTGGACCTCAGCCACTGTCCAGGAGCATGTTGCTGCTAATTTGCTGAAGCTTTACGCTTGGTCATTGGCCAGGAGGTACAGTATATACATACAGGCATGAGTTCTCCTTCAAGTCACTGGCTCTGATTCACTTGGAGGAAAAAAACAGGCAGACTAAACTGAGGTCAGCAAAAGCTACTGGAACATGCAGTGACTGAGATTATCTTAACTTGAGTTTTTATTTCTTGTGACCTGAGATTAAAATAAATGAAAGCATCGTTCATTTTAAATAAATGGACATATAGTAGTTTGGCCCTCATGTTAATCATTTGTTCAGAAAACCAATTGTTCTGTCAAATTATCACCTTTGCCAAAGAGGTAATGGTTTCACCACTGACTGGTTTGATGGTTGGTTGATTGGTTGGTTGGTTAGTTTGATGGTTGTTTGATTGGTTGGTTGGTCGGTTGGATGGTTGTTTGATTGGTTGGTCGGTTGGATGGTTGGTTGGTTGGATGGTTGGATGGTTGGTTGATTGGTTGGATGGTTGGTTGTTTGATTGGTTGGTCGGTCGGTTGGATGGTTGGTTGGATGGTTGGATTTCCACAAAACCTGGTGGAAGAATGGGACATGGTCCAATAAGGGCGTTTTTTTTTTATATTTCACCAATTTCTGAGGGAATCATTGATGGATCTTGATGAACAAAACTCACCTTTTAATTAAATTCAAGGGGACTGGGCCTACGTGCTCCACTAGGTCCCACTCCAGCTCATCTTTTAGTTTTGTTTCATTGATCAGCAATGCACATGAATCACAATGGAAATCTTCCTGAAGGATATCTTTCCCTCACATGCTGACTTGTTTTTTCTTTCAGTTTTTACTAAGAAAACTGGATGTTTCAGAGTCTGGGAGTCGGGCAGGAACAATTGTGATCTTTGGTGGAGTCAGCATTCGCTTTCCCCTCGACCACTAATCCCCCCCCGTGTGAGAGAGACTGTGTTGGCCGTCACGCACATGGACAGTGTTTTTATTTAGGGCTGGCTGCATGCTGCAATCACGTAACACACCCAGAAGTGACCTGGGAATGTGTCTGGTCTGCACACACACACACACACACACACACACACACACACACACACACACACACACACACACACACACACACACACACACACACACACACACACACACACACACACACACACACACACACACACAGATTTATTTCAAATCACTTCTTAAAACCCATTTTTATAGACTTGCTTTCATGTGATGTTGTGTTTTTATCGTTTTCTTTTTCACCTTTTATTCATTTATTTTTATCGTCATATTACTGCTTTTATGTGTTCAAGTTTTCACGTGACGCAGCTCTTTATTTATTCATTAAGTTTGAACACACTCTTATATTTACTTTTCTTGCTTTGCTGTCAAAGCACTTTGTAAACTCTGGTTTTAAAAAGTGCTATATAAACAAACTTTATTATTATTATTATTATTATTCCACCCTGCATCTACACTCAGTTATGACAATTGTAGGTCCTATAAAGTTGATTTGATTGTTGTTGTTATAATTCATGAATCAAAATATAGTTATTGCTTAAGATGTGTGAAAATATTGTTCACTAACAATCGAGCATTAATATTTTCCCTTCTCGGTCTTTGTTTTTCACGTTGTCGTTGTTGCAGAAGTTCCATCGTTGTGTTGCTTTCGCTCTGCACTTCCCAGACATCACTCCTCCATTAAACAATGAGTCCAGTCCTGTCACAGCTTTTTCCTTTGGGTTTTTTTTATTTAATGACGGGATTTACTGCTCACACTAACCACACAATTGTTCTGATATTTATTCCAACCAAGTGCTGCTGCCGCCGCTGCCAGAGACATAAAACGTGTCACTTCCTATGTTGCTGAATAGATTTTAATAGAAAAAGCAAAGTACTTAGAACAGCACATTTGAATCATTTGCTAATAAAAAGCCATTTGCAACGTACAAATACCTCTTTTTATTTCAAGGTACAAGGATAATGTGAGTATATTGAATTTAGGAGAGCAACACTATGCAACCTTATCCCATATTTGTGCCTTTTCCATCCCAGTGAACGCCCTGCTCTTCCCCTTTTCCAGCAAACGTGTTCAATGGGAAGTGAAATGAAAACATCTTCGGCCACAAACCACACATTTTCCTCCCACGTGTGCATCATCACGTTTGCTCACTGCTTCTGTGAGACGACCGTACATGTGCATCAGGCTGACGTCAGTTCGGCTGCAGGGTGATGCTGAAATCCACATTTGCTGCATGTGCAAGAAAAATCTGATCTCATCTAAATAATAAGAATTTGCATTTAGGTTTTTTCATGATTTCTCGATAACTTTTTGTCTGCTAATCATTAGCGACCCGTCCTGCACATGATTAAAGGAAAAAAAGAAAGAGGAGCAGAAGAAAAGACTGAAAAGATTCATATCTGGTGAAAATCTCACTCCTCAAAATATCTTTTCTGAATGTTTGGACTTTTTTTTTTTTTTAAAGTCGCTCTCGTCCTCCCCTCCCCTCCTCGTCTCTGAGGTATCCGTCCGCAGATGTTCAGCTCATAAACATTAAGAGGCACCTGCCTCTCCTCTGGTCATAACATCCTGACCGCCCCCAACTTCCACTT
Source organism: Hippoglossus stenolepis (assembly GCF_022539355.2). Taxonomy (NCBI): domain Eukaryota; kingdom Metazoa; phylum Chordata; class Actinopteri; order Pleuronectiformes; family Pleuronectidae; genus Hippoglossus; species Hippoglossus stenolepis. Next base: position 6,035,815 of record NC_061496.1, read on the forward strand.
GGCAACACGGGCGTCTTCTCAGCCGCTCTCCCCACCTCCCGTCCCACCTTTCACTCCTTCAGATTACATAAATATCATGACATCTGCTGAGAAAGAATGTCTGTCTGCTCCTGTGTTCTCCATTAAGGCCCCCCAGGCCCCGAGAGCGGTTTGGCCGACAGAGAGATGTGGTGCTGCCTTCGGTTCCGTGGCCTCACTTCTGCCTCTAAGTGTCTGAATAACTGTTTTTTTGTCTGTCTCTGTCAAACCCCTGTGGGACTCTCGCTGGCTGGGTTTCTTTACCTCATTGTCTGTTTTCCATCTCCGTGTGCAGATCATGCAGCAGATGAGTGACCATCGCTACGACAAACTGACGGTGCCTGATGACCTCGCTGCCAACTGCGTCTACATGAACCTGCCTGATCTGGGACACGTGCTGCTGCACTGCACAGCGGAGGAGTATCCAGAGAGCACCAAGGTAACGTCCAGCTCGTGTCACACCCTCAGATGGTGATTTCATCTCAAACACATACACACAGACACACACGGTCACATGGTCATTTACAATCCTGAGGTTTCACCTTCGGGAGGAAGAAGGGCAGTCAGGTCAGTGGGGCTGCGTTTAGTGGCTTGGATTTAAAGAGCACGACTCTTTGTTGCTCTTCATCCTGTCCAGACCTCAGAGAACAACAAGTGGCCGAAGCTCTACGGAAGCTACGTGGTTGTTTTACGCAAACCGCTCCGGGTTAGCCGCGGCCAAGGCTGAGGCTTTTTAAACAAAGGAACCTGCACTTTGATGTGAAGTGACCTTTTGTGGACACGGCTCAGGCTGCAGACCAAGTTTCACACACCCTGGACTGCTCTCTTAAAAACCACCCTCCTAGCATTTAGCCTCAGTGTACCTGGCTGAACTCCGCTCACAACAAACAGCATCACTGCAGGAACACGTCCAACCTTTCCCCTTCTTGGGTTTCTCTCTCCGACGTGCAGGGATGTGCCTTTCACTCAACAGCATCTCCACATGAATGATATGTTATTGTCTCGCTGGGGTTTTGGAAAGGCTGAGCGGTAGCCGTGTTATTCAGACGCTCGGGGATCATTTCACATCACAACAAGTCATAAAGATTCCCCCAGGATCAAACCCAGCACCCTGCAATCTGCAGAGACAGTCCCCAGACCTCAAAATGTACTCTGTGGTTAAAGCCCCAACCTCCGCCTGCTATTTTTAGAAGGAAGAATTCACTAAATTATGCGTCTTTGGACTAACATCCACGGAGGAGGCCCAATTTTTTTTTTTTCGGGGTTAGATTAACTGAAGGAATTCGTCTTGAGCTTGATAAATATATTTGTGTATCTCGTGCTTTCCTGATTGATGGCACCTCTTAAATGCCCATTTGGAGCCATGTGTACGAGCTGCGTGTTTGTTCTGTGACCTAGTTTCCTCTATAATGTTCAAACCCACCAGAAATTGGCCTCGAACCCAGTTTTGGTTCCAAACCTGTGTTTAAGAAATTGTAGCTTTAAGAAAGTGGAAAAGAACTAATAGCACGAGACATAGCATAAGAACCAAAATAGCAGGGATACATTTATAAGAGTTGTCGTGGCTTCTCGTCCGGCGAGTCTCGGTTTCCCAAGGGAACTTGTTGCTTCTTCCTCCGACGAGATGATGTAGATACTTCTCGGCATTTGGCGCAATCACAGAAACAATCTGCGAGACTTTTGTGCAGCTCTCTAACTCTAAACATCGTCTGCCCTAATCTCCGGTCTATTTTTAGGCGTCTCGTGAAGTTACATAAGAGTCCCACATGAACAGAGGCAGGGGGTCATGAGAGAGGGTTGGAGCGGGTGGAGACAGGGGTGTGGGGGGGGACGACAACATCTTTAATGGTTGGCAGCGCCCGTCGCTCTGGAGGGTTTCGGGTTTGGAGATAAAGAAAAAGCGAGCAGACAAAAGGCCCAGTGAAATATAGCAGCCTTTACTGTGTGGGACCATGCCACCCCCACCCCCCCACCCCCACCTCCCCCCTGACTCGACGTATAAATCTCGACCGCAGTAATGAGAACTCTGCTGGAAATGATTAAACAAAGAGACACTTTGGAGGCGGAGGTGCTATAAACGGCGGGGGATTTACTGATGTTGTTGTTTTTCGGGCCGTTATGCGAAGGTACAACTTCCCCTGAGTTGAACCCTCGGAAACGAGTAATCTAAACAGAAGGGGAGTTGGATGCTGATGTCACTGTTTGATACACACTCACATTCATATTCAACATCTTTAGTTGTAATCTCTATTAATCAGATGTTTTTAACATGCAGATAAGTTAAATCTACGACGGCAGAACCATCGAACACACGATTGTCTCGTTTAACATGCAAGGAAAAAGGGAAGTGGTCCGATTACTGAAATGATTTATTGATTAAAACGTGGATCCACCCCTAAAATCAGAGCCGCACCACAATTTGCCAAGTTTGGTAAATCAGTTTGTTTTAGTGCTCACAGATAAACCAACTGGGATTTATACCGACACACACCAAAGCCCCATAGTGTGTGAAGCCACATTTAAATTACAGATTTTTGGAGTTTGAATCCATACACACGATATCATTTCCCGAAATAAACCAGATCCAGCAATTATTTTCTGAGAATTAAAGATTTTGAAAAACTGGATCCACCCCCCTGATCCAGATCCACACCAACATTGAAAGGTGCAACCTTCCACCGGGTTTCATGGTAATCTGTCCAGTATAGTTTCTGGCGTAATCCTGCTTCCAAACAACAAACACATCTGAAAACACAACGTCCTCCTGAGCACGTTGATCTGTTTGTTTCTAACATCATCAGTAGAGCAGAACCAGAAATCTATGACCTGAAGAGCACTTACACACGCAGGTGATGATGCTGCCAATTCAAAATAAAAAAAAAGCAATTATGCATAAAGATTGATTGATGCTGTAAAGTGGTTTAATGGTGCAACACGAGAGGATGATGGTGCGGGGGCCCATTTGTTCAAATCCTTTAAAAGCAGGGCTCTGACCTGAACTCCTGCCCACATTACACAATGTGTCCTGGTTAGAGAAGGATCCAGAGTTCTGAGGCACATGGCTGCGGTGTCTTTTCAAACATGTCATCTGGATCAGCAGAGCCTTCATCGGCCATGTTGCATCATGAGATAAGAATTTGTTTAGTTGATCCCTCTGGCTGAGCCGCAAGGCCCCGCTCAGTATCGCAGCAGGGTCGAAATGAGGGTTTAGAGAGAAAAATATCCTGGTTTGGACGTCTGGTAGGAAAACACTGGTTTCCTCCTGGAAAATGTCCACAGGGTGACACACTACTTTACAAGGGTCTTTTGAGCATGTCGTCATAGTTCTCACTCCCATCTTTTTTTATATGTATATTTAGCTGCGAGACCAGGAAACCTTTGCCGAAGGCTTTTTGCTCCTATTTCACACTGACACTCTGCAGGGCTCTTATATCACAAGTTGACAAATGAAGAAACATAGTTTTGGTTAAGTTCTGCTTCCCAGCTTTTCTACTCAGAGCTGAGCTGCTGATTGGTCGATACCTGTAACACTGGCTCATGCATCTGCTATGTTCCCTGAGGGCAGAGTCAGGAGACAGAACAGGAACAGCTGCTGAACACATCCATTTTTTTTATTTGATTTTCTGATAATATCTGCCTGAGCACTATTGTATTTTAGCTGACATCATTTTATAATAATCAAAAAATGAATTCAGCACATAACTAGCATGACCCTCAGTGAGCACAGACCTCCACCGAGGCCCAACCACGTTTAAATTCACTAGATAAGTCATAATAATCAGTCTCAGAATTATTCTCTGAGAAATCAATGAAAAATGTTGAAACATGATGAAAGAAAATGTTGAAACATCACAAAGTTCCCCTCTGATTCAGATCTGCACCGAAGTTCAATATGTTCCTCCTCTGACCCAAACAGCATCTGAATCCACCAGGTTTCATGACAACCCATCCAGAAGTGTGTGTGTAATCCTGCTAACTAACAGACACACACTCAGTAGAGCACAAACCTCCTCTAAGGCCCAACAGTCCCTTTACATTTAATCAAGCTGAAACAAATTGCCCACACTCATAGATACAGTTCCCTAAATATCGCTGATTTCTTTAATGGAGATCCATCAATTATTCTCTGGGAAATTGAGGAAAATGTCAGAAAACGCACTTGTAGAGAAGAAAGAGATAAGAAAGTTTAATGGTTCATGTCCCTTCGTTACATCAGGTTTTGTGCTACGTGGTTTTTGAATAATCCAACTGACAGACAGACAGACAGGGTGAAAACATAAACTTCTTGGAGGAGGTAACAACCTAAAAGACACAACTACACAAAGGCTGTTTGGGACGTTTCAGCTCTCATCCCCAAAAAACGTTCTCTGCCTACGTGCAGTAGAACCACATTGACCTGGACGACTGAGAATCTGAACAGTCAGGATGTTTTCTTTATTCTCCACTCGTCCGTGCAGGTGTTTGAGAAGTTGAAGGACTACACCCTCATCCCTGTGGCCAACAGCCAGAAGGTCAAAGTGGATGGAGCTCTCACGTGCTGCTCCGTGCTCCTCAACAAGAAGAGCAACAACTGAGCCTGCTCACCGGGGGGGGGTGGGGTGGGGGGTGGGGGTGGGGGGTGGTGGCTGTGTCATGCTGAGGACAAGAAAATGTAATTTCCCTTCAAAACACTCAACATTACACCAAGTTAAATGTCTTAAAAGAGTTTGAACTGCTCCGTTGGCACAAATTACAATTAGTTGCAGGTTATATTTAGATATTTTACTATTAACTTGAATATATTTTAACATTTCCTAAACAAGGTTGAATACAAGGCAAATAAATAGCCTCATTTTACTTCAATGTGTTTTTTGTTCTTTAGTCGAGAAACTGTTCCAATAAGATGCTAATTAACTACAAATATCCGTTCTGATGTGATACTGAACCTGCCTTCTTCACAATTTGTGTTTTTTTGGATGAGGAATTATTCTCAATTCTTGGCAGTAAGAAGTGGGAACCAATTAAACAAAACGTGGGAACAAATTAATCGAAATGTGGGAACCAGTTAATCAAAACATGGGAACAAATTAAACAAATCTTTGTAACCAATTAATCAAACCGTGGGAACCAATGTAATAAAACATGGCCTCAGTATATATATATATATATTTCCTTCAGTCTATGACCACTCCCATGCTCCTTACAAATGTAAACAGTTGGTTTATTCTGTTTACTTGCACCGTTTTAACTGTGATCTCATGTTATTGGTTATATAATACAAATGCAACTTCTTTTTTTTTCTTCCAAGAACTGTATTTTCAAATAAGACTTCCTTCTAGTGGAGGAAATAAATCCTGTTGTTGTTGTTGTGGTACTTAAAAAACGTCAATGTCACTGTTGCTCCTGAATTCCTGCTGATGTTCGAGTTTCACCACTGTACTTTTCAGATTGTTTGAATTCTCAATTCTTGAAAAATGATCAGTGACGTGATTTCCTTTGTGTGATATTGACAGTGAACCTGCCGCTGAGACCTGAGGTGCTCTTAGTTCTTTTAACGACTGTTGCTCTTCTCATTGCCACCGATTGTAGAGAACTGGAGACGGTTAACTTAACACCTGCCCACCAGCAGGAGGAGCAAACCGGATTCATTCATTCTACAACGAGAACCATCTGTGCCCGTTTAGTTGCAGCGATTTTGCGTCCCTGCTGCTGAGCGTCTCTCATTTGTGGGGATGCAAACCTTGTTCATCTGTGCCAACCCTGCAGGGGACAGAGAAAAGCTGCCCCTGTGTGTTTTCCTCATTACAAGACGACCTGAGCTTTCACTTACTCCAACGTAAACACCTCTGCTCCTTTATTGTGCAACGTCTGCGTGGAAAACCGACGAGTTCACTCCTGCTGAAAGACCCTGTTGGGTTTTTCCTGTTTTGTTGATTTACACTGGTTCCATGTTTTCCCGTCTGGCAGATTTTACCCCAAAAAACGTGTCCGTTTCCATGTGTGTACACGACGGAAGCTGCCAGCACCAGTTTGACTGATGAGCTCTGTTTCGGTGGCCTCTGCTGTTTGCATGTTGTGAGGCCTGCGGACATGACGGCACAGCGCGTGCACACTGTAAATACTCCCTGTACTGCAGCTTGAGGCCCCATCACATCTGAAACCCGTGTTGTTTCTCATTGTGATCGTATGTGAAAGTTGAGGAAATGACATCAGGAGGCGATTCAGCCCCTTCGCTCCGTCGACATTTGCGTACGGGCAAGTGGGCAGTGATGAAACATGGAAAGAATTCCTGCAGGGAGGAGAGAGGCTCAGACTCAGCCAGTAAACACTGACTCTCTCAAACTTTCTCTCTTTCTCCCGATTGTCTCACTCTCACTCACACACACACACACACACACACACACACACACACACAACATTGGCTTTTCTCCTCCAAGGTTATTGCCTCATATACGATTCTGGCCTATTCCACGGACATGATATCACACAGTCTGGCGAGCGGTGCGGACGTGATGATCTGGCGTTAAAGTGCGAGTCTTGTATATTTTTACTGAAGGCTGCTGACTGGCTGCAGGGCGATAACACGGCTGCAGAGCATCTGACGCTCGTGCTCCAGAGGGCCGAGCCAGACAGGAGCAGTCGCACTCTGTCTGATTACCACATGGCAGCCGCCGGGTTTTCCTTTTTTTTTAGGCGAGTAAAATCTACAAAATCTAGAATTGCCTTCACCTCTCACTCCTAAAATCTAAAAAACATCTTATACATTTACTTGGCTCTTGGCTGGCGACGCTGTTTATGAGTAACTTTGCTGAGGGCTCGTATTTATCCCCCCCCACCCCCACACTCATCCCTGTAGTCATGACGTTGTGTGTCGGCCATGTTCCCACTCAGGTCTCTTGGTTCTCATTCAAGTTGTGATTAATGATTATTTGTGTCATGTTTAATTGAGCCTTTCATCTAATTAGTGTAATAAATTAACATCTAGCATTCTCCTGTGTTGTGTCATTTTTCTTTATCGTCCCCAGTTGTGGACGTTTAACATCAATTTCATGATTGTTAACGTCATTTTAATTCATGACAATGTATTTACAGGTTTTACTGTCAAGGTTAAAGTTGGTTCATCATTAGGTTTGTGTTGAAACTTTGTCAGAATCCAACTGTTCCCTCGTCTTCAGTGATGAAGAAAAACTATTGAGACAAATAAGACACATGTTGTGTCTGTCTGTTGATATCTGCTGCCACCTAGTGTCGAAACATCATATCCTGCTCCACTGCTGAAGCATCTCAGATGTTATGGTTTCAAATGTAATTCAAAGAAAGACAAACTTAAAGAAAACAAGACATTTGATGTTTATTGGAACAAAATACAAACCCTCGAGTTTTAATAGGAAGAAATAATGAAAAAGAACAACGTTGTTTGGGAGGAGATAACTTAGTAGTGATGTGTCTCTATAAATGTTTTGAGTGCGATTAAAAAAAAATACATTGAAGATACATACAATGCAAAGTAGTTAAGATATGAAACAATGTGTTTTTCATTAATCCAGGTTACTCTAAACATACAACAACAATGAGAAATGCAGATTTATTTAAATTATAAATGTCAAAGTGTCTTGTGAGTTAATGTTTCCTTTGTAGATTCCCAGTGATGATGTGCAGAACATCTTATATACAATTACAAACAAAAGTTATATATATATATATCATCTGTTGACTAAATATCTGGAGCAGCATTTTAACCAAAAGGTTGAACTGTAATAAAAAGGTGATATTCTTGTTTTATCCACCCGAGCACTTTATTTTACAAGCTAAAGACAAAGGGGACAGAAATGATTTATGATTGAAACTAACGCTGTGAACACACTTTGCTCAAAACCCAGGGTGCGTTCAGTTTTTAATAATTGTCCAACTCTATCTGTATTTTACTGTGATGCAGTAAACAGTGTGTTCTCCTGTTTGTGTGAAAAGTGCAAAATAAACCTCAGATCAGCTCCAGTGAAAAACAAAAAGTCCACTTGTCTGACTGCACATTCAGCTGCAGGGTAAGTTAGTGTAGATGTTGCCTGGTTCCCTGACAGGAGGAACCCTGCAGTCAAGTCTGTCTGGGGCGTCGGCCAGAGGCTCGTAGGAGAAGTTGAGGAAGTCAATAGCTGAGCATTGTGGGACTGAACATCCACATGTTTGGAGAAGCTTAACCTCCAGCTCCCGGCCTTGTGTCTCTCCATCCGTCTCGTACATGTACTTGTTTCTCTTTGGACAGAGGATGACACACTCTTTGTTCAGGGTCACGTAGTCTGGAAACACCTCAGCTCCAGGGATCCCGTCCCCCGGTTCTCGGCTGGAGGGAGTTTCCTCAGGTGGCCGCAGCTGGGTGGATTCCTCTGATGGTTTCCTCACGTCTTCGGATATGATCTCCAGCACAGATTCAGTGGTTTCCTCCGACCACTGCTTTAGGGTGAGAGGAGGATCCTGTGGAGGGAGCGGAGGACACAGATCATGGAGCTGAGACTGAGTGTGACCTTTGATTTGACTGAATTTATGATCTATATACTTTATCTGAATCTAGATTTCTACATGTAGAATCTATATCTACCCATCTCTGCTTGTCGATGTCTGTCAGAAAGTTGTGTAAGACTTTGTCCAGGTTGGGCAGCGGTGGCCAAAATAACTGCTTCAGCCTGCTGGGAAAATACAGAATGACTTGTATAGTGCAATTTGACATCTGTTTAAAAAGTAACGGGTGTAAAAGATGAACGAGCTGGAATAAGATCGTACCTGAGATACGCAGAAATGAGAAAGCTCACAGTTATCAGCATCGAGAAGGGGACACACAGCATCAGCCACAAACCTGAAAAGATTATTATTTTACTGCATTAAGGTTTAAATGGTTTATTATTTATCATTTAATTCTTATATGTTTATATTTGAATGTATCAATGCACAGCAAAGCTTTGTAGACGAAAGTACAACTGTTATAACTCGATTAAAGTTCTTATGAAATAACAAATGGCTAAAAGCTTTGGTACGATTTTAATAATAATAAAAATAAACTTTATTTATTCAGCACCTTTCAAACAAGAAGTGCTTTACATACAATATAGATAAAAACTAATATATGTAATAGAACAGATTTTAAGTAGCATAACAACATGTTAAAATGACATTTAAAAGAAAAGGAAATAAAAAAGACAAAGAAATCAAATTAAATAAAAAAATGCTTACAAACAGAAAAGAAAGAAAGTGTGTAAGATTAGTTAAAGGCTGAAGTAAAGAGAAATGTTTCAAGTTTTCTCTAAAAGACGTTCACTGAACCATCTTCTCTGATATTCAGCGTCGGTCTTTGCACATTTTTTGGGTTGTGATTTTTACTTAAACAAACTGATAAAATGAACTGATGTGTTCTGCACTGACAGCATCAGCATCAGTGGGAGTTTACCTGGGTCAGTGGGGGTTCGACCAGTGAGCTCCTGTGACCAGTCACTCCACAGGCCTGAGTACACGGATCCATCAGGTTTAGCTCTGACCCTCACGTGGTACTGGTTCCCTGCTGATACCTCCAGACACATCCCCGGCTCTGGTCCCTCTACAGAAACTCTCTGTGGACCAGAAGCTGGATTTAACTTAGAGATGATTGACTTCTTTACATTCGGTTTAAACAACAGTCCCCTAAATTATATTCATTCTCACAAACAGACTTTGGGATTTATTTCTTTTCAGATCTTTCTAACACATCTTCATGTTTGTGCAAATTAAATTCTCCTGCAGAAAATCATCTTTTTTTACTTTCACCCTGAACTTTGTCAGTTTATGCACAATAGAAAACTATAATTATTACTCTGGCACCATCTAGAGGTCATGTAAGGAACGACATTTTGGCAGAAGTCATGCTTACGGTGGCCGAGAAAGCTCAACACATGCAAAAGAGTGATGAACCTGATGTAGTTCAATGCTTTGTGGAGTTTCATCACCATTGATTCGTAGCAGATTTCAAAAACTTCACAAAGCATTGAACCACATCACGTTCATCACATTTTTGGAAACGTTTCCGTTGTTGTTTTCGCAATTTCCAACGCATTTCTGTATTTACATGCATTGTAACTCTTTGCAGTGCATGTGTTGTTAAATTGATGAAGTTGTTTTCTTATTTGCACAGGTTTTCTTGATTTGTTTTCTTAATCTCGGCCACGGTACACGCTTCATTTCTCCACAAACTAACCAGAATAATTCTAAAGATGTTACAATTACATCCGATTCTACACATAGCAAAGGAATCAGCAACTTAAAATCCTGACAAGTACCCGGAGGACGTCTTACCCGGTGAAAAGAATTAAGATAAATAAAAGCCGCTGAAGAAAACATCTCACCTTCCATGCTCCACCCGGTCGGGTCCGGTAACCGACCTCGTACTGCAGGTGAGCTGCCACAGAGACAAGAGGAGCTTCCCATTTCAAACACAGCTGGTTTGTTTCCACCGCTCCTGTCAGATGATCTGGTGCAGATGTTTTGACTAAAACACAAAGAACAAACACAAAGGTACATTTCAATGATAATAACGACACCACACACCCGACACCACACTTTTTCTAAGGCCTGATGGAAAAGAGGCGGGAGATGAGACTCATTAGACAACGTGGGAATCAAACTGCTTTATCTCCAAACGTCTGCCGCCCAAGTCATCAAACTCACTGGTGTTGTTCAGAGTGAAGTCTCCCGTGAAGAAGGTTCGGCCGAGTGGAGCTGCAGCGCTGCTCAGTCTGATCCGGACCTTTCTGGACTCGTCTCCATGGAAACGACACATGTCAGTGAACTCGTCAGTCGGACACTCGCTCCATTCGTCACTGAAAGGGTCATCGTTGTATGTTGAATCACAGCCAAGTGAACACAGACTTAGAAGAACTAAACATATTCTGGTTATGTCTGAAATAAACATAATAAAATTACAAGTATACAGTTTAGTAACACAATCCCACTGCTTTTACACAGACACAGGATTTGTAAATACCTCCATCACCAAGTTATTACATTTTTATTTAAAGTTATTAACCAGACTTAAACTTTAATAATGTAACTTCAACTTCCTGTAAAACATTATATAGCAAAAACATTTGAGGTTGAATTAATCAATGATGAAATGCAGCGTGAGTTTTGTTTCTATACCTGAGATCGATCTCGTAGAAAAGTTTGTAGTTTTCTAAACCGTATCTGCTCCTGTTCCAGTGACAGGTGACGTTTTGTAAGTCGGAGGTGAAACAAACGAGTGAAACATCATCTGAAAGGAAAAGAAGTTTTTACCACTGAGGTAAAGGATGTGTTGAATAACATCGTTCTCATGTCGTCATCCACTCTCTACTGGTCGAAACCCACCAGCGCTCTGGGGAACGATGCCTCTCACAGGTTGGGACCAGCGGCTCCAGTGTCCTTCACTGGGAGTAGGGGCACATTTAACAGAGACCTGGACCTCCGTCTGTTCCCCTGGCACCAGAGAGTCCAGTATGAATCTGTTGTATTCATCCTGCTTCACCTGTAATCAGCACAAACATCAGATTTTACAATTTTTCTTTACATAACTTAGTCTTGAATGTTAAAGCAAAAATATAGTTAAACTAAGTTAAGTGCAATAAACGTGTTTGTCTCAGAAGAAAGTCAACAAATCAATGATGTGTTTAATTAATTACTAATCAGTCTAATACCCTAACATCTGAAAACTGATAAATAATTAATAAAACCTTAAAGGCTGAGAGAAATCGACTCACAAGTCAGAAACATAACTGATCACATGAATAATACTTTTGGGTAAATAGATAAAATCAAGGGGGAAAATAATTGTTAAGCTTTAAACTTTCCTTTAACCTTCAAACAAAACATTTAGTCTTTATTTATTTTACAATTTCAAATGTGACCATCTTTTGTTTTGGTCTTGGCAAACATGAGAAAAGATAAATAGTTGTTTCGCTGCATTGGAGAACTTCACCTCTTCTGTTTTCTCTCCGACTCCCTTGTTGAAATATCGAACCCTGTACATCGCATCTCCACAGTATGTCGGGACCTTTGCTCTCCACGAGACCAGCAGCTGTCCCGCTTGTCCAGTTTGGTGTAAAGACACATTCAGCGGAGGATCCAGGAGAACTAGAGACAAATTACAATATACACACTGTTAAAAATGATCCAGAGGGTTTGAGGACTGAAGTCTCCCAGCTTGGATCCACCTGTGATACTGAGGAATAATTCACAGAGCATCTACTTTTATCAACAGGTAGAAATATCTTAGTTTGTTGATATATGACTGCAAAGAACAGTTGTAAATGATTAAGTGAAGGTAGAAGTGAAGATGTCTCACAGTGGTCCTCCACAGAGACGGTCCTGTTGAAGAGGCTGCTACTGCTGCTGTTGTGCTCCACGACTTCAACGTGCGTTTCCACATACAACAAAACATCTGGAGCCGGAAACGAGCAGATGTGGAGGAAAGCGTCGTCTTCTGATTTCTGGACGGACACGTCACACCTGATCCCTGTCCACACGCTTTGATCAGAAGAAGTGACAAGTTCACACAATCACACACAACGACAAACGTGTGGAACAGTATATGAAGCAAAGTACTTTCTTAACTTGTACAGTTACTGTGATGTTTCTTATTCTGCAAGACACAAATACTTCATGATGTGTAAGAGACCTGTTGAGCTTGTAGAGTAAATCGTACGTCCTGTTGTCTGCGGCCTCAAAGAAGCAGGTGAAATCCTCTCCTGTCCGGGTGAAACATTTAGGATCCTGCTCGTCCTTCAAGAGCAAAACATCTGCTCCAGAAATGAGAAACGTCACAGATTTCAAGTTCACTGGATCCACTTCTCATCACAATATGTGCAAAAACAAAATGAAGAGGATTTCTGTGATTATGCACCAAAGATTTGGACAAACTTGCTTTACTATTTCTTTATATTTTTGTATTGTTTTAACATCATTCATTGTCTTAATATGTTCAGTTTTAATACTTTTATCATTTAAAGCATCATGAGCTGTATTTAATGCTTTGAAATGTTCTAAATAAATAAAGTTTATTATTATTAATGTTAAAATAAAAATGCTGCATATTACTTTTGCATTGTTCATACAACTTGTTTGAAGAAACAAAATTCTTCCCCACAAGAAAGCAACTTGTTTGGATGATATTTTATCGCTTCTATAAAGATACCAGTAATTTAATGTTTGCTAGATTTTCACTAGAACATTTTCACTATAGATAAACAGTGAATTGTAAAAAGCCACTTTTCACTGGGCTGAATCTGTCATTTTTAATTCTACTCCAACTGGACAAAGTGAACCCTACCTTCCCTCGACAGATGACTGACAGCTGCATCCTCACAATATGTCCCAGGCACAAAGTTCACTTGACTCCACAAGCTGATAATGAGGAGCATCTCCCACCTGCAGCAAAGATTCATGGTGGTCCGAGGTGTCACGAGCAACTGTAACATGTGATATTTACTCAGCAGATGTGTGTGTATGAGCTCGGTGTTGAGTTGGCATCAGGGGGCAGGATTAACAAAGTGCAGAGGGGTCGGCCCAATGTCACAAACTGTGCTTGAGCAGGAAATGAGCTTCATGTTCAGAAACAGTTTGGGAGGAGTGATCCAAGTTCTACGAGTTTCTCAGATTCTCAATCATCTGTGATCAATCAACTATAGAGACAATAACAAACTTTGCTTAAATGATCTCAAACTAGTTGGGATTGGATCTGTTCTCTCTCTGCAAAGGATGGATGGATTTTATGTTTTTGTTTGTTTTGGTGAGTTTTAAACTCTTCATAATTATCGTGATACTCGAATAAACAGATATTTTGTTTTTCATAATCATTAACACGTTTATATGTAGTTTAAATGCATCATTCGCATCTAGAAAATTCCGATCCAAATGCACACGATCTTAAAGACCTTAAAAAAAAAAATCTAAATTTATCAAATCGTCCACAAACTAATCAAACCTTTACATTTATCCGTACATGAAAAACAGGAAAAGTCTGCTGCTGCACTCAGGACATCTCTCACTAGATAATCCTGACGTTTACATCAACCACTGCTTCTGGAGAAACCTCCTGTTCCACATGCTAATCTATTAACAACAGGACTCATCGCTGCCTCGTGATTCTGTGCCTCTGCCAACCTGTCAACTTACAGTTTACATCCCTGTCTGTCTGGACCCGTTGATCAGAGTGAGACAGACGGACAGACGTATGTACTGTAAACAAAATCTACCTTTTACATACGTCTCATGTAACAATTACAACAAACACATTTAACATGACTCCCAAAAATATTTAACACACTGCTGTTCATACATCTCCACAACAGCACAAACTGAGCAACACCTTTCTAAGATAGTTTTAATAAAAACTGAACATAGCTCCCAGGATTGATTATTCTTTGTATTCAAACTGCTTTTGTTTGTGTCTTATAAATGTGTGCGCTTGCTTTTGTCTGCGTGTTGGAGCCGAACTCCCGAGACTGCGTTTGACAGACAGCTCGAAGCCTGCGGTCGGCTTCATGCAGGAAACTCAGAGACAGATCAGCTCGGTGCAGCCGGGGACGGTTCCTGAACTCTCCAGGGACACTTTGACCTCCAGCAGCCCAGCATGTGGTTTTTTTCACCACATTCACAGGGCGACAACAAAACATTAGAGTCACTGCCAGAGTCCCTGTCATCGGTGAAAACAATAACATCCAACTATCAGATGATGCCTGTTGTTATTTGGCTTCACTATACAGATAAAGTTGAATTGAAATGAAACCGAACTACTTGTGGTGATGAGTCCAGTCACCACACAAGAGCTTTATTCAAGGAACCACTTAATGAAAACATACTGTACATTCATATGTGCTGGATACATGCCACAGTTAGGTTGCATAGTGTTAAAGTTAAACTATAATGGTGCTACACCTTCATTAGCAGTACTTTCCAAACAACGGCTCTTTTGGTGAAGCTTTGGATGCAACACAATCACACATGGTTGCATTTATATCGGTCTGTAACTCTGTATATATACGTATAATACAAACAGTAGTAGTTACATTCACTTGGCAGTGATGAGGCTGGATTTAAGTGCTACATTAAATGTCTTTTGTCCTTCGTCCAGTCTGAGAACTTGAATGTTTATCATGAAAAAAAGTATTTCTCCATTCAGAGCAGAGGGGGGGGGGGACGTCCGGCCTTATGCAGAATAGTTTGATCCGATTTGCGGAGGCAGTTCATGAATAAAAACAAAAAAGAAGCAACTCAGAAAAACCAAAAGAAATTCCCATGATAGCAAATAATTATTTTTGCGTTAAAAAGGAGAAAACAAAAGGAAACTTAACAGGGTTGTCACTTCTGGCTGATCGCCGCAACCCACGTAGTTTTTATGTTTCGTCGCTGACAAGCATCGTGACCGAGAAAAGAAAAGTAGACGTGGAATGTTCTCCAAGAGGTTATTTTCTTGTTTGAGGTAAAAGAAAAGGGAGAGTGCCTTCTTTTCAGTGTTGAAAAAGGCGAATCTCAAGCGTCATAAAAGCTCGAAACCTGCAGCTAAACTGGTTGAGTTAGAAAAGATGAATGCACTGGGATAGAGTTAATGGTCTTTGGCAGAGACAGAGACAGAGACAGAGACAATGTTATGTAGGAAAGTTTGATGGTGAGCGAGCGCAGCTACGAGGTTGAAACCTCAGTCAATTAGTCTCGAAAAATTGTCCCACATCAGAAACACTGAAGGAAACTGAGAGAAATCTCTAGTTTAACTCTACGACCTGACATGGTCATCATCACTACCATCTGACATCAGACGCCTTCCCAAAGAGAGGCAGTTCCAGTCGTCACATTAGAGGTTAGGATGATATAAGTATTTCAAAAATTTAGTACAGCCCTCGAAGGATGTTACAGAAATTGAAATGGCCCTTGATAGAAAGTAAAAGTTCCCCCACCCCTGATTTAAAGCACTGGAGAGAAAATAAAGCGTCGACACCCCACAGGCCCTGGTGGTGTTTTCAACAAGTCACGGAGCTCCTTGATTTTGCCACTTTTTCCACACTCAGAGAAAAGGGTGCAGCATCGTCACCTTTGTTACAGTAAGATGAACAATGCTGTGTCTTTTCTCTGAGAATGGTTTGCAATGGCAGTGTCAATATTTCCCAAAAGGTTCGCAATCTCTCCATCCAAATCCCAGCGGTACTCCACTCTTCCTTATGCCTCTTGACTTCTCCACGTTCCTCACAGTGTCCTTTCACAGTCCTCCATCTATAGCTGGGTGGTTTTGAAAGAGCGCCTGGTCCTCCTGTCTCGGCGTTGAGCACCGGGGAGGTGGCTGTAGCGTGGCGACCATCCTCGGGACTTCCTCTTGGAGCTGCGTGGCGTGCTAGGGCCTGGGGGGGCTGGTGGTCAGGCCTCCTCGGCTGTGGCGTCGATCCCGGCGTAGGTGAAGTTCTCAAAGAGAGCCATGTTCACGTAAGCCTGGAAGATGGAGGGGAAGCTTTTCATTCTGGGTTCTTTAAATGAATGAAAGCGTGAGGACGTGCATCACAGGGATATTATGTCTCTATGTGTCGCACAACATTTTAACATCAAATTAGAAATAAACCTTCCCTTTAGCCTCCCTTGATGTAATTCAAGGGAAAAGAACGGTGAAGGAAACAAAAAGTCTCAACAATAAAACTGTGCTAGTAGCAATGGGGCGACCATCTTGGAATAAAGTTGTCCCGAAAGGCAACAACAGGACGTTTTGTCATTCCTCCACGTCGGCCGACACAGTGCGAAAGCAGCCATTACCTTCCTGGCTTCCTGCATCCTGTTGAGCTGCACGGAGATCTGGGAGAAGGGGGGTCTCTCATAAGGCCGATCCCTCCAGCACTGCCTCATCAGCTCGTAGCTGCACGGAGACACACATGGATGAATTATGGTGAGAAGGAGTCAAGACGAACAGAAACAGCTCATCAGCAGCCAAGTGAACACTTACATCTCGTCGTCACAGTTCTTGGGTTTCTCCATCCTGTATCCTTGTGGCAGCTTTTCATAAAGCTCGGCACATGTCATCCCACAGTAAGGTGTGCCACCTGACATAAAAGCAGAGGAAAATAATCCACATGACCATTTTTAACAGTGTCTTTAATGATGTATTGTTTTTTTAAATAATGCACATTTATGATTAAATCTGCAGTTTCAAGTCTGGATATTCTCAACAGTACGTTTCAAAATTTGAAAGAAATATTACAATTAAGATTATCAATCATGATTGTGTCTTAAAATGATTCTGATATGACTTTTTGGGAAGATGTCCCCACCTTCAGAATAAAGTATTGATAAGGAAATACAACTTAACAAGTAAATAACACGAAACAAGACCCAAGTTTTAAATATGTGTGTTTGGATGTGACATGCTGTGTTTTTACCTTTTATATCACTTTTTGCACATGTAAACAAGGAGAAGTTTCTGCCTTGACAAAGGTTTAGACAATAAACTTACCTAAGCTTACGATTTCCCAGAGGAGGACACCGAAAGACCACCTGGGAGAGAAGTGAAAAACATGGGAATGTCAGTAAATTAGTCAGAACACAGAGAGAAACATTTGTAAAATATAAGAATTTCATTATTTGATAATAAAAAATCACAGACATGTCTCAAAGTCACCTGGAACTGGGACTTTTGTGATAATATAAAAAGTTAAAACTAATCCACATCTTCAGTAAACAATTAAATATCCAGAATTTGGTTTCTAGGTAATAAACGGAGCTGGAAATTCTGCTTTTGCATTTAAAATATCCTCATTTGAAAGCTTAGAAAATTAAATTAGTATTCACAGGAATGCTTTATTTTCAATACTTTATTCTATTGGTTAAAATGCAGATCTTTCTCATCATTATAGTATTGAACCTGATGAGGAACCTTGAGTGTCTCCACAAGAATATCTTCCCTGCGTCTTTCCTTCATTCTGATCTACTTCATTAATCACTTAAACATGTCAGAATGCCGTGTGGCAGAGCAGGGAAGTGCAGTTTGTGTTTTCTGTTTTTCTCTTTGTTTATCCCCTATCACACTCTTCTCTTATAACATCTTTATAAATCTCTCCGGCTCCACAGGCAGCCTCCACACTCCATCCGTTAGCTGTCCCCTGCTGTGTATAAATAGGCCCCAGTTGACAGAACCAACGTCTCAGTCCGTCTGCTAAGTTCAACCCGAGGCTTCCTGGTTGTGCTTATCAGTTACACAGCACACGATTATCACTCTGCCACTGACAGAGGGATGATTTGTTGTTTTCTGTGGCCGGCTGTGTGGAGCACACAATCAAAACTTCACAGGCGGGTGACATTATTTACATTTTTAAAGTTCATTTAAAAGCTAAAGAGGAAATAAAAGGGAAGGACCATAGAGTATTGAGTTATTATGTGATTATCGGGATCCTGAAAACTCAACTTCCTGCAACAAGTGCAGCAGTGACATGTTTATTTGGAGTCTGAAACTCACACGTCGCTCTTGGTCGTGTAGACGCTGTAGTTCAGGGACTCGATGGCCATCCAGCGCACAGGCAGCCTCCCCTGAAAGACAAACACCACCTCCATCATTTCCTCCTGTTGTATAATGACACACAGCATCGGAAATAAACGATCAAAATAATATACAAATAGAAAAAATACAGATGTTTTTATATTTTGTCTTGTTGTTCCTTGTTTTTCTAGGACATGTGGAAATGTCAAAATGCAGTGAGAAGGTAATACACTGCTAAATTACTAATAACTCTCAAAAAACTTGTGCCCTCTGCTGGCTGAAACCAAATCACATTTCTAAAAACATTTCCAGAAATCTCTCACCATCGTCTTCTTGACGTAGACCTCTTCACCGCGGGACAGGCCGAAGTCGGCGATCTTCGCCACCAGGTTGTCCCCAACGAGAACGTTCCTGGCAGCCAGATCCCTGTGGATGAACTGATGCAGAGAGGACGGAGGGGAGAGATTATTAGAAGTAAACCAACAGGCGTGATGCATGACACTTTAACACAGTTTGTTTCTGTATAATACCAATGTAGTTACTTACTGAGGGCAGCCTATAACTGTTGTGGATCTCCCACCAACCAATCTAAACCCTACCCATTAAACCAAGCCCCTCAAAAAGGCCTCTAGCAAAGTGAGGACCAGACCTAATGTCCGTACCCACACACTTCTTCTCGTACCTGTTTGTCACTCAGGTAATGCATCCCCGTGGCCACGTCCACGGCGAACTGCAGCAGCTGCTGGGAGGTGAGCGTGGAGGCCGTGCCGTGCTCTTTGGCGAACGCCGGGTCGGTCTCCAGCACTCGACTCTTCCGCAGAAAGTCGAGCAGGTTCCCGTAGGGAGCGTATTCGATGGCTATGTAGAGGTAACCTGGAGAAGACAGAGGGACAGTCAGTGTATCACTCTGATCCTTCCTGTAGTCTCAACCCTTTGTTATCCAGTGTTTGATGTGATGAAATCCCTGTAAAGTCTCATTACAGATCGCCGCTCCTGCTAATTAACATTTTATCATCTCATCTGCGTGACAATTAGAACGTCTTCGTCCTCCAGGCCTTTGTTTGTCCTGCCTGCATCGGCCCGGGAAGACACACAGCTTCTCCTCGTAGGAAGCTCGGCCTCCGACAGCTTTGTCTTCACACAGATCGACCGGAGCGTTCATGAAATCCTCACAGAGCTCGACCAGATGGCTGAAGCTGTATTACCCAGAGTTCCCACAGGTCACCAGGCAGTTGTGCTCGTTGGAAAGCTTTCATGGCGACTTCACTCAAACCAGGGAGAGGCCCAAACACAATCAGTATGTGGAAGGAAAGAAAAGCGTGGAAATGGACAAACTGGTCAAAACCTTAAAACAATTATGTTCCTTTAGAGTCACGGGAGGTTGTGTTGATCAGGACATGCTGTGTTTCCTGCAGGAACCGTTTTCCAAAATATCGTCTCTGCCAAAACTGAGACAGTAACCGATGTTTCAGAGTGTTTTATATTTGGAGTTATGAATTTGTATGTTTTCTCCTTTTAGACTATTTTTGCAGGAAGGAAAAAGACGAACGCTGCTGCATATGTTATCGAACTAGAAACAGAAACCAGGAAGCTTATGGCTCCAGCTTCTTGTCCGTCACCCACAGATTCTGTAAAGTCACGTGTAGAATCTGTTCATGGAAAGATTAAATAATGAAATACTACAAGAGATGAGAAAAAGATAAAAAATGAAATAAATACAAAGTGAGAAAATGAGAAATTAAATGAGAAAAAGATAGAGATAGAATAATGAAATGCTAAAAGAGATATGAAACGCACAAAGATAAAATAAAGATAATATATATAAAAGATAATGTATAGGAGTGGGTAAAATCTGACATAAAAGCAGGTTATTAAAGGGAAAGCAATTCTGAGAAAGTAAATAATTACATTAATAAATAAAATAGATCAATATAAACATATAGAATAGAGCAAACCCCAAATATTTCACATGAAATCCACTAGGTGTCGCTCACTCACCTCTGTTCTCACAGGCTCCGATCAGGTTGATGATGTTGGGATGTTGGCCTAGTTTACACAGCACCTCCAGCTCCCCCGCAAAGTCTCTGTGGTCATTCTCCGAGGCGAACTCTGCAGGAACATCAGTCACACAGCGTCACACAGCAGCTTCAGTCTGAGAACATTTGCTCTCCGTCTGTGTCCCACTGTGTTTGTGTGTGATTGGTAGTAAACACATCTGTATATGTGCATGAACGAGTCCCACATTTACCTTTCAGCATCTTGATGGCAGCGCTCATCTTGCTTCCGTCCTTTTTGATCATGGCTTTGATCACCTGGTTTAAAAGGCTGCTGTTAGCTTGAGTGTTTTGCGTAGACAATGACACACGCACAGCGGAAAACATTTCAACTTGTCAGAAAGCACATTGAGAGTTTAGGCACCTGTCCGAAGTTGCCCTCGCCGATGACGTCTTCGAACTTGATGTCCTCCCATTCCAGGATTGGGTAGGTGAGGGGCTCCGGGGTGGGCTTGGGCCTCCGCGTCAGGGTCAGAGTTCCTGAGTTGAACTGCAGAATTGTCTCCTCACCCTGGAGGAGTGAACAGTTTTAAAATCAAAAGGAAACAACTCAATGAAAAATCAATCTTCAGCGTAACAACCGGTGTTTCCTCACCGATCCAGACTGGTAGGTGAAGGTGCGGCGGCGGTTGAGCAGCGTCTTGCGGATGAAGAACAGAGCGAGCAGGGCCAACAGGATGGTCACACAGGTGACGGTCACCGAGCCCACCACCGCCACCATCAGCTGGTAGTTGTCCCCCACGGCCCTCCCGGCCACACCCTGGGTGGTCGGAATTAAACTCTGAAGGCCTTTTTTTAAATCAGAGGGGAAGGAGATGATTTTCAGCAGTGGAGATAAATAGGCAGTTCAATGGGATTTATTATTATCAGGAGTAAATGTCTGTTTCTGTGTGGGTGGTCGTGTTCAGCGCCAGCGAGGGAAAGAGCCCAGTGCTGGCTTCAAGTGCAGAAGAGTAGAGATTTTCAACTAGGAGCTATTTAAGGAAATTAAATTTACATCCAGGAAAACATGAAGTATGCCGGGAAGTTGAATTATTCCTTTTGAAAAGAAGTTCAATTCCAGTAATCCAACGATTTTGCATCTCACAGTACTGCTGCTGTCTCACTGTGCCAGAGTAAAGGCTTCCAACACGGTTACCTCACATGAATTTGAATGGCCTATGTGGAGTATTTCTGAATTCATTTTTCATGAGTGTCTATGGAGCTACTAATGTCCATCCGTCATCTCTACATCTCATCTTTTTTAAGTTCGCAGGGAACTGGAGCCAATCCCAGCTGACATTAGGCGAAGGCGGGTTCAACCTGGACATGCAGCCTATCAACATGAGCTGTGTTTCCACCGCAGGACCCGCCCCTTGATCTGGGAACCTTTGCAGGAACTTCTTGTGATTCCACTGCAACGGACCAAGGTTTAGGTTCAGAGGGAAATGTTTTTACCCCCTGGTCAGGGAGGTTGTACTTATCGAAAGTAGCGGAACCTTTGGGGTGGGGCTTGTAGCGCGAAATATGTGAGCTTTTTATTTTATTCTATTATAGACCTATGAGCAAGTTAGAGTCTCCAAAAAACCTAACTCCAATCCTAATGAATTTGGATTGTAGGATGAAGCTGTAGAACCAGGACAAAACCCACACAGAGACACGGGGGAAATGCAAATGGCACAAAGGAAGACCCCGGATTCGAACCAAGAACCACTGCATCGTGCCGTCCTACTAATGTTGATCCCTTCTGTTAGTTCAATGTGAACGCAACACTATCAACATGTCAGTAATCTGTCCTGTGAGATAATGGTGGGTGGAGCCTGTAAACTTCTACTCACCGTCCCCTTGTGTCGTCGCCTGAACAAACTTGCTCCACTCTCCCGGCACTTTGGAGAAAGCCCTCACTCGGAACTGGTAAACCGTGCTGCCGTTCAGCGCCGTCACGTCCTTGGTGGTCTTGTTCCCGTCGTCCGTGTCCACCCACGGGTGATGGCTCCCCTGGCCGAGAGGCTGGTACTCGATGATGTACTTGATGATGCCTCCGTTGGGATCTTCGGGGGGCTGCCACTTCACCTGAACGGCCGACACGGACAGAGGCAGGGCCTGGACGTTGCGTGGGGACGACGGACCTGAGACAGAGAGAAGATCATTGTGAGGCAGTGATTGTGTAAAATAAATGAAGGGCTCCAATCGAAGGCTTTTAGGCTCTGGAGAAGCTTTAGAATCAAAGACTAGGGTTTAAAACTATTCATTACCATTCTGTTAGATGGATCTGTTTCCAACTGGCTGATCCCCATTGACTGCAAACTAACACCCGGCTATCAGCTGCTGAACTTTTCCCCAATTCACAGAAAGTTTGTGGGCAGAGAGTGAGTCACTAAGAACCAACCACAGACTTATGCTGAGTTTGTAAAGTGAAGAAGCTCATTTTCTACACTTGTAAATTATTGAAAACTTAAATGTCACTTTTAGCCTAAAACATACTATTTAGTACTTTTGCCACAAACCATTGTATTAGAGCACGACTGATTTCTTTATGAAAACTTGGTCGATATGAGACAAATTGGTTGACGTTATGAAAACTTTTATTTTTAAAACAATTCATAAAGAAATGTGCAGTTATGTTTGCATTTTACATGAAAATTACCTCCACTACAGAGGTTATGTTTTTATTTTGTCTGTCTGTCTCTTAGTTAACAGAGTTACACAAAAACCATGGATTTATGTATTTGGTTGTGTGTTTTTTTTTACTTTAAATTATTTACAATAAAGTTGAAGGTTAAA
Organism: Hippoglossus stenolepis; assembly: GCF_022539355.2. NCBI lineage: Eukaryota > Metazoa > Chordata > Actinopteri > Pleuronectiformes > Pleuronectidae > Hippoglossus > Hippoglossus stenolepis. The sequence continues at coordinate 6,059,128 of NC_061496.1, forward strand.
CCGTAAAATATCAATCTTCAATTTCCTTTCTCTGTCATATGGGTTTGATAACAGCATTTTAGGAATCACTGAGAACCTTTTTTTTTCTATCAATAATTTGGCTGATACATAAGTTTTGGAATTTTTTTTACGCCCTACTCCCAAATCCAGTGCAGCTGGTTCCTAACCACCAGCAGAGGCTTTAGTTACCCTGGCTGCTGATGCGGAAGCGATAGGGTTTGGACGGTGGCCCCCGGCTGCCACAGTTGATGAGGCGCACCACCACGGTGTAGTCTTGCTGGTACTCCAGGCTGTGGAACTTGGTGGAGAGCACATTGAGAAGGGTGGTCCCGTCCAGCGGCTTCTCACTGTAGGGCGGCGGCCCGAAGAGCTGCACTAAAAAGCCAGAGGCGGCGCCGGCATTAACGCCACCGCTGCCCGGCAGTCGCCAGCGCACAGTGACATTGCGGCCTTCCACCGAACTGATGTCAATCTCAGGTTGAACTGTGGGCTCTGCGGTGACAGAGAACACACAATGAGCCTCACAGCTCCTGGTTCATTGCTCCTCAGTAAGTCACTTACGTATTACGTATTTAAAATTTTAAATATGATTATTCTCTTAACATAACTTTTAAAGAGTCAGACATAAATGAAACAAAATTATTGTTCTTTTAAAAAAATTGTCTTAACTTATTTCACTGATAAGGAGCAAGAATCAGCAAGTGAGCTCACAGTTATAAAGTATTCATAATAATAATAATATAATAAAGTACTGCGGGTACTGTGATCTACCCATGACCTGCCCATATGTTTTCTTGTCATTATGTGCAGGCCTCAGTACGATACAGGGCATTAAATGGATAAATAAACAGCATGAATAAAGTATTTTTTTGATCATTGATTTTGGATCATTTGGCTTTTTGAATTTTCTTTTCTTTTTGATCTTAATCTGCTTTCTGGTCTTTTTTAACTCTCGTTACAAGTAGTTTGTGCTTGTGAAATAGAACAATGTTCCCTTTTCAACCAATATAATTTGTTCCATATTACACATGGACCTGACCACATATTACCAAAGAGCCAATCTATCACTCTCCAAAATAGAAATTTTTCAGTTCACACCCACCGACATTCTCTCTCCCTCTGCACCACAAACATTGAGGAATCAAATATGTGGCCTCTGGCATTTAAATACAGGTTGTTATGATTTGAAGACTTGATCCCACAGGGTCTTCATTTTAATATAAGTGGCCACATATAATTTACCACCAGCAGTTTTTTATATTTGCCCCAGATTTTGCGTGATCAGGACAGATTTTGGCTCCTTGAGGCCTGGGAAACATTCTGCTCAGCAGAAATGATCAAAACCAGACATAATCAGACATAACTACAGTTGTTAAGTTCTTTGGTTAAGACCATAGACATTTGTGTCCTGGAAACACGTCCAGACAAAGATGTTTATGTACAATATTTGTGTGTTTTGTATGAATTTGACGGACCAGTTACTTGTGGGTCTTACCGGGACAGTCAGTCTCCATGATGGCCTCCGGCCCTGGTTCCCCCTCCCCTCCCTCTCCAGGACGAGTCAGCTGGACACAGACACGGTAGCGAGTCGAAGGCTCCAGGTTCATCAGTGTGATTGGTTCCTTTTCACTGTAGACTGGACAACAACTAGCTGATTACACAAGATTTCACTTACAGTGATCCCTTCAAATAACATTTTATTTAAAACTTTGGCAACCTAACTGATCTCCGATGTGTTGCGAGACTCCTCCCCTCCATTTTTTTTGGTCCTTTTTTGCCTCCATATTGAAAATATTGTTTGCGGTGATTTTCAGACGGACCATATGTACTTTGTGCCACAGGAGGTTGGAATAAAAATGAATTAGCCAAGAGTCTATTTCATTCAATTAAGTGTTTAACGTTGTTTATAGTCAAACTGTGTAATTGTGTAGTTAATTAATCAATTAGAATTTCAAAAATGTTATGAATCATAGTTGAATGAATATCCTCTTAGCTTATTACAGCTGAGATCACGGCGGTTGCCATAGGAATGAATAAACTTTAGGTTAACTTGCATATGGACACAGAGCTACAATGGAAACAAGGCCACTTGAATTCTGTGGGATCTTTTTGTGTATATAAAAGCTGCAGTGTCTTGCAGAAGAAACATTTCTTATCCGTATGATTGATTGGTTTTGTTCTGTCTCTGCCAGCTTTTCCATTTACGATTAGTTTCACTAGGAACCCGAGCAATGATTTCTTGCACTGTTTATGTTATCACACTGTACCCTTGGCTGATCTTATTGTGTGTGGAAATTATGACTGGTTACTGCAATGTTTGGTTTTTCTGCTGCCGAGCACTGACATATCGTTGCCCGTGCTCACCGATAATGGAGGACCAAGAATCTCCGTTCTCCACGGGCTTGTACAGGAGCCTGGTGGAGATAATGGGGCCGTCTCCTCTGTGGGCGTCCACTGGCATCACCACCAGCTGCTTACTGCTCTTTTCCAGCAGTTTGGGGGCAGCAATGGGCACAGGGGGCTCTGAGTGGACACAGGAAAAGATTTAAAATTTGATAGTCTCTCAGGAATAAAGTATCATCGTTTGCTAAGTATGCTCTATTCAATCTTCTCAGACAGACCTTTAATGGTGACGCTGAACTTGTGGGAGTCCTGGCCTCCATTGGTGGACACCCTGCACTCCCACATTCCTCCTTGTTGAGCGCTCAGGCGAGGGATCTCGAACAGGGCTATACTCTTGTTTGAGTCCATTATGGTGTGAGAAGCCTGGGAGTCAAACACACAAAACACAATATAGCAAAGCAACCCGCGATTAAAAACAACCATTTCTATTTCCTGCACCTATTGAACTTTATGATTTATGTGAAGAATGTCCTCACTCGGATAAATGTTTTTGTTCCTGTGGGAAATGTTTCTTTATCAGATTTCTATCAACGTTAATGTGTCACTTGAAGGCAACAAGCAGCTAACTGCTGCACTGTGCTGTGATAGAGGCTTATCTGGTCAAACCATTGTGTTGCTGACTTCCTCACAGATTAACACAACCTTGTCATCATCACATCAGACTTAAAGGCACAGTACATCTTAGCTTCAGTGTTTGGTTGATGACTCATTACATGACAATGTTGATAGAGAGTTATTCATTTTATGCAATAACTGGGTAACTAATGGAGCAATTTGTTAGTTTTTACACTTCCTGAGATGAGAAGATCAATCTCTCTCCTGTCTGTGTTTAGGTTCTAGAATCTGGAGATGATTAGCTTAGCCTAGCATAACAACTGGAAACAGCTCGCTTGCCACAAAGCTACATGATACACCTTCCTGTAAAACTGAAGCTGACAGGTTGCAAATGGCACTTTGTTGTGTAATTATGCCACAAAGCAAAGACCAAGAACAACAATGTGAGCCTTAATTGGTGAAAAAAAGCACTTCAAGTGGATATTTCATGCATTGTCGCAGTTGCCCCATAACATTACATTGTAGCCACTGACGCCGTATCGCGGCTGCTGGCAGAGACGAACCACTCCACCGATTACAAAAGTTTTTGTATGTACCAGTACGTTTACAAACCCACATTTATATACGAAGGGTCCAAGTTTAAAAAATACCACAATTCCCCTTTAACTGTCTATAAAACCCCAATTAGTTATCTTTATGTTTCTGTTTGAGATTAAAGATCAGAGAAATGTGTCCAGTCTTTTTGCTAAGCTAAGCTAACAATCTCCATCTTCCTGCTCCAGCTTTATAGTTGATGCAAAGACATTAGACTAGTAACAATCGTCCCATTGAACCTTCACAAAGAAAATAACACTTCCCCCCATGAAAAATATTTTTTAACTGGCATTTTAAAGCTTCATTCTAGTGTTTGAAGTTTTTGAATATCGTCTAGATCACCTTCTTGCTTATTTATGATTCAGATCCCCTGTAAGTTACAGTATCTTGGCAGGGGTTTTGTGAGTGACTGCTGGTCCTCCTACCTTGAGCACAGAGCTGTCCAACTTCCGCAGCTCGATGCCGTTGTGGCTGGGCAGCGGGTTTCCTGTGGCTGAACAATGGATCTTGGGGCTGGAGTTGAGATTCCACTCCAAGTTAGTTTCCAGGCCCAAGATCTGGGGAGCCCGGTCTGTCCAAGGAGAGAGATGCATGGAACAGACGGTGAGAAAAAGACGAGCTGGAGAGCGACAGAGACAAATTATGTGGCAGCCCAGAGAGTTATGAGAGAGGAGTGAGAGCGCGGAAACAGATTCATTGATGTCGCAGCACTGTGTGTGGTTTTTCACTGACAAATAAATCTGTCATCGTCCATATGCTACTTAACACCTCGTTCCCAATCGTAGCCCAATTTATAAAACACACGATTCATGTTTAGATTTAACATGACTTGACTTTTTCAGGTGCAGGCACAAGAACGTTCTACCAGACAAACTGGATTTATCAGGGCTTCACTGGGGTTTTTAGCCGATACCCTGATGAAACCAGCCCGTCTGGTGAAATGTTGTGATGATGAAGAAGGTGGTGCTGTTTGATGAGGAGGAGGATGGTAATGGAAACGTGCTGTGTAGTGATGAAGATTTCTGGGACAATACCTACCAGACCTCTCACAGTTCGGTCCTCTCCACCCTCTGGGACACTGACATCCACTGAACCGGTTGCAAACTCCTCCATTCTGGCATTTACAGCTCAGCCTGCAGTCTGGTCCATACATGTCATTATGACAGGCTGCAAAAAGAGAAAGCAGAAAGCTGCACTGCATATGATCCCACATAAAAAGGTTGGACTCGTGTTATTACATCGATACGCATATAACTTTTATAAAAGGAAAAACAGGGACCAATTCATCTGATGCTTACGCTTCTCACAGCGGATGCCAAACCAGCCGCTGGCACAGGAGCAGCCGTAAGGGTCTGGTAGGCAGAACCGAAGCCCCTTGCAGTTCAGCTCGGCGCCACACGACTCCTGGCAGTTCCGACCGAACATTCCTTCTCTGCAGGCTGCAAACCATCAGAGAAAGATAAATTCACAAATGTGTTTATAGAAATTCCTCGTGTTTTGCTGTATCATGCCGCAGACCATAATCTGTAGAATCTGGCCAAAGCTGAGAGATCACAGAATTTACAAAAGACTCATATATTCGTTTATTAAAGGAGACATATGATGGTTTTTCAGCTTTTCCCTCTCCTCTAGTAATTTGTATGTTTTTTTTTATGGATGTACAAAGGCAGCTCCAGAAGATTCGCCTCCTAAAGCTTCTGAAACGTCTCGACGAGTGTCCGATAGTGACGTCACAATGCCCCACATCTGCATAATGCTACTCTGGCATGCCCCCTAACACAGCCAGCTAAGGTGAGAGCGTAGGCCGACACTTCCTGCACGCGCTGGAAGCGGTTGACCAATCACCACAGAGCTGGGCCAGCTGACCAATCAGAGCAGACTGGGCTTCATCGGGATGGAGTCCTTAAAGAGACAGGAGCTACAAGTGTTTCAGACAGAGGCTGAAAAGAGGAGCTGCAGCAATGGACAGTTTGATGAAAGTGATATTTCATGAACCAGAATATGTCTCCTGTGCACTTCACTTATAGTCTCCTTACTTTACTTTCTAGCCACACGTAAAACCCAATAGTTAACTCAGTGTTTGACTCCACTGAGCAATTGCTTCAAAACCAACCAGTCCAACCCATTGATCCATGGTCTCATTATTACCTCTGCCAAGGAAGTTGTGTTTTTGTCTGCATCTGTCTGTTAATCAGCAGGATTACACAAAAACTACAGGAAGGGTTACCAGGAAACTTGGTGGAAGGGTGGGTCTGGGTCTGGGTCGGGGAAAAACCCCATTACATTTTGGTGCGGATCTGCATCAGAGGGTAGATCTTTTTAAACGTGCTTGTATTACTAGCAAATAAAATATGTGCATCTTTGCCGTTTCTTTGCAGAAAATTAAACTTATACTGGTTAGGGGTAACCCAGTGCTGCATAGGTGCTAGGTTGAGCCAAACTGTGTCAGTTTTTACCCAGTTATTTTAGTGTGCACCGACACTATGCCCTTATTTTGCGATATCACAGTCCTGAGACGTCTCCTCGTTCAAAATGTTTCTCATCAGCACATTAAATTGCTTATCGTGAAGAGCAGGCGCACCCTGTGCTCAGCAGAAGGAATCTGAGCAGGAATGCTGCATGAATTTGAATGAGGAGCACTTGGCTCATCAAACCCAAGACGTGTCACAATGAATCGTCCACGCGGCTGAATCTGATTTGCACCTGTGTAGCAGCGCGGCTTGAAGCAGTGACGCTAATGCCACGGCGTCTGAAACAGCAGTTTTTCGCATTGGCTGCTTATTCCAGTTCAGGGAAATCACAGAAGATATGTAATTTCTTTCTATTGGAAACCTGTGGTGGATTGGAGTGTCACTCCCACTTTGGTCCAAACTGAAATATTGTTCTTGAAGTTTTGTGCAGGTATTTCTGTTGCTGAGAAAAGAAATCCTGCAGTTTTCCTCTAATGCCACAATAAGGTTGACATTTGTGGTTAAATGGATAACCCATACATCATCAGGTCACAGTTGTAAGTGCAGACTTACCGAGCTGCTGCTGAGGCTGTAAAACAATGTTTTTTGTTGTCGTCAGCATTGAACTGCGCATTTAACATATAACTTTTTGTTTCTCCTGACATCTTGAGAATAATGACAGATGTTGGACACACAAATCTTCTCTCTCTTACCCTCTTTTACCGTCTTTCTCTCACGCAAACTAGTACAACTTCACACGTGAGGATGTTGTGTCGAGTGCAGCACAAACCTGTCTCGCAGCGCATCCCCATGAATCCTGGGGGGCAGATACAGTCTCCGTCCATATCGTGACACTCTCCCCCGTTGAGACACTCCGGACAGGCCTTATCACAGTCAGGACCCCACCTCTTAGCAGGGCAGTCTGCAGGGAAACAGAAGTTTCTCTCCTTAGACTAAAACATGTTGTAATTTTATCTGCACTTTTTTATCTTTGCTGGACATTTGCACAGTTTATCGGAAACTGCCAGTGTTCTTGAAATCAAGCCTCAGATCACTTCTTGACGGCGTGCAGACATTCAGGGGGATTACTTCAATGCATACCATACAATTTCATATCGTACTATATTTTGGATGCTTTCCCATAGCACATGTGGTGTGTTTATGTTATAGGATTCCAATTAAACAATGGAGGGTGAAGCAAGCAGATTGAAATGCACAGAAGAAAACCACTGCATCTGGTGAACACATTACTGAGATATCGGAAATAACATGAAATAAACAAAATGAACTGTAACCAGAGTTCACAGCATTAATTACCGTGTTAAAGCTCATTTCAAATTAAAAGCAGCAGCTCACCATTAAGTTTTTTTGCTGAAATGAAAGGAACATTTCACCATTTGGCAAAGTGTGTTATGAGTTATGATTTTAGGACATTAGTATCACATGTCTTGAGTCTTCTTAATAAGCAACAGCAGCAGATTAGCTTAGTTAAACATAGAGACTAGAGTCAGGGGGAATAGCCTGGCTCTGTCAAAATAAAACTAATATTCCACAGACTGTTATGTGTGGGACTATTTCTTAGCTGGTGACAGAATCAAGTCTTAGAATTAGTTTGCACGGATTCGTTTCTTTATTCTTTATGAGGAACTAATGAATAACTGCTGTGTTGTCTTCCCTCTTCCCACGCCTCTGCTAAAAATAAAATGCATGGATGATTTTTGCTTTAACTGTCACCTCACGGCAAGACGGTTCAAATATAGGTTACTGTATGTCGGGTTCTTTCTGTGTGGAGTTCACATGCTCTCCCCGTGTTTGCGTGGACTTTCCCTTTTCCTCCCACAGTCCAACACATACAGTCAGTGGATTAGGTTGATTGGAGACTCTCAATTGGCCGTAGGTGTGAATTTGAGCATGAATGGTTGAATGATTGGTTCCAGCTCCACCCGCAGCCCTCCAAGGATTAGCGGAATGGCTGGATGGATGGAAGGAGGGATTTTCACTTTGTATTTTGTTCAAACGAATTTCCAAACTTGTATATTTGTGGTAAATTAATGAATTTAATCTGCACTTGAAAAACTGTCACAAAAAAAAAGCCTAGCTACAATCTGGAGACTGGCCCTGTGTGTGTGTGTGTGAGTGTGTGTTTGTGTTTCAAACAGGGTGAGTGTCGGCTTCAGACAAACCTCTGACAATGAGCCTCATCCAGGCACCGTGCAGCGGGCTGTCCCCCACGTAGCTGGCGCTGTAGATGCCTTGATTGGCAAACGCTGCGTCCTCCACCGTCAGGACAGCGGTGCGGTTGATCATGTCGTTCCAGTGAGTCATGTAATAGTAGTTTCCTGCACATGAAGAGCATAGTTTCCAATGTGTTAAAATGTATTTGTTCACAGTCTCCTCCTTCCGGGAGTCGTATAACTGTATCTTACCGTTGTACTTCCACGTGACGTCTCTCTTTTGGGAGCTGAGCAGCTCCATGCTGAGGTTTACTGTCGCTCCTTTGTTGGCCGTCAGCGTGAGGTGGGTTGGAATGAAATTAGCTGTAAAGAAAGAAAAGGTGTTAATGAAGGAATCAGATGGATTTAATGAAAAGGGAAAATAGAACATAAATAAACAAATGGTGGTGTGACGTCTGAACGCACCTCCCACATAGTTGTTGATCATCGTGACCGTCTCGCGCAGGGGATCTTCCTGAGTGGATTCACAGTAGAAGATACCGATGTGGTCCAGCTCACGGAACTCTCTGGCCGTGATCTCCGTGTTCCTCGGCTTGTGCACGTTAAACTTTGGCGTTTTGGGGAACTTGAGAATCTCGTTGTCTCTCTTGATGCTCATCTCAACCTGGGCAGGGCCGTTCCCTCCATTGATGCAAGAGATGGTGAAGTGGTTGACGTTGGTGAACTCCGCAGTGGAGATCATGGTCAAGTCGATCACGGCATCTGTAAAACAGGCTTTTAGCCTCTTATCCTCTTAAAACCTGGATTTAATAGGGGTTCATATACATAAACTAGTCTCCATGTTTCAGGAGACGAGCTCTAACTTCTTAGCTCTTGATTTTTAAATTTGATCAAATTATACTGACAGCAATAAAGTTAAAAGGATACCTCTGTAAAATGTGTTTAACTTTAATTAAGGGAGGTTTCATGACAGTGTTTTGTATAAGACTGTTTTGTCTGTTCCTAATAAATTGGAAACATACTTTTAATGTTAAATTGGCTTCTAATCAAGGTCCCATTTGCTCCAGTATCTGTATGATGTGTAATTCTCCTCCCACTGTTTTTCAAATACAACTCAACACGTAAAGTACAAGAACCAAACAACAGTAAAATCCTCTGCATGGATCTGTTTCTGCCGCAGGTTCATAATCCATGATCGTATAATGTATCCATCAAAAAGTGGCTATTTCATCTGCAGCATCTTCTGATATTATCTTTCCCCATTTTTCATAACTTCAGTTAAAATCCCCAAAGTAAAAGCTTCCTGGAATTCAGTTTTTTGAGTAAAAGAGTTTATCCAACATTCCCTCTCCCTGGTATTTAACCCCGGATCCAAGGAACAATGGCAGGAAACATGGATGAGCTTCTTTTTTCCCTGAGGGGTTCAGAGATTTCTCCACAATCTGAGGGTCTTAACAAACAACTTTAACAAAACATAAATCATTAAAAAAAGAGTACAACAATAAAACAGTATTGGGAAACGGTTCTTTCTTGATATATATATTATTAATCACATGTATTCATTAACACAAGTCTTGGGTTAGTTTAAAATCAATCCAAGCTTTGAAAAAGGAAGTCCCAACTTACTTGACACATTTATGAAGCACAAAACAAACACGTACAAAATCCTCATGATATCCACAAGCCTCACTGGCTCAGTAAATCCACTGCCAGTTCGGGTTTTAGTTTTCAGGGAGAGCTGTGCATCCAAAGCGGTGACGCTGCGTCACGACGAGCGGTGCGTCTTTTTACGCATAACTTCATCCACAGATCCAGCTCAGGTGTGAACGTCTCTCACTCAGGTGGAGACAACAGCGGCTCCGTGTCGATTTGATTCAGAGGGTTGGAATCACAGTCCGTCGCACCGCAGGCACAGAGTGGGACTTGCGGTCAAACTCAAGCTTTCTGAGTGCGTGTGGGAAAGGAAGGAAGAGCGTCACCAGACAGCGGAGGACTGCTGGCGCTCCAGACCTCCCCGATACGATTAAAGTATTTATGAGTTTACACCGTGTCGCTTTTTGTTCTTAAACAAAACCAACTTCTCGGATTGTCTCTACATATACAATTGGATGTATAATATATATATATAACACGAGTTTTCTTCTGTTTCAGTTTATTTGTACACCAAGATAGTATTGACAATAATATTTTTATTATCTTGTTGTAATAAGTCGGGACATTCAGACATTTTACAATAAGTGATATACTTTAAATTTGTATAGTTTAAACAGTGAAGGAGCCACAATTTACCCAGAGGGGCCAATTAATAGGCTCTATGATCAATGCACAATGCCTGACTCAGTAAGATGAACATTTAAGTTGGCTGCATTCTTTGGAGGCTGCATTTGAAGACCACTGCTCTAAAGAAATCCAACCTCTCTGACTGTCTCTGCAATTGGTTGCATTATAGCAGTTCACTGTAATAGCAGATACATTTATAATTTCTATCGACTATATTTTTAGTGGCCCTGAAGCTGTTCTCTGCTGTAAGAAACATTTTTGCATATTTCTTGATATGCCACCAGGATTCATACAACTCTTATTTACTAAATTTGGAGCATGTGTGTGCAGGACTCCACCCTGAAAGCAGCCAGGATCTACACTCTGCATCATTTGTCATGAGGCTGACACTGCATTTTACCGCTGCTCCTCATTTTCTACGTCCAGATACTATAGAAAACCGAAAAGCAACAGCAGCTGGTGTCATGTTTTGCCAAATGCAACAGCTTTGTTCTCTCACTTCAATGACTCGCTCCAATCCCTGCAGCTTTTATGGTCGGCCTGTGCACCCCCCCTTCCCTCGCTGTTACAATCGGTCAGCCTCAGGAAATGATGAACAATATGCTTGTTGTGTCTGTTCTGCCATTTCTGCCCCCCCCCCCGACCATTAAAAAAAAGACCTGCACTGTCTCACTTTGAAACGTTCAGTTGGAACCACTGCACGCGCCTTTTTCTCATTTTCTCTCGAAAGACTGTCGCACTGATTTGATGTTTTCTTTACGTTTCCTCGCAGCGTTGGACAATCAACTTGAAGTCGACTCGACTTCTTATTGTTTGAGATTTCCTGTTTTTTCACTCAGGAGCTCATGTGGTTTTCTTTAGACTGAAAGGAATAATCGTTTGCTGGCTGGATAAAAAAAAAAAAAAACAACCCCGCAAAGAATAGAATCATATGTCGTTACGGATTCTTGATACACTTTGGTCCAATCTGAATAAGTAAACAGTGTCATATCCTCACTGGTAAAACAGTGAATGAATTACAAATTGAAAATCGTAAGACTGGCGCTAACCAAATCACGCAATTAGGTAAAAAAGGGAACATGAATCAAATCAAAATAGAAATGTGTTCAGCCTGGTTGGAAATGTTTGGTCTACAAATCAAAGAGTTTCCATCTTGACTCTTGGCACACAAAGGGTCCTGGCGCCCACAGTCGCCTCAGATCTGCATGTTCCCTTTGACCTGTTAGTGTGGCCTCTGCAGCTCAGGAGCCAGAACAGTGTCTTCTGAAAGACCCTTGTTTCCTCTGCAGGAACAATGACAATGAACTGTCACATGAGCAGACTGCTGGCAGCACGGTTAAAGCTACAAATAGTGCAATACAGGACACTTTGCACATAGTTTTATTCTGGTGCGTTATTTCCTGGTGATGACTTCAGGTTCTGTGGAGTTTTGCAGTTTGTATTTTTCTCTTTAGGGAAACAAACGAGGTGGAGAGCAAAGGCAGATGTGCACAGTGTTGTGTGCTGCTGACAGCTTGGTGGAGCCTCTATAGGAAGCCAAAAGGGAAAAAGTGCAAAGGCTGGATCAACACTGTTGCTTCAGCTCCTGGCTGCATTAAGACTGTTAGCAGCCAGATACCAGGAACGAGAGGTTTTCTATGATTAAGTGTGTGTGTGCAGGAACATGTGTGCATGTATGTGACTGTGCATGAGAGAAGCAACATGCATGTATGTTGTAGGCTGTGCATGTACATAAAACACTGTATGTGTGTGTGTGTGTGTGTGAGTGTGTGTGTGTGTATTTGTGAAGGAAGTTATTCTGGTGGGGTGAGCACGCAGGGCGGAGGACACTCTGTGCTCCTCAGACATTAACCATTGTATCCAAAACTCTTTGTTGTGCTACAGTAATTATGATGAAGTGTGTTTGCTGTTAGAGGAACGGCCGCTGGCTTTATGACATTATCAGACACAGATATGTTGTAGTGCGTCTGCAGGCCAAGTCGGCCAAAATCACTTCCCCAGATTACAGTGCAACAATGGGCTGAACGAGAAAGAACGAAAGAAAGAAAGAGAGAAGACTAACTTTATTCACATTCAGACCATATAAAAGACAAGTGCACAGTAGGACAGAATTAAATTCCATTCAACTAAAAAATGTAATTTAAACGGTTCCCCACGGATAAAAGCTATCAGAAGTTAAACAAGAATACAAACAAATATAATAATGAATAGAAAAATATGGTACACACAGAACAGTTTGCACAAAACTAAATGAAATTACACATTTCAAATAAATAGGTCAGTAAGATGAAAGCAGATATGAACTGATAAATAGATTAAGATAACAGACATGGTAAAGTGTAGGAAGATTGTAGAGAGAAAGAAAGAAAGAAAGAAAGAAAGAAAGAAAGAAAGAAAGAAAGAAAGGTTTACATCTTTACATTGGATTAATTTGTGATTAGCTCTGAACTACTCTCATCTTTTGATTGTGGAAATAATAATAATATTTAATAAAAACCCTATTTTATTACTACCTTTGGCCTTCATGATTCCAGTGGACTGTGTCATGCCACCATCGATCTGTGTAAACAGTTATTGGTCAGATTTTCCATTCATCTTCATGATCTCATAAGAAAATGTAATTCCTGTTCTGCAATATTTCCTTCTCTATCTGCTGTAACACTTTGCTTTGGCTCTCAAACAAAATTCCAGAAAAAAGTCACTGTGGTCAGCTGAAAGATTGCGGTGGGGTAATGCCGCCTAAAATTTTGTGAAGCGTGTACATTTATAGCAGCACGCTCCCCGGGCATGTTTTAGTGGTTTCTGACATTTTGTTGTGGTTGTGGTGGGAGAGGTGGGAGAGGTGGGGGAGGTGGTGACGGCGAGGCCGGGGGTGTCTGAAAGTGAGGCAGGAGGTCTCTGAGACTTTGTGAGAAAGTTTGTATTAAATTCCCATTTCCCCTCATTGTGTGGCGAGCTGGCCTGGCTCCACACGCATTGAGCCCGCTGGGCCCTGGGAGCCCGAGCGGAGGGTGTCACTCACACCTTGTCGACCCCCACTGCACGACCCCCAGCCCCCAGCCCCCAGCCCCAACTGCAGTTACAAACCCCTTAACCTCCATCATGTAGACCTGGAGAGGCTAGAATCATGTGTACATTTTTGCCTTGATGCATGATAACAGATAAAAGTGCTCACAGCAACAGACTGAGTGAGATGGCGAATGACAACAAGGACAGATTTTGAGATAGAGCATGTGTGCGAGCGTTAGCAGTCAAATTTAAAGACCTGTCTCTTATAAAGTCGGATTTCCCCAAAGTTAAAAAGCGACGAAACCCCGAAAACGCTCCAGCTACAACTCCTCTACGTGTTTACACTCTCATACACCCCCCCCCCCGTCTGTCAGCGGCGCCTCTCAACACCACACGATGACAATCTGACAAGTGCACAAACTATTTTCTCAGCTAAGTTTCCCACTCACATCAGTGATGTAAGGCAGTCGGCCAATCGTGTTCCAACTCAGCTGAGTAGCGTCTGGCTTTCAGGTTTTAAAAAAATAATAAACTAACAGAGTTTCCTAATCTATGATTATATCCACATTCCCACATGTCCTCGCCAAGTCACTCAAATATCAGTTAATGAATATATCACTGTACTGCAGAACCATAGGCTGTAAATAAAGATGGCTGACACTTGTCCACTTCCTCCCACTATCCAGAAATGAAGCCAAAATATCCCGGATACGAACACCGCCATCTTGTACAATTGGAGCCAGAGTCGGGGGATGGAGTCAAAGCATCTCCATCGCCATCTGGTGGCTGGCTGCAATATGGCTCATAAATCCCGCCTCCTGCATGTTAATGGATGGGACGTGGACCAAGCAAACAGTGAAAGTCCATGTCAAATACATTTTTCTCAAAGATAGTCGGTAATGTTCGTATCCGGGATACTTTGGCTTCATTTCTGGACATTGCGAGGAAGTGGAGAAGCATTTTCCATCTTTATAAACAGTCCATGCCCTAAACTAAGATGGTAAACATGATAACGTCTCTTAATTCATTTCTGAATCAGAGCCAGTGATGGAGAACTATCAAGATTCGTGATGATACAATCTGTAGACTGCAACCAGCGCCCTGGAATTATGTTTTTAAGAAGGCAACACAAACACACTTGGGCAATAGAGGAGTAAAGGAACGATTCAGGACTCTGAACCACCTCCTTCGCTGAAGGATACGAAGACAGGAATGTGCTCAGACCTCTTTGTCGCCTGTCGTTTCCTTTTCTCTCCCACGTTTCCTGTCACTTTCCACTGTGTCGCTTTCTCACAAGAAGAACTGCCATTCAAGTAACCTTGAGGGGAAAAGGCCTCGAACGGGTGGAATGACACATGAAATGATGGGAAATGATTTGACGGAGGTAGAGAATATAGATGCATGCTCGCAGACATGTAAACAAACCCATTAGCCCCCCCCCACACACACACTTAGACAGAAGAGTTTCGGGAAGGTGAGTTTTAGCTCGTCGTGACTTGGGTTTCAAGTTCCCCGATGGAAGAAGAACTTCCCTTCTATCCCTCCCTCCCATTTCCAATCTCTCCATCATCTCACATCCCCAAGACAACATGGGTTGAGTCAAGAATTACATAAAAAAATAACATTTAAACTACATTATTGTGACAGAGACACAAGTTATTGTTTCTAGCTCTTGGAAAAAACGCTCAGTTCGCCTCACGGTGACATTCATTTGCATCATGGGTACGTTGTGAAACCTTACATGAAGGTTTCAGTGGAATAAACTTGTTTCTTTTATCATTTAATTAGCAGAAATGTGTTTCATTAATTTAATTTCAAGTTAGTCTGATTTTCGTTTTCAGACAATTTCTAATTCAGTGATTTTGGAGCCATAAGAAGACTTAGCTATTGGTTATCACTGGCTATGTGATTGCACTTCCCCCAACTTTATGAATAAGGAATATTAAATAAACAACACGGGCTGGCGACCTCTCCAGGGTGTTTCTCTGCCTCGCGCCCCAATGTCAACTCGGATTAGCTTGATCATTTGATGGAAAATAATCAAAGGCCTCAGTTTTAATTGCCTTTACAATGCAATCTGCAAAAGGCTGTTGGCAGCATTTCTTTGCCACAACACAACTGTTTATTAACTTTATGTCTAATTCCTCCTATTTAATAATAAATGTTGTGTCACAGAAGAAGTGGTGCGAGTTGTAATATTGTTTTTTAAAGACCTACAACATGAACGTTTTGTTAAGTGGAGAAAATTTTCATCCTTGTGGCCTATAGCTGTTTTCAGAGATTGGGTCTGGACGTTTTCCGTACTTTGTCTTTCACATATGAAGAAGCAGCAGGAGACATATTATGGATTATTTAGTTTACATGACGGCTTGTAGTAATAACTGCAGATGCAATGGCTGCATCCACACATTTTACCATATAAACAACAGATGGCATTATTTATTTATAACAGTTAAACATTATTCACTCATCATTCAATAGCAGCTGCATATTGTGAACTTACACTTCGTACATAATGATTTGTGTCCGTTTGTGGGCCTCATCACAGATTTGTCTATGCACGGACACGCAGACCACGTGTGTTCAGCGCCTTGTTCGTAACCTCTATCTTCCGGTATATTCAGTTAATCACGTCCAGACTGTAAAGAAAATATGGGCCGGAGCTGAGGCAGAGTGACCCCCACCACCAACCCCAGTCTCCTCATCTGCCTCCTGAGGTGAGGCCGGGCCACTGTAAACGTGGATTCAGGGATCTGGGTCCATCACCACATGTGGAGCACGGTGACCCCTCCTGGTCTGACACCAAATCAAGCCTCCGTGTCGTCAGGATGTCGATGGATGTTGATGTTACGGCCCCTGCCGACCTCACACACAGGTAGACGTACAGTAAGCGCAGGCACACACCTCATTAACGGTGTTGTGGAAAACCTGATCAGACTGAGGAAGTCCTAATCATAACAGCATGTAGTGGACCTCTGGTGTGGGTTTAGAGTGAAAACAGAGCTGTAGGTTTCCCCCTCGGCACTGGACCGTGTGGAATAACGTGATTTCAGAGAGTCAGCAGGTACAGCAAGATAAGAAAAGTGAGAGGGGATCATATTTTCAAGAAGAGGAGGAATGGTTTCGCAATTAGTGTCATATAAACCTGTTTCAGCTTTTCCGATCTTTCTTGTTTGGTCAAAGTTCATTTCATTTTGCCTGAAAAAACTATAACTCTAACTATAAATTCCACATCCTTTGGAAAAGTAACCAAACTAGCAAATGAATGACAGGAAATATTGGCACAACAAGAATAGCTTCATGCCTGACTCTATTTTTGCTGTCCATTTTGTTTTGTTAGATAAAGATGGACGAGCTGTTTTTATCATCACTTTTATTTTGCTTGTTGGTGCTCTAACTCCTCTTCACAGAAATAGAATATCTGTCCCATCGGAACAGGAGTATGAAGGAAACTGTGGAAAGGGAGGGGTCCTGAATGCAGCCAACACGTCTCTGGGATATTAGAGGCGTTTTTTTAAGGAAGTTGAATAACACTCTTGGAGTTCTGTGCTGGAAGGCATAAAAATGCAGAGCGGAGATTTTGTGCAGATGTGCCTCGTGATATAATTGCAGAAATCCCAGGCGTATGATTCAGTGCATCACCTGAGGAAATGATGTGACACGATTAGTTAAAATGATTAGAGTTCGCAGGGGGACATTTAAAGTCCATTACTTCACACCTCTCTATTGCAGCGATACCAAAAACCATTACAGAGCATTTCTAGAATGTTATTCTCACGTTTCTCTCTGGAGTTCTAGCAAGAATGTGACATGTTGTGTATGTCAGTCTTCTGAGTGATCTAATGATTTGAGAATTCATGACCATAGGACACTATGGAGGAGGGAGGTCGTGCAGCTGGGACAGTAAGAGCGGGTGAATGCACATTTGGGGCTCAGACTCCAGACATCATCCCTTTGCTTAGCCCTTTGTTTACAATCCACATGCACAGCCATGAAAACAGCTGCTTTTCAGTCTAAGTGTAACTCATAAGACAACAGGATTGATAAAAGGGGAAGAAGAGTTGAAGAAGAGGTGGAAAAAACACTAAAGTATAGGAGTCCTTGACAAATATCAAATATAAACATCAGATTTCACCAAATCCCGCAGCGCTGCAGGGTGTGACATGCTGTGGGAAGTGACTGTCCTCAAGTCCTCACGGCTTGTTTTAAGGCGGCGTTTCTGAAAACGTGCTGACAGCATATCTCAGTGGATCAAGTATTCTGATGCATGAGAAAGAAAAGAACACGGAGAGAAAGAGAGAGATGGATGAGCTGTTGTTGCTGGTCCGCAGCGTCCAGAGAACTTGAGCCCGATTCAGGAAGAGGCACTGCTGCTGGAGGCTGATATGTGTGTGAAGGAAGTGGAGGGAGCACAGGGGCAGGAATCACCCTGCAGGCAGGAAAAGGCCTGTGGAGGTGATGGCGGGGGTGGAGGTGGAGGGTCTCGGCTCCTGTCTGATAGCTGTTTGCTCAGCATACACACATACACCCACATACATGGTCGCACAGCTCCACGGGCCCATATAGGTTCCCATTTCCCATCGAGTAGGAAGTGAGCTGGATGGCTTCTGGTTGCAAAGCATGCATGCGCCCGCAGTTACAGAGGAAGTTGGCAAAAACAACATATTCTTACATGCAACAGTGCATGAACACAGTGTATCCTCCCAAATGCAAGCTGGAGAAGGAAATCCACATGTTACTGCTCGTCTGCTTTTGTCAGAGAAACTGGATTTTTATCACAAAGAAGCTTCTCGTAAGTCTGGGTTCTTTTAATTTCTGCAAGATGGAAGCCAAAACCTGGGAGTCGCAAACGTGTTTGAGCTAGAACAACAAGCTTCTTGAATCCACAAATGCCTCATTTAGTGGGAGTTGTCTTCAAACATCAATATATAATATCTTATAATAGTGTGAAACATTTGTGAGACAGCAGCTGGACACAGCTCTGCATTATAGAATAGGAAGTGGTTTCCTGCTTTGACCACAGAAACGATTTGTAGATTTAAACAGCTTGTTTTCTTTTACCTTTCTTGACGCTTCCATCCAAGAACCCACAGAAATGCATCTATCCAGGGATTTTACAAGTAGCCAAAAACAAAACGCAGTTTAGTTTGAAAACTTTTTTCGTCAGGATCCAATCACATGACCCCCCCTACATTTTCATGGGCCGTGCACAGATCCATGAAATCCAAAACAAAAAGCAGCGTAACAGAAACTACTGATTAACGCATCATTTGGGTGAATGATTCTTCTCACAGAGGAAGAGTTTTACATTACTGAACGTGGACCTGAGTGCAGCATTCAGGAATGTGTAAGTATCCAGCCTTGTGTTTTTAGCCCTATAGCTTCTTATTTAATTAGCATTCATTTAACCTGCAGATTGAAGAGAAAACATCCCCCTGCCTTCAAAGAGGAAAAGTCCATTCGGTCTTTCTCGATACAGGATTACACCTGTAAAAAGGTGGCAGCGGATCAAGTCAAACAAACTCGGAGTCCGTGCTCTTCCTGCTGCATGTTAGTGCCAGTGAGGTATGTAACATAAAACCACTGAGCATATACATTCAGGAAACTCTTTTATTAGATTAAATGAGATGAAACTAAACGACCTCTGCCTTGAAACCGGGTCATCGCCGCAGCCCGGTGGAGGATGTGAGGGAGAGAAAAGACAAAGGAGCCTATTTAAGAGTGCAGAACATCTCACATGCACCTTGATTAAAGAAATCAGATCCTCGAGATCAAGTGTCACATTTAATATAAGTCATCAACAGACCATGGAGAGAATAATGCAACATTTGAGCAAAGCTGCAGCTGTAACTTTTAGAGATTTGCAGCTCCGAGGCAGATGTGTCGAGAGCCCCACTCGGGTTGTTTCCTGATGGAGGCCACATGTGGACTCACCGTGCAGCTCTCACCTCGTAAAACTCACACTCAGGCGGTGGCAGGTCGAGATGGTGACGACAGGGACGTTTTGTGAGAGGCGAGAAAAAAGAGGTGAGAAAAACGGCTCCCCCCCCCGCCCGAGCGCTGGGGATCGTCTCCCCTCGATGCTAAATGGCCGGTGGGAGGTTTGTTTGTCACATCGCTCTTCCTCCCTAAGTGCAACTGTCCATTGTGTTGTACAGTGCGACACGTGTTGTTATTTCCCCCCGTCCTGAGAGACTTGGCAAGGCTTTCCAGTCTTCTCCCACAAAAGGGGCCGTGACCTCAGACCCCCCACCGCTCCACTTCACTGAGGAGACAAACAATAAACATCCCGTGGTGGCAAAAGTGGGGGAAACCCCTCGTCTGAGTGAAGCTCTGCTGCTGCCACTGACCTTGTTTAGGTTTGCCATCATAGATCATATTAGATATCATTACCAGCAACATAAACATTAATCCGTACCTGTCTTTCTGATAACACAATCACAGCTGTCAATTTTTAAACGTAAGAACACACATCATAAAATAACCCAAGAATCCTGCACACTGTCCCTATTGTTCTGGATTAATATTGATCCTCTGCTCTTCTGTACGATGGAAAAACCATAACAAGTGAGTAAACGTTGAAATTCTGTGTTGATTCAAGTTGAGGTTCAGATTTTACTCCTCAATAAAAGGTTGTTTGATTTTCCAAGTAATAAACTTGGATTCTGTTGCCATCAGGCCGACAGTTGTAAGTGAAGAGCAATGGAACACAAGACACTGGTGAGATCCAATAACTACAGGAACTAGATGGGAGCAGTTCAACCAAAAAATGAATCATTAAGCATCATTACTAATCATTACCACATGCTGTGAGAGGACGGCTCCACAAATCACAATCACAATCTTTTACAACTACTTATCAATGAATAATAATAATCATAACTTCAGGACAGCTTAGAAAAAATATCATAAATGAACATATGAATACTTACAGTAGAATTGCAAACACTTATCAATACAACACAAGAATAGCACCAGCACCAAAACACAGACCGAATGAACCAGGTATATCTTCAAACTGAGCTAAAACAAGCATGAAAATAGGACTTTTAAATTCATCAAGAGGCCAAAAACATGGCTGCTCATGTTGCTCTGTGCCGTATGTATATGAACATAAATAGTCAACTATTTGCTAACTAGTAACTCGCATCGAACTAAAAGCTGTTAATATATGTCAGTATTTTTACAACTCGTTTCTGCTGCCCCTTATTGGCCAAAAGAAAAACTGGTTATAGCTTTAACATATAAAACATTGACCTATTTGCCTCAATCTTATTCAAAACTAAATCCAAAGATCCAATTTCCCCAAAGGGGCAATTACATTTAACATAATCAATAACCAGGCACATGGCTTAGAGAGGCTGAACAGATCAAAGCACAACACAGACATTCACAGTCCAACAGTCAATCAACACCCGTACAGTGGGAAACCCCTCCTGCTCCTTTTAGCTGATGCTGAGTTATCATTTCTTTTTCCCAACCCATCCTCGTCGGGGCCATCTGCCCCAAGACGTGCAGCTGAAGCATCCTGGAACATAGGGAGGGAGGGAGGAAGAAGGAGGGAGGGAGAGGTAGAGATGTGCACTGCCAAGTGATCAGGAAGTCGCCCTATTGTTTTCAGGGTCCCCTCGCTTTTCCTTTCAGAGCCACCAGAGGACTGTTCCCCCCCCCAGGCCGAACATCTTAAATAAACAGCAAGTCCTCGTCACCACACAAACTCTATCTGCTCCGATTTCCTCCCTCCTCTGGAAAAAGGGGGTTGAGAAAAAGCTTTTTTACATTTGAGATCGACAAAGAAAGGCGTGGCACCTGACTGGGCACATAAACCAAACTGCATGTGCAAACCAAACACAGCAGATATCAAACAAGATCACATGACCACTCCTCATGGGAACCATAACTCCAGTCACTGAACATTTATTTTTACAAAAAGCAGGTTCGACTGGTTGCTCAAAGTTTCCCTTGTGAATGCAAATTGGCAGTTACATCATGACGTTGTGCTCACAAGTCACATTTGCCTCTTCCTTGTGCTGAGGGACAACACACTGCCGGTGACCAGGTCTGCCGTGCCATTGGATGGCGAGGGGGAGGGAGCACACCTTGGTTAGAGAGTTACCCATTAACTCGCCCTTCTGGGAAGCAGCTGCCGAGCACAGCCCGATTCAACCTTTGCACAACATTTCTCCATGTTTACAGTGAAAGGAAAAAGAAGATGTAGACGCGGACAGACAGACAGACAGACAGACAGAGAGACAGACAGCAGGTGAACTCGCTGAAGCTACAGGGGCCGACGCAGACAGGTGAGCAGGTAAGACTTCATATGAAGAGCCGGTTTCCTAAATGAGCTCCGACAGTGTCTGTGTTTCACTGTGTAAAGGTCACATGATTGCTATGACTTTGAGCTACACCGCTTATCAAGCCAACGGATAGTTAACAAATAATCTGCCTTTTTCTGACCTATAACAGTATTGAAATACTGCAACAGTAATTCAACAATATGAATTATGATATAAAATGTTCCTACATTGCAGTGTTTGTGTTGTGCTGGCTGCTGAAGGCCATTTTGTCTCAATACACAGAAGTGCCCGAACCAGTGTTTACATTTCACCGTCCTGGTCACTAAACCATTTCCTGCAACTGCTGACGGCTAAAAAAGCTCTTTCCTTTCAACACAAGGCTAAAATGCACAGTTATTATTCACATGTTATATGTTATATGTATATAGTGTTAATAAAATGATAGTTATCCACACCTATAACAGTCGTATCCCCGTGTGGGAACTACCGACCCACATGTTGATGCTGGCCACTTGCTGTTTTCACACAAAACACTGCTCACTTTCATTAGATTACACTTTGTTTGTTATTTCTTCAATCTCTAAAGTCACACATCAATTTTACAGCATTTGTTTAATAAAGTACCAGGAGCTAAAGTTAATATTTAAACCTCAAACGTCACATCAGAATGCAGGTTGTGCAGTGTCTTGTTTGATTAGCTGGTTTTTACTTTGTGTGTTGACACCTCCATTATTCCACGGCTGACAGGCAAAAAACAAACATGACATTCAAAGGCTCTTTATATGAACTTGCTTCAAAACAAATGTAAAACACATCAGTCGTAACTCAAAGGTGTAGTTTTCATGTGTAAACACTTGGTTCCACCTCAGACTCCGAGAGCTTGATTTACAGAACGTGAGTTGGATAATCACGCTCGTAAACAAGGTCTGAACGTGCTGCTCTGTCGGACCTTATCACAGACAAACAATGGCACAGCCTGACTCCTTCACACATTTTCAAAGCGGGATGAAAACACAGGACTTGGCAGCGGGATAAGAGGGATCGAGGGAGGCTCGCATGCTGCTCTGTGGATTGTTGGGGCGAGGGTCAGCTGAAGGACGGCTCAGTTATTATCTGAGAAGAATGATTATCCGTGATTACTGCGGCCGGGAGGAAAAGATGTTTGCTCGCTCGAGTATGATAAATATAATCTGTGATAGAAGCCAAACGCACTTTGCGGTGAGCAGATCTCCGATGCGCTTTGATGTGAATTTATGAGTTTTCCTTTTTAATCTTAATAAAACTCTTTGTTACGTACACGCTGACATTGAATGCATTAAATTAGCTTACAGTTAATTTGTCAGTTCAAAGGAACGCAATCAAACTCCAGGAGCAGAATGTGATTTCGATGTTTAATTCAGTTTGTTGACGGAAAGAATATTTCACACCCCGTGGCCATCATTAGTCCAGAGCCTGACACTCAGCTCACAATTTGGGGCAATGAAACAAAGGATGACGATGGAAATAAACCGACTCCTTCCTCTGAGAGCGATATTCAAACACAGACACGCGCAGACAGGGATGCAAATGGAGCCTCTTATACATGCACATACAAACACAGGAGCAGCAGATCTGGCAGACGAGCACTGCTACACTTGTGGAACATGCAGTGCACGCCTTCACTCCCAGGCTTCTCATCCTGTGCTGCTTGGTGTGTATTTTTTTGTTGTGCTTTTTCCCGTGTGGGGACAGAACAGGAAGAGATAAACGCGGCCCTGGTGCCGTGTTTACAGCTAACACCACTGAAGAGAGTAGCTGGAGGAGACGAAGGGGAAGAGGCCTAATGGTGCAAAGCCCTAAGTACAGCATCAGAATGCCTTATTGCTGGATACTTGCAAAAACACCCTGAGAATGATAAATGCACAAGAAAAAGGTCGAGACACCCAAATAGACCTGAATACTGTTGGTACTTTAATCTCATTTCGCTGATGATACTGTCATATATTTACATGAGAAATATTGTGAGTGAAAGACTTTTACTTTTTTACAACTTTCGAATTAAAGGATGTGAAAGATTCTCCCTCCACGGCTGGATACAATATTTATGTGGTGTTTGTTTCACTTAGCAAAAACAACCAGCGTGGGGGAAAATACCCTCACAAGATAAAAGCACTATAGTTCATGATTAATAACAGGAAAGGCAGGCATTGAGAAAAATATTTATATCATATTATTTATCTAAAATATAAGCTTTTAAAATCTCAGGTCAAAGCATGTCAAACACTAATGTCATAGTGGAGCATGGATATGAATGGGTATTTCCTCTCCACAGAAGTTGTTTCCCTAAATACAGATCCACCCAAACTCATACATGCAAATATCTGGCAAATGTACCGACTGACGAACTGAAAGCTCTTCTCTCTTTCAAACACAAACTAGTTTGGGTGAAGGCTTTATATTTGCATTAGATGCATCAATGAGCTATTGATGTGAACATGTATCATGAATACATTTATCAATGATACAATTAGAACATAAAAATATAGAAAAACTAACAGGCACAAAACAAATAGGAAAACTAGTGTGGTTTATAATGCATTTAGTGGGGAAATACAACAATATCATTATCAAAGTCCAATATATATGAATATTATTGCTTAACAAATAACACACAACTGCTCAACCTTAGATTTGGTAAACGTTTTGCTGTTTGTCATTCTTTCTTCATCAGGAAGAGTTTAAAACCACAAATTTCACTCTGACGTATACTTCCGCAAGCCACTAGGTGGCAACAAGAATGTTTTGGCTTCACTTTTGCGAAGCTGTCATGTTGTTTTTCTTTATATGCCATCATTGGCTGGGACCAGTCGACCAGCATCCAGACGTGACTCTGATAAATCAGCAAGAAATTGACCAAACAAGAAATAAGGTTTTAAAGCGTATGAATTAGAAATGTTTACAGGCTCTGATAGGTGAGTTCAGGAAGGTCCTCCAGAATGTGGGACTTCCTGTTTGCGACACACTTTTCCTGTTGTGGATGATATCCTCCTGAGTTCCTGACAGCTCAAACTCAATTACTGGATTTAAGGGATTACTTTTCTGATGACACTCTCACTCCTCACACATACTCAGTGAAATATTTAGGTCATTTGATTGTTCGTGTTCTGTTTTGTATGATTCACTAATGAAATATGCATTGAGTCCAAAAGAATTCAAAGCCCCAATGCACGTGGGATGTGGGGGAATTGTGGTTTACTGATAGATTGCCTTTGTATGCAACTGTGTAAAAATTCCTTTTTCTGTTTCCTTTCTCTAGAGCAAGAAAAGTGTGGTTGATATTTCCACTCGCTTGTGGGATGATACATCTGCCACCACCTCTCACTTGTTACTCAACCCCTGTCACTCAACGTGGCCACCTAGTGGAGCTGTGAGGGCCAATCACCCTCCTGGTCAAGAGAGATATTCCACTACCTCCCTCCTCTGGGGAGGCGCCTGCTCTGCAACATCTCCCTCAGATCCCTCTCTCTTTTTTATTTTCACCTACTGAGGACAATATAACACTGAGCAGAGTTTGATTTTACCAGACTTGGGTTGATGAAACATTTAAAACCTCTGTTGGATCTTATATAAAGTGGAGTTCTTCACCAGAGGGTCACAGGCACCGTCCTGTCCCCTGACATACATGCCTGTGTGATATACTCCCATCATCCATGGCTTCACACTGGAGTTAATTGTGCCCAGAGCAAGAAACAGGTCTCATCCAACAAAGAAGCAAATTGAGCCACGGAGGACGAGTCACTCTAGTCCAATAAGAGCAAAGCCAGATGGAACTATCATCAAATGGCAGTTTCTCTACACCGACACCAACCACAGCATTCAATGGTGAGAATTCATTTACATCTGTAAAGTCAAACTGACAAAATTTGGATGTCACGTGACATTCCAACGGCCCACATTTGCATAATGCACCTCTCACAGCTATAGTTTGACTCTGGCCAAACCCGACAGAGTCATAGAGCAAATTAGACAAACCTGAATCGAACCCAACATGCATTCTTTTTTTTTGTGTCCAAACCCGACCCGAGCCCGATGTTTTCCCCAATTACAGTTATGTTTAGTGTGAATAGTCACGTAGATCGCCCAGCCTACGTGACAAAACACATCCGGAGCAGAGTTTCATTTCAAACTTTTTGTCCGAAACTGGATTAAAAATTACTCTGTGGGTCCTGACAGGTTACTACAGGTCTGGAGCAATTTCAGACAGAGGCTGCAAATCCTCAAACAGAATTACAATACAATACGTCTCCTTTAACTTGGTCCACAGTGGGGCTGCCTCACAACCAGAACACACTAACTAAGTGATTATTTTGTCTCTCTTACAGAAACAAGACCGACAGACAAATACACCAATCACAACTGGGAGTTCCTGGCGGCCGTCCTGGGAACAGCCATCTTTATCTCCATCGCCATCGCCCTCCTGGCTAAATGCCACGTTGTCCAGCGTTACCTGGCCAGCTACCGGCACACACGGCTGAGGGAGGCGGACACGGTCAGCCAGTTAGATCCGTCAGGTTTGTGTTTTTTTTCTCTCTGTTCATTTATACAACAAATATGTTTTATTGTTAAATGAAGAGAATGCTGCTTTACCGACCCTGCACAGTGTTCTTGTGATTTAGTGAGTGAGAGATTTACTGGTGTAATCGTCATTTAGAAGTATTGAACAACTGAACATCAAAAACTAGGTTCAACTACTTCATCTACTTCCTGGTTCGAGAATGCTTTGATATATTTTGCACTGGAGGTGATGGGTTGTATGTGTTACAGAGATTATACTAATTCAGGAAGAAATAGAGGGTTGCAGTTTATTTTGTGACGGCTAGAAATGAAACGGTGTGAACAAAATGTTCACGTCATCCGTCTTATTACGTTTTGTTAAAATATGCTGTAATTGTTATTACGGGAATTTCTCCAAGCTTATATCGACGTAATATGAATTATCAGTAAATATTATGACAGCATTTTCATATTTATCAAAGACGACAACTTGGTAAGTGGGGATGTCAACCACAAATGTCAGAGTCGAGACAAAATATCTCTGAACAAATAACCATCCAGAATCCAGGGTGTTGTTTTTCTTTCTCTTTCACAGACTCTCACAGTTTGTCCATTTTCTCTGTGGACAAGTGTCTGTGTGACCTTGACTCTGACAGAACACTGTGAAAGCTGCTCGTCGGGCTCCTGAACTTGCAGAGCTTTAACTGCACACAAGTGCATATGTCCTTGCAACTCATCCAGTTCAGCTTCAAGATTCCGGCTGTACGTGTCAGTACAGACCTTTCCCTGAGCACGTCCTTGTAAACCACACACCCTGGCTATTCTTTCTCTTGTGTGAAAATGTCCATTTCTCTTCTAAAAGCGTGACATTACGTATTATCTATTGTACTCTCTCCTCTCACAGTCGTCACGATCCTCGTCAGCGATGACATGGAACAGCGAGAAAAATATCAATTGCTGTCTCGAGATTTTTGTTGGATTTCCGAGGTGTGTTTTTGTATTTGTCTCATGTATTTCTAATCTTTCTCTGCTTCCAGGCCTTGACGTTGGGTTCAGGATGCACAGTGGTCGTGGAGAGAACCCTCACTGTGTCCCTCCCGTGATCGAGGAAGACGACGACGGCTTCATCGAGGACAACTACATCCCGGCCAGCGAGCGAGCGAGGGCAGAGCGAGCAGCGGAGATCATGGAGGACACTGAGGAGGAGATGGACGAGATTGAATTCACCATCGCTTAGTGTCGAGTGTCTCCACTCAGCTGAACCACTAAATCCACTCCCACCTTTTCTTTAGTTTGTGTTTATTTCTGTGAGATTCATATTGTCAGTCACAAAAGAGGCAATTTTTAAACACTGGTTAAGTTTTGTAAAATGTAAAAACCTGGGCTTGCGTGCGTCTGAATTTCAAGGAAGCGCAGAAGTGCACTAGTTCTCAACGTGTGGTCTAATGACGAGTCACAGTGGTCATGTTTTATCTGTCAGCATAGCGACGACAGTAACAGTAAATTATTTGTTACTTATTTATTAGTGATAATCAAAGGGATAAACTGTAAAGGTTTAAATAGAAAAGAGATTAACAGGTCTTCTCATAGACTGTATATAAAGACGGACGACGTGACGACTCCCCAAAAGTGAAGCCAGTGTGTTATTAGCGTCCTCCGGTGGCTGGCTGCAGTATAGGCCATAAACCAGCCTCCTCCATGTTAGTGGATGGGATGTGGGCCAAACTAATGGTTTCTGTCTATTTACGAAAGTTCTTATCGCACTGATGTTTGTGAGGACGTAATTGGCACAAAATGGCAGCGCTCGAATACAGGGAATATTTTGGCTTCATATCTGGATAGTGGGAGGAAGTGGAGACGCGTCGTCCATCTTTTCATGCAGCCTACGGGTCATCTGTATATATATTAACCAATCACCTGTGTCTCTTGACAGTTATCGATTGGTTGATTGATTTGCTGAAGCTGTATTACAAGTCATGTACATTATCTTGGACGGATGATCTCAGCTGTGGAGAGGAACATTTCACTTTGCACTCTCATGTTTCGTCAGGGATAAATAAGCAAATGTGTGTGTACATGGATGAATTATACAATGAATTGATTAAAAATCCGTTTTACTTGCTGAAACTTGAGGAACTCTGACTGGCGAATAAACTATGATGCTTTTCAAAAAGTGTGGATTTTATTTTTTAGAATACAGGACAAGATGGTGGATATCCCTTGTACGTTTGAAGGTCTTCTGCACAACTTAAGTTACCAACTACCTTCACATGTTAGCAGGTGTTAGCAGCCACCAGCCGATGTTAGCGACATAACTTCAGTTGTGTACTTTAGCGTCATCAAGTGTTTCAGCCTCGTAATCAAAGATACAGGTCGGACATGAGGGTACGCTAAGGCTAAAGGTATTTATACTGTCCAGCTGTTTTACAAACAACAACAACACATGTTTAAATCCAGGTCTTTAAACTGTGTTGTTACACGCAAACACAATTCAACAATCTGAGTACCATGATTTTTTAATGTAGGACTACAGGTGAAAAAGTATGTCAACTTCCCTATGAGAATAGGGCAGTTATACTAAAGACAGTACTTCTCAGTTCTCAGTTCTCACTTCTCATTAATTCTCCACGATTGACTTCTAGTTTTTGGATGGCAACAATGGGCTGTACTACATGCATGATCAGTACTTCCCTTTTCTGTGAAGTCAACTTTTAGATAAGTCTGTAAACTGTTGTGTCAGTGAAACAGGGTTGATCAAGGCCCAACAGTGGAATCCCCACACTCACCTTCCCTGTTCTGCACTGGTACCAGCAGCAGGGATGCAGCCGGACAGAGGAGCTGGACTGGGGCAGAGGCCTGGAGCCTCAGAGAGGGTCCAGCTGATGAAGGAGGTGTGTCAGGTCTGAGTGGAGCTGAAAGGAGAAGAGCCGCTTCACCCGGAAACACTGATCAAGTTCACACTGAGGAGCTGGAAGGGAACCAGAACTGTGAGGGTTTAGCCTTCAAAATAAAAGTCCAGGATTGAACTCTGATAGTGAAAGTGGGTGTTTAATTTGATCTAAACTGAAAAGAAAACACTGGAGGGATGCCATTAGAATTAATAGCCTCTGAAATAAAACACTAAAAGGGCTATAATGTATTGTTGTGGATTTCCTAACAAAAAACAAGATCGTGAATAAAAATACTTAATAAATAGGCTAGTGGAAGTAGAATATATACACTTTACTTGAAGTAAAAATAAAAATACAACAAACCTAAACGAATACAACATATTAGCAAAATAACTATATTTCATTTTTAGTATAGTTGTGATTTCATGATAAAGGTTAAACAAAAAACTGAGGTTGAAACTATTTGACACTCGTATATTTTATTTGAGAATTTTAATGTGGTAAGTGCAAGTAAACGTTGTTAAGCAGGTACAAAGTAGAAAACATTCCTCTGCAATATATTAGAATAGAAAAAAGAAGCATAATGTCAGAGATATATGATGAATTCCCATAAGCTACTTAAGTTAATGAAGCCATCACAAGTACAATTTATATATTCAATGCTTACTTACTTAAAACTTATGCTAGAGGGGTGTGAGGGGCTTTGTTGGCCTGCAGCTATTTTAAATTTAAATATTGTATTGAATTATTTGCTTTGTTAATAAATGTCTTGTGATTATATAAAGATTATTCTTCTTTCTGCTCCTTTTCATTCAAGATTTGAGATTGTGTATTTAAATTGTCTTGAGTGAACTAAACACACACACACACACACACACGAAAATACTCAAACTAAGTACACGCACTTCAAAACCAAAGTACAGTTGTGAAGTACATGTACTTGTTAACAACCGGAAGTGTGCTCTCCTTCACCAGCGGTAACTTGACGCGGTGGAACGGACGCAGTTTGAGGCAGAGCCGCTGTGGAGGCAAGAGGAGGAGGAGGAGAAGAGGAGGAAGAAGGAGGAGGAGGAGGATGGCTGCGGATATCCCTTCATAGAAATGACCCATATCTCTGCGCGCGGACACGTTTGACATCCTGGACACTTCTTCTGACTGAGCTCTTCTCTCCACCCGCACCAAGATGTCCGCGTCCGCGATCTTCATCCTGGACCTGAAGGGGAAGGTAAGTTTGTTCCGACTTGTTGTTGTTGGTGGGGGGGAGTTGACAGCAGGTTGTTCAGTGGAGCACCTGCTGCAGGAGGAGAGGACTCACTCTAACTTTAAAATGAAGTCATAAAGTGTGGTTCAATGTGCGAGTTAGTGTGTGTTGATTAGTTCGCTGCCCGTCGTGAACCAGATGTTAGATGTGTTTCCTGTACGTGTCCTTCCAGTTGTCACGTCACACCGAGAGCAGCTCAACTCGAAAAACTAGTTTCAGCAACATGTTGTGTATGCACACACACACACACACACACACACACACACACACACACACACACACACACACACACACACACACACACACACACTCTTATCTCACCCACTCTTATCTCAAATCTAACCCAAGTCATACAACACTTTGAATTTCTGAGAACCAGCCAAAATGTCCTCACAATAATGGTATTGAACCGGAATTGGTCCTCATAGCTATAGATAGACACACACACACACACACACACACACACACACACACACACACACACACACACACACACACACACACACACACACACACACACACACACACTGAGACTCTTGTTCTTGTGCAGTGATGCAACTTTTATTATATGTGATGTGTCCTATTTCAAAGTTTAAAACTTTACTCTGCGGCTCCAAAACTTTAAACCAGAAAGTATCACTGGGACTTAATATCATATAAATAAAATAAAAATAAAAATATACTTTTATGTCTTAAATGTGCTTTATATATTAATATACCATCACATGTTATTTTGAATCTATGCCATCTTCTTCTTTGACACTATGATATTAAAGGAATAGTTCACCCAGAAATGTAAATCCACTCATTATCGACTCACCACTGTGCAGATGGAGGTGGTGGGTGAAAGTGTTTGAGTTCACAAAACACTTCTGGAGTCTCAGGGGAAAACAGTGTTGCAGCCAAATCTAAAACAACTGAAGTAAATGACGACCGATTCTTCAAACATATAAAAAACAACAGAAGAAAACTGCTCCTGTGGCGTCATCCAAGTGTCCGTGAGCCCTGACATTGGTGAAAATGGTTAAAATGAACAAAAAAAAATATTCATTAGTTGCATTTCCTCAAAGAGTTTTTTCAACTGCCCCAAATCCAGAATGTAGAAAACACTCTGACATGCATTTGACATTTTAGGGGTGTATCGCCTATAGTACACGAGGAATAAAAGAGGCCACAGAATATTCCCCTCATGGAGTTTTACATCTCAATCCTCACAGGGTTAATTTATTTCAAGGCAAGAAAAGGAATTGCTGAAGAAGCCTTATATATATATATATATATATATATATCCAGATAATACCCATCAGGGAAAAGGATCAGTCCCTCATAGCCTGGATGTCTGATTGTGCAGATTAAAGCTTCTCTCTCTCTCTCCTAACTGTCGTTCTCTGCCCTGAGGCAAGTCAGCAGCTCTTCACCTTCAGTCCTCTCCCCCTTCTGTCCTGACCATACACTGTGTATATATATATATATATATATATCCTGACCAGCCCAGGTCCTGTGTCCTCAATTACAGCTGAGGATGAAACGAAAATACTTAAGTGCTCCTGTGATTATAAACGCTCCCAAATATTCAGAATTCCACCACAGATCAAATATAACGATATATAGACAGGGTTGTATAGACTGATCCTGTCGTCCTTATATTTAAATAAATGGACACACATTTTTTTAGCTAATTCTATAATTTTAATTACTTGTGGACATTTGTGGACATTGAGTAAAACTGTATCATGGCATAGAGTTTCATTTATGTTCAGCATTTTTATATTGGCCTTATTAATAGGCCAATCAGTTGCTGTTCGTCTTGATCCATCCCTGTGGTTCAGACCCATCCATTCATGGTGCCCAGAGGATGAACCCTAATTACTGGGACTTTGCAGCCCCACTATCAAAGTTGCTGTTTCTGCTTTTGAGTGATTGATAGATTGTCTTTTTAAAAAACGGTTACAGACATTCAAGTTCGCCCCCCCCAAGAATGAATTGCAGTACTGTATTGACTGTCTGCCATTTAATTTGAATGTCTTTTGCATGTATTTCTATGAATTATATATTTTGTACTGTACCTCATGGTGTACAGTAACAGTTAAATGTAAATACACCACAAGAAATCCACAATAATGCTCATTAGAATGATAAATTCTCGTCTTGTTCTGAGTAAAGACTATAGTGCAGTTTAAATGAGCCTCCAGCTGCTTGGAGACAGAGGCACTGTGAGTGTGCACAGTGTTAAATGGCTGCAATTGATGGAGCAGCTCAGTGGCATCTGTTTTTATTTCATCTACAAGTAAACTACTGTCAACTTCCAACAGCTCTAAAACAAACACTTTAAAACCATCATCATTCTGCTAATAATAAAAACGTTCTGAGTTCTGCTTTGAGATTTGTTTGATACGATTCTTTTTTTTCTTCCAAACTGTTGATGGTGAAACAAAGTGACAGGAGCTCTTTAGACTCCGCTCCCTGTTTGCCTTCCAGGGATCCGCTCCAGTGAGAGTGAGGGTTTTGTTGCCATTTGGCTTTGGAGGTCAGCAGCGAACGGTTCCTATTGATTTCACCCGGTCGCTGATTGCCTCGCGTGTCCCAGTAACAAAACTTTCCCCTTAATCCCCGCAATGATTTCCCCCGCAATGATATTTAAGGCCACTATCGGTTTGAATAGATAATAATTCATTCATTGTTGTTATGTTTTGAAAACTGATTTTAAAACATCAGTAATGGTTATTCTTTCTAGATTTAACCAGCAGTTGAATGTCATTTTAAATAGTGAAAACCATTTCCCCCTTATTCTTTTCTTTATAGTAGGTTGTTTATGTTTGTATTTAATGGTTTTTAATTTTTATTTATGTTCAGTTATTGATGTTTTTTCTCTGAATCAATTATACATCTTTTATATTTAGCTACTTTTGTGTGAATCATAATCTGTCTTCAGGGATATAATTGGGGGTGTATGAATATTTGTAATTTAATAGTATGATACTGTATTTTTAACTTGGAACGAACACATTGACAATAGACCTGGAATATTGTGTTGGTGCACTCTGCCTTGGGGCATGAAATATGCTAAATGTTAGCGTGAGGGGTTTTTATTTGCTGTGTTGGGCCTTGACTAAATAAATAAAGTTGTTAATCCGAGTTTTACTGACCCGTGATAGAGATGTGTTGACTCTGGAGTCTCCCTGAGGTGAAACATCACCTCCAGTTATTGGCTGTAGGGTCGACTGACTCCAAAAAAAACACACTTCAGTTTTCTGACAGTTGGAAAACAGAGTAGAACGGTCGAAATGAGACTTTTTCTTGATGATTCGAAGAAAGAATAATCATTAGAGAGTCATTCCCCTTAAATGAAGTCAAGCTGCGCCACATTTTACACATAGACTACTCATAGATCTCAGTTCTTCATCAAGATCCATCCAAGATTCACTTGCAATGGGCTTTAGGTCATGATTCAGTTGGGAGTGGTTTGCGGTGCTTTGTTGTTTATGATGATTTGCAATTTTTCAGAGGTCTGTTTCACAACTCGTGTCAAGTTGCCTGTTTTCTCTCATCAACAATTTAAGACCCAAAGTTGTTCAGTTTGATTAAAGGTAGAGAAAAGCAACCGTGACAGTTATTTGATTGTCAGAGTCGATTAACCTGTTGAACTCACTCTGATTTAAGATCCATCCATCTTTATTATGAACAGAATGCAGAGTTCAGTAAAGCAGAGTTCAGACTAATGTGAACAAATATATGCTGTCATGTTTTCCTTTCATCGTTTGGCTTCAGAAGTACAGAGTCTCTTGACATTCCAGAAGGGTCCTTCAGCGCCGCACCTTCTTTTTGATACGAAGATTTGTGTAGACCTCATTCTGCGACGCCGCTGACCTGTGAACTCTCCGCTCTATGGTTTCCGTCTCCTCTCACTGGAGCCGAGCAGCGGCCTGTTCATATCCCTTTTCTCCCCCAGATTACTTTACGTTCCTGGAATTTCCTCTTTTTTTTTATTTCTTATTTCCTCCTGCCTTTGTTGTATCTGCTCCTGCGTGACCCCCCGTGCAACA
The DNA here is from genome assembly GCF_022539355.2 of Hippoglossus stenolepis. Classification (NCBI taxonomy): domain Eukaryota; kingdom Metazoa; phylum Chordata; class Actinopteri; order Pleuronectiformes; family Pleuronectidae; genus Hippoglossus; species Hippoglossus stenolepis. Next base: position 6,093,618 of record NC_061496.1, read on the forward strand.
CAGACTCTTCTATTAAAGAAAGGGGGGAAGCTGTGTGTGTGTGTGTGTGTGTGTGTGTGTGTGTGTGTGTGTGTGTGTGTGTGTGTGTGTGTGTGTGTGTGTGTGTGTGTGTGTGTGTGTGTGTGTGTGTGTGTGTGTGTGTGTGTGTGTGTGTGTGTGTGTGTGTCACATCCCTCAAGCGTAAAATCTTTGATCTCTTTCTTCACTTCACTCTGTGTTTGGACTCAGACTGCTGACTCCTATTGTTGTGGGCGCTGAAATAAGAAGACGTGGTGGTTTCTCAGAGCAAATTGAACAACGTTGTAGCTTGATTTAAAATAATGTTAGATAGAATAAGTTTCATTAGGGTTAAGTCTCATTTATGCTCAATGCTGGATAGTTTTTTGGATACAGACGGAGCCTTTCAGTCCGTACTCTGCGTTTATTTAATCCGTATACATGCACACGTCTTCTGGAATCTCACATGTACAAAACAGACAAAACGGAGCAGTACCACCAGAAATCGTAGCTAATGGTTGAGGTGTGGCGACCATACAGGACACAAGGACACTAGGCTTATCATTCATGTCATAGTTTGAACTTCCTATTTTCCAACAACTACTGTTCACAGTGTAACCTGAGTTTCTGGCTCATCTTTTGTTATTTGGACGTTTATTGTTCCCTTTTTCTGCTGCGTCCACATTGTGCAGAAAGTGGCTCAGCTGTGTCTTGTAAGAATGGCATAAAGATTGAACAAAGAAAAGGTAGAAATATTGGTGACAGTAGTCTCAAAAGAACAGAGAATATATTGTTGTAAGAAGCTCTTTTTATTATAGAGAAAAGCTGCGATCATACACGTGTCCACATGTAATTGACTTGCTTGTGAGCTACTGTATATTCATGAGCCCAAACCCACCTTTATTAACAAACAGGTTCTAGCTCTTTTTGGAGGATTTGAAGAGGATGAGTCAAGACACACACAAGAGCCTGATTCAGATCATGGTTCTTTGGATTGTTTGGTCGGACTTATGAGTCGTGCATCTCAGAAATTGGGTCTAATCGTACAACGTATGTCGAGCTTTCGTTCATTGACACCACATGTCCTCAAACTTTTAATCCGTGCTTGCGTTTGTGAAGTTCGAACACTTTTGTTTGCCACATTTCCAAGCTCTGCTCCCAGTTTCATGTTGGGAAGCTGGTCATTCATCATTCATTACCAGAGATTCCAGTTGGAAACACAGTTTGCACATTTCCTCAGTGGGTGAATTTGGGAAAAGGGTATCAGCTCCATCCAGGGGGTTGGTTTTCTGTAGTCATAGTTATTTGAAGCATCTTTTAAGCTTGAGTGCTCAGGTTTGGTAAGTCGGCCCAAAAACCTGTAAATATTTCATATCTGGCTTCTGCCTCCGCAAAAGCGTTGCCTGCCTTTTTATATATTTTGTCCTTTCTGTGATGCGTCCAGGTGCTGATCTGCCGTAACTACATGGGGAACATGGACATGAACCAGATCGACCACTTCATGCCCATCCTGATGAAGAGGGAGGAAGAGGCTGAGATTACGCCGCTGGTCTGCCATGGCTCCACACACTTCCTCTGGCTCAAACACAGCAACCTTTACCGTATCCATTTCAGCCCAAAGACCTGAAGCAGTTTATCTTAGTGTAGTTTTCCTAGAGTGATTGGCTTTCCTAGATTTAAAGCATCTTATGAATGGCTTCCTTTTCCTGAGCCGTCCTGTGCTTCTTCTCTCCTGAGCTCCAGTTTTATCACGACATGTTTCACAGCCAGCTGAAGAACAGAGCACAGATTCACTGTGATGTGTTATTCATGGTCTAAGCTTTCCTCATTGGGAATGTTGGCAGTCAAACCTCCTCACATATTATTAATTCAGCATGATATTGCAGTTGTGAGTAAGTGGTATTCCCAGTGCACTGCAGTAGTAGACAAGTGGGAGCTATTTAACCGCCCTGGGACCATTTTCTCATACGTTCTGATGACTTCATTTCTTTACATTCATCTCTTAACCAACCACAGTATCTAAAACATTTTCCCCCACATGTCTACAACCTGTGATTTAGACCAATGTGCATGTTTGTTTTTTTTCCAGCTCGATTCAGGTACCGTTTTTTTTCTTAACAGTCTTTTCTTCAGTGGTGGCGATGACCAAGAAGAACGCCAACGCTGCTCTCGTTTACGCCTTTCTTTATAAAATAATCCAGGTGAGAGCTGTTATTTTTACACAAATCATCCAAATACTTAAAGAAAAAGTGAGACATATTTTGGAAATATTCTTCTACACCTTCTATCTGCTGACTCTGTGCTTTTGAGGTACTTGGAGTTGTTTTTTGTTGCCTTGGATCAGGACCAAGTTGGTTGCTTCCCCATATTTATTGTGTTGATGCGAAGCTAATTGTCTGGTGGCCATAACTTCCTGTTTACTGCACAGACATTTGAGCTGCTAATACATCGTGCTGTACTCACACTGTGTATTTTGTGTCTGTGTGCAGGTATTTAAGGAGTACTTTAAGGAGCTGGAGGAGGAGAGCATTCGGGACAACTTTGTGATGGTGTATGAGCTGATGGACGAAGTGATGGACTTCGGCTTCCCTCAGACGACCGACAGCAAGATCCTGCAAGAGTAAGAAAACTGTTACACAGCCTATAATAGTCCGCCAAACAAAAAACAAGCAAAAAATACTCTTACTCGTATGCTTATGTGCAGAAACCTAAATCTTAGATTGAAGTGGCTAATCTTGACAGAAGGTGCAGTCACTGTTAAACTAGTTGGCACCATAACAAAGGTATGATTTGTAGAAGTGTGTTGGTACTGTGTTGTGTCAAAGGAGCAATCAGGCTGATTAGGTTAAAGTTTCAAACTGTCAAAGTTCATAATTGCTGCACTATGTCCCTTCAGGGAATAGACACACCTGTAAACGCACAGTGCCGTCAAACCAGAAACACTGCTCCTACACATATTGTTTTTATACAATGTAAAGGCTACAGAACAGTACAGCTATACTGTAGCTGCCTGTAGGACCCAAATACGTTTTAATAATACACATTAAACAGCCAAAGCATCTCAAATGGTGGTTCCAACATGGACACAGAGGCAGATTCAATGTGAAGGGAGTCGATGGCCTTATTAGCAGGGTTAGCTGTGTTTTAGATAAACTACATGCGCGCTAATTTTGTTTTAAAGAAGTACAAGTGACCAGCAGAGAGGGAGAAAGAGAACACTGTGCTCCTGTGCTATGGGCCGACTTGTTCTTATTCCCATTCAACAGCGTACAGCTGGTGACTAACCCTGTAATGTATGGTGGAGCTTTATTCAGCGAGTGAAATGAACTGAAACTACTATTCTCTGGCTCTACCAGTGTTGAGTGTTCTCAGTGTGCACAGCCTTGTTGTTGCTTTTCTCTCCTCTGGGTTCCTTTTGAGAGACGCTTGTTTCCAGGATAAAAACATTCGCTCTGTAACGAGCCAGTGCTGCCACGGCAACATGGGTCAGTTTTCACATGATCAGCTTGACTGGGTATTTCTAAAAAAAGTTTCAATTCGTATGATACATTGGTTTTCTTGTCTTTTTATGATTTTAGATTTACCTCTACCTGTAGTTAATGCTTTTACACCAAAGCTTGTGCGTGTGCGTGTGTGCGTGTGTGCGTGTGCGTTGTGTGCGTGTGTGTGTGTGTGCGTGCGTGCGTGCGTGCGTGCGTGCGTGCGTGTGTGTGTGTGTGAACAATATACTGTATGTGTTCTGAATAGGGCTGATAATTACCAGGCTCCTATTGGCACTCAAACACAATTACACCATCAGCCGGACACACTCAAGTCTCACACAGAGAAGCCCTGCTCTTCTCCAAGGAGACACGCAAAGGTGTCATCTGTGTCTTGCGGGCACACACACACACACAGACAAACACACACATGTTGACACACACTCTCTGTCTGCAGGCGTAGTTCAGTTCTCTGACCTTTTCATGCCCCCAACCACAAAAACGCCCCTTTTCTCTTTCATTATAACACCTACCTACGTGCAATGTGTGTGTGTGTTTGTTGTGTGTGTGTGTGTGTGTGTGTGGGTGGATGTCAGAGACTGAGCAATATTGCATTTCATGTGTGCAGCCTCCATATGAGCCCTTGTGTGTGTGGGTGTGTGTCTGTGTGTGTTTGTTATGATTTGCCATTGTTATGCTAATCTGTCAGTTTGCTGCCAACTCTGCCTCCAGATGCTTTCATTAGCATTTCTGAGGAGAAATCAGGGTGAAACAGAACAAACAGCAAAGCAACAAAACAACCCGACGTCGACCCTGAGCCCACTTGTCACCGCCTTTCATCTCTTCATCTCTTCAGACTTTTGCTGTGTGTCAACATGCATTCGAGAGTCTCTCAGTGAGAGTGTTGCCTCAATCTGTCAGTCAATCAAAAATCCTGTTTATTTAGCACTTTTCTGTTGTTGACTTTAGACAGAAAATGTGCAATACAACTGAAAACAAGACACTAGGATCAATAGATATGTTTACATGGACACCAATATTCCAATATTAACCCAATTAAGACAACAGTCCAAACAAGTCACTGCCTGTAAACATTATTTTCTGATAACCTAAACTCAAATAAGGTCCAGTAATAATCAAATTAAGACATGAGTTTTACAACCTGATTTACATTATGTAGACACGTACGACATTATAATGTCCTATTGGAGTTTTTGAAGAATTTACTGCAGTTACCAACTGCTTGAGGACAGATGTCCTGCGTTTGAGTGTAAACAACTAGTGGGATGTGATGTGGACATAAGTCATATTCAGAATAAGTTTTATAGTCGTATGTAAGTTGACACAAGGTCGACGGTACAATGAACAGTGTTGGACATGAGGACACGTATAAGTATAAAGTATCGGCGAATACTCAAACAGTTAACTGGATAATAACAAGGTGTCAAATGACAGAGAGACGAAGTCGAAGAGTTTACTCGTAGTGTCGAACCTGCAGAGAATAAACACCCGACTCTGAGACAGTGAGTTTCAGATCCTTGTTGAAACCACAACTTTACTATTTACGTTCTCTCACTGCCCTCATTGTTTTATCTTTAGCATTCCTGGCAGGTACAGTACTGTTTTGCATACGTCCTATTAACTACAGACTCAGTGAGAAGCCTGTGGAGCGTTAAGCTGCTAGAGAAACAGATATTTCCCTCAGGAAATGTCCCATAGATATTTAACATCTGTATCGTGTCCTGGTGGGATTATTAGCCACTTCTCCACATCTGGTTCAAGTGCAGGTCAAAATGTGTTTATAACAACGAGTCTTAACAACAACATCTAACTGTCCAGATTTCTGTAGGAATCCATCATTCACAGGGAAATTACTGCTGGCTGTTTTTACTGAGTAATGAATAAACACATTAACTACTAATAGATTTTCTGTATCGTTTGTATGACACGGTCCATTCTGCCATGGTCCATTCTGCCATGTGCCAAAATAAAAACTGGTTTGCTTGCCAAGTGAAGCTGAAATTGAAAATAGCATCATAAATATTTGAGAATTTAGAGTATCGCACAATAGCAGATGAAATCAAGGTCTCACGCTCAACTCGAATTGAAAGCCAGTGGGAAGAAGTGGGTCTCTAATGATTTACATGTTTGAAATAATACAAAATAAAATAGAACAGAATAAGAAGCAAGGACAGTCAAAGCCTCTGAAAGCACGAGTGTCTTGAGTTTAACCTTAAATATCTCAATTACTTTTAATTAATTACGGATTTGTAAAAGGTAAACTGAGCAGCTACAGTAAATATTATATAGGATAAACATAATATATTATATATACAATAAACACAGGGAGAGAATTAAGACCCATTGTATTAATTTGGAATAACTTTTTGTGACATTATGGGTGAACACTGGAGTTCTGCAGTAGAAACATTGAGATGAAAACAGTGGTGGGGGGGCCTGGCCTGGTCACATGTTGTTTATCTCAACACAGCTTCTATTCTCATGATGACGAGTCATTATTCTCCCCGGCTGCAGTCGGAGAGAATCAAACCTGCTCCTCCACTCGCACACGAAGAAATCAAATAAATGAATGAATAAATCACATTATTGTGGTTGGAGTAACAGTGAGTTTATGTAAGTCTCCATTTTCCAATTACATCCATGACTCACCACTCATTTATTTTATATCATGACGTGTGATTAAAACCAAATATAAACCAAAACATTTGATAAACACAAATGTCAACAATGTTTGTTGACCTTTCTTTTGAGTTAAGAGTTTTTTGATTAATTGATGACTCCTCTCTGCATATGTTAAAAACTTCACCAAAGTCCGTTCTGCCGCTGCTTGTGTTTTTCACATCTCTGCAGGTTTACAGACTGAAGTTGTGTTAAAACCTCTCTCTGCCCTCGTCTCTCTCAGGTACATCACCCAGCAGGGTCACAAATTAGAGGTCGGCGCTCCTCGGCCTCCGGCCACCGTCACCAACGCCGTGTCCTGGCGGTCCGAGGGCATCAAGTACAGGAAGAACGAAGTTTTCATGGACGTCATCGAGTCTGTGAATCTGCTGGTGAGGACGCGTGACCCAAACAATATCTGGAGAAAGTAAAAAGTTAATAAAACGTCACAGAATGTTCAATAGTACAACTAACATCTCTGATAATCCTGTCCATTACATTTACACTTTCTGGATATGTACGTCATATACCATGATGTTGGGAATTAGGGATTTGACTCTAAAGTAGCCAAAGTAAAAGCTGTACAATGAGTCGGTTAATTCACTTGATGTAAAGTGATGAGTTGTGAGGAAATGAACCATCTGAGCACTAAGTAGAAGCAAATAGCTTCGCCAAGCCTGACGCCATCTCGTCAAAGAAAGTGAAAAAAAGCTCCTGAATTCGCTCATTAATCCAGATCCACTCCAGAATTTAATGGATTTTCAGCTGGAAAGCTACAACGGGTCATGTTTACTCTGATAGTCCAACAGATTTCATCACAGCATTAGTTATTTTAATCTGTCATCATCATCCATTTAACTGATTATCTTGGAACAGTCAAAGTGTTCGTGTGTACTGAGGCTCAGTGGGTGTGTCGCTGCTAAAATCATCTTTGTTAAAACCCTGTGACATGTTTTGTCTCCTCCGAACAGTTTTCCTATTTCCTTGAATAGAATTGCGAAGGAAATGGTTTCTAATATCAACAATCCTCAGTTCTATTTCAGTGAAGCACGTTGTCGTATTTATTTCTTTTTTCCCGATTGTGCACAGCGAGGAGATGCTATACAACGGGCTGATGAGGTGTATTGTGATAAAAGGTATTTAACCTCCACAGCAGTGCAGCTCCCACTTCCTATTCTGTTTCCAGGGGCTTTTTTTAATTTCAAATGTCTTCAGAGCTCCTTCATCCTCCTTCGCACCAGTGCCCCGATTCCATTTCTCCCACTGCACGCTGAGAGCCTCTCAGCCGTGTGCCTCAGTGTGTTCAGATCTGCTGAGTGGTTGTTTATTTCTCCCAGTTCATGCGCTGGAGTCTCTGTGATTCTGTCCTACTGCTGATCATCAAGTATCTGAAAGGGCACAGTTATTTTTGTTGCTTTTATCAAACAGATGAGCGGATCTAACAGAAAAGCTGATACCATAATCTATTAGCAATTATCAGAGAATGATCAAAAATACCTTCAATCAGATATAAATTTAACTTTTCTCTTCTTCCTGTAGGTGAATGCCAACGGCAGCGTCCTGAGCAGTGAAATATTGGGCACCATAAAGCTCCGAGTGGTCCTGTCGGGGATGCCTGAACTCAGACTGGGCCTCAATGACAAAGTGCTGTTTGAAATCACAGGCAGTAAGTCATATTTCTCATTTTTTATATTAAAGATGTAATATAGACCTATATTTTGATTTAGGTTTCGTAGCTCTGCCACCGAGGTTATGTTTCTATCTGCATCAGGATTATGCAAATTCTACACAACCGATTTCCACGAAATTCGGGGGGAAGGTTATAGAGATAAGGTGTTAGCATCGACAGAGGTATGCACCCTCCCAGCGTCTTTCTATCAATTAATCATAAATAATACAGCCCATATTCACAAATTACAATTTACATCATAGTGCTCTACAAGGTGCGACATCCTCTGCCTTTAACTCTCAACTAGAGTGAGGAAGAACTACCAAAATTAAGCAGAGAGAGAGAGAGAGAAGCAAGTGGGGGATTAGATGTTGCATGTTTACAATATTCATGGGAAAAGACAGTGTCCAGTTTAAATGAAGAGGTGTATCATTGTTTTAAGTATTTATAGAAGAGAAAATGTCTTCCAGAGATGAAGGGAGCTGTGATGACAATTGTAATAATAGGGGTGTGGTCAGTAATATAGATGTATTGTATATCTAGTTGTACGTTTTATGGTAGTTGCAAAAGTACACAACTCTGACACATTATTCCTCTGATTAGCAGTAATATAAATCGAATCTGATCATGAGAGAGCAATTTTCTATCATGTGATCTTCACACCCGATGAACATTTCCATATTTGTTTGAAAAATTAATAGAATATTTAATACTTAACGTACTTTTTGCCCAAGTTGAGGCAGATATTTGTGAGTGTGCTTCTCCCTGATGGTTGAGCTCTCACCTTGAACTCGTTCTCCCACCTTCACCTCCTCTTTCTGTCTTAACCCCTCACTCCCACAGTCCCACACCCAGCTTAGCTTTCATCCTTCCCTCAGCTTCCTCTTCCCAATTTTTTCCAATAATGTCTCCCACTGCTTCATCTCCCTGCTCCTCCTCCTCCTCCTCTCCTTCATTTTCGCCCTCTCTCTCTCCATCTCCTACATTTCTTTCTCCCCCCCCCTACGGCTCCTCACCGAGGGGAAAAGGCTTCATCACTGTCTAGTCTCTTTGAGTTAATCCTCACCCCGGGCTACAGCCCTGAAGATGAAAGGTGAGGGTCCGTGGATATCCTGTGTACGCAGCCCACACTTTCCCTGCTGTGTGTTTCCGTCTGGGAAATAACATATCCACAGAAATAATGATCCCAAATAATGATCAAACAAACACACACACACACACACACTCTGGGAATGTTTATACAAATATTAAAATGTGTTTTTGCACGCTGAGCTTCTGCAGTTTCCTCGTTTTACATATCATTTCCCAGTCATTTGGTGATTATCATATTTGCATGATCCACATTTTTTCCATCACAGCTGGACGCAGCCCAAACCAGAGCTCATAAATCATCAAACACTGCCCTCTGCTGGCAGGAGTCAATCATTGAGCGGAAATAAATGTCAAACAAGTGACTTTCTTATTATTTACTATCTGAAAACTGGCACATTTAATTACTTATCCCATTAAAATACCAGATGTCGACATCATTTAGTCTGAGATTGTCATATTTACTGATCAGATGGGTTTTCTGTTTGTTTATAATCATGTGGATGTGAGTTTTAAATTTTTGGGAGTATTTACTTTTTTCCCCTGAAGTTGACAGATCATGTTCTCAGCCTGTTATAGTTATGAGCTGTACACCACGGCTGCGACTAACACATATTTTCATTATCAATAAATCCGCTGATTATTTTCCTAATTACTGATCCAATAGATGAGTGGTGACATCCTGTGATTGCTTGTTTCAATGAGGACATTTTCTGTGTGCGCACAAAGTAAATCTTCACATTCGAGAAGCTGCAACCAAGAGACCATCAACATAGTCAGGGATTCATTTTCTGTGTCGTGGATGATCCACTTTCAGCTCAACAGGCTCTTTTCTCCAACCCCCGAATGTTGTTTATTCAATTGTCTCTCAGGCCACCAACGCTCTGGAAGATGCTTCAGACAGAAGCATTTACCAAATGTCACAGTAGAACTGTTTCCTGTGTCTGTGGGTGTTTTTTGGTTTTTCACTGTGTGACGGCAGACACAGAAAACACACGAGCTCTCTCTTGTCTGCTGCTGTGCATTAAAGTAGGGAAACAGGTGAACCTCAGGGGAAACTGCTGCACCTACCGTCCTCTGTTGACATGTCCACAGACACACACACACACACACACACACACACACACACACACACACACACACACACACACACACACACACACACACACACACACACACACACACACACACACACACACACACACACACACACCTGTCTCTTCTACCAGCCCCTTAGGTCCTAGCTGTGACAGAGTGTGACCTTTCTTTCTTGTCTCGTCTTGATAACACTGCGTTCGAAGCGTGTACTCTCTCTCTCTCTCTGTGTGTGTGTGTGTGTGTGTGTGTGTGTGTGTGTGTGTGTGTGTGTGTGTGTGTGTGTGTGTGTGTGTGTGTGTGTGTGTGTGTGGTGTGTGTGTGTGTGTGTGTGTGTGTGACTTACGGGAAGGGCTTTGCTACTTTGCTTGTTTGAAAGTGTTGTACTCTCTCCAGACCTGACCTCAGCCAGTCTTCAGACACGCATGGGGAAGTGTCCACACGTGTACATGTACACACACACACACACACACACACACACAGATGCACACAAACGAGAGCAAAATAAAAAGCATCGGAGGGGATATGTTCACCCTGTGGGTTTGCTGTATATACATCAGTCAGGCAATGCTATCTTTGTTTTGTTTTTTACATCGTCTCAATACCATTTTATATCAATACGTCATTTATACCATATGATGACAAATGATGGTTCATTTAAATGAGTTGTAGATCGTGTCTCCATCCTCATCAAATCATCTTCATAGAGATGACACCATTCCTACCAATCATCCATTATCTAGACTGCTTATCCTTTGAGGGTGGCAGGAGGCTGCATGGAGCCAATCCCAGCCGACATTGGTCAGGAGGCGGCGTGCACCTTAGAGAGGTCGCCAGCGTATCGCAGGACCAACGTATGGTCAATTTAGAGTCTCCAATTAACCTTATCCCCAGTCTGCATGTCTTTGGACTGTGGGAAGAAGCTGGAGGAAACCCACATTAACATTAGGGGTGAACAATGAAACTGCCCAAACCGGGATTCAAACCAAGAACCTTCTACCATATGATCAACAACAGTTTTTCTATCTCTACTTTGTCCACTCACACACTGATCGGGGTGAAAACAATAACGGAGAAACACATGATTTATCCACATATGAACACACAGCCAAAAATCTACAGTATGTGCACACACACGAGAGAGAGCAGTGAACAGGGAAGTGAAAACAAACCCTCACTGACAGGCCGTCAGCGCCTGCAGGTGAACTGGACTGTAGCTCACTGTAGAATGAGGGATTTTGGGGGAAGGCCCACAGGCCCACAATCATTTCAGCAGTTCTCCACCTCTCATCACCCTCCATTAAGCGCAGAGGAGAACATTGAGCTTTCTCCAGCCGACAACACACACCACCATTAAAGAGGTCACGCTTTTAACTGCCTATCGAAACAGAGCTGCCGTCTCGCCGCTCCGCTCTTGAGGGGAATTGCACCGGAAAAGTCTAATTTTGTTTACGGGGGAAAAAGGTCTAGACCGCACAGTGTGCTCGGCGTTAAAGTTACAGGTTAAGAAGGAAGAGGGTTATTTTATGATCACAACTCTTTAGGGCAGCGTGGTTCTTTCTGTGTGGACTTTCCATGTTCTCCAGGTTCTCCAGCTTCCTCCCACGGTCCAAAAACATGCAGATTGGAGTGTGAGTGGTTGTGTGTCTCTGTTTGTCCTGTGAGACGCTGTCGCCCTGTCCATGTTGTACCCCTGTCCCCGCTTCTCTCGCCCACTGTCAGCTGGGATTGGCTCCAGCTCCCTGCAGACCCTTAAAGGATAAGCGGTACAGATAATGAAGGGAGAGATTAATCGTTAGTAATTAATCCTGACAACACCAAACGTTCAGTTTTTGCTTTTTAAATCTGTTTTCTATCCATGTTGATAGAACATGTTCGGGTTTGGGTCGTTTCACTGAACAAAACATGCATTTTGAACACTTAAACTTGGCCTTTGGGAAATTGTGAAGGCGATTTTTCATGATTTCACAAACACTTTAAAGACTAAACGATGAATTAGTCATTAATATAAATACTGATGTTACAGATAACGGCTTCATCTGAACACCTTTCAACACCAATATTAATGTGGTGGTAAACTAGTTTTTTGGCAGAGCAATTAAAAATATAACACCTCTTAAGTGCAGATGTGTTTTTTTCTGGGTAACAGAACAATAGGTGTTTGCTCTCGTGTGTGTGTGGGTGTGTGTGAGAGGCAGCTGAATATAGGCTTCAGTGATGGGAAGGTGATGGCAGCATGTGTATGTTTGTGTGTAGCGGCTTAATAATTGTTTGAGGGGACAAAAAGAGGTCAGACAGATTTGTGTGTATGTGAGTGTGTGGTTGTGTGTGTGTGTGTGTTTGAGAGAGAGGGAGAGAGACTGAATGTTTGTCAGTCATCATTATCTCGACCTTGATTTCCCCAAGGCTGCGTGAAAAGCTCTCGGATCATCATTGTGTATTGTTTGTGTGTGTCTATTTGTGTGTGTGTGTGTCAGGAGAGAAGAGCAAGACAGTGGAGCTGGAGGACGTGAAGTTTCACCAGTGCGTCCGTTTGTCACGTTTCGAGAACGACCGCACCATTTCCTTCATCCCACCTGACGGCGAGAGCGAGCTCATGTCGTACCGCCTTAACACAACAGTGAGTAGGACACATGTGAACCAATGTTACTGTTGAACACACACACACACACACACACACACACACACACACACACACACACACACACACCAGAGAATCACTCCTTGTTTGTCTTACACACGTCACAGTCATAGTTTTATTTACAGCAATAAACTGCGTCACTGTTTTGCAGATTACACCTGTACATATAATTTCTAATGTACCTAAATTCCTCTTTTGAAGTATCTTAATTTGTGTGAATGCATGAATGGGATTGCTTCTTAATTCTATTCTATTTTATTCAATTCGATTCTATTCTATGTATAAATAAGCAACTGTTTCAGTAAAACAATGTACAAAGTCGTACTCTACCCAAAATTTAAGTAGTATTTACATGAGAACATCTGATTTAAAAGTATTAATATATCGATTTTAGGATGGGTTAGTAGTAGTGATTGTGGTTTCACATATATGAAAATAATACGAGCAGTGGTAAAAGTCGTCATGTCCCTTATACTGTGTCTCTTGGAGGTGTGTTTGTAGTGATGGATTTCAGCTCTACTGTATACTCACCCTCTGACCTTGTCCTCCCCCCTCTCTCTCTCTCTCTGCCCCTCCCTCTCTCTCTCTCCCTCTCTCCCTCTCTCTCTCTGGCAGGTGAAGCCTCTTATATGGATCGAGAGCGTGATTGAGAAGTACTCTCACAGCCGTGTGGAGATCAAGGTGAAGGTAATGATGAGTGACACACAAACACAAACACACAGAGAACCGTGCCCTTACTCTCTCATCCAGTCCCGTCTTCACCGCAGCGTCTTTAGTATTTACGACACACGCATCTCGGGCGGATCGCAGCCTCCCATCTGTCTGACCCAGCGACGGCCACATGGGTGTTTAGAACAACACGCTGCAGTTTGCATAATCATGACGACCTCCATGATTTGAATTTGTTGTAAAGGTCTCAGGTGACATGCGAACTCTGTCCTCTGTCGCCCCACCGCAGGCTCGGAGTCAGTTTAAGAGTCGCTCCACTGCCAACAACGTGGCCATCATGGTGCCGGTGCCCAGTGATGCTGACTCGCCCAAGTTCAAGACCAGCACGGGCAGCGCCAAGTGGGTCCCCGAGAAGAGCATGGTGCAGTGGAACATCAAGTCTTTCTCGGTTAGTACGGCACATAAAGAAAAGTTTATAACGTGAATTATATCTAGAAGAAGTTGTCATCTTTCTTTTCAAATGTTGTAAATATGTGATGTCACCTTTTTTAACAGAGGCCTAAACGAGTGAGAAGAGCTCAGACCAAAACACAAATAAGGAAACTTTCAAAACTAAAACTAAATAAACTTACAAAATAAATTACTGACACTTTCACACAAAAACTCTTTCCTTAACTTCAGTTTTATTATTTGTTTTACTTGTGCTGTGGAAAACCTTATCACCCCCGCACTTGGCTACAGCTGATAATAATCTACCCGACAATAAATGAGAAATCAGTAAAAAAGGTTGATGTATCAATGATTATAAAATAGCTGATGGTAAATGGAGCGATTTCTAAAAAGCTTAAACCACATCCCCTGTTCAGGCAACTTGATGTTTGTAGGACAGAGATTCAGATAACTGATGGATTAGTGAGTTTACGACTCTTATCACAATTAACCACCACTTTATATTTGTTCCCCATAAAACACATAACTGATAACTGTGATTCTTTATGAGGACACATGATTTTATAGCGTTCAAAGTTTGACTGTGACACAGAAGAATGTTCTGCAGAGTCAAGCACGAACGGGAGGATAGGAAGTAACAAGCAAAGACAGACTGGAGGTGTGATGAATTACTGAGTAGATATAGTTCATGAAGATGACAGATGACAGACAACCTCTCTAAGAGTTTATTTTAAAAACATTGACCTTTTATTTTGAAGAACTTGTATTCTGGTGAGAGCATAGACAAACACGCTCTGGAACAAAAAAAAAAGAAACGAGTAAAAACAGAATTATATAAAAACCACCAAACGGATTTGCACCAAATTTGGTGGAGGGATGGGACATGAGCAAAGACAGAACCTATTAAATTTTGGCATAGATCCGAATCCAGGAATTATTTCTTTCACTTTCTTAACACAACAGTTTTTATATATTTTTGCCAATTTCCAATGGAATAATTGAAGGATTCAAATAATCAGTAATATTCAGGGGACTGATATGTACGAGTGTGTGTTTGGTGTTTCTCGATTGTTCAGCCATGATTTTTAAATGTTACACTTAAATAGTGAATTAATACCAAAGATTCTGGGCTTTAAAAGTCAAAATAGGAACTGATTTTCATGAATAAAACCAAAGTACAACAACATTAACAAAACTCTGTGCATGGTATAAAGAATGATTAACCTGCTTCATGTTTTTATGGCCTGGACGTGCTCGACAAACGCTAAATGAACAGACCGCTGATTCACCTTGATGGTGACATGGGAGTCGTTGCCATGAATATCAACTTTGTTTTGATTTTGGACAAAACAACCCGGTGTTAATTGGAAGTCGGACAACTGGGAACAGTATTCATCAAACCAATAAAACTGCCTTATCTGACCTGATAACACAACTTTCTGTTGTTTTTCTGTGTGTGTGTGTGTGTGTGTGTGTGTGTGTGTGTGTGTGTGTGTGTGTGTGTGTGTGTGTGTGTGTGTGTGTGTGTGTGTGTGTGTGTGTGTGTGTGTGTGTGTGTGTGTGCAGGGTGGTAAGGAGTACTTGATGCGGGCCCACTTTGGGCTCCCCAGCGTGGACAGCGAGGAGCTGGAGGGGAAGAGACCGATCACAGTTAACTTTGAGATCCCTTATTTCACTGTGTCTGGAATTCAGGTTGGACCCGTTTGTTTGTGCTCTTTTGTTTTTTTGAATCCTACTTCCTAGTTTCAACAACCCACGGTTACACATTCACACATGAAGGCAAAACAAACTGGAACGTTACCAGTACGAGATTAAATAGGTGATTTATTAAATCTTCTCGTAATCCGGGAGGTTTCTGTTGTTTGAAATCAACTCACACTCTTCTTTCTTCATATCACTGCTGATGGTAGAGTGTTAAACTTAGAATAAAGCAAAGCAAATGGCAAATTAAATATACTCTAGGCTATATGATGCTTTAATATAAAAACTTTGGTCGCAGTCAGATTTACTTTTGTACATTTTATCGACAACTTGTGAAAACTCCAAAATAAAAACCTCTACTTATTTTGTGGAATTTGCTTTTACTTATAATCTAATGAGCTTCTAAATGGGATGATATAACTGAAGAAGAAGTTAGAGGATTAAAGGTTACGTGAAGATAGCAGAGCTTTCACTAGATGACCTTTATATTACACAGTGTTTCTGTGTCAGCGACTGAAATGACCCCCGTGTGTTAAACCCTTGTTCCCTCCTCAGGTGCGATACCTGAAGATCATAGAGAAGAGCGGTTACCACGCCTTGCCGTGGGTGCGCTACATTACACAAAGTGGAGGTGAGAAAAGAACACACTGAAAAACTCTTCACACCTCACACTCTCATAAAAACACATTAACTTGGGATTGAGTTTAAATATATGGAACCCATTGAGATTGTGTGCTTTTTCTAAACAAGGTAACATGAGATCAGAGATTCTGGTGCTAAAGACTGAAGTTACAGTAGCAGCTTTATGTAACAGACTGGGTTTCACCCCTCCACATTTCTGCATTATCCTAACTAACAAACACCAATGAAAACATAAACTCCTTGGTTGAGCTTACAAATGATAACAAAAGTTAAGTTAAATTAGACATTATCACACAATGAAAGTAATTTATTATGAAGATGTATTTCTTCTCATTTTGAAGTTCAAGTTTTTGTTCCTTCAAAGCAGGAAGTCTTCAAGTCTGCGCCTGTCGGCAGATCGCAGGTTACCCTGAGGTTAAAAGAAATGTTTTCCTTGTGAGAGCCGTGTCAGAATCAGTCTTTCTACATCACTATTCAGCGTGTGGCCCAGGAATGAACCCAGCTGCGTAGCATCCATCATATCCATTACCTGCCTCTATCACCAGGAGCCGTGGCCTCGGGGGGTGTAGAGTGACGCCGCACAGGATGCCAGGGATAGAAACTTCCTTTAGGGGTTCTGGCTTGTGGCAGATTTCAGGTTCGGGTCGGGATAAAGTGTCCACATTTGAATAGGGCGACTTATTAAGAAAAGGCAGCGGGATTTGTTTGTGAAAACCTTCAGCTGGGACCTTGAGATTCGGTGGGAATGAATCCATCAGCGTCACAGTTGTCACAGATGATACCGAGGAATTTAGTGTTTAGTGAGTTTTAAGCTTTCATTCAATTTTTTTGTGAATGTAAAAAGTGAAGTGAAAAAGGCAAAAGAAACACTGAAGCTCCTGAGACGCTTCGTATTTAGTTCAACAGGAGTCGACATTTCCTACTTGAGCGGGAAGCAGTTCACCAATCACAACTGGCCAATCAGATTAGACTGGGCTTTATCAGGAGGGGGGGGGGGCTTAAAGAGACAGGAGCTAAAACAGTGTTTCAGACAGAGGCTGAAAAGAGGAGCTGCAGCAATGGATGATGCGTTCTCTGTAAATTAGAGTATTTAAACCTTTTCAAGTAACAACCTATATTAAAATTAGAACCTGAATGTTATATGCATCCTTTAAAGCTGCAGTATATTGATGACACCACAGCAAAATCCTCCTCACCAGTTCACCTCAGTGGGGGGTAAATGGGAATGTTATGGAGATGGGAGCCCGACACCTTCACTGAACCGCTGCCAGAAATCGTCTAAGTTTCTCACCTGCAGCCCAGGAATGATCCTGGCTCAGTTACATCAGTCATATCCATTACTTGGCTTTTTGTCGGGTGCGAGTCAGGAGCTGCGGAGGTTGAGTGATGCCGCCAAGTGCCAGGAGGCTCCCAGGGTGGCACTCAGCAAATGCCAAGGTTACTGTCGCCTCGCCGCGACATCGGCCAGGAAGCAGAAGAGAGAGGAGGAGGAGGAGGAGGAGGAGGGGGAGGAGGGTGAAGACAGTGAGAGACTGAAGAGTGGTGAAGTTAGGAGGGACTGGAGAGGGAGGCTATCACCTTTCTCTTATTGTTGCCATCAGCAACACAGGGAGGGAAGACGCTGACGATCACATTTCAGTCAGCGCTACGCACACACTGGATTATACAACACCCTGATACTGTGGCCTGACTTATTAATGAGTGATGAACAGGCGTTTAGGTCGGGACGACTTCACTGACACACAGCGTCACTGGTCTGAATCTGATCACACTGCAGCGGCTGTACTCAGATCAGTCACATGGGCTGAAGTGGACAAGCTCTGCTGCTATGGATGTTTTTGTGATGTTAGAACGTGTGAGTTTTTATTTGGGAATTGGAGTTGATGCCTCTTCAGAGGGTTATATTGATTTTAAACTTTACATCTTTGTTTAACATCTAAAATTCCAAACTCTGCGAAGGTGTTTGCCGAGATTTTGGAAGAGATTTGTGACCATTAAATGTTTCACCTCAGTCCTCTATGGACCTGACTTTCAATAGGCTACAGGGACATGTTGAAAGAGGAAATTGCTTTTCCACAAAATTGGAAACATGGAATTGTCTATTATTGTTTGTTTAGCACAAATTGAAATTAGGATTTTCAATAATGACCCAGAAGTAAAAGTACAAATATGCTGTCATCCCCGTCCACATATTTATGTCCATTTAGTATCGTGTGTTATTGAGCAGCAGTTTTCATATTTCATAACATCTGATTTTGCTAATTGAAGATTGTTATATATTACAAACGCTGCACTTTAATAAATGTGATCGATTGATGTCATCTGATCGTTTTCTTCCAGAGACTCGTCGTAGTCTCAGATTTCAGTAAGTTAGTGTATTAAATATCGTTAATGTGATTTTGTAGAGTGGCACTGGAATTAGTGGGAATCTTGTTTAGGGATTTAACAGGGCTTATATTGGCAGTAATGTGATGTGCAGGGGTGATGAGTGGAAGAAAGCTGTGTTAATGCTCTGCTACGTTTCTTGGCAGATTACCAGCTCCGGACAAACTAAAGGGCACAGATGCTGCTAGACGAATGGATCTCCTCCTCTCCTCCTCTCCTCCTCTCCTCTTCTCCTCTTCTCCTCCCCTCTTCCTCTTCCTCTTCTCTCCTCACGTCCTCTCCTCTTCCTTTTCCTCTTCCTCTCCCTCTCCCTCTCCCTCTTCCTCTCCTCTTCCTCTTCCTCTCCTCACGTCTTCTCCTCTTCCTTTTCCTTTTCCTCTTCCTCTCCCTCTCCTCTCCTCTCCTCTCCTCTCCTCTCCTCTGTTTCTCCACCTCCCCGTCTCTAATGAACTGCAGAGGACAAGTGCAGGAGGACATTTCACCGACTCTGAGAGGAAACAAGGCGTCATCCCTTCCGGCTCAGATGGGAAAGGCTGTTGCGTCACCTCTGACCTGTGATTCTGTTTTTTTAAAGGTTCCTCAGGACTTCAATATTTAAAAAATGTGAATAATGAACTGATAACCTGGTTTAACTGTCTGGTTCTGGCGAGCTCTCGTTTCCCATGAGGTCAATTTACTGAAGAATTTGGGGAAAGAATGTTTTTTTTTTTTAACTCAAATATAGAATTGAATGAAACTTTATTTTAACTTCTCTGCTTTCCCACTGGAACTGAATATATAGCGCCTGGATTCGGTAACTGTAATGGATCATTGTCATTTTTCATTTTTCGAGATTGCAGATCATAAATTGCTTTTTACAATTATTTTATTAATTTGTGAAATCAAAATCTCAAAATGGATTTTTCTTTTTTCTAAAAACAACATGTTCAATGCAGCATTTTTCTCACTTCTCCATCCTTCAGTATCTTTAATTATAAGGGTTTTTATTCCTTATATCTTCTGTCCTTAATATCCACTTTCACATAAACTCTGTCATTAATCTTCATCCCTCACATTTTGCTGGAACCTGATCTATTATACGTTCATTGCCTTAAAGAATCGTCGATGTATCTTCACCTTAAGCACTGTGAACATAATCCCCGGTGCCCTGAAACTAATACCAGCGACCAGATCAATGATTAATAAGGCACAATATTGTTGGAGGCGTTGGCAATGTAACATAATATTGCCGACACACTCCCGCGGGGTCTTTAACCTTGTCCTGGTGATCGAAATCCGCTCGCTGCTTTGAGGCGGACACATTTTTATTCATCCTGTTAACTGTTGTCTATACCATACTTGGTGGTCTCCTAAGGAAATTGCATAGAGGGGCAGGAAAGTGGGGATCAGGAGGCCGGAGAGCACAAAGGTAAAATAACCGGAGGGGATTTGTGTCTCTGCAGAATCTCAGAATATTGACAATATGTTGAGGTAATCAGTTTTTTCTTTATTTTTTCTTTTGTGTGTTGACCTTTGCACGCCAATACTCCCCCCCCTCCTCTGTTGTGCATGCACCGCACCGCCTCGGTTCGGCTGCACTGCCAAAAGCTCCTGAGTCATTTTATTGCATCACTGCTATTGAGAACAAAACCCTTGGATTATAATCAGCCCGCTGTCTCGTGTAAGAGGATATTTCAGACACCAATGAGGATTTGTATTAAATGTGTGAGTTTTCATTAATTTATCGACTACTGTTTGTCCATAGGAAACAAAGGGATATATTTGGAAATAAACTATTCTTTTGTATCTTATTTACAATTGTTTTTTGTTGTTTTATTTGCTTGTACTTCCTCGCAGGACTGTTTGAATTATTTGTTAAAGATGAATAATACGATTCCCTGAAATGCAGAACAATTTTACATAGTGGACAGATCTGCTAATAATTATAATACTAATAATATATTATTTACTAATATTTAAAACAATATAGCACTCAGTAGTGTGTGTACTGCTGCTAAGGCCCAACTCGCAGTGTTGGGCTTTAGGACTTTAGGATTAAAGGGAGGATTTCATTTTTGGAAAACACTCTTATCTACGTTATATTCGAGATCTTAGATTTGCCTAAAAACTGGTAGTTTGTCTCTGTCTGAAATTAACAAAATCCACCTACCATCATATCTTAAACCCACTAATTACCACATTCACAATTAATGACTCAGAATGAATTTGTCCAAACTCAGATTGCAAGAGAAGCATCTAGATGAACTAAACAGGGTCGTTCCTGTGCAGACGTGGGTGGTAAACGTTACTGAATTTACTAAGACGACCTCCAGCAGATTTATAACCAAACTAATAAAGCCTTGACACTTAGGATTTAAAAGAATGTCAGAAACGCTACCACATACGTTTCCCTAAACATAAGTGTCAGGCGGGGGAGAAAAGATGTTCAAATGTTGATCTGGATTTACAGGAAGCTTCAGCGGATCACATTTAGTCTGTTTTTCACAGAGAGGCTCTGAATCCTCCTCCCACACACCTGCCTCTCCTCAGCAGCCGACCTGCCTCCCTGCTCGCTCTGCCCACCTCTCGCTGCCATGCACGGATACACAGGCTGCCATCGCTACTGTATACTTAAGGTCAAAAGACAGATTGGTGTAAGTAAGGATTACAGGATTTATGAGTGTGTGTGTGTGTGTCTGTGTGTGTCTGTGTGTGAGAGAGTGGTGCTAGTTTATACCAGCCCCTGCAGATTGCCGCCTTGTGCATTGTGCCTTCAGTTTGCTGTCTGTCATCACACCAACAATGGTTAACTGTGTGACCCCTTTTGTCTCAAGGCAATAGGGTGTGTGTGTGTGTGTGTTTGTGTGTGTGCAGGCAGATAAAGAGGCTCGACTGTCACACACACACACACACACACACACAGACCAATGTGACACAATGCAGGAGCTCTTCTGAGGTTCTTCTGCAAAGCGACGTGAGGAATTACTCTTCACATCTTTTGGTAACATTTCACAAACACGTCGGTTTTTCTCTCGTCAGCGTCATGATGGTTTGGAAATGTAATTTTTTTGCATTTCAGAGTAAATGTATTAACGCCTCTGGAAACGAGACTCTGTAATAACAACGCAGTCGTGTCAGCAGACTGTAGATTTACCTAATTCAGTGAAAGATGATTTAACATATTGACGACCCAGTTCGACCTTTTTGCAAGCACACTGAAATTCTATGACAGGCCACAACGTTGATGTTATGGATCCAACAGTCATTTCTTCTTCTGTGCCTTGTGGGGACCGATCGTGTTCTGTTATCTGAGCCCAAAATACATCTAATGAATCCAGAAAGTGCCGGGACTTCAGTTGTCACCTCCAACTACGGCCCCATGCTGAAGGCAAAGTCATGGCTACAGTAGAGCTCCGAGTTTCTTCAAATAAATCCTCATAAAAGTTAAAGGCAAAACTTTATTTCACTTAAGTGCTTCGGGGATCGAAAATGCAAAAAGAAATTGGAAGTCAATGTCATGTTTTTGGACGTTTAAATCTTGGATAAATAGTTCTGTGGACTATTCTTATTATGGACACTTTTGGTTATTTGACCTTTACCTGTGTTTCCTTGTTTTCATTCTGTGTTCCACTCTGTGTTTAGAATTGTGTTCCACTGCGTTTCCTGTTTTATTTTGAAAGTCTGATCTCCCTCGTGGTTATGTTCTGTCAAATCAAGACGTGTCCACGTATGACTTCAAACTGTATAAATTGATCTTCCCACTCACGTAAAGGTCCAGTATTTAGTCTCTTTAGTCTCTTTTGATAGCCACCAACTCCTGAGCAAACTATTTTAACCCCAGAAGATGTGTGAAACTCGATGTCTGTGTTTGTCGGCCGGTGCTGGGTCGGTGATGCACAGGTTGGTTCATCTGAGCTTTATTGCTTAACTCTCACCCACATGGTTTGATGAGAACATTCACATTCAGAATCATGATTAAAAACAAAGAGCCAAGAATTTAAAAAACTCAACAGATTGGAGGAGATGGTGATTCTCCATGACTCCTGCAAAGTGAGTGAACATGTTGCGTTACACACAATCAATTGATTTGGTGTAATATCTCAAATACAGAAGAAGCAGGTTAAAGTAAAAACCAGGAGCTGCAGGAGTCACGGCCGAGAAAATACTGAGTCGATGCACAAAACCACAAATGATCCACGTACAGTCGATAAAGTGCTCCGATATAATTCTCTGATAAACAATCATGTCGTCTTCTCGTGTTACAGGCAGACAAATATTACACCAAAGTCCTGCTGCATGGATCATAATCACTTATTATTCAACTGAGGGATTAATTTAAGAGCCACGTTGAAGCTCTCGCCTCATCACCATCCACAGTCAGGTTCATCAGCTGCACAGAACTTCATGAGAACATATGGACAGGGTGAGGGTCGGTGCATGAATTACAAATGACAAGAATTTTTTTTTTAAAAGATTATTTTTCCTGTTTATGTCGTCCCGTATATCACTGGATTTTGTAATTACTATTTACAGCCGTTCAGCTCGTGCTCTGATCCACGACGACTTACAATCACCGATCATCAGTGTCGGTAGAGGACAGAGGTGTGGTCCAAGAGCACTTTGACAGGATACATGTTTAGAGCAGATACATTACACACACACCGACGTGTAACTGGCCCCTTTAACCACAACCTCATATCACCTTTGACAAACCAGCTTCCTGTTTCTCCATCTGCGTGGTACTGAGGTCGAGACACACCCACACAAGGGCCTTAATGGAAAACACAACTGCAAAAGCAACACAACCACAACAGAAGTGAGCAAAGCACTGCCTGAAGCACCCAAAACCCGAAAGAATGCACCTGTACCATAACAGGAAAGGATCCATTAGCAGAAAATTTTATATAAAATAATCCTACTGATGTTTTTACTTGTGTGTTTCGGTAGCAGGTCCTCTCTACGGAGGCCGCCATGTTTTTTACCCATTTTGAATTTTTATGACAACTGAAAGCTACCATATTATCTCTTTCTCCCTTTGGAAGGGAGGGTGAGTTGAGGGGTATTCAGCTGCAAATCACAACTTCACCACTAGATGTCACTAAATTCTACACACCGAACCTTTAAGCAGCAATTGGCTTGACTGGGTTTTCCAGGCGACAGTGACCGCAGTAAGTATCTCTGCTCATTGTGGTTTTGTTTTCATTGTGTGGGTTTTACAGTTGTGTTGTGGCTTTTGCATCTAAGTTGTAGCGATAGCATTTGTGTTGTGGCTTTTTCATTCGTGCAATAACTTTTCTGTCAGTGCACTTGTGTGAGATGTCTCAGCCAACGTCGTGTAGACTTACAACTTTGTGTTACATCGTCAGAGATTATTTGACAAGAGCGTAATCATATGGGACCATTGTAGGTGATGCTCACATCATAGATCCTTTGTAATAAATTCTGTGTGATAACAATAACATGAAAACACTTCACTCCTGTTTTGGAACTGATATTTCACCCGATAGAATCTGTGCTTTTCATTGAAAAGAAAAATCGTTCTAAATACTAATGGAATCAGCATTTCTCCTTGTTGTGCCTGCGTCTCTGTCAGAGACCTGCGGACAAAACAAAAAGACAAACACTTGAGGACTCGTTAACTACATCTTCACCGAGCAGATGTGTCCCATGCGACGTACAGTATGTAAAGAGTGTTTTCATCATTATCCCTCTAACGTGAGGCTAAATGTTCAGATATTAAATTACACACTTTTATTGTGGTTCTGTCTCATATGAGGTTCGCCAGACTGGAGGTGGTCTCTCTGCGACCCTGGCGCTCCATGCGTCCAGAGACAGTGAAGACATTAAACACCCGGTCCATCAGCCTTCGTCCGTGCCTTGTCCTCTCAAGCAGGATCACCACGACGGAATAAATCCCAACACCCACTACTGCCGCCCCCCCTCCAGCCAGCAGAACCACTCCAGAGATGTACATGTCATTAAGGGCCTGGCCTGGCTTCGGCATGTGGTTCGCCAGGGCCAGACGCAGCAGAACCCCTCCGCAAATCAACAGTGACAGCCCAGTGATGGAAACCACAAGGAGGTCGGATAAACCGCCGCTCTTTAGCATGTCAATGCGCTGGCGGCTTCGAATGCAATTCATGTCCTGCACGGCCGAGCTGAGCAGCTGTTTGAGCAGCACTCCCAGGGCGAGCAGGCAGAGGGCCGTGCCCACGCCCAGACGCCATTCGCTGGAGACGCTGGTGGTGGTGGAGAGAAGGCCAACGCCTCCCAGCCCACAGCCCAGGATCAGGAGCACGGCCACGCAGTAGCAGAGCAGAGACTTCCCGGGATCTCTGAACCACCACAGCTCCACCTGCTCCTCCAGGATACTGTGCTGAATTCGAGCTGGGTCTGCGGGTCCATTTAAACCCAGTTCAGGGTCACTGGGGACCCTCAGGGGGGGAAAGTTATGCAGTTCAGGCATCGTACAGCCACTCCCAGCCTGCTGAATAGGGAAGCCACCACCACAAAATGCAGGTAATAATCTACAAAGTCTTATTTCATTCACCACCAGTGTATTCCAGACGTTTCAGGGGAGTTGCTCCTTGTATTGTCCCAGAACTCAAGGCTCCAGCTCCTTTGTGAATTAAAAACTCTTATCGGCATCAACTTCCAAAGCAAAGAGTCCGAACCTCCACAGAAGTTCCCGTTTGGTTTTGCAGAGTGTCGGCAGTCATCTGGAAGAGAAGACAGATGATGATGTAACAGGGTTCGTACAGTGTTTGATTCCACATGTTGTCTATTCAGCTGTGTGGATTTGCTGCTTCATAAGAAATTCATATGAAGAATGCGCAGTTGTGACTTATTGAAAAGTCATTAAAGGACCAGTGTGTAGAACCAAACACTGGCTCTGCAGTGGGCCTTTCACTTTATGTTACCTGGTTGGGAAGATAGATGTGAGACGAGGGATATTTAGCTGGTTGCAATTTGCAACCTCACCACTAGATGCCACTAAATCCTACACACTGAACCTTTAAGAAATGTGACATTGGGATGTATTGCATTTTACAAAGTGGTAATACCTAAAACACATACAGGCTAAGTTAGCTGTTTTGCTAAAATAGTTTATCGGTCGTCTGTATAATAAGATGGACGACACGGCAGCTCCTCACCCGTAAAGCTGAATCTTCATGATCACCCTCATGTGGCTGGTTGTAGTATAGGTCATAAACCCAGCATCCTCCATGTTAGTGGATTTGACTATCAATCAAATCAAATGCCTTTAATATGTTTTTCTTTTTATGGTGTTAATTTTTCCTTTAATCTTAATAATTCGATATTGTATAGATTATTTGATGCTTTAAAAATGTTATGAAATATCATGATTGACAGCTGGCGGATCCCATACCCAGGACACTTTAGCTTCATTTTTTAAAAATGGGAGGAGTCGACATCTATCGTCCATCTTTATACACAGTCTGTGTTTTTTTACAAGATACTGGGTCTAAACGGACTGTTGCAAACCACATGAAGGAAAGACTATAGATTCGCTTTATACCCAAACAATCCATTACAGCAGATAAACAGGTCCAGGCCTTTGGTCAAGGGTTTGTTTGACGAGTCAGTTTCAGTCGTGTCTCTGAGCTCATTCACTCCAACTTACACAGAAACTGGTTTTATGTGTTAACTTTGCTCTGTCAATTAAAGGACCTTTGAACAAGGATGTTTGCTCTGTGCACCTTGGAGGATTCTAAGTAGTGCAAAGGTAACATTTTTTTCACCAGCTGAAACTCCTCCAATGATCCAATGAAGTTTCCTAACTTGCTGCAGTGACGTAGAACAGCTTGGTGTGAAGTTACTAAAGACCTTTTCAGACATGTCCTGCTAAGGGTCCTTGCCTTAAACACACACATGAAGCAGCATGTTCCTAACATTGGCTCCTTGACTCTCTGCGGACTTTGGGGACCAGGCAGAGAAATGTGAAAGTCCACAGAAACTCTGGAGGCTCTCACTCAGACAGTTGCGTTGACACATACACGTCCTCAGGAGAAAGTGCACGTCTAAAGCAGCTTAAAGAGTCGAAGTTTGTTTACAGTACAAAGTGGAGAAAAATGATTCAAACACACACTTTCTTCGAATAACCCAAATTTCTGTTTCGGGCATGTAAAAAACTTGGTGTGTGCTGACACCGGCAACCTTTACTATCCCTCATTATCACTATGCTAATGAGTTTCCACTTCAGAGGCGGCTGTTTAAAATAAAACAAGCATCAGCTGCCGATGGAATAAACAATGTCCATACACACACACACAGACACACACACACACACCCACACACGCACACACAGAGGGACACACAAAATCAAACAGCTAATGTATAAATGTAAATTTTCTCCCAGTCATCCTCCCAAACACACCCACATTAGCTCACTTAATGAATCCTCCCATTGAACTCTAGTACCTTCCAGATGGTCTGTCTGTCCTTCCCTATATATATTTATATTTTATTATTATATGCATTGTCTACATTGAACTGTTGTACTGTTCTCTGTGTTTCCACATATCACATAAAGGCTTAATATACCTGGTAAATTCCTCTTGATTCCCCATCTTCTCCCTCCTCAGTCTTTACCTTACATCAGCATATTGAATCTCTCCACTGTAGTTTGTAACCTCATCACACAGCCCATAACACAATAATGTAAACATATACAGCTCGCACACACACAGACACACACACACGATCATCCTCAAGGTTATGGCTGTCGACAGCTTGTCTTTAAAAACCTGTCAGCGGCTTTATTTCTATCGAAAATCAGCAGTGTGTGGGACACGTGCCCGGCGCCACCAACACTGACGGGAGCCGCAGCCCGTCCCTCGCTGGCCGAGTATTTTACCCCCAAACACTGCTGCATGCATTCAAACCAGAACTGTTGTTTTTAACTTGTGGCACAACATTTACAAATGCTGTCACACAGGTTTTCCTTTCCCGCCTGTTTAGAGAAGACAATAAACCAACCGCAGGATCACATTTCATATTAGCGTGGACAGGTATCGCCTTGTTCTGAGGCAGAGCGGTAACACGGTGACACGGAGAGATATGAGGTGCATACACAAGGTGTGAAATGAAGAGCGGGGTAATTACACAGGAGGAGGAGGAGGAGGAGGAGGAGGAGGAGGAGGGGTGTTTATTGGCAACATGCTGTTCTGGAAGCTTTTCACATTCTGTCTCTGATGGATGATTTTGTGTGTGAGTGCATGTATGTGTGTGTGTGTGTGCGTGCTTGTGTGTGAGTGTTATTCAAAAGTGTACAGTTGTGAATAAGTAGTAAGAGGTGAAATATGAAGTGTGTTGGCACATGTGTTTATTCACTTATGACGAGTGCACGTGTATGTTTCACACAGAAAGAAAAACATAAAGCCGCATTTGTATATGTGTGTGTGTGTGTGTGTGTGTGTGTGAGAGAGAGAGAGAGTGTGCGCATGTGCATGTGTGAACACAGTGTTTGTTGAGTCACTAATTAATCCCAGTTGGTCTGAGCTCAGTGTCACTGACAGGTAACGCGACGGAAATAGCACAATAATTGAGATGCGTATCTGTTTTTGTGTGTGTGTGTGTGTGTCTGTGTGTGTGTGTGGTTGAGGCTCTAACGGTGACAAAAAAGAACCAAACCACCATCTAAAACTAAAATATCATCCTCATGATGGAAAATAATTTTCTGTTCCATTACATAGCTCTTGGTAAAGAGCAGCGGGGGGAACAAGGGGTGATGGAGCGAGAGGCGACGGCTCGCAACAAAGATCATGAGATGAAATCGAACTCTTAATGACTCCAGTATATCTTACTCCATGTTGTGTATCCCACACTGTGATCCCCGTAGACACGTACACAAACACACACACACACACACACACACAGAGCTGATGGACTGTGTCTGCCTTTCCTCTTTTATCACTGATATGACCTCTGGACTCTACATCAGCCGTGTCACACAGGCCTCATAAATATCTTTACAATAGCACTGACTCACTGCTTCGCTCCCCGCTCGCCTCCTTTTAAGTAATAGAAAACAGGTACGGAGGCACAAACAATTTACACTCCCTCCGCACAATATCTCAACTCACTTACTCCAAGGACCACAGCGCTCCGTAGAAATGTGGAATCAGAGTGATGAAAGATATCTTTACACTGTGCAGCTTTGGGCCACCTTCAAAATAATCGTTAGAGGTTTTAGAAATTATTCAGTTCTGTTTGATGAACCTTGCGTTTGCATGACATCCTGTAAACGATGAAACGCTTCAGTCCTTTTACACCTGTGCACTAAAAAACCTTCAG
This sequence comes from Hippoglossus stenolepis, assembly GCF_022539355.2. Lineage (NCBI taxonomy): Eukaryota > Metazoa > Chordata > Actinopteri > Pleuronectiformes > Pleuronectidae > Hippoglossus > Hippoglossus stenolepis. Next base: position 6,122,410 of record NC_061496.1, read on the forward strand.
TACATTATATAAAAGGGCGAATCTTCGCACCTCAGCTGTGAAGTTTCACACTACTCCTACTCCCTTTGCATTCTACGAAATACGGAAGCTCAGATGCAGCTGACTGTGAAAATCCAATTACTGTAAAAAGAAGAAAAAAATGCATTATTGATCCGCTTTATCTTTCATTTGGACCAATTAGGGAGCATTGGGTTGACGATGAGAACTCGTGCGGACTTGACAGTAACATACCTGCTTATATAAACATGTTTCTCGATATAAAGAAGCTATAGAAAGCTGCACCCGTTATCATTACCACCATTCATTTGAAACAGATACTGAGGACGTCACGCGGGCGTCTTTTAAGTGACAGGGATGATAAATGTATCGTGGAAGCTCAGTTCTGCACTGAAAGCTGAAATGACTGACGACAGGCTGAAGCCAACAGACCAAACTTTCTTTGTTATGCTAATGCGCCGAGAGTAATGACGAAAAATCCCAAAGATAATTGTAAACCTTGGACGTGGAGCATCATTCGCACTCTCTCTTCCGCACCGCGTCTGTCTCCTGGAAGTTTTCAGCCCTGCAAGGTCACCGGAGGAGCCGTGCTTTGGAGTAAAAGAGAAAAAATACACAGCACTCCAATTACCTGGGAAGCTTTGGGACTCCGGTATTCCCCCCTCTGTTATGTTGGCCCGCTGAATTCATTTCACCAGCCATTAGTGTCTCGTTTTTTTTGTTGATGTGTGGGTCCTTTAAAGTTGGCTGTCTGGCATTGTGTGTCTAATCAGAATGCCGGTCAGCAGAGTCGCTTAGAAATCTGGAAACAGCATTACCTCTCGTAATAATCGCAGGGACTCAGGTGCAGTTTCTTAGTCCGAGGAGATGACACAGAGTGGACGTTTCATCCGTCAGCAGAGGTGCAACCAAGAAGTTACAGCTCAGTTGAATGTAGACACGCGCGCCCGAGGACCCTGATTTGAGTCCCATGTACATTTCCTTTTTTTACTGTCAGTGAAAAGCTTTTTATGCTTTATGCAGGTGTGGAAAGTACAATGAAAAAAGCAGCTTGCTTACTGTGGCTGCATGTTTAAAATTGTGACATTTTGTGAAAGCCTGTTCAGCTTTTCTTGCTGTCACTCGTTTAGACCACAGAGGCCACAGCTAACGGGAAGTGCAAGGGCTTATAATGCAACTTTTGTGGGGTTCAGAAAAACTTGAGAATGTGTAGAGCCGGTTTTCTCTCAGCGCTTTTTTTTTTAGATCCGTCTTCTTGTGACATCCTGTTTCTCTCGAATGATATTTCCCATATTTAGAATTCTTGTCAGCGTTCGCCTCTTCTGTCCACACGCGACAGAACAAGATCTCTCTGCCAAATAATCAAAGCAAGAAATGTGTCAGGCACAATTTGCAGGAAGAAAAAAAAAGGTCCTTCTGTTGTTGTTGTTGTTGACGTTCCCGCCGTGTGCCTTTCTATCCCAGGTCCTTCGCTTCGGCTGACGGGGAGTCCGAGGGAGACCGGATGATGAGTTGCTGTGGTGACAAAGCAATACTCTCCTCTTCTCTCCTTCCTGTCATCCCCCACTCCTCTAGTGAGGGTTGGTTCCCTTTGCGTCCCCACGGGCAAGGAGAGGGGTCAGGGTTGGCTCCATCTGTCTGTGTGATGGGCATTGGTGCCAAGCGCCACGGGGACTGGAGGGAGCGGAAAGGAGGCTCGTGCAGTGAGGGAGGGTAATGGCTGTCATCTGGGACTCGGAACGGGGCAGAGGCTGCGGCTGAAGCTCGGGAGAGGGAGAGGGACGGGGCTGATAGAGAGGGCGGTAGGGATGAGGTGGGTAGAGGATGCAGGGAAGGGTTTGGGAGGTCGGGATAGTGCTGAGCCTTCACTGTTGTTCTGAGGCTTTCTAATGTGGCAAAGAGAAAGGATGCTGAATGGGGTCGTTATCCAGACAAGCCGGATCTTTCTTTCTTCTCTACAGTCACAATGGGCCGCCGAGGCAACCAGAGAGCCTCGCACTGCTCAGAGCTGTGAGGGGACAATGGTCGAGTCAGTGTTACTGGCCTCGCTCTGTCACGGATCACAAGCAAAACCTGAGAGAGAGAGAGACAGAGACAGAGACCTGTACATCAGCTGCACATACTGCACTGTACGAAACTCGCCCTGCGGCTCACCTTAGCCGGGCTTATCTGTTCAGTCCTTCGTTGCTCTGTTCTGCCCGTGAATTTCAGCCTCTACTCGTCCAACAGCGAGTGCATCGTTTTTGTTCAAATCTTAAAAGATGCAGCGGTGTGATTATCGTCAAGATTTACAAGCTTCATCAAAATGAGTCACGTAAAGACGGGAGGGGATGCACAGACGAGCCCCTCCACTGGAATCATTTAGAGGTTGCAGCTGTTGCCATTTCACAAAGTAGTCATTTCCTTTTGGCCGTGGCTTGAGAAATGGTAATATTAGTTTGTCTGTGAATGAACTATTTTGTAGAGATGTTCATGGTCCTCATAGGATGATATTTGTCTGCCTCGGCGTTGCTTGGTCATCGTGGGTATGTTAGCATGCTTAATGCAAACTTGGCTGGAGACTCTTATCGTTAACGGTCATTGACGCCTCCGGAGACTCAAACAGACCCGTTCCCCATATCAGCTCTCCCTCTTGCTGTCTGGTTCCTGTGAGATGGTTTAATCCCACCATCTCTGAGAGAGCTCATTTCTCAGTTTACAACACTGCATCGCCCCGACTGGCACGACCAGCCAGGACGTGTCTGACATCTTATCCACACACACGCACACGCGCACACGCACACACACACACACACACACACACACACACACACACACACACACACACACACACACACACACTATCTATTTACTCTCCTATCCTTCCTCATACCAGCCCTCCACACCTTCCTTCCTGTCTTACCTCTGCTCCCCTCCTCCTCCTCTGTCTCTCCACCGAAGCTACTTTTTCCAGCTAAACTCTTATTTCTCCCGTCTGCTACTGGCTCTGGCATCCTGGTGTTTGGGGAGAGAGATGTGCACATGAGGTAGGAGTGTGGATTACTTGTCTTTGCCCCCTCTGGCTCCAGGTCTGTACCCGCCTGCCTGACACAAAGCCCTTGTGGCAGAATGCATGCGAGCACATACATATACAGTGTGTGCCACACCTGTGTTTACACTGTGAGATGTTATTACCCCTTTGTTCCCTGTTGCATTGTCTTTCCACCGTTCCCAGCATGTCAAATCACCATATTCCTCAGCCTGTGTACGTGTTGTTAACCCCCCCCAACACAAACACACGTTAACAATACAGGCCCAAATAATCAAAACACAAATGCACAGAAAAGATTTTTACATATGGCATTTCCCTCTTTGTGAATAGAGCTTCCTCCTCCCGGTGGTGACACACACTGCTGCTGACGAAAACGTAACCCAGCCCAGTTTAGTTCACTTCAACACAGGCTGTGGATCCTTCTCAGCCACTTTTCTACAGCAGGAGCCAAATGGGGCTCTTAGATGCTGCGTCCAATTCAAAAATTGAATAGTTCTGCTTCTGTCAAATACTCTCCATTACCAAACAAGAGCAAAGAAACGATTCTTGTTCCTTTTTTTTTGTGTGTGTGTCTTTTGGAAGTTGGAGGAAATGAACTGAATGATATGCATAATGACTCGGCTGTGTGATAACCCCCCCGGCCCCCTCCCCGTCCCGGAGGAGTCGACTGCTGATAAAGAAAAAAGAAAGAACGAACCTCTGGGCGGCCGCTTGCTTTCCTCTGTCGGGCACAGCTGCAATAATAAACCGCTAATCAAATCACCAATTAACATGCTGGTCGTTGTTTGTCAGCAGGTTTGCGCAAAAACTTTGGGACAGAATACCACGAAACTTGAAGAGACGTCGGGGAAGAACCCAGCAAGTTTTGACGTTGATCCGGATCAGGTGGTGGAGGAGTGAGTGCGATTTGTATTTAAGGAGACCGTTGGGAGGCATGCGTTCTATTGAGTGCCATTCTAGTTTACATTTTACGAGTCTGCGATATTTCATGGGGAATGCAATGTCAAGCTTTACCCACTATTACATTTCTTTGTCTTTTATTGTCTCGTGTAAACAGCTTGACTGGGAATTTGGCCGTATTAAAAACACAGAATATGTGAGCGCAGAAAGTAGAAGAGAGCAGCGAACAGTTCAAGGGATAAAACCAGCTGACATACGGTAGAATGCAAATACGAGGCAACATAAAACACTCTCAAGCCTTTATAAATTCCATTGTAACTACATCCTCCATTCAACACCATACAGGCTCCAGCCATATACTAGGTTTTGGCCTTGTCTTTTTTTCTCTTGCTTCACCATGAGGTTCACATTTGTGGTTTTATGTGAAACATCTTGAATGAATTGCCATTAGCTTTACAGAGATTTGACATTCATGTTTCCCACAGGATGATATGGGACCTTTTAGGGAGAACGCTCAATCGCTTTCTTGCCGAGAGTTGGATGAGAAGACTGATACCTGTCTCTCTCTTTGTAGACTGAAGCTAGGAGCTCGAGCCGCCAGCAGCCAGGTAGATTAGCTCAGCACGAGAACTATAAACCGTGGGAAACATTTAGCCTCCCTCTGTCCACCAGCAACAAAATTCACCAGTCCAGTGAAAGAGTTAGTAAGATAGAGTAAACCCGTAGTTTGCCTTTCACACATGTATCAACCCCACTGCCTAGACCACGTGAATTTGTTTACAGCAGCCAGGTGGATAAAGTCCGTAGAAACACACATGCACTGTCTCCGGAGAAAATACGGAGGATCTGCGGAGTCCAGTGCTTTTCTGAAAGCAGCTTAACAGTAACATGTTATGTGTTTTGGTTTAACACGTACAAAAACTGAGACACATGAACAGCTAATGATTTTTTCCCATCAGCCTTTGTTGCTCTAAGATGGTGAAAATGGTACTAAACTTTAGCATTTCCCTGTGATACACTGTCGACCTGTTCAGGGTGCACCCCGCCTCTCGCCCAATGTCAGCTGGGATTGGCCCTAACCCCCAAGCGAACCCTCAATGCATATTCGGTATAGATAATGGATGGATGGATGAGCTTTAGCATTGTCAGCATTGTTTGGTCTGAACATATTAACAAGCCAGAGGAAGCGTTTAGGACAGTACAGGTGCTCAAAGCTTAAAGCTCGTTGAGCAGCTTAAAGCTATGAGACGGGGACAGGACACTTTCCCTGACACACAAACGTCTGTGTCCTACACCCACTCTCATGACTGTTTATTGAATTGATTATGCTGATTAGCGGGTGTATTATACGTCCAGGGACAGAGGTGGTCTCACTCGCCACAGCAGCTATTGATGACACACTACATGCCTGACTCTGAGTATCTGCTGACTGTGAAACAAAATGCCTCTCGGGGATATTTAAGATTCTGGCCTAGTCTCTGCTCCACTCTGTCTGGCATCGATGTCACACACACACACACACAGACACACACACACACACACACACACACACCGCTCACCTATACACAGCTCTCATATAACCCCTCCACTCTGCAGGTCATCCACAGACTCAATCAGCGGCTCACGTTGTTTTTCTCCTGTTCTTTCATCCGGCGCTTTATGTTGACTTCAGGCTCTTTCCTAATGAGGTCTATCACATGTTGTTTTCAGCCTGAGTTGTTTTTAAGTGTTAAGTCTCCTTCTTGGAAGATCTTTAAAGTGGTGTTCAGTATATAGCGTTACTAACGGCGTGCACCCTGCTTCATGATCCATCTCGGGTCGGTAGATTACGGCTGCGGCACATCTATATGAGCCAAGTGGCACAGCCGGGTCATGCCTGGACGGTGGATTGATCCGATAACTTGAAAGCAGCGTCAACAACACTTCCCCTCTATCTGGTTTATGGATTTTCCACAATGCAGCAAATTCTGACCTCGGACCATATGACAGTAACCCTATGAATTGATGATCTACAGTGCATCTGAGGCCTTCACTGTTACGGTGCCCGCGAGTGGCGACTGTGGGCCGTCCCACGGGTGCAAAGGTCAGGGTGTGATAGAGTGATAACATGTTTTACTTCCCTGTTCATTATGGGGAAATAAGTGTTAGTTCATTTATTTTGGGCAGTTCCTGAACACAGAAACACTCTATTATTATTCGAGAAACAGGGGAACCACTTATTAGATTCCTATAATTTATATATGTAGTAATTTTCTCCTAGAAGTCGCAATTAAATTCATTCAAATGAGACGCGTTTAGAGGTCAATTCCCCTGAGTGTTAGCGGGATTGCTTGTTTCCATAATGATTTAATATTCAGTTACAGGTAGAAGGACATTGCACAGTTTGTGCTCGGAGAACCTATTTGAAAAGTCTATTAATATTTATTGTAGCTGAGCAGTACAGAAACTGCCCACAATCAACAAAGGCTGCTTTTCAGTCAGGCAGGATGACTGTGGAGATCATGAGAGGAGTATGATAAGGTTACATAAAGAAACTCTACGTGGGATTTGGCCTGAGAGTGAAATCATATCTGTCTTCTGTGAGAGGAGTAAAAATGAAAATATGAGAAATCTATATTATTCATATATATGCAATACTGTTTTACATGTTGTACACATTTCTATCTTTTATAGTTCATCGTGCTTTATATTGTATACTTTTACTTATTTACTATCTTTACCCCACTGAGTGTTCACTAATTCCTTTTTGCTGCTGTAACACAGTAGATTTCCTCATGAAGGACAATCTCATGTTATCTTGAAATAAAAAGAAATCTTCACTGTCACCATGCATTTACATTGGACTACAGGAAATAAGATAAATAAGGAAATTGGCATTTACGCAAGAACACAAATACATGAGCTATTTGAGAGATGATTTACAGATGTAGCCTCTATTTGTCTTTAATATATCATCCTTTAAATGTCTGCAGGAATCCAGGAACAGTTTGTATCATACAAGTGATACAAGTTGAGTATAAATTCACTATAGGTTATTGATTACCAAATACAATATATATATATATATATATGAACAGGGATGATTCTGTGTTCTTTTTTAAAGCTTATCTATATTATATTCTCAAATGTTTATGTCTGGTTTTTTAAAATAATTTTGGGGGATAAGATGAGTAAATGATGGAATCAAGGTCAAACCATCATTTATAATTCATGATAATAAACACGAGTTTCGAATGAAATGAAGATGTCCGATGATAAAAAGTTGTCACAGTTGCCGTGTTGTTTGTCAGAAACCTCTCGTACCTGTGCGCGCTCCTCAGTCTCGGTCCCTGCGCCTCTTCCTCCTCTTCCTCCTCTTCCACGTTAATCCCCATGATTTAAAGTGTCCCAGCCTCCGGTCGCTGTCTGTCTCCCGTGCATTGATCCTCCCTCACACCGGAGAGTCCGGATAGAAGCGGTGCGAGCTGCTGGATGTGTCCGGGCTTCCTCTCTCCTCCACACCGTCTCTGCCTCTGACTCCCCCCCCCCGGTCTGCTGCAGGTGTGGCCGCGCACGGCAGCAGGGGGACGGCGATGGGAGGAGACACAGAGCCGGTGGATCGACCTCCGCGGTGGAGGAACCACCGCAGCTCGGAGCAGCGAAACTCTGACAGATGAATAAATAAAACCCACACGGTGATGGAGAGATCAGGCTGAAGAGCTGCGGGACGATCCTCATGGAACAGCCCATCTGGTCCCTGAGGAGGAAGACACATGCAAGTTGTCCCTGGGCTGTAACTTCACCAATAAAGACCACAATCATTAAGATAAGATAAGATAATCCTTTATTAGTCCCACAATGGGGAAATTTGCAATATTAAAGCAGCAAGAGTCAAAAACAAGCATCAGTAAGTAATAATAAGTAACGTGCACTACTTAAGTGTAAGGATAATAATACTTAAAGGTTCAGTGTGTAGAATTTAGTGACATCTAGTGGTGAAGTTTCATGTTGCAGCTGAACACCCCTCAACTCGCCCTCCCCTTCCAAACATGAAAGTGAACCTGTGGTAGCTTCAGTCGTCATAAAAACTCAAAAGGTTTAGTTTGTCCCGTCTGGGCTACTGTAAAAAGATGTAAATATAAAGTATTTAAATATAAAGGACACATTCTAGGGTAAAGAAAACAATAATTCGTACAATTTAGATGAAACACACTAGTGAAAACATCACTAGGAATATTTTATATTCAATTTCTACCAATAGATCCATTTCTCCTAAATCTAACACACTGGACCTTTAAGATATGTACAGTGTGAGAATATCTACAGTGAATTGATTGTATTGCACAGACAGAATTATCGATCAATTATATGAATAGGGTCATAACTGATTACCAATAAGGTCGTAGTATCTGGTGACACTATTGTGTTTCTTTCATTCATCACTCCACAGACTCACAGCTTGTTGTTTTGCAAATCTGGCAATAGCGTGGTGCCCCAAGCTGAGAAGGGGCCCCTGAGAATGGTTGATTACATTAGTCCACAGCAAGGGCTATTTTGGTTTGGTTTCGATGTGGGGCCTCCTGGTCCCTTTGGCCCGGGGCTCCCAAAGTCCCTTGAAATGCTCCTGCAGAGGTTTTGTGCTGATGCAGTTCCCACTGGGCGACACCACCCACAGTGCTCACACAACAATTACCCTTGTGTGCACATTTTCAATTAATCTGCTCTCTTTCTTTTGATTTTGACAAAATGCTCATTAGATGTCTTTGTCCGACCGACAGTCCAAAACCAAAATGTGCTTTCTTTACTTTCATAGGAGACAATGAAAAGCAGCAAATCTTCACAACTGAGAAATGTTTTATTTGGTATTTTTCAGGCAAAATTAGTTCAACTGCCTAATTAATTAATGCACCAACTGCTTCAGCTCTGTCATGTGCCTCCTCGCCTGATGATTCTTCAGAATCTGGATCACATTAATCATGTTCCTCTTCTTTTTTTCCCCAGCAGGCTTCCTTCTCCTCGATTACTTCAGGTTTGATATTTTCATCCTCTTCAGGGCCACGATCCAAAATTAGATCAAGTGCTTCATTCACAGTTAGTCGCTTGCAGATTGTGGTGCAACCACAGAATGGCATGTGCAGACAGAGGCGTCTTATTTATAGACCAAAGCAACGAGGACTGATCAGGGGCGTTGTGTTGGTTGGGTGCTGTGCATGGAGAGTGTGAATGTGGGAAAGGAGGTGCGAGAACTCTGTATGTTCCTGTATTTGTACATGATTGTGCTGTATGAACGTGCGTTTGTGTTGCTGATATCGAGTATGCAAACTATTTCAACTTTTTAGAGGAAAAATGCCTTCACAGTTAATTGCTTCTTGTAATAAATAGCCTCCCTGTGGCGTAACCCATCGATCATGGCTTCTCTGACACAAAGGCTGTTATTGATTGATTTTATTTGGCTGTGCCAAGAGAAGCTCACATCCATTTACCTCCTCGATCGCCCAGTGATGCGCCGTAACTGGACTAATGTAAAAATAACTTTTTATGGCCTCCGGTGAATAAACCTGCATGTAGACCAGATTTAAATGTGTTTAAATCCAATAATGGAAGAGGGAAGAGCGAGACACCATCATTCTCACTGACAGTCGTGCTCAGAATATATGGACACAGTGAACTAATATACAGCGTGAGTGGGGTATTTCATTTGCTCTATATGACCTCATCCCTCATATTTTTAATTCCATTTGTTATAATGTGCATTGTTGACATAGACTGTATAAAACTGAACGTACTCTGGGTCTGGGAAGTGAAGCCAAGTGCCTGAAGCCTGTATTCTGTCAAATGACCAACAGAGGGCGACTCCATCGGTTGCATGAAGAAGTCTACGAGGAAGTGACTCTACTTCTCACTTGATGTATAACATCAGTAACCATTTTCCTACGGACTTTATCGTCTCAGTCGCTAGTTAGAAGTCTTCTTCAATACAGCGTGATGTCCACTTAACTGTTAATTATTTTTCCATTTAGAGCAAACTAGATGATAAAGCACTACATGCATCCGGGCGTGTACTGTGTGACTGACAGCTAGGACAGTCCAATAGGTGCAGCTCGCAGGTGTAGGCGGGAGCGTACTGTGTCCTCAAGCTCTCTGTCAGGCTCCACCCCCGATTTCCTCCAAATATGGTTACTTCTGGTTTCAAAGAAAACAAGATGGCGCCGGACAAAACGTATAAGTGACAGTTCACTGCCTCTTGTTCTGCTCGTGTTTTTCAGGAAGTTCGAAAGAGCAACTTCCTGCTCTGATTCAGCAGCAAAGCACGATTCAACGTCAACTTGTGGATTATTTGTCCGTTTTAAAGCTTGTGAAGTGTCAGAGAGATGTTATATATTGTTGTGTGTCATTTTAAAGTAGAAGATTTCATGTTTTGCATCTGGTTGGGATTCAGTGCTGTGTTATTGATCCAGCCGGTGCACTCACTCAGGGCGATGTAGGGGTCTGTCGAGGGAGGCGTGTGAGAATAACAAAGACACTGAGTCATTTGGTTACATTAGCGGCTCACTTATTTTCCTGTTTTTGTGTTTTTTGTGTGTTTTGTTCCAGTTGCATTATGTTCCCTCCCACTGATCTCGACCAAATACCAACAATGAATGAATTTAAAGTAGCTGCCACTAAATGGCCCCGAAGAGGGAGGCTGCAACATCAGTGGGAAGCAAATGGTTATTGATGCATTCGCACAGCAGCATGTTTTACTCCAAGTGAAATTAAACTGCAAAAAACAAAAATCATGTTTTCTTAAAAAGGCTTCTAACACAGCACTTTTTACGTTGCATACATAATTATTATATTGATTATAGCGCTTTTCTTTAAATCCTGCAAAGCTGTTAGCATATGTTACCTCACTCACTCATTGCATCCTTTGAAGACTGCATTTGACAAGCTACTCCCATTTTTAAGGCTCTGTCAAATGCGGTGGACAAAAGCGTTCTTCAATTCTGGAGCAAGGGCAGATGAGTGGACCCTTCATGGGCCAACGTTTCCCAAGATCCATTGCGCACACGTGATGAAGCTAATGAGCTAATGAGCTAATGAGCTAGCTTTACAGACACACACATATGGTAACTGGAACAGTAGCTCAAATTAGCCAACGATGCAATGGTGAGAATGATCGAACTGGTGATGCAAAACGGAGAGAACTTCTCTTTTCGGTAGGTTTTCGTGGTCAACTCGTCCCCTCGATTGTGACATAGCTACAGTTCATTTGCTAAGCAAAGCGTCAGCTGACGGCTCAGCTGACCCAGTCCCATGCATTCAGTTGAGAGCTCATATTGTGCACTCTATTTAAGTTGCTCGACCCTTAAGGCTACTGTTCCTGCTTCCACTGAAAAGCTACTGTGCAACCCACCTCCAGCCCAGCACCTCCTTTTAATACTGAATCGGACCTAATCAATGGCTTGTGTTGTCAGTGAGGTCTGTTCTGAACCACTGGTCTTTTAGCTCATCCTCTCCCAGACTCACTTTCATTAAAGGCTCATAGGGTATAAGGAGGTTTGCTCTCCCTACCTCAGTCTTTCTGGAGGTCCCAGAACAGATATAAGTTATTGCAATTAATGAAATCAGATACAGTTTGACTACAGTGGTGCTGACTGACTTAGAGACTATATAATACTGTTTATTAGCTGCACTAGAGGCCAGATCTTCTTTTAGGGTTGACTGAAACTCAACAGGGACACAAACAACACAAACACACACACACACACACCTTTATTCAAACATCTTCATTCCCTTCTCAGAACCTTGATAATCCATAAACATTAAAATAGACTCCGGTCTTTTTTATTCTTGCAAACTCAGCATCGAGCTGCCAAACGATTGACGTTCTGCAAATCTCAGTGACTTGTTTTTCATCATGTTACATTTCAGCGCTGACATGTTTTTCCTCTGTTGCTCCCTGTGGCAGGAAAACTCCATCTGTGTTTATTACACCTTTAGCTCCACCTGGGAGAAAAGGGGAGTGTTCCCGGGAACAGATGTACGACAGTCTGTTAACAGTGGTGGCACTGCTGTAAAAAAAAAAAATACTTCACTTTCATCCCTGAAATGCAGAGAAAACATGTTCACGTCCTAAAAAATGTCAAGTATTCCTCTATTTTAAATACTGCAGATGTTCATCTATCACTTAAAGACAACAGTTGGGTCGTCTTACAGCAAAGTGCAATTTGTATGTATTACTAATGCACACAAGAATAATAACTCTTCATTCTGCACACTTGAATGCACAGGGGCTCAGCACACATGCACACACACACTGTTTGTTTTCATCACTTGAGAGGACGTCACACTGACTGACAGTCGTTCCCCAGTGAACTCAAACTTCTCATCAACCAACTTTAAACCCTAAAAATTCGATACTGTTTGTTGGGGGGTCTGGATTCTGTCTCCACAAGGGAGCCATGAGTTATGACTACACACACACACACAAAGACACACATTTTGGATCAAGTTCTGAACAATGCACATGGACACATTCTCTCCCTTTACATCCACTTCCCAGTCACACACTTGGAATAAAACATGCACTGGCACATGCTTCTTGCTGATTGGCTGAATTCCAGGAAGCCTGCTGAGTATGAGCACATGGGAAACGTTCGCCTCGGAGGATTTCTGCCAGAAAACCTTTGCACGTGGTTAAAGTTTTGAAAGCTTCTATTTTAAGTCAAAACACAAAGAGGCTGCGAGTGAAAACCGAAGCCAGAACCTTCTCCGAAGCTCTCTCAATTTCTTGAGCATCTCCTCGTCTTCTCACCAGCGTGGGGTCTACGAAACTGTTTAACTCTCTAATTAACTTAATCTAAATTAGCCCAATATAACTGATCGGACATGCTAACTTCTCCAGATCATCTGTGCCTGTTTCAACGCCAGAATCTGATCTGAAAATATGAGATTAGACGTGCATGTTCATCGGCAGCTTCAAAGATTTCCCACTCTCAAAAAATGTGTGTGTTCCCCAGGGAGTACAGATCCACACACAGACACACACACACACACAAACACACACACACACACACACACACACACACACACACACACACACACGGTTAGAGGAGAGGCTGATCGAGCAATGATCAGGGACCTGATCTTCAATCTATAAGGACCAGTGTCTCATTTCCATTTAAATTAAAGATAGCCCAAGTTGGCAGGACACTACAAACTATCACCGCTGACGAGGAGAGCAGAAACCTTTTCTTGCCCAATAACAGCAACAAAATGAGCTTTCTGATCAATAAAGTTCCCTTTTTTTAACTGTTTGAATCTATATGTGACTTTTTTTCAATTGTGGGAATGGGAAATTCTTTAAAGATTAATCTAAATTATCACCATTCTTTAAAAAACAAACTGGAACTTAGTGATTCCAGGTATAGCTTTTATTATGCAAAAAGAGTTTTGCTGCAGAAAACTATTGATCACAGATGTGAATTCAAATATAGAACAAAATATATCATTGCATGAATCCTCCATACATCATCTCAAGCCTTTGTGTCACTGTTCATCCATTCAGTCCCGTTTCACTTTCCGTTGTAAGCTATAGATTAATACTCGATACAGCTGATAAATTAGAGAAAACATTGATTTTCCCTCTGCATATTTAAGTCTGCGTCGCAGTGGTTGTCAATTCTGTCTATTTCCATACATCCCTCCAGTAGCGGATCCATCATCAGGGACAGCACAACAAAAAAAAAAATTATTAAAACAAAACATCCATCTGAGAATTACTACCTAAAAATCTACAGAAACCATATTTGACAATTTATTCGACCTGTATTTTCACTTATTAATATGTCTCATCCATTATGACCAGGTACTGTAGCCACCAGGGGGCGATCAAGGTACTTTTTAGGGAGCCGTCACGTCATCCATCTTTATTTGCAGTCATTGGTTGGGACATGGATCAAGAGGTTTGTCTTTGGGTTCTGATCCTTTAGTGAAATAAATGGAAGTTCTCTGAGTTGACTGAGTCAGGAGGTCGTTCAGTCTCACTGTTCGTTGCCTCATTTCTTTTTCACTTACACAATTTTAGTTAAATTCACCTGAAAGGTTTTTGTTTTAATGTGTTTTATCTCTTTGATGTGATCCTCTTGAGGTTCAACATGTTTTCTTCTCATTTTTTCATCGTTCTACTCCAGAACAACCTTGAAAACCTCCGGCTTGATCGAGCAATGACTCATAATCACAGCTCTCCTGTTATAAGCTTCAAGTCTAATATGAGAAATTGTGCGTCAAATCAAGAGCATGTCAACAGGAAGTTTGCTCCATAATCTACATTTAAACTGTCATATTGTACAGTACATTCAAAGTTTGGATTTATTTTTAGTTCTCTCCGTCAAAGACAATGCTCTGATGAAAGAGAGTAAATACGACCCGTGTTTTACGCAGCTTCAAACCCGGCGATGTGATCGAATGAAAACCCAATTGAAATGTAAGCAGCAGTTTTTTAAATGGATTATAATTAGAGACAGCCACAAACCAATCTGACAACAGAGCGTGTGAACAGCAGCTGCTGCCCTCCGAGCAAATCTTTATTCATGAATGGGCGGTGCATGTACAAACTCTTCCCTGTTTGACACACACACACACGCACACACACACGCACATACACACACGCACACACGCACACACACACACAGTTACAGACACACACACGTCTCTGTATTCAAACAGTCAAATTTAGTTTTTCATCCAATTAGTTTTCAGATACATAACCTCACTGTTGGGCTCTTTCCATAGTCAGCAACTGACATTTACACAAACAACAACTTATCATTGAATGACCCCCCCTGAACACACACACACATACACACACACACACACACACACACACACACACACACACACACACACACACACACACACACACACACACACACACTCCCTCCTTGGCTCACAAAGGGAGCCACAGACACACAGCAGCCGCGGACGGGATGTAGATTTCTGTCCGTCAGCTGGACAGTAGCCGTGCTGCTGATGAGATATGGACTTCCAGGAGAAGGCAAATGCCAGAACCGTCCCACACAGACAGCAGTGAGCTTTGTTACAGACAATCCGACTTCTGCAAAAGCTCGTGATGAATGGGCAGAGATTTGGGAAAGTGCTACTGATCTTTATCGAGCGTGGAGTCACCACAACCTGGTTGCATCGGTTAAGGAGGTTGATTAAATGGAATTCTTGTTGCCAAAATCGATTTTAACCTTTAAAGTTTTGTTCCCTGTCTCTGTTTTCCCTCGAAAGTCAGATGACCTTTCCCAAAACATTCGGCCACACTCATCCCTTGAGGCTCGTTTGGAATAAGAGAGGGTGCATGGAAAATAAGACAGCATCTGCATGAATGTGGGGCCACTTCTTACTGTGTGTGTTTGTGTGTGCATGCTGATTCAATGTGTGTATTCATGACCCCCCCACCGTCTATACACCTTAATGCAGTTTTTAGAAAAGCTTGTGCAAACACAGCGGATGAAGAGGTGACCCCATGAGATGAGACGAGATGAGATGACGCTCTTCCAGCCATATTTCAAACTACATGATTATGGTTTGCATCCCAAGCAACTTCCACCACCTCCATTACCATAACCTTGGATACTGCTGTGTCAGGAAAAAAGGGAAGTAGTGCAGAACACTGTCAAACAACCATCTGTGTATTAGAAATATGCACATATGGAAATGTATTTGTATCAAACTGTGCTTCATGGTTTAGGAGCAAGTATCGAGTTAATTCAAAAACTTAGAGTCTCACAATTGCACTTTAAAAATGAAATGCATATTTTTCTTTACACTCTTGAAGCTTCTCTCAAGAGACCTTCAGGTATTTTTCCACCCAGCTTTCATCTCGTCAGGCTCCACGATACGATGCTCAGTGTCCTTCAGGCTGTTGAATGTAACATGGACAAAGCTCGTGTCTGTGTGAGTCAACCCAAGAAAAACATGTGTTGAAGCGTGTATACAAGACCTCAAGGCTGAGAGCAACTCCTCTTATTTTAACTCTGACTCCAGTCATGACACATTATCGCAATCAGATAATAAGAACACGTTTTAACAGATTATTCACCAGTGGTCTCATAATCCCCAGTGTTTCCAAAGTCAGTGCTCTGGGGCCGTGTTGATGGAAGCAGGACTCATGGTGTTCATGCTAGGATTTCCTCATTAGCACCACAGCTGGAACCACAGCCAGATGTTTACCTGCAGCTGATCATTGGAGACACGGCCTTTCTATAAGTAGATTAATGTTCATTTACACGTTCAGCTACAAGCCTGAGCTTTGAGACGCGTAGGGACTCAAATGCAAATCTCATGGCACAGCTGATGTCCCACTTTTGAACTGATCTGTGTTCAGTTTCTGGATTTTTAAAATCAGAGCTTTTAGAGAGGGATAAAATGTATAATTAATTATTTATCTACTTTGGTTTTCCGTAGAACCAAAACCTCAAGATTAAAAAACAAGAGCCACCATGTTGCTGTGTCCCATTAGGGCCTTACCTCTTCTACAATATCATCCTGCTCAACTGTTTTTACAACTTTCTTGTTGGGAAATCAAACTACAGCGTTAATTTAATAAATATATGTCTGAGGAACAAGGTCAGCGTGGTGTTCTTGTTCTCATGAGGATGAATATGGTGCTGCTTCATGTGTGATTCTATTCTATTCTACTTGAAAGAGCACATGATGAAAGATGTGTTAAATATATATTCAAGTGCAAAATTCCTCTTAATCCTGACAAACACAATAATATAAAAATGATCTTGTCGGGGGGGTTTAAGTGATATATTCTAATCACACTATTGTACATCCATTAAACAGTAACGCAGGAACTCACATGCACCTGACAGAACGCTGAAGGCCGTACAACTGCCGCATGCAGGAGTACAAGAAGTTGCAGGGAGGTGTGGAGGGATGGAGGAACCTGATTTGCCGAGCGGTAATCAGAAAGATAAGGAGACAGCAGATAAATGAGAGGAAGATGAGTCAGTGAGCAAGGCAATTATTTGCGAGGAGGGAAACGGCCTGAAAGGAGGAGAGGTGGAATGGAGAAGAGTGGGCAAAGAGAGGAGGGCAGACAGAGACAGAGAGAATTAAAACAAAGGAAGGGAGAGGGGAAAGGGAGGAGAGATAAATGGAAGGACGGCTGCAGGGGAAGGAGGTGAGGGAGAGAGGAGGGGGATAAGTGTCATCAGTCACTCACTCACTGCTCAACACACCGATTCTGATAGATATTTAATTCTGATCTTTAATAAACACACACACACACACACACACACACACACACACACACTGTTGAAGCGTGGTGTCATGTACCCGTGCATGTGTTAAATCTGCTGCCAAGAAATGCATTGAAGTTGTTCCCCGTTAAATGAAAGTGACCTATCAGCCGTGGTGACGGGGTTAGCGGCGCACAGGCGGCCTAACTCCGGCCAGATGGACTAACTAGCTGGCTGGCAGGAAGTAACAGGCCACACGCTTCTTTTTGATTGGCTCTAATTATGATCTACCGCCGAGCCTCCTGGAGAATCGCTGACTGGTCGATCTCGTCTGTGGTGAATCCAGAAGTTTTTTTTTGAGAGCGAAAACAGGAGCAAGGGGCGTAAGGAGCAGTTGGTGAAGAGTTGTCGACTCAGTGTCTCAGCAAAGCACCGGATGAGTTGCACTGATCCAACAGTTCCTTTTTGGAAAGACGCTGATTTCACAGGTTCTTTCTCGAGTTCAACAACTTCATAGATCAACATTAAGACGGAATGGGATCAAACTCTTCTCAGCTCTGTGGACAAGTGCTGTGCAGCTTCTTTAATGACCCAAGGGAGTCAAACCATAGACTCCTTAAAAGGGAAGCCAAATTATCATCGAGTGGCTTGCTACATTATCCATCATGAACCCTGTCTCCTCCATGTTAGTGGATAGAACATGTGCAAAAATGAAAAGGCCACAGGTCATAAATAAGTCATTTTCTGAAGCTTTTTCTTACATTGATGTGTTCATGTGAAAAAGTGTATTAAAACCAAGTGAAACGTCAAGACTGACAACTGAGATTGACTCACAATTGGTTGAGAACATGTAAAGGTGGGATCTCGATAGCGTGGCTCCACTCTACGGTCACGACTGTGCAGACTCTGGTGAATGATGGGATTTTTATGCAACAAGAGGAAGTGGAGATGCGTCGTCCATCTTTATGAAGCCTGCTGTAAAAACCGCTGTGCAGCCGAGCATTGTTCAAACTGACAAAACTCATTAAAATAGGCCGAATATCAGGCTGGATTTTGATTAAATTTGTTTAGAATGAAATATAAATGTGTTAAACGCTTCCAATCGATGTGAGATTGCAGCCATAAAATATTAAATAAACATCATGTGGTATAACAAACTTATTTCTAGTGTCTTTAATACCGTCTGTTAACAAAATGCTTCAGTACTTTCAGACCATGTGATTCAAACAAAAGCTCCAGAGCAGTGATTAGATGAATCTCAGGTAAGAACTTAGTTTCACTGTCCCTCCTCTCTCCTTCTTTCTCTTCCATCCTCCTCCTTTAGCCTCCCCTCCTCCTCCTCCTCTCCTTCAGCCTTCCTCTCTCTCCATTACTCTTCGTCATCCTCCTTTCTCCTCATCATCCTGTGCCGCTCTCTCTTTTCCCCCTCCCTTCTCGCCTCTTTCCTCCTCTTTCAGGGGAAGCTGCTCGACATGCCAGACCTCTCCCGTTGCCTTCTCTTCTCATCCAACCTCTAATCAGATCAATTCACCATTCCATTCACAGGGATATAATAAGGTGATTATGCATGGGCCCTGCACTGCTCCTACCCGTTCCTTCACACACACACACACACACACACACACACACACACACACACACACACACACACACACACACACACACACACACACACACCGGCCCCTTCAGCATTGATGGAAGTTGACGTCGCATTTCCCTTTAAAAATTCTGTGGATGTCCTCTGTCAGAGGGAGCTGGCAAACCGGTGCTCCCCTGATTAATTTGTCTCTTCGCTTCTAATCAGTGTCAGGATAGAGGGAGGACGCAGGGATGGAGGGAGGAAGGGAGGAGAGAGGAGAGCGAAACTAAGGGAGAGACGAAGGTGCCTCTAAACGTTTGATTAGGATCCACCAGGAGACCTTTTCAGAGCAAACCCCAGAAGATCATGAACGAATAGGGAGGAATAAAATCACACTGTTACAGCTCAGCAGCACAGTCATTGATTCTTTCCCAATACCCTCGTCCTTAAGGACAACATCAAGTTTAGTGCTGAAAATCGTAAATCATTTTTAAAAGAGGAATAAAATCACACTGTTGGAATCCACTGTCCTTTATAGTGGACATCGTGGGCTTCGTCTCTGTCTGCCTCTTTAACTTTTGATCTTAGCTTTAAACCGAACATGAAAATTTGACCTGTTGGTGACACGCTAAACGCTATAAAGATATTGGTCAGATGTTCATCTTTGCAAACTTAATGTTGCAGTTTGCTTGTCCTGTGGTGATGCTTGTTGCAGGATTGTATTTATGAAAGTGTAAAAATGACCGGCAGTAATGGTCACTTACGCTGATGAGTCCCAGTCGCCGCTCCTCCAGAGTCATGGTCACCTGTTTCAAAGTTTATTGATGTATCCTGCATCCAAATTGCACCAAATTCGACTCTTCACTTCGTTGGGCCCTTAACAATATAAATGCTTTGTGTGAAGCCGATTAGATGAACTGTCCTTGAGATATTTGAGACACATACAGACAGACAGAGATTTGTGGAATTAGTTGATGGATAAGGTGGTTGCAGATTTCTAACTGAAGGTCCATGCTTTGGACTTTGGACTATCTACTAAATAAAAGTATCTAAGATGATAACACTAAAAACCTGTCTGCTGGGGACACACACGGACGATTTCATAACGATGAGCAACAGGCTAATTAAAACTAACGCTCTGAGTTGCAGGGAGAGCAAGAGGCGGAGAAGCTCACCGGAGTGACAGCGGGAGACGTGGCATGAAATATAACAGGAAACTGACTAAGACTCCGAGGGGGGGAGGAGGAGTGTGGGGGGGTTGTTATTTTGGTACAGTGTTCATTGTGTATCCTGGCTCCGTGATTGCAAGTGTGCAATTTTCACCTCATCGAGACGAGGAGGATAGAGCAGATGATGGGAAGGGGCGGGTGAAGAAAAAAGTCTCAGAGAAGTGCTGATGCCATAAAATGCCCTCAGCAGGGCAATAGAACACCTGGTATGTGGTGGTGGGGGTGGGGGTAACACAGCGACGGGCTGAAAAGTCAAACACTCCCATGGAGGCAAACTGTGGAGTGTTATGAAGCCTATTATTCCTCAATCTGTGTCGTTATGTCTCAACTCATATGCAGCATTGAAGGTGAGTGCGGTGTGTGAATATCAATGGCCCAGAATTCAAGCTGTTTTAAATGATTGCAGACAAAGAAATGATCAGGGGCGGACAAAATATATAACTTGAAATTGATGCTGAAAATATGTTTTCCTGTGTGTGTCACATTCATGAGCTCCAGTTTTTACAGCTGCAAAGTCACCAGAACGATTTCAGCCTCAAGATTCTGCGACTGGTCCTTAATTAATATCACTTATTTAAACCGAGTCAAAGAATCTTTTGCATTTCCTCAGTGGCTCGTTTTGCATAAACATGTTTTATGCATCACCAGTGTCACTTTTTTTGTAGAATCACCATTATTGATTTTAAAGGATCTCTTATCACACCCGGCTTTAGAAGAGGACTTTATCAATGAGTATATAATGGAGGGATAATCAGAATCTCTCGTACGCCCTTCACGCCGAATACAACCACAACAAGCTCTGCTCTTTCTCAAACTAAAGTAGCGTTGAATGAAATGTAAGTAAGACTATCATGAAACCACATCACATTTCTCTTGGGCTACATGTGGTTTTGTCTTTCCACCTGCGCTGACACAGATGTTTCATAAAGACCGACTTGAGTCCCACACACACCATGAATTAAAAGCCACCGTAAAAGGCTTAAAGATACATAATAATCCACCTTGAAGAGGAGAAGTGGTGCAGCGCTGCAGAGGACGCACAGACAGCTGTACAAAATGCTGCCTGTTGGGATTTGGAGGACGTTGATGCTTATCTGTTCTTGACATCACACGTTTTGACATGAAATAGTAAATAAACACAACATTAATGATGTTTATGTTCCCTTTAGGTGCAGATCATTAACTAATGTGATTAGCAACACCCACTATGTCAAGTCACTGTATTGAATACAGCTTTTTGTCCACTGCAGCCTCCTCTATGTTTTTTATGTGTTAGGATATCGACCTGGCCTCTCCTCTCCCGCTTCCCTGTGTCGTTCCAGTGTTTCATCTTCCTGCTGCTTCAGCGTTGTCCCTAGTCTGTCTTTCTCCATGTTTGTGTGTGGGTTTCTTGGACTTAAATATCAAACCAAAGACCAAATATGTGAGGACAAATTCACTATTTGGGGCAAACGTCGTGTCCCAATCAGGGGAGAAGTGGATTTTTGGGGGTTAGGATTAGATTAATAGTGGTTAAAGGGAAGAAGGTCTCCAGGAAATGAATGAAAGTCTATTGACTGCAATTGTATGTGTGTGTGTGTGTGTGTGTGTGTGTGTGTGTGTGTGTGTGTGTGTGTGTGTGTGTGCACCTGTGCACCTCTGCAGCCTCTTCATTCATCTACCTGATCGTTCAGTCATCAATGCGGTGCAGACATCGTGGCCAAGTTTTTCTGCTGCTCGCTAGTTTGTTTTCTAGTTCAATGCTCTGTCTGTGCCTCAGGTTCCCTGCACCTGCTTCACCTCCACCTCCCCCACCTCCCCACCTCCAGCCTCATCCTCCTCTGCAATTACCGGTCTGCCACGGTCTGCTCCGTCCATCTGGGGAGGAGAAGCTTCGTCAATCTTACAGTCTATGATTCATTTCTAATTTCTAAATATGTGAAGACAGTCAAAGCATAACCCTGACAACTGTATCTCCTGATGAAGACCATGGGACGTGGTTAAAAGCTCCAGGAGAAATCTGGAAAGTCGACCTTGAGATCAGACGTTGTGCAGAAATACAGCACAACACAATAACGGCACTATTATTCACTCACACTTATTGTGTAGCTCAAATCCACAGATGTCGTACCCCGAGCTGAACAAATGTAGAACAGGAAATGGTTGAGCAACTATAAGAAGAGACTTTATGAAATGTAACTTTCCCGTCTCATCTCCCCTGCTCATCGTCACTGTTGTTCACAATATCCTTCACCTTCCAGGGGAGACACTGAAAACCAGGAAGCCCATTCATATACTGATTTGACTAAACACAGCTACACTGCACGGTCTCGCCTCTCGATTCATTTTCCATTATCCCCAGCAGCCAAAGTCTGGGTTTAATTTACCTTACAAAGCCCCAGAGTCTTAGCGTGCAGTGAGGAATTAATCCATGTTTTTCCTGTAGTTTCAGAACAAGTAGACTGTGCATTTTTATTCCTTGTTGGCTTGTAAAACATAGAAAAAGTACAACAGTCTCAGAACAGTCTTCGGAGGTGGTTTTACATCGGGTGCTGAACGGGCTCTGATGGTGGCCGGGCCCACGCAACAGCTTGAAGCTAATGAGGAACCCAGAGGTGCGCGGGTACAGGCCTCCTCTGCTGCAGTCACATCATGGACGCCCTGATGGAGGCAGAGCTACTTAACACACTCAGGACAGATCAGGACCAAAATCAATGAAAATAGCATCAGCCATTTATCCTTGTTTACGTGCACGTCCCAGATTGTCCTCAGGGTGACTGAACAGGAGCCGTACGCACCACTCATGCTACTTAGACCCACACGTTCGTGACTGAGCAGCGACCAGAAATAACTGGAGCGAAGAACCTGACAGAGAGAATCCAACTTATTTTCAATCAAGCCGCCTGTCGCTCCGAGATGAAAAGTGACAGCGAGATGTGAATTCAATGGACTCGCATTTCTGTCCGGCTCAAGCGAAGTACAATGACAGAAATGGAAATTATGGTTGTTTCTTTTCCCCCTTTTGAAGACATCCCAGAGACGGGATCTGGCCACGCACACAGACTGGAGACGGAATGAAGGGTGGTGAAGTACAATTTGTAAATATCGTTTTTTCCATTAGAATAGAAAGTGTCACTCTCAGGGGGGATCAGAGAGTTTCTGCTTTGAGGACGTGGAGGATAAGTCGCTGAGAGAGACGGATGAACAGCAGCAGTCATCAGCACAGTCCCCAGTCCTCTGTCTGCTCTGTGTCTGTCTGGTCTTAGTGGTGGAGTAACTTCCCTGCAGCCCTGTCAGCGCTATAAGTAAATGAAATTTGCATTCAGTAAAACCAATCTAAATGTTTCTGCCATTATATTACAATATGGTGTAGAGTTTAGAAAATATCTCCACACATTACGTAAAGTTATAGATTTCTTTTGCCTAATAATAATAAAGATTTAGATCCTTGCTGCCGTCGAACAAATGGGTAGAGAGTGACGATATTTGATGAAATGGAGTAAAAGTGGAAAATACCTGAAACAAAGTAAATATACTTTACTACATGCCACCTCTTAAATACACAGAGGCCGCAAAAAATGCTGTAAAAATTTAAAGTATCATGAAATAGAAATACTCGAGTAAAGTACAAGTACCTCAAAATTGTATTAAGAACAGCGATTGGGTAAATGTGCTTAATTGCAGATATATTTTGGATTATTGCCACAAATACATGTTGTGGCAAAATACTGTGTTGGTGCAAAAATAAAAAACAGGACAATAAAAATAAAAAAACGATTGAATAATTGAATAAAACAATTTTTCCTGGCTGCTGACTTCCTACTGTAAAAATGTTGATTCCTGACGATATATATGGTTGATATGAAAGTCTTCAGATTCTTTCATCCTCCAGGGAACAGATAACATCAAACAGTGGTTCTCTCTTATTAAAACCCTGTATGTCTTCTACCTCTCAGCACTTCAAACATGGAAAAGACTCATGGAGGGAGAGACACACGCTTTAATATTCACACACTCATATACTGTATCCGTCTTTACATGTCACTGGAAATATCATATACAAATGTGTGGCTGAGCCCAGACAATCACAGGAACCTAACGTGATGTAATTTGTCCCACAGACGAACGTACAATGTCACGGTCGACGACTCTTAATTCAGCCACTTAAGATGAATCCCTCTCGAGTGACATTTTCGAGTAAGATCACGTTACTTTCATGGTCACTGGCCAAAGCGCAGTGTTAGCATTCAGCGTGTGTCCATTCTGCCCGCTCTAGATGCAAGGCCCTCCACTCACGACTGCTACGTGACCACAAACGGTGAATACAAACCGTCTTTAGCCAACATAAAAGTGATTGATTGCGATTTCGCACCCATTCTCCTGCTCCAGTGACACTGCTGCAGCTCGTTCTTCAGGTCTGGACATTTTGGAGACACTTTCTCGGGATGGTGGATTGATATCGGACTATTTTTTAGGAAATAATTCATTTTCAGACTTTGGTTAAAAGCAAAATTTGATGAAAATGTAGGAAAAAAAGTTTTCATGGACACCACAAGTTGACCACGTCTCTTATAACTAAATTACATCTGAGATTTCAGACACACACTGATAAAAACCTTTTCCCTCACCTTAACTATGACCAGTTTATGCCTAACCTCAACCTAAACCTAACCACAACTCACATCTGACCCCTGACCTTCTAACCAGGAACTCAGAAATTATGTTTAGCCTCATTTAGACCAGGCTTTGGTCCCCGTGAGGTGTAATGGTCCTGACAAGGCCAGTGATTATGCTGGAAAACTTCCTCAAGAGGCAACGAAAACAAGTATATACACACACACACACACAACTTCAACCGTAGCTACTACTTGGTTAACCCTGACCCTGACCCTTAAAACATGTCCTAACTTAAAAAATGTTGGGATTTATGTTATCGGAACTTGCTTTTTGTCCCTGTAAAGTGAATTTGTAAACAGATTTTTGTCCCCACAACATTAGTAATACCACAAACCCACACACACAGGGACACATATGCAGGGATTAGCATGAGTTAAAGTAGCACAGTGAGAGTCGTCCTGTCTTGATCGTCCCTCTGGACCACAGCAGTGGTACTGGGCCAACGCTGCACACACTTCTCTCTCTCGTGTCACGTCAAAGTGACAGAAATCGACTTGAGGGGTGTGGCCTTGGAAAAGCTTTGTCGATAGTGTCTTTCTTGATGAGGTGGCAAGTGACACTCATGAGCCTTCAGCTGAGACTCATAAAGATTTAAAATGGATTATTTGAGAGAGAGAGATGACTGTTTGACAAATTAGAATCATCCTTGGTCAGTTGGTCCAAAATGCTGCTGTTAGGACTCGGTGGTACAACACCAGTTCTGGCCTCACTGCATTGGCTCCCTGTTTGTTTTCGTATTGATTTCAAGGAGTAATTGGTGACTTTTTAAGATTTACACAACCAAAGCCCCGTCTGTACACCAAGGATGTACCAGCTCCCTGTGAGCCTGGGCTCTGGTTGGTTCCTGAGCTGATTGCTGACTAAAGACGATCATGCTTTTGCAGCAGAGGCCTCCAAAGTGTGGAACGACTCACCAGCTGATATTAGACCACCTGCATCTGTTACTGCTGTTTAGACCCTTGTTGTTGTTTATTGTTTGTTTATGTTTATAAATGTGTGAAGCTCTTTGTAACTTTGTAAAGAAACTTCCTTAACAAATAATATTCTCCTATGATAATCTTAATCTTATTTATATTATTATTATTAGTAGTAGTAGTAGCAGCAATAGTAGTAGTAGTAGTAGTCGTAGTAATAGTATTGTTGTTATTATGATTATTATTGTTGTCATTATCTATCTATCTATCTATCTATCTATCTATCTATCTATCTATCTATCTATCTATACTCGGGTGCATGACAGCTCCCCCTGGAGGATTCCCTTGACATTGCATACTGTAGTGGAGGTAAAGTTATTTTTATTGTTGTATTTAACACGTGTTGTGGGGAAATAATCAGTTTCATAAATTAAATTAAAAATGTCAAGTTTGCAGTTCTTAAAATGTACAAGAATAAAACGTATTTATTTCCACGAGGAAAGAGAGGATAACAATATATATTTAATAATATAGTAGTATATTTTGTCACGCTTTTCAACGTATTACATAACAATTGTGAATATACGTATTTGATCATTTACGCCTAAACATTTCCTCGTATATATTATTTTACATGTAGGAACGTTTGATCTCTGGGACTGTTTCCCCCGGCGGGCCCGTGTCTGTGGGACGCTGCACCGCGTCACTTCCTCCCCACGTGAACCTCTCCGGACATGTGAGCAGGAGAGAAGCAGACGTTTCTTCCAGATCTTTATATTCTCCATTTTATATTCTCCTGTGATGATCATCGATCGCAGCAGCATGGAGTCCGCCGAGGAGGATGAGGAGGTGCTCAGTCAGTCCGAGGAGGAGGAGGAGGAGGAGGAGGAGGAGGACGAGGACGAGGAGGAAAACATCGAATTAACAGACCATCAGGTCGGTTCAGAGACATGTTTGTTTTCCACACGTGCTGCACAGTGAGTGTGTCTCTGATAAACACACGGAAGAGAAGAGACACACGAGATTCACTCTGCTGTTAGTGATCATGAAATAAGATGATGTTGTGTTAGTGTTGTTAAATAACAAACTACTGATAATCTGAACATAGGACTGCAGCACCCAGCTGGTTAACACAGGCACAAATACACTAATGTTGATTAATAAGTTAAACTGTAACTCTAAAGTCGTTTAAATCAATGCTGCAGATTCTCCTGTTGGTCACTGACTTTTAATTATATCAGATTATGACTCATTTCTTACACTTCACTGTTACTTTCCCTCGTTCGTTTATTCTCTATGTACTCTTTTGTGAAATGCTATTATTAATGAAATTTCTATTGTCCTATGTTGCTTTTATAATTTACCATGATGCCTTGTTGTGGAAAAAAGAAAAACACTTGCATTGCCTTGAATAAATAAGGTGACAAACTACATCACAATGTAGATGGGAATAAAACAAGACAAAACTAAAGAGTACAGGTTGCATAAAAGAAAATATCAAAAACAATCATCAGTAAAAATCTGACATTTCCTTTCCTGTTAAAGTACATGTGTAGGAAATGATTTTATTAACAGGTAAAGTGCTGGAAAGTCTCATCTCCTCAGGGAAGGAAGTACTAACCAGTGTTGGTATCTTAGATTATGACTTGGAGCAAATGAAGTTAGGACCTCTGTGTAACTGGGGCCAGACTGTGCTGAACTTTAAAAGCTGTTAAAAGAATCATAAAATAAATCCTAAATGTAACTGGCAGCCAATGAAAGGAGAAATTAGAGCGATGTGGCCCAAACGCTCTGTGTTGGTTGAAATGAGACCAACTAGCTGAAGCTCAGACTCTGATCAGTGTGTGTTGTCTTAATAAGTCGAGAAATGACACAAATATGTGAACTAACGTTGTTTTGTTTCCTTTAGCTCCAAGAAGCCTTCGCTAAAGGGTTGTTGAAACCCGGGATGAACGTCCTGGTGGATAAACCCAAGAAGATGACCAACAATGCGGTGAGTGAGACCTGACATGTTCAAATCCTTTATATGATGTAAATAATGAACAGAACAGTTTTCTCATCACTGGTATTAATTAACATTCCTGTACCTGTGTTGCGATGCAGGAGGGTTTGAAACGCTGCCTCGCCGACTTCCGTAAAGAGCTTCCCTGGGTGGAGAGGCTGGATCTGACCAACCCGCCGGCTGAAGACATCATCTCCAAGCTGGAAGGGAAAGTTTCTACTGCGGCCAACGGGCAGGTCAACGCAGACGACGATTTCCAGAGGGAGATGTTCTTGTAAGTGATCGGACCTCGATGTGGAGTTAGTTAACAATGTCCATTCATTCTAACACACTGACTACACCAATATCAAAAGTTGTGTTATTTATTTACGTTCTTTGTGAGGATGTTTGTAGCATCTAGCATCACAGGATCAGTTTCCACCGCTGTAGCAAAGTCTTCATGTTGTGTGTGTGTTTTTAATTTCCAGCTACCGTCAAGCTCAAGCCACAGTCATGGAGGCGTTGCCCCTTTTAAAACAGCACAAAATTTACACCAAGAGGCCGGAGGATTACTTTGCAGAGATGGCCAAGTCGGATCAGCACATGCAGAAGGTGAGCAGCAGTTTCTTTATGGCGAAGGTCTTGTGTTTTTATAATACAACAATGGAACAAGTTCAAAACTCACAATTCCTTTTATAACTCATAAGAGAATCATCCAAATGGCCTCGCAGTAAAACCTACAAATTTCTGTTTCTTGATTTGTGTATCTTCAACTGGGAGCAGTCTACTAATGAGCTATACTTGAAATGTACTGTAATACTTCTACCTTGAATCCAAATATTTCCACTGACATGTCTGTTTTCTCTTTCCAGATCAGGAAAAAGCTCATTTCGAAGACGTTGATAATCGAGAAGTCAGAGAAGGCCAAGAAACTGCGAGAGCAAAGGAAGTTTGGCAAAAAGGTTGGTCCCTGTTTTTTAAAGTCAACATTTCTCTCTTTCATAAATCTTTAGTCCGGTCTTTATTATCTAGAAAATAGTTTCCTATATTTGAAAGCTCACCGCCTGTATTTACACAACATAAATCTTGAATGTGCCAGGTCCAAGTTGAAGTGATCCAGAAGAGGCAGAAAGAGAAGAAGGCCATGATGTCCGCGGTAAAGAGATACCAGAAAGGTGGGTGATTGAATTCCTCTTTTAAAAACGATTTATGACTTTCAGTTTGCACAGAAAGTTCAAACGGTTACTGTAAAAATCTTAATGGTTATTGAAACGATCTCGACTTACTGTTCCCCCCCTAAAATCTATAGTTGTGAGAATGTTTTACAGTTTGAGGTTTAATATTTCTGATCGTGTTCTCTCCCAGGAATGACTGACAAGCTGGATTTCCTGGAAGGAGACCAGAAGCCCGGTAAAGACGCCGCTCAGGGCGCAAAGAAAGCAGCGAACAAGAAGGGGTAAGGTTTCCAATTTCAGGCTGTGCACATTACAATCGTAAATATCAAGCTTAATTTTTTTTAATTCCTGAGGTTTCACAAACGGCTAAAATAATAATAAAATGTTTCTTTTCACAGCCCCAACTCCAAGAGGAAGTTCAAGGACCAAAAGTTTGGCTTCGGGGGAAAGAAGAGTGGAAAGAAGTGGAACACCAAAGAGAGCTACAACGACGTCTCCAGTTTCCGCGCCAAGGTGGCTAACGCAAAGGGCAGCAAGGGCGCCAAGGGGGGGAAGAAAGGCAAAGTCGGAAATGTGAGTCACGTTAAACAGTCCTGGCAGATTTACTACATGAAGGAATGTTGTCACCGGAAGTAAAACTAACTATTGTTACACTTTGTTTTTCAGAAACGTCCGGGTAAGGCCGCACGCAAGAAGGCGAAGACCCGTTAACAGGCTGGACTAAGACTTGCTTCCAGGCAGGATTTCTCTTGAAAGGAAAACCTCCTGCATTTGTTGTACAATATGTGTTCTGTAAAAATGAGTCTGGATTAATACAGAGGATCCTATAAACCCTTTTCAAGCCGCAGGGAGACGTGAGAGGAGGCTACTGAAAAGATGGACTGAGTCGCGTTTTCCCAAAACAAAGTTATTTTCCCATGTTCAGTTTCCATGATGCTTGTGAAGAACTTTGAAATTGTCATAAACACGTTTTTATCATTGGTGGCCCTTGTTGTCTCTATGTGCTCGTCATGCTGCTTCCAGACAGGAAGTTTTCCAGAGAGGCCTAAATGTGAGAAGGAAAATCAGTTGCTCTGGAACTTTACCTTCCGGTTCCCAAGTAAACAACCAGAGAATGTCCGACAAAATCACAGCAAGCGAGCGGGCGTGTTGTTTGTGTATTTTAACACATGACAGATGAAAAACTGTAAAACGTAATACAAATATCGCAGGATCACAAATACAGAGAGATTTCCACCAGGGTTAATAAAAACAACATTCAGGAGCTTTTGAAGTTTAGAGCAGTCGCCATTGTGAACAAAAATGTGATTTCCTCAGGAGAGTTTGTCACGTCCCGCCTCCTGCAGACTCCTCCCAGACGTCACCTCTTGTCTAAACGCTCTCGACCTTTTCCTCTTTCTTGAGTCAGACGTGTTCACCACAAGTCTCCTGCTACGTTCTTGAAATCTGAAAGACAAACTCCAGAACAGCTTCAGAACATGTTTTCTGGACATTTTTCTGAGTTGTGTCTGAAAACGGCTTCACTCTGTTGCTCCAAAGTGTTTTCACCAGTCGTTACTTCACTTTGTCTGTTTGCTGTTCAGAGTTTGGAGGATTTTGTTTATTTCCAACAACTTGACTCATCGATTCTCCCTCGTGTGACGTGACATTTTCTGATATTGAGCAGCCGTCAGCGTTGCCCTTTCCCATTCATTAACATGATTAGCATGTGGTGGCTGCGTTAGCTTTGTGTAGTCCTGTGCTGGTGTTTTTCCTTAGTTTGCAGAGATGGAAATGTAAAGTTCTGCTGCTGACACCTTCGTGTTTTGTGTTATACACTAATACATATGAACACGTGTGTTCACTTCGTGGAGATCTGCAGCCTGATGGTTTAATTGGATTTCCTCAGGGCACTTTCTGTGTGTTTGGTGACGTCGGTGCTCGCTCGGTGGAAGTTAAATCTCTCGTCTTGGCAGTTGGATGGAATCTGTGGATGAGAAAAATGGTCAGATTGAGCATTTGATCTGGAGAAGGAGCTGGATTTAAATTAATAATACATGTGACTGTAGAGGCTGTAATGGCTCTGCTGTTCCTTTGGGTTTGAGTGTTGATTAAAAAATCGTGGCTACTTTCAAAACTGTAAAAATGTACTATTTACTTTTCGTTTTTAAAATAGAGTCCATTCTGTATTGTATTATATCTATATCTCCTGCATTCATCACAAAACATTGTAAGAATGATTTACGACAGACATATTATAGTTTAAAGTCTCAGTTGTATCAATTTTGTGACCTAAAACCTTCTAAAAACTGCACATAGATTTTATCCAACTTTACACAAAACCCATGATACTGTGGAGTAAAGTTTAGATTTTAATGTCGACATTATTTCTGGGGTGAAAATGAAAACCTATGGGACACTGAAACTAAAAAGGTTTTCAATTTACGCTCTGAATATAACATCTTCAAGCCATTACTAACTTAGAAACATCACTGTTTTAGAGTTTGCTCCATAAAGTAAGTTTTCAGGGTATGATGGTTTCCACTACACCCAAAACTTGACTGCTAACCAGAGAGAAAACGATGGATTTGAGTTGGGACCCTCTGGTTTTCTATGAAGTTCAGTTGTTATCTCAGTCACAGTCTCTTTTCCTCACCAGTGGGTCTGACACCCATCCTATCTCCTGACTCTCAGTCAGGGGCATCGAATACTTCTTGGTGGGTTCCAGACGAGCCTTGTGGAAGGCCTCGATGAAGGCAGCTGGAAAAGAGAAGACGTCAAACGTTCACTGACTCAAAGGTTATCGACCTGTTTTGGATCCGATGGTTTCTTACAAATGTATTTATCCAGAAAGGAGGAGAATCTCTGTGAACTTACAATTCTCCTCAATCAGCTCCGTTGGTTTCTTGGACATGGGTTTGTCTGTCAGGACATGAACTGTGACAACATTGAGACACAAACACAAAACCAAAACACATTATACAACAAGGCACCAGAGGAATCAGCTGATATTCAAACTGCTTTTCAATTCAACCTTCAACTTAACTCTGTGTATAACTCAGGAGTTTCAACTGTATCACGTGGTGCATCAAGGGACACTCTAGTAAACAGTATCTGTGGAAGAGTTTGAAGTAAATGGTGCTTTTAATTTAACCTGAATATTGTGTTTAAACTTTACTATATTCATCTTATATTTACTCTTTTAAATTTGACTAAATGTAACTTCAATTAAGGCCTTTAAATTAGCTTTTATGTATAAATATAGTCCTTAAATCTGTCTTAATTCGAAAATATACCGTATAAATATAATCCTTTAAATTTGGCTAAACGTATAAATATAGTTCTTTAAATTAGAGTAAATTTAACTTAAACGTAGTACTTTAAATTTTACTATGTTTATAAATATCAGTGCTTGTCTATTTGACTCAATGTAACGTTGATGAAGTTTAACAGTCAAACGCACAGAGATAGTTTTAGTGAGAGAAAATGAGGCTTTTATAGAAAGTGAAAGGATCCATGTCTCCTCCACTGAGAAGAAATGAATCATTCCTCCTGTGAAGAGTCAAACAAACAGAGAAGAAGAAGCAGATGTCTCACGTCTCTTGTGAGGGTTGATGCTGAACTCGGTGTGAAGCCTCTGGTGTCGCTGCTCTTTTCCTATTCTCTCTAAATAAATCGCGTTCAGTTGAACCGGAGTCAGCTTCTCGTTTCCCGACATGTTTACACATCAAGACTCTTTCTGATGTTTGTTTTCTCTGCACGTTACCAAGGCAACGGTCAACACTTCCTGCAGCTGCAGGGGCGCAGACCGACCGCACGGTGGCGCTACACGCTCAGATTTGCTCATGGTGGGTGAGAACAAGAGTATAAACGTGTATATTTATCTACAGTTACACCTCATAAAGTAAAAACACCTGCGTACTCTAATATATAACAACATAGACCAAAAAAGGCCGTTATTCTAATTATAATTGACTAATAATAATTATTATAAACTCTCTGTTTAGTCTTAAATACGTGCTGCAGTTTTTTTCTCCATTTCCATTTAATTATAATTATTTTAATTGGTGAATTACTTTCTGGTTTAGCGATTAAATGGAGACTTCTGCTCCTAAACAGATTAAAAGCTTCATTTAATTGATATTTATATTGTTTAATTACATGTCTTTTATTTACTTAATTAATAAATACGTTTTTTTTTTGGTGAATGAAACATCAGCATCGCTTTGGCACTTTTGAGTGGTTTCCAATGGTTGCAGTTAATTTTTATATAACCGTTTACAATATATATTTTGTATTTGTCATATTTTTCAGTCCAACTCCGTGAAGTCTTTGTTATTGCCACTCGGAGATATTTTAATATATATGTATAGTTTATTTCTCACCGCTGCAGGAATAGTAAACTCCACAAGTATGACATTTATCTTTCTATTCAAAAACTGAAATATTGATGAATTCTCTTACCAAATATATGTTTTATGCAGGAAAAAAAAACGGAAACCTTCAGGTTATGTATTATTTTCCTTTTTATATTTGAAGGCTTACAGATTCAGAGTGAAACCTTGAAAACTATAAATCATCACAATCAAACAGCTCATGAAATATTCCATCTTTCTTCATCCAGACACCAGCAAATCACTTGGTTTGCATCTAAAAGAAATTCCACAGCATTTGCACTCCAATCTTCTCCACTTTGGGCTATAATTAGATTTCTTTCATTAACAAATCTTGGTCTTATCTCTGCTGTGATTCCCAGAAGCCGTTTGTTCATCCCGGTCCTCGCCGTCCTTCCTTCAAAGCACCGCTCTGCTCAGGGTGCGTGTTGAAAAACTCTCGCCTGGAGCAAACAAACCCATCAGAACGTGATTGGAGGAGCAAAGAGGGAACGACTGACTCGGTCCACGCTGCATGAGAATGAAGCCAGGCCGAGAACAGTGTGAGTTTTCTTTTTGCTTCCATATGTTCTCTCAGGGCGACAGTTGAGAGATTGTTCTCAGTTAGCTCCCCAGGACTGTCTCACACACACACACACACACACACACACACACACACACACACACACTGGCACTCTTGAATCTGCGTGTGCACAGGCCTGAGTGCATGCGTGTGTGAAGTTTAACGGTTGTTAACATTTCACACTAAGAAGAAACAAACTTTTCAGAAAGTAATAACTACCCAGTGAACTTGTGACAGTGTGTGTGTGTGTGTGATTGTGTGTGTGTGTTCCGTCACATTATCTCGCAGCACACTTGACCTCCCCTGGTCTCTGGTGTCACGGATCACACATGAATAACAGTGGCCTCCTCCTTTCACATCTTATAAACACCACGTCTGCTCCCTGTGGGCGCACCGATAAACTTCACCAGCCGCGGCGACAATCCCACGCTGCCTGCTGACGTCTCCCCACTTGTCCCCTCACATGAGGATATCGCATTTCCCCTTCATCTGCTTTCCTCCTTCCTCTTCTTCCTCTTCTGTATCCTTCCCCATCTGTTTCCCCTCGGAAGTAATTCATTCTGCTTTTCAATTTCCCCTTCTCCCCGTCTTTGTCAGTGGTGTCAACTTTTAGTGTTTGGTGCTTCTCCTCCCGGTAACAGACGGCTTGATAATGAAAGGTTGAGATGTTCAGCTCTTGGTTCGCGTCTCATAAGTTGATTCGAAGCTTTATTGGCCCTGCGTGAATGATATGAAGGAAACGGGTAATAACTCAGGCAGTGGAGGTGCTGGGGGAGAGATTTCAGTGATTTCAGTGTGGGGTTTGCAAGTTTCCCCCCCCACCGTGGTGTTTGTGTATGTGTGCGAGGGCGAGTGAGCAATATGTATTATGGGAGAACGGGAGGCCTCGTGGTGTCAAGCTTTGTTCCCGAGCTGCTGTCACAGTGTCGGAGCGAGTTACCGTCACAGCAGCTTCTCAGCTCCTCGGGCCGGGAGTAGTCAAAGGCCGGTTTGAGAGTTTTTCCAAAACTCTGCGTACCAGGGAAGGTACCGCAGCTAGTATGTGATTTAATACAACCTGACACGGATTCAGCTGTTTCCCACTTTAACATGTATAGTTAATGAGGAGGTGTTTTAAACCATTTGTTCGTTAACCACGAGCCTCAATCGCCAACATCCCCCGGGTTGAAAGAAAGCATTTTGTTCAGGTTTAACAAGGCTGAGGAGAATCATTAAAGTTTCCTTATTTGAGTTTCCCATTTACTTTTGTGCTTGTAAAAGACAGACTTAGGTACCAAAGGCAGAAATCAGTGGAGAAGAGAATCCTACTGCAAAGAAAAGGCTGTTTCTGAAGAGACGTCTGCAATTCTGGATGTTTTTCTTCGTCACTAATAACCTGTAGACTAATGTGGCTCGTTGGACTCAAGTTGGTTAAGTAGAATTGTTTTTTTTACAGCTGATTGGGAAGCCTCTGGTAATGGGGCGGAACATTCCCGGGTTAGGAACCAATCAAAAGGGCTTTTTTTTAGGAAGCCGGACGAAGAGCTGAGACCTTTTCAGAGTGAGAGTTAAAAAGAGACTTGGTGAAAATGTAAGAGAGTAATAATGTTTTGAAAGCTTTTCTAGCAGCGCCCCAAAATAATTAACCAAAATAAGGTCACTTAAATAAAGTGTGAGGAAAGTGTTGCCCTGGATGTGATTAAATGAAATCCCATTTAGCTCGTTATGCTTCATCAACCTCCTTCATAAACAGAAGATATATAACTTTTCATGGTTTTGGCGGCCTTGAGGTTGATATTTATATAAAATTATATCTTATATTATGTGTTTTCTTATTTATATTCATCATCATCAAAAAGTTTTTGTATCTTTCATAGGTCAGACTTGTCCCTGAGATGTTATTTCTTGTGAAATTCATTCTTCGCATTTGAACAATGGACCATTAGCGAAACCTTGTGCAGTGCTGCGGACTCCACTTCTTAAAATATCCAGTCGAGTGTGAACGTAGCGCGATTTGAAACGTTAAATGTTTCCTCCTCCCTGCAGATCACCTCCTTCCTCCGAGCCTCTGACCTTTTCTTACCAGAACTCGGTTTTAATTACACACTGCCCCTCGTCGCCGGCTAATTAAAACATCTTGTCATGTATTATTCAGCCGTTTTCTCCACCGCCGCACCAACGTTAAACAAATGAGAGGTGCACACTCCCCCACCGTCACACTCCATCTAATCCACTCTAACACATGTATGATGTCTAATGAAAGCCAACCAGTGTTCTTCTAAGAGGAGGAAATGTTTGCCGAGGTATTTTTTCACCTCCGTGTGTTTTTGTGCTGGTCGCTGCTGACCCTTTGCTTTGGAGAGTCTGTGACTGCGATTCAAAGGAAGCGTTGCCATACTTCAATCAAGCGGCACTTAATAAAAATGTAAATTGATTTTTTCTGTGGCACTAAATGCGGTCCGGGGCTGGAATTTTCAAAGAGCCGCTCTCATTGAAAATGCACCAGTACGACCAGTGATAAGCAAATGATGGGGGAGCATGGCAACCTTCAAAATTAAGATAAGCACAATGTATGTTTGCAATATATTCACGGCACGTCTACAGGGTTGATTATCTCTTCTCCAGGAGTTGCCCTGTGGTAAATGCTTTTATTTTCCATGTCACATCAAGACGAACTTAAAAAACAAATGCCATTATATACTATTTCCTTCCAATACAACTCAAGACTAATATAAAAATGAACTAAAGCTCATATCCCCATGAGGCCCAACAGTCCCTTTAAATTCAGTCAAGCTGCACCAAGTACTCACAGAAATCCATCCTCCATCCTGATGCAAATAAAAATCCAGATCTAGTGAATTTGAATGTGGTTTCATTAGAGGAAACCATGTTGGGCCTCAGCAGGGGTGTGAAAAATCTGAGTGCTCTTGTAGTTTGCAAATGTAAATACTTAATATGATATGTTATGATTTAATGTAATGATTTTTTAAATCTAAGTTGTAAAAATGCTCTTCTGACGACATATTTCTTATATTCTCCATGTCATATTTGTACTTAGTGACTATTACCGCATAATTCAAGATTTACAATGTTTAGTTATTGAAAGCACTTTGTAAATTTCAGGGAAAGTTTCCCAATGTTATACTTTTATCAGCATTTAACAAAAAAACGTGATCTTTTCCTATATAACCTGAACCAAAGTGCTTCATTGTGCAACTGCATGAAACATTATTTCAAGCTTAGAGAAAGTCAGACACACAAACCAACGTATTACACCAGTTTGTCTCCTCTCATATAAAAAACTATCAAAGTTATAATTTAATTTACGATATAAGGCGCAAATTCAAAGCTGAAGTAACTCAACTAAAAAGGGTTGAAGACTTTGTGAAACCGAGCAGGCATCTCCAGCAAAGACCGTGAGAAAGCGTGTTTTGTGGTTTGGCTCTGGACCCTCGTGTCTGCTCTGTCTGTGGCTGCCAGTCAACCAGAACACTCATCTCCCAGCAGATAGGATCCCCCCCCCCATCTCAGCCCTTTGTCTCCTCACGTACTGAGATAATCATTTATCTCAGCTTTTTATCTGATTCTTTCTTTTCTGTGTGTGTGTGTGTGTGTGTGTGTGTGTGTGTGTGTGTGTGTGTGTGTGTGTGTGTGTGTGTGTGTGTGTCTGTGTGTCCACAAGTGGGACTGTGGGTGTTTACTTATCTGATTATGGATTTTTATTCCCCTCTTTTTTAAACAACTCATGTTTGGAGGAGTAGGGCACCTTTAAACACACACACACAGACACACACACACACACACAGACACACACACTCACACAGTGTGTGCATGACTTCAGAGGTCATTACTGACTTATATTGACTTCCTGAAAACTTACTTTAACCTTAACCACTTACTATTTGTTAACCTTAACTTTAACCTTTACCCTAAACTTAACATTAACTTATCCAAAAATTAATAAGTAATGATTTATGTGATGTTGCTTTTTGTCCCCATTAGGAAGACAGGTCCCCATGATGTGACTGCGTAAACAGATGAAGGTCCCCACAACATGAGTAATAACTGGACACACACACACACACACACACACACACACACACACACACACACACTCGCTGTGTGACTTGTCCGTCTGTTCACTTTGCACAGGAGACAACAGGTGATATCAGACCACATGCTCTGGCACACACACACACACACACACACACACACACGTTTGTGCTTTCCATTTTGTTTTGATAGTGTTGAAGGTGTCTGGGTCTCACTGGAGACGCCGTGGTCGTGGGAAAGCCGTCTCTCCATCAGATGGCAGCTCAGTGTCACCGCTGCTCTTGTCTGTAATCTCCTGTTTTGTCTCAGCGGAGGAGACTTTCTCGGGTCGGACAGAGCGCCGCAGAGATTGCTGCAGAATAGATTAGGATAGACCACACTGCAGATGGCTTTGTCAGTTACTCGAAACACAGACAGTACGTTTCCAGTCAAACCCTAATATTATATAATTTGACATGGGTCATGTAAACAGCATATTCCACTTTGACATTGATTGTAGCGTTCTCCAATTTAGACATGTGGGATTAATATTAGGAGAATTCGTAATTCTGAATATTGCGTCTCTGTTGGGTTTTTAGGGCAGTTTACGACAAACAGCCTCTTGCCCGTTTACAGTCAATTATTAGTTGTTGCTAAGGCTGCAGTTATGTACGAAAACAGATACGTTTGAGGAATACATCCACAAGAGGGCAGCGCAGAGTCGAGAGTGTCCGTCAACGACCAACATGGCATAAGTAACATCATATAGAGGCCTGTAGTTACTCACCAACTCACCAACTCTTTCTTCAACAAGTTCCGAAAGTTCAGAAAGCTCCTCTCACTCTATCCAACTCAGGGTCAAGTATTGGCGACAACTCCCCCACGATTTCCAACAGTTTGCCTGTTTTGTCCGTATCTGTAAACTTTCAGAGGACGTGGACAAAAGTGTCCATCTGTTTACATATCGAATGTTGATCATAAATGAGCCTAAACCTAATCGGCTAGCTTGATCACTGCCAAATACACCGTCAGAGGACTATAATATTTAATATACCGTCTTTAAAAAGGAAAAAAACACTAAAACATGGCATGCTCAGAGTTGAGGTACAAGTATAAGCTACCGCCGTAACCAGGCAACAGGGTGAGTTGAAGACTCAGGTGTGTCCCACAACACTTGTCCTTTGCTGCATTTAAGGGGCTCATAATCACATTTCTCCTCATATTTGCCTCGCGAGTGCAGTAGCTTGTCTTCATTAGCGGCGGTGGCCTGGAGTGAGTGTGTCAGGATGATGGGTTTCTCTCTGTGTTGCCTGCTAGCGTGAGCAAGTGATTACCTCAACGTAAACTGGGTAAGTGGTGCTACGACAGGGCACCCCTGGGTGTGCACGTGCATATTTGTGTGTGTGCTGGGATGTATAAGATGAATGGTGCTATAAGCTCAGATTTTTAGTGAAAAGTGTATATTGCATGAAAGGCTTTTGCTCCAGTTGGTTGGCAGACAGACGAGAACAGAAAACCCAAACTCCCAAAAAAACATTCAGAGAAACACCAGGGAAGAGAAACACGAGGTTGAGACCGAGGAGAGGAACACACGAACTGACAAGGAGAACGGGGAGCACTGAGGCTAAACACACATCGGAGGCAGGGGCACAGGTGAAACGTATTTCAAGACATTCCGAGAGTTGAAAAGTTCGAAAAGTCATTTAAAAGTTTCATATTGGAGCAGTTCGTGTCGACTGTTTCGGCAGCTGTCGAGACCGCATCATCGGTCAGAATCACAGAATATAAGTTAGTCAACAAGCACATGTGGAACCAGCATACAACTTAGTTATCAGTTACTGGAAAGTTGATTCTCTTAACTTTGAGTGTTTGTCTGCAGACACACTTGATATTGTTACATGTCTACTCGACCTACTTGACACAAGAATCACAGGTTACAGTTGCAGTAACGTAAAACTGTAGTAGCAGTGGTTCCTAATACACTTATCAACCTGGCAGCATAAAGAGAGATGTCACTGCTCAGCACCGATGGGCCAAATTGTCTCTATTACCAAGCAGCTGTAGCACTTCAACCATATTTATTACGTCTACCTGTTTCTGCCTGTCATCATTCTTCTGCCTGCTCCTCCTCCACGCGTTGCCACATCCTGCTGCCTGTGTGATTACCTGCTTTCCTGCCTCGGCCCCTTTTTTGATTTATTTCTCTTTCTGTGACAGCAGGCCCCCGGTGAACGGGAACTGCCTTTCGCTATATTTACTTTGTCAGTCTGCATTTTGGACCATTTACCTGTCGTCGGGTACAAGTCTGTCCGTCTGCTTCTTAAAACTCAAACGGTGATTTCAAGAAGGATAATTTTGTATAAATATTCATATCACTTTGTTTGGCTCCAGCCCGCTGAACGATTATTTCAGGATAACGGATGGAGGGATGGATACCACTCTGTTGTAACTTGACAATGTTAGGAACAGAGGAGTGAAAGATAAGTCGTGTGGTTTAATATCACATCATTTCAGTAAGTTCACATGAGCTCGCAGGCATATTCTCACATTTTAATTTGTTCGGGTGAATTCTATCCAAATGAGTTCATATATCAGTAGAAAATAGTTGCTCTAGGAAAGTGAAAAAACAATTTCCGGCTCTTATAATGATCTCAGTGTTTGTCTGAGCACTGACGCCTGACAGCTCACGACATGGAGCGGTCCTTATGTTAGAATTTCACATTATCCCTCGATTAATGGAGAAATCTCTGTCTGTCGTTTGAGTGTCATGCTCGACACTGATCCGAGTGATAAAAGAGATAAAAGAGATAAAAGAACACCTTGAACAGGCCCTTTGGTCCAGATCTGCTAATGTTATTATTATTACACAGCAGTGATGAGAAGATTAGATTATGGTGATTAGAGAAATAAATAAAATATTGAACAATTAAAGCAATTAGGACACTTTAAGCACTGCGCAAATTTCTTTTTAATGTGCCACTTGTCATTATGATTGTGAAAACAGAGAATTTACCACATCCCCACTTCAATGGTTCCCCTCCCCTCCTCTTTCCATGACTTCCTGTGAGAGGAGAACTTGGGGAACATCAGTAAATGTAGCCTGAAATCAAATAAGTGAGATGAGCCATGAATCCCTGACTTTGCATTTACCTATTCAATCATCTCCATAATGACAGCCCAGCCTTACTTCAATGTAGTGTCACTGAAGGAGACTTTAGGTATTCACAGCATTACCACAGGAGGGCAAACAGGGAAGTGGACTGACAATAAGGACAAAAGCCGTGGTCTTGATAATAAAGAGCTGCTGGTGGGCCTGACACTTGGCAGTAAAATCCCCATTAAAGGTCCTAAATGCGTTGCCAAATATTGAGTCCACACTATAAATGGGCTGACAAGCTGCAGACTTTAGATTTTTAAGTACCAAGATATAGTTGGGAATTAAAAGCATTTTCTCAACTTCGCTGAAACACAGTGTTACGATTTGACCACGTGTTGTATATTTCTCTGGTCGGCGACATAGACTGTGTCTGAAGAAGGACAATGTGTACGTCTTCATTTCCTCACAGGATGTAGAAATAAAGATAAATTATCACAGATACGATCACCATGGTCTCAACTGTCAATCACGACACCTCGTCTTGTTTTTATAACATCCAATAACTAATTAAAATGAAACTTAACAAAAAATGAACAATTGAACATACACCAGGGAGGTGAGAACTACCTAAAAGGACAGAAAGCTTTGAGAATTTTTTTTTTTACATACTTTCACTTTTAATTTTTAGTTTAAAGCTACATGTCCCAACCATTAACATAGGGGAGGTGGGATTAATGACCTGTACTGCAGCCGGCCACTAGTTGGCAGTAGTATTGGTGCAGTATTTGCTTTGGTCAGTCATGTTGTTCATCTTTACAAGATAAGATAACTTAAGATAAGATAAGATAAGATCCTCCATAGTGGAAATTAGACATTAGACAGTAGCGCAAGGAATTAGCAGCGCAAATGGAAAACGTAATAAGAAAGTAAAGTAAGAATAGAAACAGAATCAGGAAAAAAATAGATAGAGCTGTATAAAGATAAAAATTGTGCAATTGTCCAAATTCTTTGTAATCTTTTAGATTTTAGTTTCAGACTGTGGATCAGGTCTTCATGTTCCAGGTAGATGTCCTACAGGTGGGGAGCAGGGGCCACCTTGCTCCATGCCCCATGACAAGAGTTGTGTTGAGGCCAATCAGCTTCTTTTTTAAATAGTTTAACAGTCAACAGCTTAATTACTCTGTTTTAGACTCAAACCCATCTTCAGATCAGCTCCCTCCTCCTGTGGGATGTTTACTGCCTCACTGGTTTGCATCATTAACCCTCTGTGGCTACGGGGCCAATAACACGAACCCCAGTGGCCACGGCTCAGATCTCCTGAATAGGGAGAATGTTGGGACGGAGCGATGGGGTTATAGCTCATGTCAAATTCCAGCCCAAAGTGGCCACTTTGTTTGGGAAAAAGATCTGGCTTTGTCACGGCTTGGTAGCCCATTCATTCAGCCCCTGAGTGAAAGGAGCTCAAGACGGCGGAACAGGACCCCAACAGATACCATCACCGCAGCGTGGAGATCTTGTAATTCCAGAAATAACACTTTATTTTCTCCATTACCGCTGAAATTCGCCCGTGTTCAGTCGGTGTCAAGGCTTGTTGGCCGTTGGACACATTTAGATCCAGTTCGTAATCCGCCACGTGATTTATCCCGTCATCAATCAGAAAAACAATCGACTTTGTACAAAGCCTGGAAAAAAACAAGACTCCTTGGTGATAAGAGATTTTCATCTGGCAGCGATTTGAGACGCTGAGAGAGAAGAGGAGACACTTAATCACACCCAACACGCACTTAGTGAAAGTTTCCAAACCAGCCGTGACATGCAGGGATAATAAATATGTCAAGCCATCAATTAGGGAAACTTAAAATAGGTTGTGAAGGTTTAAACCAGCCATCACACCCTCGAGTGTGTATCAGCACAGATGTAATGAGCTACGATGATGGCTGAGGTCACACAAAGGATTAAGACTCACACAGGAGTCAGTGTAACATTATCCAGTGACTGTGGTTAGTTAGAGGAAGTTTCAAATGTGTCAGAAATGTAGGATGTCGGTGATAAATGTCTCAAAATAAATGTTCATTAGTTACTTCCGCTGCTTTACTGGCAGTTTGTTTGTTTGTGAGCAGGATTCAGCAAAAACTATGAAAAAGATTTCTACGAAACTTGGTGGAAGAATGGGACAAGAAAGGACTCACAGATC
Source organism: Hippoglossus stenolepis (assembly GCF_022539355.2). NCBI lineage: Eukaryota > Metazoa > Chordata > Actinopteri > Pleuronectiformes > Pleuronectidae > Hippoglossus > Hippoglossus stenolepis. The sequence goes on from NC_061496.1 coordinate 6,165,326, forward strand.
TGGACAAATTGATAAAATGTAATACTTTCTTTAAATTTGCAAGATAGGGCTTTTTTAATTTGACATTTTAACTGATTTCCCAGGATTTTGATGAAGAAAATAACATATTTAATCTGATATCTTTGAGTGCAGCTTGATTGACTGTAAGGGGAATGTTGGTGAATGCCGTTCTCGTTACAAGTTAGGAAGATTCCTCATCATCTCCAGAAAGAAAACCTCCTCTACCACAACCTCTCAGGGCCTTTTCACCAAGTTTCTGCTTTACAAAGTGCTTGGTTGTCTTATATCTGAAAACATATCCTCTCCTAGAATGATTGTTTTACACCCACACTTAGAGGAGTCTCATTTTTGGGAGGTTGAGAAATCAGAACCGATTTGCCGCTCCAGCCTTCTCCGTCTTTGTGCTGTTGACAGTCCAGCTAAACTTCAAATCTGTCAGTGGCTGCCACTTTACCCCGAGCCACACAAGAGGTGTCAGGTTGCTGCTGCGGTTCAGTGTTCGCTAGGAACCGGGAGAGGCTTGATTCTCATTTGTATTTAATTCAATCACATTTAGAAACCAGTATGTCATTGTCGAGTGTAACGATCTGTCTGATGGTTTTCTTTTTGACCTGAATACATTTTTTAAAATCTTATGTAAATAAATGCTGGTAATTAAATAATTGCTGCATATGAAATTTACACTTGCCTAGTTCATATTTACATTCATCGTACTTGTCGGATGCATGTCTGCTTCATTAAACATTTGTAAAGCAACTTTTCCTCAACTGGCTAGCAATGGACTGTTTCGCTACGTTTTTTGGTGTCGCCACCAACTGTTGATGAGTGGAATAGCAGGATGTCACACATGTGTTTTCTTGGAAGCCCAATAAAAGTTTTCGGTTCCGGAAAATGGAACTGGACATTGTTAGGGTTACAAAGTTTTGTGTCTTACGTCATCGAGCAGCTCACTCTCTTGCAACTAATTTGCTGGACATTTTACCAGGGGACCCGTGGGAATAAGTCTGTTCTCATACACAGTCTCTCTGGAAAAATTCTGGAAAATATCCGGAATATCTGAAAGCAGCTATTTAAAACCAGATGGGGTCCCATAGGTTTCCTTTGCAGTCGATTAAGAAAAGGAAAAGGGCACAAAGCAATGACTTGGATTAATCAATTAAAAGAGTATTTTTGCCATCAAGCAACCTTTGCATTGGTATAAACCAGGGAAGAAGATAAATTCGTAATAATATTGGTCTTTTTGCCAAAGAGGTAAATGTTTGAGAACCATTATTTGAGAATTTACAGAAAATGGTAAAAGTTTACTGAGAGTTTATTGCGAGATGACCCAGAAAAGTAAATGAGTTATTCAAGTGAAAATGGAAAAGCTTCTCACACGCTCGACTGACTGGCTCTTCAGCGTTCGGAAAATGGGTTTTACTTTCAAATTTTTGGAAGGGCGTGTGTGTCGGAGGCATTTCTAATGGCTGATGTTGAGATACATGAATGACAGGTGCTGTCAGACCCACTTTGACTAATGGGCGTCTGCTGCTCACAGAGAAGGTGGCCGGTCAGACGTCCACTGAAAGACACCAAGCTACGGTGTCATCACCTCCAGTTTGCAGCCATTACATCAGCCGACTGAAGCCAGGACTGTGCGTCTGATGTAATTCCTTCCATTTTCTACTGCTCATCTTCTCCGAGCGTCTCCCTCCATCTCCATCAGCGCCTCCATATTCAACCAGTCCGACTTTTACGTGTCTCTAAAACCTTGAGGCTGAACGAGAGAGAGAGCGAAAAACAGAAATAGAAGTAAACAGTTTCTTCTCTGGGCTTCAATTAGACTATTTATCAATACGAGTGTCTGGCTGTGCAAAGTGAAGGATGGGAGCCACATTCACTCACGCCACATTTTGATTTGTCTGCACCTGGGGGACAGCAGATAGAGATTGATGAGCTTATTAAAGCCAAATGGACTCCCAGACAGAGAGCTCATTAAAACTACAGTGTTTGCAGCCCTTCACAATGCAGGTCAGCGGTGTAGCAGCTTATCGAAATCGAGCGTGTCCATCACCAAGAGACTTAGGACATTCAAAAAAGAAGATGCCAATTGTTTTTCAGTGCTCAGCCTGAGACTTTGAAAAGAAGCCTTAAATGGATGTATTTGTCAAATGTTCTTGTGTTGTCAAGACACTGCTGTGTCAGTAATGGTGACACATGTGGGGAGATGTGGACTTTGATTTGAGATAATGCAGAAAGCAACACTTTGAAACTTTTCTTTATCAGAAAATAGCTTCCAAATGTAGTTGGATGCTACACTGACTTTGAACAGGGACAATGATGCTGCTTTTATTCCCACTCCTCACTGCAAATGACTGTTCTTGCTCGATGTAACTTCGGTGAGTGGGTAAATTGCAAAGTTCAACATTATAATGCCGAACTGTAGAACTGTAGAAAAAAATGTAGAAGTAATTTATGTTTATCTCCAATATTCAGACTGTAAACTTTTAAGATGTGAAAAATCATGGGTAATATCCACTGTTCAGTTGTGTTTCAGATCAGTGAGTGAAACTATGTAGTCAGAGCAATACATTGATAGACTTTCTACATGAAAACCATTTGATCACTCGGACAGCGTCCAACAGAATTAATTATCACGTGTAGCTGCAGAGGGCGCTGCTACTCAGTAAAAAGTGACATAGTGTTCCTTTAACGCTTGACGGTGCCGGACACTTGGTGATGGCTCCATTGTTAAAACACCAAAGAGGAAACAGGAAATAAACTCCCCAACCAGATCAGCACAGGCCAAGTTCTCCGGCCTCTTCTCTCCAGGCTCCTCTTGATGCTTGATGATGTGAATTGATTGGCTGGTGCTTGAAACGTTGAGCTTTTCTAAACTTCTACCAAACAAAATGAAGCAACAGAGCCACGATGCAGTTTGGCGACGCATGACGTCAAGTGAATGAAAGTGTTTTTGTCGAAGCTCTTCTCCTTTGAGTTCAAGGTAAACACAAAACTAAATGAAGTAGGTCACAAACCCGTTTTCTTTCTCAGCTTGTTTGCTGAACTGCTCTTCCAGAGCCATGAGAGTTTGGAGAGCGATTGATTGATGGGCTCCGCTCGTCTTTAGCTCAGCTCACAGGTCGGCCATTCACTCCACTTCAATCATCTTCACACGCTCCTGCAGACCGATGCAGAGCCCTGTCCAATTGACTCCTGGCTTTCAAAATGCTGCCTCAACTGCAGAGAGAGCAAAACCTTCATGTACATCCAGGTCCCTGCACCTATAGAGTTACTGCATAGCTGGATTCTGTAATGTTATGTCGAATGTCAAGGTTTCTGATGGCTCAGTGTTCCCCTGTGCTCCCCCGCGGCGGTTAAACTGCTGACTGGCCCTTTCCAGCTCCAAAATGGAGACCATGTACAACATATAGCTTAGCACAACACACACACACACACTCTCACACACACTCACACACGTGCACTTAGTGTATACACACACCTGGAGGGCTTACACGGCTTTACATGGAGTGCTGGTCGTCAGCCAGCGGCCGCTGCCAACAACCCATCATCACACTTTTCACCTGGCAGTGTCTCGACAGTCCATCCTCCACAGCTCCCTTGTTAAAATGTGCCCGTGTGCGTGTGTGTTTCTCCGTGTGAGTGCAGGTGTTAATGTATGTGCATCTACTATGGTAATGTGCGCTGGAATATAAAGTGCTGGCGAAGTGAGACAGAACAACAACGAAGGCTGGTTGTGTGCGTCCGGGCCTCGTTTCAGCCACATCATGTCCTGTAATAGACTTCATCTTTAACTGATCACATTAGTTCCCACGACAGCAGCTGCCAGCGACGCACAACTTCACTACACACACTCAGAGACACATATTGTGCTGCTTTGAATACAGAGGGAGATGATAAAAAGTCCACAGCCTGACGGAGATTTGTGCGTCACACGGATTTGATTTGTTTCCCAGATGAGTAGTTGATTAATTAACAAGCAAATAAACAAGAAATGAATTAGCGAAAGCAAATATTTACTCAGGACTTTACTGTCATGTTCTTATCTCTGTGTTATATAACTAAGACGGTTATAAAGTTATCACTCTGACAAAATACTAATTAATCTTATTTAATCACAGCAATATTTCCATTGTCGGTCCAAGTTCAATACCTTTCAATCCTTTTTAAATTGTATATATTAGTCTGTTATTTTTCCATATGTTTATATTACATCTATATATTACTTTATTAATGATCCTTCTTATTTGTACTGTCCCTGTAGCTGCTGTAAAACTACAAATTCTGCTGTTGTAGGACTTGTAGATCATCTTATTTTAAAGTTAAAATTTAGAAGTTTTTGGGGTACTTGTAATAAAACAGTACAAGATGTACTTCTAAACTACTACACTACTTTGCATTGGTCTTTAGCAACGTGCATCCTTTCAAGCACTGCTATACCCCATTAATATATATATATACCCTTTGACTGACTCGTTCCAGTGCCTTGTCACGGTAGATGGACCGATTAATACCCTGTTTTCACTATTTTAAAATGTATAAAATATAAAGTATGTATTCGACACATAAAGTAATGATAGTGTCATTCTAGGTGCAGTTACTTGTCTTTACTCGTCCTCTGTCATTTCTTTTTCTGGGATCAGAAGTCCTGCTGTCCGTCACTCGTCGCCAGCTAAACACAGAGATCAGGTTACAGCTGCCACGGCAATCTTCACTTCTCACACACACACACACACACACACACACACACACACACACACACACACACACACTCAGCTGGAGAGGCCTCCTTTGTCCAGGTATGTGTTCTGCCACGAACGGCCTCGTAACCCCGATCAAGCAGTAAACACTCATTTTCATACACAGCAGATTTTTCACCATTTCCTCTCATTATTGTCATTTGCTATGTTTACAGATGCAAAAAAAACATTCACACATTCAGACAATTTAAAGTCTTCAGTTAACCTAATCTCAATCTTCAGGTCTGTACCTGTAGAAAACCTGGTACCTGGAGAAAAGCCATGCAGACGGGGGAGAACGTTCAAACTCCAAACAGAAAGGCCCAATGTGAAGCCAGGATTCAAACCAGGAACCTTCTGTGATGCAACTGTGGCCAGAATATTCATATCCATCTAATTCGGACCTCATTATTTTAATCATAAACCAAAAGCATGATTTTGTGATGCAGGATGAGTCCGTAGCTTTATGCACTTGACCTTTCACCTCAACCTCCCGGCCGTGATTATTCCCAGACTAATTCATTAAGCAAAGTTAGCAATAGGAAACACGGCTGTGCAGCTTATCTGTAGAATCAGCACAGCGAGCAACACAATGATGATGATTCATCTCTCCACAAAGTAAAAGTCAAGGTGTTCTTCAAGTGCTGAAAACGTGCTGCAGCTGCACTTTGACAGTGGGCGGCTTGTGTGTAGAATTTTTAGAATCAAGCTCATTACATTTTACGTCTCATTCATCTCAGACAAACTGCGTTTTGCATTTTTAACCTTTTTGCAGAAACCGGCAGAAGAATTAAAACACAGTCTGATTCCCACGCACTCCTGCACGCTCGTCTGTAGTATTTCCGCAGTTTGCCACTGAAGCTCTGAGGCTTTTATGTCGCACATCAGCTGATATCACTCAGTGGCTCCAGCGGAAAATCTTAACGGCACAGTTTGGTTCTGGGATTGGCTTTGAAGTCTGAAGGTTTTTGTTTTGTTTTGTAAAGAATTAATTTTTTTCTCCCCTGTAACGCAAACATTTTTATTTAATTTTCTTATCTGCCAAGTAACAGCTGGAAGCCGGCAATGTGACAGCTTGCTGGGTTTGTGTCCAACGTGTGAATCTCTCCGGAGACACATTCATCACGTTCCCTTTGGAACGCCGCGTGTGTTCGAGTGTGCGCTCGCAGGAACGGTGAAAGCAAACCCTCGAGTGTATCAGCACTTTCCCCGATGCATAAAAACACCCCCCCCCACACACACACACAGTTTCATTCATATTCAAGCATTCGTTTATTCTCCGTGCAGCTGTGCAACTAAAATTACAAACCCAACATCACGTGACATTGAATAAAAAGGTGGTTATGATTTGCACCTTGACGACTAATGCAGAAATAAAACATGGGTTTCATGGGTCTTCTTGTGTGTGCGTTACAGCAAACACAACAACTTCATTGCCTCATATTTTTGCGATATATAGTGCAGTAAAACGCTGCGGTGGAGTTTCACACTTCTAACCAAAACAACCCCCGAAACCACCAGAGCAAAAACCTGTGTTTGCATTGGAAGGAAAAGCTCCACGTTATAACAGGCAGCCGCACGCGAGAGCATAAATCACGGTGAAATCATTTACCCCGCGAAAAACCAAACACCATAATTCAACGTTTGTGTCACACGTGATGTGTGTTGCGCATTGTGTTGTGCTATTATGTAGCAGCATTGATTTCACGCAGCAGAAATGTGTCGCGAGCAAATGACTCCCCGGGGAACAACAAAGTAAATGTTCATTATTGACGCCCAACAGGACTCGCAGGCACCGCGAATTAGAAAAAAAGAAAAGCTATTTATGAGCGAAGCTCGCCGGCACATTTCTGCAGTAACGCCTTCATCAGGGGGCTGTCGTCTCTATCTGTGTGTTGTTGTTGTTTTTTCTTGTCAGTGTCCTAATTTGTCCCTCATGGATTCTCTTCCATTCCCTCCTGGCTGCTGTGACGCTCTCCAAAGTGACAGATGTCGAGAGCTCAGTCCCAGATCGGCGTCTCTTTCTTTCTGGGTTTTGACTGCATACTATGTACTGTGTTGTACTGTGTACTATGTTTTGAGTACTTAATATGTTGTGTACTTGTATGTTTACACCGGGGAGCAGAGAGAAACCGTCTATTTCCTGTACATGTGGCAGAACTGACAATAAAGTTGACTTTGACTTCTCTCCCTCACACCCGCTCACATACACTCTATTAGAGTAATATTATTAGAGTTTCACATCCCACAAATACAAAGATTAATCTCAGTATATGTACTGTTTATACCAATATACTGTACCTTAACTCGCTAAAATGCTTATCTTCATACATGAGATCAAACATGGAGATAGTCTTTTGCTTTTGTTTGTTGTTCACACACACACACACACACACACACACACACACACACGTAACCTAACCCTCTCCCTAACACTTTTAATCAACCACTTATTTATTGTTTTGATCTATATCTGTACAAAGTAGTTCCTCTTACAGTAAAGTGGAATTTATCATTTATTTTTTATTTCATAACCTTTTGCTTATTTCTTTATGGATAAAAGCTTTGAATTAAAACCAAAGCCTCATTCTGGCCTTGCTAACTTTTTATTAATGAACTAATCAGACGAGTTGGAAATCCAGACCGTGGTACTTTCAACAATTTTATTTCCTCAACGATTTCAACAATTTAAATTTTCTTCTTTTTTGATTTTTCAACATTGTTTGGATTTCTATTGATCTATAAGGAATTAAAGTATTTAAGGGTTTTTACTAATCCCTCTTGCGCCCGTGTCCCTTTAGCTGCGTTCTAGCCGAAAACTTTTAATTTCCTCTGAACACAAACACACCACTTTTTAAAATAATTTATGTCATGTGGACTTTTTGTCCCCATAAGGACGACAAATCCCCATAATGTTACAGATTCAGGTCCCCTCAGTATGAGTAATACAACACACACACACACACATTACAGTGTTTGTGTTTAACTGGCAGCCGGTGTTGACGTAACATGACGCACTGCCACTTTGGGCAGGTTCATTAAATACAGTCATTATACCCAACACTTCAAAAACACACATTTACACACAAACACACACACACGGTCACTGTATAACTGCCCCTCACAGTCTGATACCAGAGCAAAATTAAATGAATGTGCATCTGTTGACACAGCTGGACTCACGCACAGCTTTTGTGTGTGCGTGTGTGCGTGTGTGTGTGTGTGCGTGCGTGCATGTGTGTTGGGGAAACAGTGACTCTGCTTTATGAAACTTTGAGTTAAATTTGTGTCTTTGCATGAATTTTTGTGTTTCCCGCATATCGAGCACTTGAGGCACATTCACATTCGTGCATCACTGGTGAGTAATGGCTGGTGGCTACTGTGGTTTTCCTCTGACAAATGTCTTTCCCCATTAGACTCAGAAACGTCCCCCCCCCCCCGCTCTCACACTCGTCCTGATGCTTCCTGGGGAGAAAAGTAAAAAAATAAAAGATTAAAAGATTCTCTCTTTAGTTTTATGTCAAACGTACTTTCTGCGCTTCATGCTAAATCTACTACTCTTATCCGCTCTTCGTCTTCCTTGTCGGCTTTGAACAAATTACCATCTGTGAGCCTGGAGACAAATATAGAGCAGCTGGGTGCGCGGAGGCGGGATAGCATCAGCCTCGTGTAAACAGAACAAACAGGTAGATAGGCTCC